>NC_039481.1:1435466-2171086 GCF_003590095.1 Trichoplusia ni
TGTTCTTGTGTTTTTTGTACTTCGATAATTTAGTGTCGCTTTTTAATATTTTGTATATTTATAAATCAGTTAGGGATAATCTGGTCGGAGGCTTGAAAAGTCTCACCTTTCAAACAAAGTCTGCGCCCAGGCTAACTGCAGATAATATCGAGAATTAGTATTTTCTACCTGAAATGTAGGCATAACAATGTTATTTATATAAATAGTATTATATGAGTTATGATATCAGTTTGATTTTTCCAATTCGATAAAAAAATAACAAATATGCAATTTATGATTTCCTAAGAAAAGCTTTTAATATTTCACACGAATTTCGATCAAAGACTATTTCGAAAACTTTAATATATTCAAATTGGCTTAAGTCGTATTAATTTCTATTATAATTACTATCTAGACTAGTAAAACTAGGCTTAAATTGACAATAGACTTCAGACTGAATAAAGTTCGTTGAATTTGTAATTCTTATTTAACTACCAAAGGTCGGTCGGAGAATAAAATTAATGTTATTAAACTGTGTGATGTTGAAAAATACAATTTATTATATAATGGATCATATTGCAACCCTAAACAGCTATCAACTATAAGTAGCTGTTTTAAATAAAACTATACAGGGATCGAAATTAAAAAATCAAAATTAAACATTATATTATACTTATATTTTCCATCGTAACAATTTAAAAAGTAAAAACTAGACTCAAAACCAGTAATGGTGGATCACAAAATTTGTCCAACAATCTATAGCTCTACCATACATACGCGACTCTCTAATTAATTTATAGAACCTTCGAATAAATATAACGTATCCATATCTGCCGAAGCCTCAAACTTTAATAGAGTCTGACACATTTCGAACGCACTTACCCAGCTCAGGGTAAGATTAATGATGGAGGTGCCACTCTATCCATTACTTACCCGTGGTATGTTAAATCTAATACGTGCTAACACGCACACAGCGGGTAAATCTGAAATAAAAGAAATGGAGATGAGAATTGAATGTAATTGATAAATTTTACGGAGCTTTTATATAAGTAAATAGTCAAAATAAAAATTAACGAGTAATGTATAAATTAGAGAGTTTATATGAGTGGCGGGGTGTCGTTATTTCAACAAAAAGTCATTCTGTAAATAAATTATTTTGATTCCTTATTAGCTCTATCACCTATCCAAAAACCAAAGCTAATCAGATATATGAATTCTTCATAAAATAAATTATTTCTACTCATCAACTTTGCATGTGCAATAATTGCATATCGAGGAAAATACTTAATAAGTGCCTTAGCTGTCATTATTTGCGCATTGACTACACGTCGAAGGCGTCTATAAAACCGCCTCGTGCATAGACCCTAAGGTGAAATGTAAAGGGAGGTTAATATCGTGGCTGTATTTAATGCTGGCAATATTTCATCGTTGTTTGATTGATCACAAGTTTTGATAGGCCCCCTGCATACAAATGGAGTCATTTACTTCCTCGTGTAGCTTTAAATTTGAGTTACACTGCCCTTTGAATTAATGAGCCATTAATGTACTGTATTAAAATATATTTCATGTTTTTAATTTCGGCCAGGTCCATATTTTACGCTTATTTATTTTTGTACAGGGAAAAACAAATTATATTTTACATAACATAACAAACTGTATCAATTTTGCTTACATGGCTTGATGGTATACACACATATTCGTTTGCAAAGTAATAGGTGTAAAATAAATTCGAATTATTGTTTAACCGCTACGGTGCTACGGCGTAGTTTGTAAAAACGCTACGAAGCTACAACTCTTGATTCTAACTGAAACACAAAATACCTACGATGTGTTTCCGATATTCTCCCGATGTATATATTTTCTATACATATTTGTTTATTTAAATAATTCATACAAAAAAATGTTTAGGCTACTTACAAAACCTACACAAAAGCAGTATGCTACATAACCTAGCGAGTATATATTATAATGGATGTCCCAAATTTGAGCCACATTCTACAAATGTCGCGCTGAAAACCGATACTATTGATAAAACTCAACACAATCGAACAAAGCTCAATAATTCAGACGGCACACAGAATATAAATCGGCGAAGCTATTACGTAACTTTGAAGTATAAAGCAGCAGCGATATATTTGCAAAATCGAATGTTATCACATTTTGAAAAAAATCTCGGAGGGCAAAATCTTTTCTAATCTAATCTAAAGATGTTTGTTCAGACTTCAGAGCCAGATAACATAAGCTCGGCCTACCTAAATTACGTCTTCCGCGTCTTGGTTATTATTTTCTAATTAGTCTCTTAGCTTAGTTTGTCCACATGTCCCGCCAAGCTCTTTTTACATCCCTTAAGGGCCTTAAGCATCAATTAGCAGCGAAATTCTATCTCTCCTTTTTTGCAAATAGTTTTGCTTTATATAACCCTTCCCTTCCTCCATTCACACTCTTACTCTTTTCGATATCAAGAGTAAGAGAAGGCAACTACCAAAAGAACACAAGACGCTCCCAGGCAGTAAAATACACAAAGTCGATGATGATGGTGTCTGCAATATAATCGCTTTCGCGCGATAAGTAATTTCGCTTCAGTTTCTCTCACAATTCTGCCTAGTCTAATCGATACGCTGCGAGAATACTTTACAGTGCCTTAGTATTGGTATCACGTCCATTCGTCAATTCAACACTTGTTTGAGCAGATAGAATGTATGATTCTTTATATAAGTGTGATGTTTTAGAGGTAGAGCAAAATGTGAGGAAACATAAGATGTAGATGGTTACCGATTGCATTTTCTTTCTTTGGTTCATAGAAGATCACTTTTTACTGCATTTATGCTATCATTATGATGCATACTTTTGTAAATTTAGGCTAAATTGAAAATAATGTACAGCTTCCTAATTTCTCTCTGACTTTTGCACTTATGAAATTCTCAGTTACATACTAAAAGTATGAATCGTGCCCCGTAAAAAGAGTTCAGTCCATTTCACACGATTTATCAGTTCTTGATGTAGAACGAGTTTGGATCAGTGCATTTCTGTGCTGTCTTCTTTCAGTGTAACAAAACATTTCAATCATGATATGGTAGTTTTCGAGAGTACCCATTGTATAGTGCCTAATATTGTAGCCGTGGAAATTAAAATCAAATTCGAAATAGTATTTTTTCTTTTCTAGTTTCTAAACGTTATATTAGTTTAGCAATTTATTCAGTCCAAAACTTAAGTCTATAAGTTTTATTATCTTTATTTAGTCTGATAGCGTGGCATAGTGAACAAATGTTCAAACCTTTCCCATGTGGGAGAAGGCCAGCACCTATCAGGGGTCCGTAAAAATCTGCATTCGCGGGATAACTTCATTTAAAGCGTGCGCGTACACTAAGGGGTGGAACATTCAAATGTTTTGTTGAACTTTAATCTGAAATGTGATCGAATATTATTATAACTATAAATCTATTTACAAATGCTAACTATGCAGGTCACATCAAAGCGACCACACGCATAAATAATAAATAATATAACCACACGGTTGCCTACGATTTGGGACTCTACAATCCGTACATACAAGTACTAAATAATTTATTACAACATGATCTCCAAAATTATTAACCCACTGTATACCATATAGCTAGTAGTGTGAAGGAAACGGATACTACATCAAAAGCGAGCTACAATTTCTGCGCGAACAGCCGTCTATATCTCAACGTAACAGGGCGCGTCCCACACTCCTCTTAAATAATATGGGGTGAGTCACGAGAGGGCGCGAGTATTGAATATGTAAGTTGTCGGTTTTTCTGTAAGTGGACAAACAATCACGTATACTTAAGAGTAATTATGTGCATCATCAATTTTTGACCGACTAGTTTCACAGATGCGATGGAATAGCCTTAGTTGAACTGATGAAGTTTTTACTAAAACATAATTTTTGTATATATTTTATTTCTAAGTCCATAATATTATGAAATGAATAGAGCTGTAAATATCCGAATATGACATAAAAAAATTTGACAACTGATAAACGTTGAAAACCAAATAATTAAAAACAATCGGTCGCAATCAATGTCCAAAAAGTCAGATATAACCAGAACACTCAGTTATACATTTGACTACTCACATGTGTATATTTGTAGGTGCACCCAAAACTACAAACCAAAGCTTGAGTGACTCTTCACTAAGAACGAGACCGAGAAAATACCGCATTGTCCTAACTCTCGCGTCTTACGCTCCTCGCGACTTCTGCGGAATAAGTCAATTGACTTGAGCGTTTGTGATTTCATTTTGTAGGATCCTAAAATGAAAGGAATTCGTTTACATAATGTTCAAAATTGCTTTAGTTCTGACAATTTTTTCAGTCTTAATATTTATCCGCTTATTTTTTGCCATATCCATTGATTAAATGTAAAAGTAGAGCAGATGTCAAACGAAAGCGTAGTAAGTACTTATTGTATTTGAAATGATATTTCAAACACTTTAAAAGGATCATTTACTTATTTTGGTATTTTTAATTACTGTCAATAACAATAAATTAACAACAACCGCTCATTTCTTAATACTTGTACCACACAAACTGCTCCTCACTATCTCAGCGTTTCAGCTGCTTCCATTATTTTTTTAAATCTCCGAATACAAGTTTCTTTGGCTTTACTTATAAATTTCTCTATCGTTATATAGAAAACAATTTCGGTTTTCTCGAATATACTATCAACAATGTTTCTTATTACAAAACTGTTTCCAAACTTTGTATAAGGTTATATAGGTAAGAAGCCTGAGAACGGGCTTTTGAGGATGTTAATTAGAATCCTTAACGTTACAAAATTGTAGATATAAATATAAGTATTGATTTACGATTAAAGGAAAGGAACAGGAGTGTTGTATTTCATATTTAAAACAACTAAGTCGCGAAATTTTACTTTGATTTATTTGTCATATTATTTGTATTTATAGAAGTTAGGTACTTATAGTAATATATTTATAAGAATTTAAATAAATATGATGAATTTACGTTTTATCTCTTGCTTATCGGGTTCTTAATTTTTATGTAAATATAAGACGAAGATGTATCCGTTTTACTTCTTGGACAGTTGATCTGAAAGGTGATTTTACTGGCCTTTTAGTGTAGCGGTTAGTGACCTGCACTGCTAAATCGAAGCTCGTTCGAGCTCGGGTTCAATTCATACCTGGGACAAATATATCACGTGCTCTGTCTAGGTGTGACTATTTTGAGTGAGTGAGAGTGAGTTTATGTAATTAAAATTGTTTAAGCATGTTTATTAGTTTTTTAGTACCCATAATAAAAGCTTTTTAAAGATTGAGGCTAGACAGCGTTCTCAGAATTTTTGCATTGCTAAATGTGACTAAATGGTAGAATGGACAAGGACTCTTATCTTCATTGTGCCATGTTATTATAAATACCTGAATCCTGAACATATAAACATATTTTATTCCAACCACTTATTAAAGATATACTATAATAGTTGTGGAAATGTGACAACCATACAAGCACCAACATACCAGCCCCCCTACCAAGTTATATTTCTATAATTGTCAACAATTAACACTCAAATATATGGAAATGAAGTTTCCTTTTGGTAAGACTCGTGGTTTTGACTTGAAATCTCTGAATATTCAAAAAAATTCTACTGACCTAAGGTTTGAAATTACGTTGCTTGGTAAAGGAGCTTTAATATAAAATCGATAAACTTATAACTTGTACCACATCACAGTGCATTTCACTATCTGCGCGTCGCAGCCTCGCCCGGACAATTTGCTGTATCGCTCTGTGTATGTAACATACATTATTGAAATAGAAATGTTTGCACAACAAGAGCTATTGCCAAAATACCGGAATGATTTTGTGGTTATTGTTGCTTTGTATGTTTCTTTAAGGCTTTTGGTAGTAAGAACGTTAGTTGTCATGTATTACTTGTTCATTTTTCTTTTTTTTAGCAGAACTTTTTCAGTAATCAATTTTCTCAAATTGTTTTTTTTTTAATAAGTTGTCCATGTTGTTGTTTTAACGATAATTCGCAATGACAAAAAAAAGCGTTCAGCCAGTATTTTTTAATTTCCTCTAAAAAAATGTCACTTTATGAATTCTATTTTTTTAATTTGCATTCGTAAAAAGAAATCTTAACACAATTGAACAATTGTTTTTTATACAAAACAAATTTCATTACAAACAATTCATCGCGCCTATTTGTCTTTGTCTTAAGAAAATGAAAAAAGCATCTAAAGATTACCAAGATGATAAAATATCAGTAGAAACAATAGGAAGTGTCGGGCAATTAACTTTGTCCAATTAATTTTCCAACGGTGACAAAGGGAGATCAAACGTCAGCCCGTAGTATCGAGTGACGTCGGGTACGTATTTTTTAATTATTCGCTCTGCTTATGATTGAAAATTACGCAACAATAAACTTAGCGTTTGTTTACGTTGTAGCTGAGCTCAATGTTTTTATTTACGCCATGCTATAGGATAATTTGGATGTATATGAGATGATACTATCATTATAATTTATACAGCCATTTAGGTTGACGTTAAAGTTGCTGTCCGTTTCATTCAATATGTTGGCTAAAAGTCTTCGATGCTTTACAATAAGAATATTATTCTAAACTGAAATTGATCGAAAATCTAAATTATTGTAATAAATCCATCTCACAATCAGTCAATCAATTAATTAATCAATCAACTCAGCCTATCTCGGTTTTCGGCTGGACATAGGATTTGTCGAAGTTGCTCCACAACCACACCACCTCGTCGTCCGTTTCTAGCACCTGATCCAAACCAACTACTTTTACCAGGAGTCCAAAACACGGTACAGGGACTAAAGGGAAATTTAATCGTTTAGAGATTTAACCGAAAACCGTTTTCTTCTCCAATATTACGTACACCAGCCAGTAACGCACCGAGCCACTACGAAATCTCGGCACAATTTCAATTACGCGAACAGTTTCAAAAACCAACATGATCTAACAAAAACATACTCAGCAGAGCCCCGGTTTGAGACAGTGAATTCCGAATTAATTAAATCTGCCGACATCTTGGGATGACGAATCGATCCAACTTGGAGATTCGGACAATTAATCCGTTTTCATAGTGCCCATACTACTGGATTAATTGCGTTTGTCAATGTCAGAAACGGTTTACAATTAATTTTGAACCTTTAGGTGAGTTATTACGATATATATTTAATGTGGCAAGCTATGTTTATTGCCTGGTTTGATAAATATGAAGTTGTATAGTCAGCGCGCTTGCGCTTGCTATTGCTAGCTTTGAAACTACGATTGGGTCTAAATATTGTGGAAAAGAGAGGATGCTACCCGCAGCTTATTATACCGTCCCTTTTCGACAATACCAATTGCCAGCTTAGATAGCACAAGGCTATATTTAACCAATCCATTCGAAAGTCATTACTCCACAGGATTACGGAACTAACTTAATCATTTTGTCGAAAACAAAATTCGAAATACATTGGTCAATTTCAATTTATTCCAAAAAAAGTACTGTCGGATTTAAAATATCCTATCGGATAAATATTAGGTGCTATTGATTTTACATAATGCACCTACAATTTGGTAACATTTCCTCGAAAAACAATTTAGGTTTTGATTTTTACCTTTCGTTTATAATTCAGTTAAGTGGAATTTCAAACAAATAAAATATAAAAACGATATAATTGGAATTGACAAACAATTTGTTACTCAAAACATTTTTCCGTATCCAACGAAAGCTAACAAAAGGTTACTTAAATCAAAATGTAATTTTAAGTGCCTAACGAAGGGTAAATAATTACGAACTTTACCCAAACAATTTTAAATATCATACAAATTCCATCTCATCCATAAATCAATCTAAATCTACTAACTTCTGAAAAAATCTTCGATAAAAACTTCAGAATCAAAAATAAGTAACAAATGAAAATCAAGCGGCATTCCCAAGACATTGTAATCTTAACGCCACATAAGCTCTCAATTTAAATAAACACTGACTTTTCGATTCTACAGCGTAATGAATCGGTATTAGATTCAAATCAGTTTGAGCGAGATTTTGTGGGATATATTGGTTTTGTCTTCGATTAGCAAGCTGTGGTAATCTGGTGCCGATAATTTGCACCGTTTTTAGACTGTGGATGATGAAATTTACATAAAGCTAAGCTGTTTTAGTACTACAATGATGAGATAAAGACAAAATTGTCATTGGAATTACTAGCGATTGCGATGATGATTTTAAGAACTAGAAATGCTATTTTCACTAACGAAGAATTCTGGTCAGGATAATCTTACCTATGTCCCAACTACATATGTATTGAAAGTATTGAACTAGGGACTAACGGGTATTTTAAAACATCCCCTAAATTGACTCCATGGCACCATTAACATTTTCAAATCCGAGCTTAATTTCTGTCACCGGCTGAGATCCAACCAGCCCTTGAATGAAGATAAATAATACTTTTTTTTTCAAGCATTATGCCGACTAACATTACTCAATGTCTGTTGTTAATTGACTCTGCAATATATCATTCTACCCGGCATTAATATGTTATGGGTGCGTTGCTGAATTTCGGGCATTCTTTTGTTGTGTTATGATGGAGTGATTAAGGACAAGCGATGGGTGAATACACAATTGTGGGATGTGATATGATATTCGAAATTTTTGTTTTATGTAAACATAAAATAATATTTATTTTTGATGTTTTTTGGTATAAATTGAAAAATTCAATAAGCAAGTTAAACTGTGTGAACAATGAAGTGAAGACTTTCAATAGTCTTTAAATGAGACACTGTTAAAAGACAGCAAAATGTTTTAAGGCTAAAACGAAGTCTAAAACTCTAACAAGTTCTAACGACCATCGCATAGAGCGATCAGTCCCGATCCATTACACAGATTGGACAAAATATTTTGATCTAAAAACACTCTTGTTATTTTTAGTAGTGCTGCAATATTGCCTACGGTTCGGTAACCAGCTTACTTTCCAGTCAAAATAAGCCATAGAAAAACAGATTTTCGTTTTGCGGTGGAAACAGATATTGACTTTATCTTGGCGGGCTGCGAATAAAATGAAAAAAGGTTGGAATAAGCTGCAGGGATTATGAGGAATCCAAATAATCTGAAGGGTTAGGGAAGGTGAGTCATTGTGATGGTTTCAGGGAGTTTCAAGGAGGATAGTAGCGTCAGAATATAATCCTTTTCTTTTTTCTTCCATTCCGAGAGTAAGTAGTTAGTTTGGGGCAATCGATCATGGTTGCCCTTCGTTCGTAATAAAACGTAGGTACTACGGGTAGTTAGCGTGGGTGGCGTAACTTTTTGGACGAAATTTCGGGCGTGTTCGCCGATAGCACATGAATGAACGGTTTCGTTGAAAGACTTCTTGTATTTATCTATCATACATTTTATTTTGAATAGATTTTTTATACAGTAGCTATAATTATATTATTTTTAAATTATTCATATGGGCTTCAATTTACAGCGGAAGTAAATAAGTAAACAAACTGAAATAGTTTTGAGTCAGTTATCAAACCTCTGATCCCGATAGCAATATTATTTTACAACATTCAATGCATCTTAGTACTCGTTCAACCAAAAAAAAAAACAAAACACGAAAAAACCTAAAATCCCAACAACGGCATCCATAAAAGACCAATCTGAAGTTGTGATCCACTATCAAACAGCTATTTCGAACAAAAGCTAATAAACAAACTCATTGAGGCGTCCGCATTGAATATTTCAACGGAGAACGGGGCACCAATAATAATGAACTGATGAATATGCGAGGACACCGCTTCAGACCAGGATTTGGGAGCTTCGCACTCAACGGCTTGAACGCTGCAGTTCTTTTTGGCTAGCTTACTGATACAAGTAGAAAACTGAGGAGTTCAATATTTGGTGTGGTGTGTGTGTAAGTTTTATGCTATGAAATTGTAATTAAATGTAATTGTGAAATTAAAACGACTGTTTTAAGGTGTCGATTAAATTTTGGACGACAATTTCCGAAGTTTAAACAAGCCTTCGTAACGAATGGTTGATTTTCGTCATGAGGAACTTTTTTTAGGGTTCCGTACGTCTGAATACAAAAACGGAACCCTTATAGGATCACTCGTGTGTCTGTCCGTCCGTCGCTTACAGTTAATTATCTCCGAATCTATTAGACCGATTAAGTTGAAATTTGGTACACATAGCAATTCCTGTGACCCAAACACAGAAATCTGAATATGGAGGGTCATTTTTAGGGGAGAGGTGAAATTTAAAAAAATAATCTGAAAACTGCATCGTGTGGCATATCAAATGAAAGGTCTTGTTGAGAAGATCTTAAATGTATTTTTTTGTAATAAATAGTTTCCAAGCTATTCAAGAAAATTGACGAAAATTGACCATTCCCGGGGGGGAATGGTCATGGTCCCTTATCTCCGAAACTACTGAACCTAAAATTAAAAAAAAAATACAGAAATTAGTTTTTTCCTTATAGATTATAGGAAAACCTATAAGAAGTCCATGATATTAAAATAACATGGTAGATCACTCAATATTGTGCATACCAACTTACATTTGCAGGTGGAATGTGTGGGAGAACATATTTTTTAACTCCAAAAACATGATAGGTAACATCGTACGGAACCCTCTTCATGCGAGTTCAACTCGCACTTGTTCCCTTTTTTCCATTGCCAAGTCCCAATACAGTTTTTCATTTTCGATAAAATAATGTCATGAAGACAACGTAACATGATAAAAGTATACTCCCAAAAAATGACTAAAAATCAGAAACTCCTCACATGTAGCTTTAAGCCTTTAGCTATTGTAATTTACAAACTAGAAATATTTCAGCAGGCCAAAATAACATTTTCTTCTCAATTGAGTCTTACTCTTCAATGCACGGCTCACCAATATTAATGAGCTGATAAATATGCAACGACTGCCGCCTCAAGATTTCGGAGGCTGCCTTAAGCGTAACCAGATGTTCCCTGTGTTAAGATTAGCGTGCCAACTGCTACGGTCCTAATCTATTCAGGATTTTGGCCTGTTCCATCAAAACAAAACTTTTGGGGATTTTTGATAAGTATTTTGGCTATTTTTATCCATGAGGTTAATATCTGCTTTTGTACCGCAACCATAAAAAGACACATGAGTAAATACTACGTCAATTCAAATAATTCTACACATTTCTTTTCGCTTTGCATTACCTTAGTGGAGGAATAAATTTAATATTAAATAAAAACAACGAAATAACTTTTAAAAGTTTCTGATCTTCAATAAAATATTATTACAAGAGATCATATTTTATTGCTTGTTGTATTAATATTAAAACGGATACTGCACTTTCGTGATTAAATTATTGAAGCATAATATTACGATTTCTCGTAGCTGCTACGATTTACGTAGCAGCTCGTAGCCAATATCTAATAGTTTTTCGCAGCTGTTTTCTTTTCACGTCGATGAATATTTCTAAATTATTGAATAAGAACATTAAATATAAAACAGAAGCTACGAAAAAAAAATAAGTAATTAAATTATTCCCTGTAAAAAATACCTAAATTTAAAGTCACTTTATCCGGAGGCACGGTTTGGCTACCGCGAAGTCAACAAACATGTTACAGGCGTAATTTTTTGTCGAATTCAAACAATCTTAATTATTTAAACTTGGATAATAAGTAACTAAGAAATAATTAAAAATACGAAATCCCATGTATTAGTGAATAGGCGTTTTTAACGCCGCGTTTCCACCGCGTCACGTGCCAAACAGGATTCATTTTACTTTCATGAGGCATGAAACGTCGCGCTTTCAGAACTTTTAACGTCACCCATAAATTGCCCAAGTTGGCTTTCTTAGTAATTAAATACGCATATATTCAAGGAAAATAGCCCAAAGGCTATTTCAAGGCGTTAACTGACTATTTAAGTAGTTGGTCGTGACTTTTTGCTCAGCGTCTTGAGTTTCGCCATTTTTATGAACGTTACTGTATATTTTACTACAATGTTTTATGTATATAACTAATATTAGTATTATCTTACTAATGTTTATTATTTGTTGATTCCCAATCAAGTGAGTTGATGACATGAAACTTAGTTTGAAATATAGACCTAAGACTTATATGATAACGGTGCGTATCTACTACTCCATCAAGTTGCTCTAACTCTTCATCTTTATTTAAACAGTCACTAATCATGGTTTATTTGACGACAAAACTTAATTAAACATCAAGTTAAAGACTCTACATAAACGAATGATTGCTCGTAACATCGTTTTCCCACAAATTCACACACAAACAAAATCAAATTACGAAAGGACTTCAGAATCTGCAACAAAAGCATGCTAACAAACAATCAAAACAATTCACAATCAAATATTAAGCTTCGTTAACAAGTATGTCTTAATTCGTAAACTTGATAATTAAACATAAACAGTAAGACGATGAATAATTCAAAGAATATGTTATGTTGGCATTTTAATGTATGCGCATTGAATGTTTCCGTCGATTCGGAGTGGAACAACAAATATGTAGGAGTCCTAAGACCTGAATGTGGGTCAACACTTCCATCCAGTTAGTACAAGCTAGATGAGAGTTGGATTACGCTTTGTAAGTCTCCTTTGATTTTCCCACAGATTTTTTGCCAAGGAAAAACCATTTTTGTCTATAGGTATAGAATGTAATTTTACTACAACGACAATAAACAAATAAATTTAAAATTGCTAAGACACACTCGATGATTTTTTATGGGAAGAAATAACAGGTAACAGATGACAATGAAAAAAAAAGATAAAAAAATACAGATGAATGGTATTTGATTTTGATAACACAGTATTTTTAAACCATTATTTAAAATGGTAAGTTTAATTTAGCAAAGCAGGAAAGCAAGTTTACGAGAAGCGCGTCGTGCACTACATAAAAATGGAAAATTTTAAAGGTCAATTTTATTGCATTCATTCCCGTTAATAAAATATAATTTTCTTCTTGTGTCTAAACCTTTGTGGAAATTCGTTATAAAATAAAAAATATTTCAGTTCACGAAACGTTTCAGATGAAAGGTTAATCGCTCCATTGTTCGAGATTAAAATTGTAATTCTAATTGCACTAACAATTTGATTTTCTCTCATAAATATATTCATAAAGTTTTTACAAAGTAAATTTCTTCTATGTACACGACAGCTGTTACTTTGAAACTTAAGAGTCGTTCATATCTCGAATATTAATTAGTCTTAGCAATTTTTATTCAAGGCATGTCTTAAGAAATTAGGTACGCATCACAGTTTCTACAAAAATCAATGTTCTTTGTTCTAAAAGTGTTGTTGTTTATCTTTGAAAGTGCAAGTTTTGAAATGATTTGGACTTATTTTTGTACGAGTACACTTCAAACTAGTTTTTAAGCTGTTAGTCAATACACATCTATAAAGTTTGAGGATTTAAGGCTGCAAATTCAAGCAAAACACATAATGATAATCACAAATACGCACACCTCAAAAAATACCGAAGTTATCTGACATTAATGCTTACGAAACAGGTCTACAATAATCAATTTCAAAAATCATTCATTCAAATTAGGCTACTATGTAGCAATTTTCGAATACAAAGACAACATCGGACAGCAGAATTCAATCCCTAATAATGAAAAAATAATCGTTACTTAAGAAGGCAATATTTATTTGAAATACATTAAACAAACTCAAATCACGATTAACCCTTAACGTTTTCAACCACGGATCAGAAAAGATTACGAATTTACAACTCATGCACTCTTAGCGATAAGCGTGATTGATAGTCATTTGCTTTTTGTTTCTTTCATTAATATAACAGCCTTAATTTATTAAAAAAAATACTGAAATTTTATTTCTCAACTAGTTAGACCTTTCTATTGGAAGTTATCAGAGGAGCTCGTGGCTAAGCCATAACGGGTTACACGGGTTAAGCTACGCTTGAGAAGGCAGGTCCTTGGATGCGTGAGGATCTATGTCGTAACGAGTTCCTCCGTCATTCGGAAGGTACGTTAAATTGTGAGCCTGTTACGAGTAGTTAGAAGCTGGAAAGTCTGACAACCAGTCTAACTATGGGTATCGTGTTGCCCAGGTAACTGGTTTAAGAAGGTCAGATAGGCAGGCGCTCGTTGTAAAGCACAGGTAGACACTTAGCAGCATTTTGTTAGACTAGAAGCCAACCACATCATAGTTGAGGAAAGGTTGGGCTGATTATATTTGAAGTTGTTAAAGGAGTGAACAAAAAAATATTATTTTTGCCAGCGAATTAACGGTGACAGAAATACGACATCGTAGATTTATTTTTCTATGAGCTATGTAATCACTTATAAGCTATTTATAAAATATTATTTTTGGAGGACAATTTTCGATTTGCTGTTTTATTTAGTTTTCGAAAGTATAATAATACAATAGAAAAGGCTCTTTTTTATTTACTCATGAGAGTTCAATTTCAAAGAAACCTAAAAATAACTTGTTTGAGATTTTTCATTATGATTTTATCAATAGGTTTATAATAAAAGCATTAAATATTATTTTCCACATTTATATTGAAAGAAAATATAGAAAAGCCTACAAAATAATTTAAAGGAGGCCGTGTTACGAATATTTTTCTTTCAGTAAAAAACTTTTAACCGATTTATGACTTTTTATAATAATACTAGCTGTTACCCGCGACTTCGTCCCCGTGGGTAGAAGATATAAGTTATGATTTATACCTGCCCTGATTTTTCACATTTTCCATTGTATCTTCGCTCCTATTAGTCGCAGCGTGATGGTTTAGCCTAAAGCCTTCCCAAAGAATGTTGTATTCAACACAAAAAGATTTTTTCAGTAGTTCCTGAGATTAGCGCCTTCAAACAAACAAACAAACTCTTCAGCTTTATATATTAGTATAGAGTATATAATATTTTAACAACAAAAAAGCTACTGCCGTCTCAGGTAGTATTTGATAATGTATGCTTATAACCAACCTATGCTATCATCATCATCATCAGCCCATATTCTTCCGCTGCTGGATATAGGCCTCCCCAATTTGATATCTGCTATGGTAATAAAAAAAGAAAAAATAGAACTTCAAATTCACCGTTTATTACGGAACAATTCATATTAAGCAATTAATCAAATACTCATTAATCGCCCAAAAAATAACTTTACATCAGGGTCGACCAATCGAACAATGAACGAATAATTATCAAACAACCCATTGTTACTATGATACTATCATACCAGCATATATTGCTGCAGTCGCGTGCTACTAATCTACATGATCGACTCGTAACGATTACACAAAAAATGTACAATACCGCCAACATAACTTGGCACTTCGAAAAAAAGAAAAAACATTGTTAAAGCGAGATCGAGTTATACATGCACGTTGTGCGAGCACGAGACGGCGACATTTTTCAGCTCTTTCCAGACGTACCAAGTTACGTCGGTCGTACTATACCCACTTTGCGATAGAATCCGTGATAATGTACCCGAGATTGGCCACTTGACATAAGCGGATTATTGTTTTAAAAGTTTTTCTGACAGTTTCATTGGGAAAATATTTTGTTTTGGAGAGGAATAGACTGGTATCCTAGTTTATTACTTTGCCTTTATTTTGAGGTCATTCGTAAAAGTATTATTTAAAAATTAGGTCATCCTTATGATTTGTATAGGAAAAAAAACAAGCATGACATAACTAAAATTGTAGTTGTTAATTAGAAGCTATACTAAAGTTGTTTTTTTTTTCAATTTTGTTAATTTAAAGATTTGCTCACAAATATCCCTTGATATGCCAATAAGTTTCAATGACGCAGTTCTTTCAAGTTCACCATTTTTGGATTCAATGACTATTTTTTTCTGAAGCACATTTTATTAGTTTACTCACAAAATCACGCCTTGTTTTAAATTAAAACAGATAAAAACCTACTTTAAAATCTCGATCCCAAAATAAATTATACATGCAAAATTAAAAAGAACGAAATAAACGCTTTGAACAAAAGACGTAATTCTATTCAGCTTACGTTACATGCAAGTTAAATTATATTTTTCCAACACAATAGCATGCTAATTTGTACGTTACTTGACCAAAAGGTACGTTTTTAAAGTATAATTTAACACAACTTAAGCTTACACATTTACACGAAATTCGTGAGTTATTCTTATTTTGAAAAACAATGGAGTTTCTTTGTTTAAGAGCTACTGTGGATTGGAAACTTTTTGCCGGTAGCTGATTTTTTACTAGGAGTTAAATTCAACGCAATAGAATGTTCGTTCCATATATTTCTAAAAAATCCGAAGTCAATCACACTAATATAATAACTGCGAAATAATGTGAGAGTGTTTGTGCGAGTATGTTTGTTACTTCATTGAACCCAAACGGCTGGAGCGGTTTTGGTGAAATTTGGTATGGAGGTAGCTAACACGTTATATTTACAAATAAGCCACTTTAATCAGAAATTTCCTTCTGTTACCGGAATCCTTATCCTTTGTTAAAGAAGTGTCATATTTTTGCAGCATAGCCAACATCCAGGCGGGCAAAACCACGAACAGCAGCTACAACCTTTATCATAGTTAAAAACAATACTAAGCTATTTGTCTTACTCTATTTAGTCTGAATTAGGTCAGGGTTGTCAATAAAGACGCTAATTAGTATTGATCTGATTTTCGAATATAATTATGATCCATTTTAATCACATTCATAACGGCATACTAATTTTCCCTGCAGACTTACATTGTACTTTAATAATTTACAATTACAATTACGCTTTTAATAGACTTTAGAAAAAAATCCATATAATATGTAATTTAAACAAAACAATTAATTATTAACATAGTAACGTAACACAACATCAATAACACCCTACTTAAAGGATTAATTAGTAATAAATAACTCTTGGAATTCTGCTCACGACACAACGGAAAAAGCTTAAAGATATCAAAACAGACCCTTTTGCTGATACCTCCATCTATAGGGTGTAATCTCTTGAGATTTATTGTACAGAATTAACCTTATATAAAGTGGGGCATATGACGTATAGTCCAACTAATAACTAGTACTACCTGCGTTTGTATGAAAAACTGTTTGTATTGCATCTTAAATCTTCTGTGATATATGTGACGGCCATATGTTGAGAGCATATTAGGTGCATGTTGTTAAGTGTAAGGTTTAAAGAATGGGTTGGTTCGGGTTATAATTTGAAGATTGTGATTATGGTAATCTCAGTAATGTAATCAGCGCTATAGTTTTTGTGTATGTGATGTCAGTTCACTGTAAAAAAGCTAGAGCATTTATGATTACATTCGATGGAGTGTTAACACTTTGGATGAAGACTTATGTAAGTTACTTTGACAGACTATGTCGGAAGGAGAGTAATCTCTTTTGGAGGTGTGATCGAAATTTACTTATGCATAAACTGTGCTAGGTCATTTAATAACATAATATAAATTTTATGAACAAAATGTAATTAAAACTGTTCATAATGAACGAGTAAACAGCAAAAAATCCCTGTAAATTAAAATAAACTGTAAACAAAAAAATAATTTCAATGCAAATACAGAACCTATTAAATCGTGTGAAACGACACACAAAGGGGACATATTTAATAACTTAACCCTATTACGTCTTGGCCAACAAGAACTAACCCCTCGCGTGCCACGAAAATGTTAAACACTCAATTTGAAATTCAAAAATGTCTGGTTATTGTCCTGAAAGTTTAATGTGGTCACAATTTTCCGTGGTCACTGCAAGTCTGTGGTGGAATGAAAGTAAAGTAGTTTGTCAACTTCTTGTTCGTTTAGCAATGAAATAAAATATAATTTTATGGTTATGCATTGTGTTGGTGCGGTGAGCCTTTGTTTGAATAATATTTCATAGTTTTATTGGTTTCTATGACTTGTGTTGTATTTCTCTAAGACTTTTTGCAGTTATTGAACTATTTGTTTTTTTTCTGAAGAGGATTTCCTTCAGTGTTTAGCTTAGCCTTTAGCCAACAAGTTGGGGCCGCTTCCCAGTCTAACCGGGTGCAGGTAAATATCAGTGTTATAGAGGAACAACTACCCACCTGACCTCCTCAACGCAGTTTCCTGGGTAATTCAACACCCTTTAATAGAAAAACAACTGCATCAAACTATAAATAATAATAATTAGTAGACGAAGTTTTATAGGTACATAAACAAAGACACCTATTTTAGAAAGAAATAAAAAGAGTTTCTATATAACAAAAATAGAAATAGAAAAACGAAATCCAGAAAAAAAACTCCAAAACAACAAATTCCATTAAAAAATAAACTTCTCCAAATATAGAACGGGCCAACATTTTTATCAGAACACAGCTCAATCTGGGAGTATTGTTGGCAAAAATTCATTGTAACCAATAAACAAGTGAATGCCGCCAACACTTGGTCCCGGACAAAAGTTTCTGGGTTCCGTACAGTTCCGTAACGCCTTTTCCCTGTTTCGGTCGCCGGCGTGACAACAACGGTTATTGCAGCCAGAGGTATATGAGCGTGTTTTGTTCACGATGTCTGCTCAAATTATACCTAATTGTTTAGGCAGGTTTGACTTTAGTTTTTTTTTATGTGGAACTAGAGTATGCACACGCTTTTTATTTATAATTTTTTAAGAGACTGATTTTTTTATTAAGTATAGATATAACCACGACAATATCATCTTTGCCGGTATTGTTTTCAATATTATCAATTCCCTTTCTTCAAAATGAATCCTTATTTAACTAGAAACGAATATGATTAAAATTCCAACAAAAGTACAATATCAAACAAAAGGTGAACAACAAATTAACTAAATCCTTCCAGTCAACCCCCCAACTGCCGCACGAATCCAAAATGAAATTCCATCTCCTCTTCACAAAATCAATACCGTCAACTATAATTAGTTTCACACAACAAACAACGAAGAACCTATTATGAAATATTAATAACTGGATGCTATAGAAAGCCAATTTTTCTGTTCATTGTGTACAGATAGCGTTGATAAGGACAAAGCGAGTGAACAAAGGATGCGCACAATGCCGACACTGCCGCGATGAATGCTGTGGGCAATGCCATCGACGTTATTTTAACGGGACTATAATCGTCCATGCTACTGTTTAGTTCCATTTTTAGAATGGGAATGGATGACGGTGAATGGGTTAGCTGCTTGATGATGTAATCTATGTACCTATGAATTAAACTAGCTAAAATTTATTTAGCTAAAATAGCAATATTTGTGTCGCTTTAGCATTACGGTGTTTGAAAAACATCTTTTTAATAAAACATTTGGTTTTAGGGCTTTATTGATAATAATTTGGAAAACCCGTTAGTAGTCGGAGAATGATAGATAACCAATATAGTTGAATATTTGAATTCTGTACTTTGATTATTATGAACAATAAAAATATTAGTCGAAATGGTTTTTTATAATGTTTATTACAATATTATCTCAGATTAATTTTTGTATAAGTATTTTAACTTAAAGCTTAATATAACCTTAACACATATTGGTTGCGCGTAATATGTATGTTTGATATTTTAATTGCGTCATCTGCCGGCAAAGCCCCGCACTTCATGATGGCCCTGCGGCTGTTTGGGTTTCGACAGAACCCAATAGCTGGCTGAATCATAATCATCGACAGTCATCGTGTTCGGCGCTTAAATTTAAAAAATAAAAAATAAATTCAAGATGACAAGATGTCAAAAATATTGTCTCTTCTCTGCTTGATTGCCGCCGCAAACGTTGTTCCTGTTTGTTTTCTTTTGTGAAAAATAACCTTTGGATAGACCGCAAGGAGTGCAGTGTTCCACATCTGGAGTGCCGTGATCCTGCGACTGGTGAGTCCGTGTAGTTTGGCGTAGTTGTGATATTTCTCATATATATTGCCGCACCGCACCGCTCCGCCATCAACTTAAGTTTTTTTTACCAGTCCGAATCCCTCCACTTGGCCTAGGAGCTATTTACACGCTCCACCACATATATTTAACCTTTAACTCTTGAATTTTGCTCATTGAATATTACAGCTTTATTTAAACTTCAGAACAACATTATCCTTACACGTCTAGTCTTAACCTCAAAGCCAAGCATTATCGAAGCTAAAGAAAAGTCTTTAATACTCAACGACTTCAGTTCAAGAGTACAACAATGCTTGTCTACATAAGTAGGTAGGTAGTATACCTAGGAGTTGTTACAATTGCTGACGCAAACGTCTTCGATTCAAATCCAACCATGTATTTTCGAATTCATATGCTTATGAACAAGCTATTATTAAATCTTTAAGATTCCTTATTTGCTATCCCACTAATATTATAAAGGTGAAAGTTTGTGAGTTTGTATGTTTGTTACTCCTTCACGTCAAAATTGCTCAACCGATTTTAATTACACTGGGTTAACGCATAGGCTACGATTTCTTACGAGATGTATCTTATTTCCTAACCACGCGGACGAAGTCGCGGGTAACAGCTAGTATAGAAATAAAAATACGCGAGTAAAATTCAAAGGAATCATAACTCGATAGTGTTTTTTAACGTAGTCCCTTCGGCCACCTTATTTTAAATCTTAATATTATCAATTTAGGTAATATCTTGAATAATTAGAAATTATAGAATAGTGGACAATTTTTTTCCAAATCAAATAACAGCGTAAAAGGAAAATTGCTAACAAAGAGTGAATTAATTTAGCTACGTTCCCGCTTTGGTGAATACTTGATATAAAACAAAATATATAAACAAAAAGTGGTTTAGAAACTTTGAAGTTACGTTAATAATGCTCTTGATGTTCATATAAGGTAGGCTTTCTTATTGATAAGTTTGTAAGATACTAAAGATACAGTGAGGTTTATATCATGGAATACGACATGAGAATATACATATACAAATATGTATCTTGAAATATCAAATCACGACACCTGGCATTAAAATAGAAGGATTATGAATATTTTTCCAAAAAACAAATGACAGATTTCCCGCTATGCATCACTATTAAATAAAAAAAAAACAAACTCTTTTCCGATATACTTATAAAAATAGTGGTATT
Organism: Trichoplusia ni; assembly: GCF_003590095.1. Classification (NCBI taxonomy): domain Eukaryota; kingdom Metazoa; phylum Arthropoda; class Insecta; order Lepidoptera; family Noctuidae; genus Trichoplusia; species Trichoplusia ni. The sequence continues at coordinate 1,456,404 of NC_039481.1, forward strand.
GATAACATACTAGGAAAAATGGCATCTGGCATTGAATATGCTATTTCAGAAAAAATATGGGGTTAAAACATAGTACTGTTTTTGAAATGCTCGTTGTTATCCAATATTTGGAAAACAAATTCGTCGCACACCATAAAACAAAAATGTTTACCTAAAAATACTTGCCATTTCCGTGCCTCTGCAATATTTCACTCCATGACGCTCAACAAAACAGGTTAATCAATAAAAATCCTCGGACAAAAACTCGATAGCTCTGAAATTTAATTTTAGGTCGCAAAAGAGAAACTGAAAGCAAAAACACCTTCATAAAAACTATATTCAAAAGCTCAAACAAACTGTTGAAGTTATTGTTTCAGTTTATTCAAACTCTGACGGTGAATAGAAATAAAAACCGGTCAACTGCGAATCGTACTCGCTACACCGAGGGTTCTGTAGAGGAAACTAAGCTTGTTTAAAATTTTGACACTCTTCAGACCGTTGCTTATCCTAGATTTTTTATTCCAAGTACGGTGACAGAAATTCATAATCTGCAAAAATACTGCTCGGTATTTATTTATTTATTTATTTACAAAGAACGGCACATAATACCACTTACACTTTGCTTAATGGTCTAAGAAAAACAGACAGTCGTACGGGCAGACAAATAGGTAGTTAGCAAAAGGGTTCTATTGTTGTGGAACCCAAAAAAAATGGCGGCTAAAATATCGGTACAAGTTTGTAGCCAGCCTGTTCCCATTGACCATTCTGTTTTGAGTGGAGGAGGATTTGAGTCGATTACTGGACTCGTGATTCCTGAATTCCATGCGTACCTGCGTTTTTCAACTGGAATCACAAATCACAGCTGTTTCATTTTTGTTTTTGGGAGAATCTTTTTTGTCATGGTTAAAAAAGTAGTGTGTTTAGTTTTCTATGTTAAAATTACTGTATCGGTACTTAACGTTATGATTTTCAAATCTTAACTGATATTGAACGATGTAAAACGAAACTATCTTTTATCCAGTGGTGAGATAATTGGTCTAATAAGTCAAAGGTCATTGGCTCAAATCCCTTCTTCGTACATTTTATATTTAATGTGGATATAAACCTGCCTAAACTTTTACAACAGTAAATTACCTATTAATGTGGAAATAATCCATGTTAAAGCCCCGTCAGAGGCCTGCGTACAGTTTAAATCCTGATACCAGGTTTTATACCGTTAAAAAAGAGGACATTCAGGTATCCAAACCTCATTTTGTTTTCCTAGAAACTGTCATTCCTGCCAGTATTAATAAGTGACTGATTCGATGACAGATACAAAGAGAAGAAATAAAAATCTTTTTAAAACAAAGAGAACGAATATGGAATTCTTGCTTTGACTCAGTTTAGGCCACAGATTTGATGGAAAACATGCAAAGGGATCCACTATCCTACGCTGACGAGCCTTTGTAAACTATCTAGTTCCGATACTAAACGGTTTTTTTTTATGAATACTCAGAAAAGTTTTGTGATGCGTTGTCTACATATATTATTATCTTTATTATGATACTTTTTCGTCTGATACGTCTGCCAGTCAAGTTTGGGAAGTAAATTTTAAATTATATTATGCATATGTGTCGGCAAGCTTCAAACCCAACCAGAGTCCCAAATCATGAGCTGATATGGTGACAAGATTAAGTGGCTCCGGTTAGGTCCGAAACTAGTCAGGCATTTCGGGCAAAGGTATACTCGCACAAATTATAGCCTGGCTAATTGCGGTCCTAAATGAAGTTCTTTGACCCTTCCTGACTGGGGCTTGGTTCTAAACTAGTCGGAAAATCTCGATTAATCCGCGCGAGTAAACCGTTCTTACAATTTATAATTATTTTAACTAAGAACAATCGGCAACCACCGTAAATTATTACTTGTCAGTAGTTTTGGGTTTTCCTTGCTATCGGGAATCTTCAAACAAAATTTAGTTTTTGAATAAATAAATAAATGAAAGTATATTCTGAGTCGCATAAGCTGTAATAAAAAATCGATAACAGTCCGTAAAGTCGGCAATCATTCTATGAATTATAAAACAAAGTAGCCATTTGAAAACTACTAACTATATCTATGTATAATTACTTCTATACTAATATATAATGCTGAAGAGTTTGTTTGTTTGATTGTTTGTTTGAACGGGCTAATCTCAGGAACTACTTGTTCAAATTGAAAAAATCTTTTTGTATTGGATAGACCATTCATCGAGAAAGGTTTAAGGCTATATATCATCACGCTGCGACTAATAGGAGCGAAGAAAAAATCGTAACTTATATCGACGAATGAAGTCGCGCGCAACAGCTAGTTTGAAATACACAGAAATATTTTTCGCAGCTAATTTATTTCGTATTGAATGTGTTGATTCTATTACGATAAATGTAAGCTCGTTTGCGAAGCTTGAAATAAGTATTTTTTCAAATAGGCTAAATATCAAATGGTTGGGAGACAAATTTATGACTTTATCAACCGTTGCCTAACCGTTGTTATACTCGCAACAGAAATAAGACATTTGAGAAAATTTCAACTGTCTGGCTAATACGGTTCATGACACAGCCCAATGACTGAGCCTCAGTCAGGATCAGATCCTTAAAAATATACGCTTTTCTAATTATTTGTATCGTCAGTCTATAAAATGTTCATACAATGTTAGTTAACGAATAATGTAGGTGATCCACTTGAAAGTTTATGAAACCCCCTAACACAAGGAATTAATTCACTAGAGCGGGCGTCGTTCAAATTAAACCCTCACAAAATAGCTCGTTTTTGATACAATTTATTTCATATTAACCGTGATTGCTTTAAAATACTCGAACACTTGCATTTTCACATTAAATATTCCAGTGGAATTGCACGATTCAAATGCAGGTTAACTCGTAAATTCGACAGCGTTATGTATATCGATACGAGCGAGCTAAGTAAGCACGTCTGTTGGTACCGTAAAAGCGAGACAGCATGCTGATGGTATAGCGGTGTCTTGCTCCCACAAAATCAACAGTTCTGCTTTAAGAGTTTAGTACTGACTCTGGTCCTGATGAAGCACGAAATATTTTAACGTTCATTAAAGAGCTGACCGCGTTGCGGTGAAAACTATTAACTTAGTTAATTTGTGTTCATATTAAATTGTAACGCTTGCGGTCACTTTCTAAGTATACATATATAGGTCACTCTTGAAAGTCACGAGATTAGGCGCCTACATTAGTTTATCTAGCCTAGTAATTTCATGTGTAGTTCTGTAACGCTGACTTTAGTTCTGTTTTGCCGCAATACGGTAAACTACTTGTATCTTGTCAACTCATAAAGGATTCATTTTGTGGTACAAATTTGCTAGTGTTTTTACTGTGGCAGATTTCAAACTGCTGATACGGGCCTACTTTTAATTATATCAGCTTATGACTTGTCTGAGACAAACTCAGGCGTTAAGTCGTCCATTGCGCATTGAAAGTATATAAAACAGTGAATTAATAAATAAATCTTGACGAAATTTCACATTTGTACTTTGAAACTATGAATTGGCTACCCCATGCTTACGGTACCGGTCTGACCCCCATACATTAATTCAACCTCAGAAAATTTAATTTCATCAAAGAGGCGTATCTACTGAAGCGTCATCACCACAACTCCTACTCAGCCCTTAAAAGCAGTCCACAATTAGGGACTTATTCCTACGTGCAAACCGAGTCTAATTTAATTAAAAAATAATGAAACCTTTTGTCGGTTAAATTAAAGGTGTGAACGGAAGGTGTCGATGTAAATGTCTGCGTTTGAACGTTACGACGCTTGCTTAGGGCCTATGCACACATGGTGTACGTTATACACCCGCACTGAAAACGCGCGTAAGTATCGTGTAGTTTTTTCAACTGCAACATAATTGTCAGTGCGTTACCGCGCGTCGACGTGTTCTTACTTACCGTGTGTACAGCCCCTTACGACATTCCATTTAACAAATACTCTGTTTAAATTCTCATTCTGTTTGTGACAACCCTTTAATCCGCTGCTCACCTGCTCGTGTTAAATCTTTGAGGTTTCTTTGCCGAAAACGGTTTAATTAGTTGCGTATTCCTGAATTCTTGGTCTTTTTTGTTGGGTAATATAAATTCTTGGGTGTCTGCGGTAGCAGTCGTGTTAGACGTTGTTTGAACATTTAAGTCTGATGTATACAATAAAAGAAATACAATTATTTTATTTTGATATTTGTTTCTTGTTTTTGTAGTACACTTTTTTTATAATCATTTTAGTAACAATGTAAATAACCCCGTCTCTATTCAGTTAATCCATAGAAAAAAAAACATTTAAAAAAATATGTTACAATGTATTTTAGCAATTCTGTTACTAGTGCTCCCAATATTAGCTTTATTTTAGGATAGCTTTTCGACAGATCGATTTCCATTTTCGGAGAATTACATAAACTCAAAATCGAAATCGGAAAACAGTTTTAGTTTAATTAGTATCGTGTTACATTGATTGGTATTAGTCCGAGATATTAATTGATCTGTAACATTCGGTTGTTGAACTCGTTGAGATTTTAATAAAGTTATTATTGGTACTCAAAACAAAACAATATCTGTGAAAACTTTGTACTATCTATTTTGCGTTTAAAATAATAATTGTAGAGGATATTAACTGTAAGTTTATTTATTCTTGGTAGCAAATATATGCAGAGCTTTAAATCGTTTTGGAAATTATATTAATGTAAAAACAGTTTTTTGTTGATATTTTAATATACAGTTTATTACTGATATATTATCAAAAGGTCAAATATAAAAAAGACAATATTTTTGTTTTAAAAACAAGAGTCTTAGTATTTAAACAAAGGTTTTATTAATAAAACTAAAACACATAAAAAAACAAACTTGAACTTATTTCTGTAAATTCTGAAGCCTATTAAAATCGAAATCAATAATCGTTTATGCAAATAAGACTACTAACTATTACACCTTCACACCTTCTGAAAGTTGGAGTAACTTTGTACAGCATCCTGATTCGTCCACCCTTCACCGGTAATCCTAAGTGCTCTAGCTGAGTAGAAACCTCGCAACAAACTCCACAGCACAGCAGTCCATCTTTCAATTTACAACAAGATATAATAAAATTCAATTATTAAAGACTTACCAACTGTACAAGTTTATGAAGTCAATAAAAACGATGAGATAATTTACTTTCGTATTTATATTAATCTTTAAACTTAATATGTACCTATCTAATATGTTTTGTCTATATACAAAACATTCGTTGAATTGCGAAATCGTCATTCATTTGTTCATTTGAAAATTTCGTTACTTTGAAATGCATAGCTCATCTGCATTGGTCCACAGTCGTTAATAAAAGTAAGCAATGGCTGGGTAAAACTCAAAGACAGCAGATAAACAGACCGCACAAAGGTAAATCTCAATCAAACGTAACAAAACGGGCTTAGGCAAACAAAACCGGCTTATACGAACAAAGAGTTGTTAAAAATGAGTTAAAAAACATCTACCCCTGTACCACGAACTCATAACACAAGACTGTCGTTATTGTTTGAGCGAGAGAGCGCTCTACATTGTGTATCGCTCCGTCTCGTTTTCACAGCGACGATAGTCTTTCTTTTAAAGTTCGTGGTAGGTGGAGGTTCCCGCGGGCGTTTCATTTGCGCCTTTGTTTGAGCAGCCGGCTTCTTCATTAAACGTTTGTAGGGTGACAATATTAGCCTGATATCACTGGCGTACTTATAGTGATGTTCGTTCAAAATATTTGATCAGGGTCTGTTTATTTCTCGTAACGTGTGATCACTTTTTTATTTTTTTAGGATCATATGACATTTGTGTGTTCTATATAGTATGTGTGAGCCAATTTGAAGTTACGTTTACGCTTTGAACGGAATAAAAATTATTCACTTAGAGATTTTTTTCTGGGCGATAACCAAAATTGCCTTTTGCTGTAGAACCTAAATATGAATATACCGTCACATTGAAAAGTTAAAAAAAATGAAACGATTTAGCGATGATATTTTAGCTGGTTACAAAAAAAATAGATTGTCTATCAAAAAAACAGTAAAAAGTAAATCAGACTAAGCACAAAGGTTTATATAAACACAAACCAAGGAACCCTGAAAACCAGTCTAAATCTAAACGCAGCGTAGCGCTACGCAGACGAAATATAACAAGATGCTGAGATTAAAGGGAACGGTATGCTGCCGGAAATTAAAGTTGCCTGCAAGCGTCTTACCTAAGATGCTCCTTATACCCAGGGTAAATAATTAAAATACTGTTTATGTATTTTTGAATACGCTCGAGTATGTGTTGGGTTAATTTTTGATGTTTCGGCAAGAATTGTCTTCATTTTGGTACTTTAGAAAACATTGACATATTATTTTCTTGAAGTATTTTTAAAACTTGATTTTTTTCTACTCTACTTTTCTAACTCATGAGCAGATCAAACGATATGTGATATCAAACTATATATTTAGCAATACATCTTCCCATTCAAAATTTTATGTATTTTTTTACTATTATAATTTGTTAGACCAAGCATTTGTGGATCACACAAATTCTTGTACTGTGCGCGGATTGATCTTGCGACGCGTAGCGCACAGTAGGTTTGACGTGGTTAACTTTACCACTCGACTATTCACGCAGTCAAAATATCAATTGATAAATTCCATTCCAGAACTTCGATTTCTCAAAAACATCTTCCCGACCGAAAATACCCCTGAAACCTTCACAAACAGGTTCTAAACCCAAAAAATATAACTTTTTACTTCCTTATTAGTATTTAAATATACACGATCACAAAAAAGAAGTACAAAACATTTTCGTTATTCAAACAAATGTGTGTATAGGCTAATTGCTTTTTAATTGCTAAAAAGATAAACTCAAATACTCTGAAAATTTGTAGCTCAATTACAGTGGGTACTATTCAAAAGCTTTTTATTAATGTTTTGTCTGAAATAAAAATAGTGTATCATTATAGTATGACAAATTGTATGGAACTAATGTATAGTATTTGTTTATTTAAAAGTGAAACTGATGGTAATCTATCATTCGGGGCTCTAAAGTTAGGAGAACAGAAAGTGTATTGTGTGAAACTAGAAAAAAGAACGATTGAAGAAAGCATACAACAGCGTTTCGATGGAATATTAGGAGAAGACGCAAAAATAATTGTAGGAAAAAATAAATGTAGTTTTCCATATCAATATATCTTCTTCTTTTTAAAAGAAAGTCTAGGACTTTACATATGAGAGTCAATTCTAGTTATCGCGACTATCGCGTCTTATCTCTTGTTAAGCGGTATAGTTCTTACTTGCAGTGAATTATTATTTTCTCACTTCTCCTCTTTACTAATTCTAATCGACGGATTGACAGAAAAGCTTAAGTATAGGTTCGTTTCACACATTGAGTGCGGCACCCCTGAATCCATATTTAACTCACCAACTCCAAGCTGGCACTCAAATCAAAGCAAACATTCATCAAACTATAATATAAACCAGATAATAATAACATATATGATCGAAGGTATTCAAATATCCGATGGTAAAAAGCCCTCAATTACTCATACATATTTAAAAGTGAGTTCGGGTCAACCGGCTGTTATTACGGAAGGCTAACTTATAAATAATTGGTGTGTTTGTTGAACTTTCAAGGGTAAGTCCGGTATAATTAGTGAGAGTTGCGCTGTATTTCATCGTATGAAGTTTTGAGGATTCTCCTAAAGCTAGCTTTCTCCTAAAAGGTGTTTCGGAAACGTTATTGTGACAATATTATCATCATCGGCCTAGCCTTTTCCCAACTATGTTGGGGTCGGCTACCAGTCCAACCGGTTTCAGCTAAATACCAGTGTTTTACAAGGAGCGACTGCCTATCTGACCTTCTTAACCCAGTTACCTGGGCAACACGATACCTTTGGTTAGACTGGCTGTCAGACTTTTTCAAGCTTCTGACTACCTGTAACGACTGTCAAAGATATAGGAATAACAGCCGGGACCCACAATTTAACGTGCCTTCCGAAACATGGAGGAACTCGTTATGACAAAGATGGTCACTGATCTACGGACCAACCGTGTCAAGCATAGCGTAGCTGTGATTGAATCACTTATGCGGTTATAGCTTAGCCACGAGCTCCTCAATAGAATTGAGGAATTTACTAGAAAAATAAAGTACCTAAAGTAAACAGTTAAAATTTCAAAAAAATATTCAACCTACCAACAAAATATAGGTATGATGAAGATGTAGTAAGTTGGCTACTCTACTCTACTCGGGTTACGTCTCTTGTCACTTTTTACATACTTTTTACTGACATGATGAGTCACCGTGCGTTTCAGCATCTTTCATATAATTTTAAAATATGATATTTTAAGTTCCCAATTTACTCTAAAAAATTCAAATCAATCTCTAATTTAAGATTTACCTACAAACAATAGCAAAACAAAAATGCGTGTTAAGAAATTCCTCAAATCATTCCAAAATGTTAGGCTTATTACAGAATACCGTTACTCCCCTGTATCCCGTGAATGCCGGCAATTAGGCCATTATTTTGTAGTTTCACCTAAATTACAGTTGCAAAGCCTTCGGAATTAACTCGTGCATTTCAATGTGATGGCTCTAAATGAAACCGACTGAAATATTTTGTTAGACATTATTTATAATTACTTTAGGTTCGCGTTTATCGTTTTTTTATTCTGTATCGAAGTAATTTTGGTATAGTTTTTGTTTTAAATATTTTTGCTAGTGTTTGTAACAATGTAATATTATTTCTTATTTACACCCGTTTTATTACATAGATTGTACTTTCTACTTACTTAATGAAACTTTAGTTTGCATATTTAAGCAATGACTGTGTTATGAGTATACTAAGCAGATATTTTTAGCGTTGTAGAAAAGAGACAGCGCGCTACACAGCGCATATATTCGTGTTGCTTTTATAGCGTCAACGCTCTTATTCAAAACATTAAGTCCTGAATTAAAAACAATGTGATCTCAACCAACCAAATCTCAGTTTAAATCGTGACTATTGATGATAATATTCAAATCTACACCACCTGCCGTAGAGAGATCGCCAGCCACTTATTTGGGCATAACATCTCCGCGAAATGATAGACATTAAGCATCAATTTACTCACAAAGATAATGACAGAGGAAAGTGGAAACGATTACGGTTGCCCTCACAAAATAGGCTTCTATTGAGTGTTTCATCTTTCCCAGTAATTATTTGTTAAGGAAAAATGCTTTCGGTATATTGTTTAAGATTATCGGGGGCAGTTTTTCTGTGACCGCTGACGGCTAACTTTCTTTGAGCCCGATAATCCCGGGCTGTTTCTCTTAGCAAATTACTTTTCAGTGGGATTCTTATTTCTTTAGGGAGCCCTTTTAACGTAGTGTCCACGATCGTAGTAACTTGAAATGTCGATCATTGTTCTTGGACTTTCGTGAATGGATTTTTGGAAGGCATTTTAGATAATTTTGACTGTCCTTGCTAAATTTTTTTTTTTCATAAATTGCATTAAAATTCTAATTTTCAAGACAAGAATACTCGTATTGAAGTGATAATGTTAAAATGTTGCTCCCACTCCTATAATTTGTCTTTAAGTCAATTTTGTTATAATATTAACAAATACTTTTTTTTTGTTTCAGGTAAACACAGCATGGAGTCTAATAAAACTGTCAGAGACCAAACGTCTCAATAAAAAAATAAATTTTTTTTTTTAGAACACCGTTTCACAATCAAAAGATCACGCGTCGATTCAAAAACACACCCATTTCAGTAACATTCGAACTGAATGTTCTTTATATTTCAGACATTACTTATGACGGCACGTGATATATAAGGGACGAAAAGTTTTGCCCCATACACTAAAGTGCAGAACACTTACAAAAAGCGTGCCCACAACTTATACTTACAGTTAATGAACCTTATATCCGGGATCTATTAACTCCAACGGCATAGGGACTATCAAATTTACAACCAGCATGAAAGTGGTTAATTTCCATTAACCCCAAATATTGTAGCCTTATGACCTCGCCAGTTTTACGGCAATACGGAATAGCTGCGCACGTAAACTACCCGATGCAAGGCACAGTCGTGAACACAAGTTTTACTTTGATTTTATTAAGAAATTTTGGTATATTTTTTATGATAGATAATTAACCTTGTTAAAAAAATATTTAAGGTTACCTTACTATTAATACTTCAGGTTTTTACTTATTACGTTTTTATATTTTAACTACATATCGTCTTCATTTCGTCTTCGAGATGACACCAATATTGATCTGTGCAACACAGTAACAGTCACTTTAAGTGAGTAAGTTTATTTCAATGTTACATGGAAAAAATAAATAATGATTGTCCAAATTAATAAATACCTAGTGGTCAGTAGCCCTGGCTTCTAAACTGGAGACAAACCCAGGATGGGTTGCATTCCCATCCAGCAGGACAAATTGTTTTCACGATAGTTACGATAAAAAGACATGACGCTGACATTCCATGACGCTCACATTTTTTTTTAATGATGATGACGATATTTTCTTCTGTATCTAATAGTTATTTATTTATAATATGTAATTTAGAAATATATAATACTAGCTTTTCGCCCGCGGCTTCGAACGCGTCGAGGTCGGTTATATCGCGTTTCCAAGAGAACTCTTCAAAAGTCCGGGATAAAAACTATCCTATGTTCTTTCTCAAGGTCAACTCTATCTCTGTACCAAATTTCATTAAAATCAGTTCAGTGGTTTAGACGTGAAAGCGTAACAGACAGACAGACAGACAGACAGAGTTACTTTCACATTTATAATATTAGTAAGGTTAGTAAGGATGTTTCACTGCAGTCAAGTACACATAATATAAGCTTTGCTTAGTTTGACAATAGATGGCGTTTTACGATAAGTTATGGGATATTATCATCTCCCTAGAAATCTTGTTTTTACGCCTCAGCAACTAAACTAAAGTACCAAAAATGATACATAAACACAATACCTAAGTGGAAACACGTCAAACTTTAACCATTTAGCCATCTAGAACAAACATATTAGTTAATCTTAAGTTTTCGAACCCAATACCAACCAATAAGCCGAAAGCGTTCAAACCTTAACAAGTTAGGGATCCCTGTGGCAAGTGAGGGTTCTCGTGAGTCATGCTGTAATAATATATACTTATATTACGGAACCATGACTTTCATTCTATCGCCAGTAATTGAATGCAGGCTGCTATTAAAGTGAATGAATGGAAGTTTTTTGTTTTGCTCTTGTTTTGTTGCTCTTATGTGTTCTTTTTTGTTTACAATAGATTGAACATATTTCATTTTATTTTTTGATATTTGACTTATCATATAATTGAAAAGACAAAAAATATTACAAAACTTAATTTAATTCGAATAGAATGGAGTTTGGTGTTGATAATTGCAGTGCTATATAATCCATTTGACATATATTTAATTTAAAATATATGTATTACAAAATTATAAATTAATTTATTCAAAACCAATTCACTGCTAAACACATACAGTTAAACAGACAAACACAATTCAAATTTCAATATAATTATTTTCAAATATGGCGACCGAATGGCGCTGTGTGCGATTGTACACTCATAAACACGGCACACAGCTCTATAAACAGCTTAGTTTTACACATTAATTAAAATGTTAATGTTTACACAAAACTCGGTTTATGCACTAACTCGACAACAAAATGCTCTTAACTAGTCAGTTTTTCTTTAATATTGCTTGTATTAAAATATTTACAATTCACAATTTTGTATGAGAATTTAATACTATGTTGTGCTATTTAAATGTGCCTACGTTATAATGTTACAAACAAAATTCAGCCTTATTCCCTTGTAGTAACATCGTAGAATTCCAAAAAATAGCTATCTATTTGATTACTGATTGCATTGATTACTTTATTGAGAAAGCCGTGTGAAATGCCGAATGAGACGACAGGATTAATGTAGAGCGCTGTCTCTCTCTCTCCAATGACAACTGTACTATTTTAAACTCTCGTAGTGGAGATTCTGAAACTGGTATAATATTTATTACGTGAAAGTTTTAAAGGTCAGACGCATCACGCCGGGGCCGTGGGCGTCGGGTATTATTCAATTTACACTGGAGAGACAAACGGAATAGTAATAGAGCACAGATTACTTTAGCTTCATTCTTGGAAGGTCTCACTATTTTTACTTGATTGTAAATAATATAGCTAAGGGGATAGTGAATTATTGCAGTGAAATGAAGGAATTCTGTAAAAAGTAGTACTAAATTCTTTGGGATTGCTGAACTCTTGTTTTCTAATTTTTCTCTCTTTTCGCTGAGACCAAAAATTAAGGGAGATTTTAGGCATCATTTGAAATGATTTTTTTTGGGGCTTTGTGACTTTATTATTGATTCCACTTTTTTCCAAAGGGCGGATTGTGGAATAACCGATATATTAGACGGAGAAATAGTTTTCGTTCATATTGTTCGTATCGGTTGTCGTAGCAAACTTTTTGGCGTCCAAACTTATCCAAACCATTTGAATTGCCATCAAAATCCATTACCACTACTTAGCTACAAAATATGATTCAAAAATAATTTAAAAATATACTGAATGCATGTAAAGAAATAGCAAACAAAATTGTTGCCAAATCAACTTTATCATATCAGCATCAAAGTAAAAAATAGCTCAAAACGACGTTAAAAGACAATTACTATTCTGGGAATTGGCTCCTCTGAAGTTAGCTCAGAATGACTTCCGTAGCCATTGATGTAGGATGTTTTATGCGGCGCATCCGCTTGACCTCAACTCAATTATTGCGGGATACCAATATCCTGACTATCAAAGGTATGAGGAGTTACTTTACGTGACCGCTGAAGCACGAGGATGCTTCAAAGTGTGAAAAACGGTCACTCATCCAAAACTGACCTCGGGCCTTGCGTATCTATTTTAATTCTGCTAGTATTATGTACCTATGTGTATGTATACTTGTGTAGAAATGGATTTTGGGGCTTATATTATGGAATACATGACAAAAAATTGTAGAGTAAGCTATGATGTAAGCGGTAAAGTCGCGTCGATTTATTTTGATATCACTCTTATTTTTTTGTGGTAAATTTCGTAATTAGCATTCATAATAAAAAGATGCAACTATTTACCTGTTAGTTTCAGGCCCAACAGGACGCCTTCCCTTTGACATTCATCATCATCATCATTTCAGCCTATAGCAGTCCACTGCTGGACATAGGTTTGACGTTAGTTCTTAATACTGCGCATGTATAAACCGTTGCACTCTGTTAAGGTATCTTTAGGTAAACTTTGCGACAAGAAATAATGTACTTATACTCAACAACTTTATGACATAGAAACCTTCAAATCACATAAAAAAATATTGGCAGCAAATTATATTATTAGTAACAAAAGAGCAGGCAGCAGGCCACATAATACATAAAGAACTAAACATGCAACACAAAAACTACTCTAGTAAGATATTAATCTAAGCCAAGAAAAACAAATGAAAAAAAAACTTTTAATATGTATACAGTGCGTCTTCACAATAATTTATCATTCCCTACCCGAGGTGCGAACACCCAAGGGCCTACAACGTGAGAATGTTTAATTAAAATATACGTAAAATACGCGGCATTTATTAAAACGAAGTACGTACAAGAAAGGATTATCTTTGCCTTAGAGATTTGACCTTTTACCTTAATTAGTGTTGCGGTACGAAGCGGAATTAAGTCTGCCATTCGGTTCAGGATTTTTTTTATCATATTTTTTGCTTACGTTGCCCTGATAAGTCTGTTTCGGGAGGAAAATGCTGTTGCTAGGGAATGTTGATGGCTATTTATTGCTGCGTCTTAAATCGTTTGATCGCTGTGTTTTTATAGCTGTTGGAATTAATTATTTTGAATACTGAAACTGGTTTTATAAACCTAAAAAAAGGAAAATAAGAAAAAGTGTTTAATGGACGGATAAAGACGATGAAGCAAGCAATGAAAATTAAGAAGATAGTACAAACAACCGTCACATCCGTGCAAAAATGTCCTTCCGTGCTAATTTGCCAAAATGACGGACATTCCTTGAATTAATATCAGGGGGTTAGCTAGAAACATCCACCTAATAATATAAGGGTTAAAACATTCTGTCTTCAACCTTTCGAGTTGTTTTACGACATCCACAATGAGAGAGGGAGTGGTCTTCCCTTTATGGGCGGAACCCGGAACTTAATTTGAATTTTGGACCCATAGGTAGCTGGCGACATGAATAATGTAAGTTACGATGAATTTGAAAGAATTTTAAGTGTTTCAGTAAGCTGGGTTTAACTCTTTTGATCATTATCAAGATAATAAAATAAGTTAAAATTATTAGTTTTTCTATCTATTCATTGGTCAAAATTTTTTTCAACGGCCTTGCTTCTGGTTTTTTTTTTCTCTTCAATGATTGGTTTCTTTGTTATAATGTTATTTTTTCTGTTCTTGCATACATAAATCATGATGTAAAAGAGGTTTTGTATATTATACGATATTTATTTTTAAAAGAGACATTCATATATTTCTTGATTGTTCTTCTCCATACAACTGTCATTTTGAAACGGTGTACCTAAAGTCATTGTTGCATCGTTTTAAAACTTTCATATATACTTCAAGTTTATCAGTATTTACTAACACATACTCATTGATTTTTAGTCAAAATATTTCTATCCTTGATTAAATCAAACCGTCAGAAGAAAACATTATACAATGAGATATATATCCATCATTAATATCCGAAACGGCTTGAGCATCAGAGACACAGCCTCCCAATTCGACTTAGAAAACACGACTTCTAAAGATTAATTCAATTCGTTAAAATGAAAACTCAGGGATTTGATATCGCAGTTATTTTTAATTAAAACAGTTTTCCTCCCGATTAATCATTGAGCTTTATTCATTTATATCACTTTATTGCTTTTCTTCGTTTGTTATGATTGGGAAGGAATTTATTTTTGGATTTTGATCTATGAGTATACTCTTAGCCATGTAAACCTGTTCTCAGGGATAAAATCTTTAGGTTAGTATTATTTTCTGGGGGTTCTTATTCAAAAGGTAAAAGTGGAACTCGAATACTAAGGCTGTCTTTCCGTCCGTCATGAGGCTGTAAATCATGAACCGTGATAGCGAAACCGTTGAAATTTCAGAGAAGATTTAGAGTTCGTCATAACAACGATATAAATAATATAATTACCTGTTAGGCAAGCTCTTCAATTTGCAAAGATTTTTATAGTAGTATGTATGTTTATCATTTAATATGTCATGTCTTCGAAGAATCCGTTTCTTTCGATATTATTTTGGGTTCTGGATTCAACTTGAAGATACCCAAACATTCATCTGTTTAACGGGAAATTATCTTGTAAGGCATTTTTTTTAAATTTATAACCCTAACTCTTTATAGGTCCTTTTTAAAGTTCCTTTGTAAGGGTAACTTGAGACTGGACTTTAAGGCGAACTTAGAATTTATTTAGTCCTTCTAAATGAGTTTCAAGTTAGTCTTTTGAGTTAGTTTAAACAAGTTGAAGGTACTTAACAAAATGTCATCTTCAGGTAGATGCTTGTTACTATCGAGCTCGCTTTAGTCTTCAAGTTTTATGAAACTACTAATTATTTTTAACGTAAAAATGTAAAACGACTTCCGTTATAATTTATTATATTTTTTTTTGGGTGTCTGTTATTCTTCCAGATTTACTTTTTAGCATCTTTGATCAAAATGAGATTTTTGGTAGAAAACTAACCGAAGCTTCTAAAGAGACAATATAGCACAAAGATTTTTCTAAAGACACTTACCACACAACCATTAGTCGAGGAAGTGGGAGAGCGTATTATGTTTGGCTTAGCGATGTCCTGCTCCCTCAACTGCAGCTGTCCCAATTTAAGAGCATATAGTACAAGAACAGCTCACCTTATAAAGTATACAGAATGAAATTCGTACTTTCCTCGGCCATCATAATCCGAATGCCCGAATCGAAGACCTAAAAGTAAGCATTTTAATTATGAAAGCACCGAGTTTTAATTAAAAAATCTAAAGTTCGCAAAAGCCTCTAACGATGTTACGTTTGCGTGAGCGACTTTTATGGGAACCCATTTTGTATGATTAAAAAAGTTCTTTTTTTTCGTACTAATTCCTGATCCCATTTTTGGGGTAATGTTGTTGGAAATTGGATGATTTTATTGATCAGGAAAATTATACTATATTGATCAAAGGTAATGGAAATGACAGTTTTCAATTCTCGTTAGGTTTAAAATAGGCAAACGCGCAGCGAATTTTATTAAATATGATTTGAAATACTGTTTAATTATTTTTTTACTAATATAATTTTTTATAAAATCTTTCTGTCCATACACACACCATTACTCAAAATATTACAGAACAATTTCGTAATTAACATAAATAATTACATTTCCAAGTCAAAAATGTGTAAAAGAACCTTGTCAACTTAAATAAGGGATACAATTAAAATACGGGTCAGAGCTCATTACAGATCCAATAACGTGGAACGCGATTCGATCAGCGCCGAAAATTGCCGAAACTGCCGGAGGGCGGCCGAACATTGCCGAAAATTACCGAACAATTCCGAAAATTCCCGAAGCGTTAGATGCGTATGTAATGTGGGTATTGCGTGACTCCATTAAGTGCAGCACTCGTAATCTTCGAGATATCAATCTTGTGATTCATTATTTTTCAATGGATTCTCGGTAAGTGTATCTTCACAGATTTATTGGGAAAAGCGTTGGGAAGAGAATGTCAATATTGGTTCTTGGGGTGAGTCGTTATCGAATATTTCGTGATCTTATTAACAGTTACGGGTATATTATTATTGTTATGTTTGCTCGTAAGACTGTGATAAAATATTTCAATACTGTGATAAAAATATGTCACAAAACTATTTTGATTGAATCATATTTTGGTAGACTAGCTGTATGCATGGCTATTGAATTGGTGTAGACACTTATTTATTATTTTGTTGTATGTATTTTCCTCGCTTTACTCAATTTAAAAAAAATATGAAAGAAAATCCTATATATTAAATACTCAAAGGAGTACGAAATTGAACTTCTCCAAAACGGCTCGACCGATTCTCATGAAATTTTGAGTGCACATTGGTGTGTCTGAAAATAGGACAACATCTATTTTTCAAACCTAAATCTTGTTTTCCCGCGATCTTATTTGTATGACAAAACAACGTTTGTTGGGACAGCTAGCAGGGAGAAGAGAGATAAGAGACAAGTGTAAATAAACGATATATTTATAATTTGTGGTCTAAATCTGACACAAAAGCGTTTAGCCTTGATATCGCTTTAGCCTCAATCCCTAGTCTAATAATTTTCATGTAATCTCATTCCATGTATTATACGAAATTCAAAAGGAATATTAATATTTAATATAGTATCTACTAAGAATATAATATAGAAATTCTTAGCTATGTGGTATATTATCAAATATTCTGATAGAACTCTCGTAAATTTACCGAAAATGGTTACTAATGAAATGTTTTAATTATTCTAGTGAGTTTATCACTAGAAGAAGGCTATGAAAAGGTTTAAACTGTAACAGATTAAGACAACATCAAAACCAAATTTTTATATGAGAAACTTATCCAACTCGCAACAATGTCCTCAAAAATAAGGCTGGGTGTGCATAAACGGTAATAACATTACACCCGCCGTTTGGAACCCGGCCTAATAGCCCGACCTTACCATACCGCACCAATTATTTTTTTATGTTCAAAAATTGTTCAAACTTGAGTCAGGTGCTCTTTCGAGTGGACGGGCTTATTGAATAAATTCAAGGAATTCTAAATTTATTCTGAATTTCAAAGCACTTCAAGCATAAGCTTGTAATATTTTAATTGACTAAGATTTTGGTCTTTTTCTCCGGGAATTATGGTTCGAAGACTCGTTTTCTGTTTTAGGAAGATTTTGACACGTGTTTGTTTTTCCGGAAAAGGTCATCTATTAGTAGACATAGTACTGTCTATACTGGACTAATTTATATTAAAAAATGTTTACTGTGCTAATAATAAGATTAGAGTTATAGATTGGAACTGAATTTTTTTAGGAGTTTCTTATGTAGGAGTTACTTATGTATAAGAATTTGGAAATTAACTAACAAAAAATATTCTATAAGAGCAAAATACTAGAGGTACACTTTTTGGTACTTCATTGTTTGGTAGTGTAATGTAGTGTATTTTTTGTAAAGTGACGTTTGCTTACTAATTTCTGTCAAAATAATAATATTACGTTTGTTTTACTTTGACGACCTCCGTGGTCGAGTGGCGTACGCACCGGTTTCAAGGTGTCGCTGACTCTGAGGTCCCGGGTTCGATCCCCGGTCGGGTCAATGTAAAAAATCACATTTCTACATTGTCTCGGGTCTGGGTGTTTGTGGTACCTTCGTTGTATCTGAATTCCATAACACAAGTGCTTTGGCAACTTACTTTGGGTTCAGAACAATGTATGTGATGTTGTCCGCATTTATTATTATTTATTATTATATTTGTCAATAAATTGCTTTACTTGAAATCATTCGTACAGTAAAATAAACTGTAGGAAAACTCGTCAATATATGAGAAACACTAAATCACTGCGTAACTGAGTCATCAATCCCTGTTTTTAACATGAGCCCTAATATTTTTACAAAATAAATCAAGTGTATTCGGATCAAAGGCAGTTAATGATATGAAATGGCCCAAAAAAGGTCGAAAAGCGAAAGCGGAGATTGGGTGTTGTTACTACAGTTAATAATATAATATTTTTATATGAGTAAATTTTATCATCTAAAAAAATGATACATTTTGCTTATCCGTTGAATTAAAGACAGTAATGGACGTGATGATGGATAAATAAATACAAGTTTTTAATGACGCTGAGTTATTTTTATTTACAAAGAAAACTTCCTTAATGAAGGAAAATTTTACAATTATGACGATCTGATAAAAATGAGGTACCAGGTTATAGAGGTGAATGGAAAGTAGAACTAACAGCAAGGTTTTGGAGAAGAAGACAATAAATTTGATCTTGAAAGCATTTCCTTACAACATAGTTCTACAAAACAAAAATAAACCTACAAAAACCCACCTCGTCCAACCAACCGATCACACGTACTGAACAAAGGTGGTAGCTAAGCGACCTTAAAAATTATCGACTATGTGTTTGTAAAAGGGTAAATGGTCCTTCGAGTCGAGAGCTCTCAATAAGCGTCGTTGTCTGCTGGCAGCGTGTGAGGTACTTGACACTCAATGTACTTACTGAACTCCAGATATGATAGTTTAGAAGTTATTATACGAATATCTTGCTTAACCTCGTGATATGATAACTTTGTTAGCGAGACCAGAGATGAGGAGATATTTTGGTGAAGCTATGGTTTGATCGTGTTTGTTTTCTTGTAGTAAGGTGTTGAGTGCTTCTGCTTTTTAAAACAGTTAATCAATCGTTATTTTGTTTCTAATGGCTTGATCACAATATAAAAAGTACGAAGCCAGTTATGGGTTTACAAGGTTGAAAGTTGTATTACCTAAATGTTTAAAAAAAATACAGATTTTTTATTTCTCGTTATTTTCCTGCATGGCTAGACATCGACTTCTAATGAAATCGAAGTACTTTTACTTAATAGAAACAGTAGAAAGAAAGGACCAACATCTTACAGCTAATACTATGCTGACTCAAATATACTATTATATATAACCCTTCAAACACAGCCATAAAACCCGTATCGACCATTTATATTACGAAATGCTATCAAAAGTCAGCAAAATAATATTGTAGAAAAGGAATACCCTATAAAACTCTACACCAACGGAGAGCCTCCGTGCATTTTAGCATAAAATGATAATAAAATTATACTTTGGCACCATAGCTATGTTTTCTTGGCCCCAAAGACCGCAATACGGAAGCTAAATTAATTTTTTCCTCTTGTTTGCATAGTTACATGAGTTTGTTATTATAAATTGTGTTTTTGGGTTAATATGTTAATAGATGAAGATAATGCTTCCACAGCCAGCTAATTTTAGTATTTTTGTTCATAAAATTTCACGCTCGATTTGATTTTGTCAAAGATGTAACAACGTTTCGTTCGGTAAAAAGCTTGGAGCGAATGAAAGTGCTGTCTGGCATAAATTTATAGTTTCTAGTTTTGAGTAGAATAGACTAGCAAGAGGTCCAGCATTTTAGTAATTGTTATACAACTTTCCGCGAAATAAATATGCATGTTGGTATAATCAAAGTATAAATGATTTTGCTACTTTTAAGGTAGACAGAAATGCAAACATTACCTTCATTCAGTTTATCCTCAACTACGTTTGCGGACTCATTTTTACCAGCTTTTCACGGTCCTTTATTAAAAAAGTCTGTTCTAATTACCTAGTCTGAAGTAGAATTTAAGTAGTCTTTCACGCAGATGAATTTAAAACGAGTCTATTGGTCCCTTAAAACATTTGTCATTTTTTTAGTAGAGTGGAAGGTCCATAAAAATAGAACACACTATACTTTTGTTTCAATAATACATTTTACTGGAATGTAAAGCTCCTTATCAAACCACGCGGAAGTCTTAAGAAGATGAGTGATTTGGGTCGTAAGAAATGAGCTGGCAACGGCATACCTCTACAGTCTGAAATTCTTTTATTACCAAAATTAAAGCTGCTTTATTTCGACATCTTGTGTGGTTCCCAGTGAAATAAGACCCGTTTTCTTGGAAATGTTGATTTGATGTGAAAGTAAAGTTCCGTAAGATAATATCAAAATAGAAGACTGTTTTGACCGTGGCCACAAAAATAGTGTTTATGTTTAGCTTTATTTTTTTCAAAGAAATCTCAATGTTGAGGGCCATTCAAAATATTATTTTCGTTGAAACAATTTAATTCTCATGCAAATATAAACCACACTGTATTCACTCGAGCAACACACAAACATTATAAAAACAGGGAACGGTAAAACAAAACACCGTCTATCGCAGAAATGAAAAAAACAGTATCAATTTATTCCTACACACAGATAAAGTATGACAAAAGGTAAAATCGCAGTTACTGACGCAGTCTGTTCAGACAAAAAAAGGCAAAAAAGGAACAACTCTATCTCGTATTCTCAACGTTAATTTTAAAACCATTTTTCTTTAGCAAAAAGGTAACTCGCTCAAAGGAAATTCTATATTCTAGAGCCGTCTACGAATCAAATTTCTGTAGAGCGACCTCGCTAGGAAAAACTAACAAAAATATTTTTGTTCCATTTACTGGGAGGTACTATCGCCGTATCTATTTGCAGGGCATTGATCCGAGGCCGGGATGTAACTGCACTTCAATTGAGATTTCGTAGGCTCTTGCTTCAGCCTTTGTATATTGGAGGTTGTTTTGAAATATAGTTTCAATTTTTGGTACCGCTTTGAACTCATTGCATTTGGTTTGCGGTCGTACCCCAACAATGAGATATAAACTTGTTTATTTACAATGATAATAGATGTTTACAACAAATAGGTATCTTGTAGAAAATGCTTGTCGTCGAAAAAAATGCAGAGTTAAATTGAAGTTTTAATTAAATGGCTACGACGCACATGTTTTTCGTTTAAGCTGTTAATAATGTTATTGGAATTATAAAATGTCTACATCATCATCACTCCCCGGTCCTTTTTCAAATTATTTTATTTAGGGTCGGTACAACATATAAACAACATGAAAAACACATAAAAAACACTTTTTTTCAGACATCACATCAAACACGTGGGTACTAACTTAGTGACGTAGGCCTTAAATATTTCTAGCGCCATCTTAATCGGCCTTAACCATGTCGCGAGTGCGGGCAGAAAACCGGATTCATCCAGTTAATACTGGCATAAAACTGGTTTACGTTGGTTCTAAGTAAGGTTTACAACTGGGTTTTAGCCTCTTTAATAAGATCCGTGTATGATTTGCGGAGTTAATTAGCGTTTAAATGAGATTCCTTTCTGTTTTAATCTTGGGAGTTGTGTTTAATTTATGCTGTCTGAAGGACTGGTCTTTACAGTCGCAAGTTTCGGGTTTTATGGTCCTTTTGATGTTTCTATATTTGAACTTGGGGATGAGTATTATTTTATTATCATTTAATTCACACTGACGCTGACGCATACGAGTCCGATCTGGGTTCAACTTTCACCTATAGGTACACTGTTTTTATTAAAAATTAGAAGTGTGCAGATTGAACTCGTAAGTTTTAAGTACCGTGATTATGAAGTATAAATCTAAGAAACAGTCAAATTAAACTGCCAATTTTACAATCTTCCTCCTTATCCGATATTGAATATTTTTCACATCAGTAATTGACATTCGCAAATAACTCTCGATTTCAACTTGAACAAAATAAAGGAGAAATTCTAATTCTACGGATCGGGCTAGGGATAAAGATAAAAAACAAATTTACCGTGACGGTGGAAACGTCCTCTATAATTGGCACTTGACAATGACGTTTCATGAGACTTGGTCCTTTTGTGTTCGAGAATAAACTGACACATAAATTTGGCTTTTATCTATGTGCAAATAAAGTCGTTACTTGATTATCGTAGTGGTAAATATACATATTTCATTTGACACGATTATAAAGACAGATGAACCGTATTTACAATACAATTTGTACCATGTAAGTGATAACATTATCTTAGGAAATTTAGATGAACGGTTGCTGATTTTATAAATAAAGATATCCTATTTATTTCAAACCTAGTCTAGTCCCTGAAAACATACTACAAATAAGTCTACGTATAGTTTGATAAGAACCGATAACTCACAATGTGTCTTTATGTGACAAAACATTAATTAATCATGAGCATTTCTTATTCTGTATTATTTTCTCCAAACTGAACCAAAGAAAAAGAACTCGCAATCTATTAGTTCGAACATATAATAAAAACCTATCTAGTCATATATTTCTCGTTGAAAAGTTGGCGTGTCGTTTGCACGCCATCTGAAGTGGGTTCTCTGAAAACACATCGTAAGAATAAATGGCTCATCTTTTTTGGAGCCGAAGAAAAAGGAGAGAAAATTGCAATGGTAAAAAGGACGTTAATTACTGACTGTCAGAAGTATCAGATTCTTTACTTTTGAAAATACTTTGATTTAAGAATAATTGTAAATGCGTTCAAGGGTCCATAAATCATTAAGTATTATCATCAGAAATATGTATTTTTTCATTATATTTGTGCTATTAGAAAACAAAGAAGAGCATATAAGTATATAAGTGTATTTTTGTCTGTAAATGAACTACTAACTACATGAAAAAAAAATACGACTTGAAAAACTTTTTTTTATGTGGAGAAGAACATTATCACTACTCTTCACTATAAGGATCATGATTGTAGATTGTATAACAAAACCGGTGTCCAAAACGCCAAAAAGTACTAAAGCTAATTTCTTCTGAAATAAGGTTTTATAGGTCGATAAATGATTTACACAATTCTCCAAATGGTTTCTAGATATCTGTTTTATGTTGATTACTGATCGTAATAATCTTTCGCTACTCAGGATTAAATCACAGGTTTTTCCGATTATTATTGGTCAATCACTAACAAAAAATGTTTCTGCGTATTTTTTGTTTTTTTTTTTCTATTGAATCAGATCTACTATGTGTGCTATACTGTAAAATGTACAATCAGCAACAGAATTCGATGAAAACAATCCGAATTATGCTTTTTTCACTTTAATTGAAATTCAGGCATAAGTGTTTATTCATTTTTAAGTATAATATATGTCAAGCTAACTTTGTGCCTAGCCAACGACAACCAATTTATGATCGTAGCAGCTTGACCTCGATATTTTCTTTGTTTGTTCGTTGTTACATAGGCAGCAGAAATAAATCATCTGTGAACATTTCAACTGTCTAAATATCAGGGTAGATGAGATATCGCCTGAAAATGAACAGACAGCGGTGCCTCAGTAATAAGGTTTCGTTTTTACCTTTCGGTTACGTGACCATAAAGATCAAAATCTCTGAAAGTATTCAAAAAATATGATCGAAATAGTTCTTGCATTATTATTTATATAAGACTAACTTTTCGCCCGTGGTTTCGCCCGCGTCGAGGTCGCTTATATCGCGTTTCCAAGAGAACTCTTCAAAAGTACGGGATAAAAAACTATTCTATGTTCTTTCTCAAGGTCAACTCTATCTCTGTACCAAATTTCATTAAAATCAGTTCAGTGGTTTAGACGTGAAAGCGTAACAGACAGACACAGTTACTTTCACATTTATAATATTAAGTAAGTAAGGATGGCTACCTTGTATAATTAAGGTAGTTTCTATTAACATAAAAAAAAAATAGACAATGTAAATGATATTGTGGATACAGTACCGATTACATTTCCACAGAAATATGTAAGTATTGTACTAGAAAGCATTAAAATTATATTTTGTATTATTAATTCTATTTCAAGCACTGCAAAAGACAGGATAAATTAAACTGTTTTCATAGAATTCTCTGTTAGTAACAATTTTCGAACGGTTGAATATTTGCATTTTTATATTCAGTCTCCATTCTAATCCATTGTTGAGGTATAAAATTCTGTATTTTTATCGGACAACCCTTTCAAGGAAGGTGGAATTGTGTTATGGTAAAATTTTGGAAACCAATGACTGCGGTGAATTTTCTGCTTTATTCTCTTAAAAAGTATTGAACTTAGTTACGAGAATATTTATCGATATCTTAGGTGTCAATTTGGTTTGAACTTGGATTATGGTTTGGTTCAAAAGTCTTTGCCACTTCAAAAAAAGTCAATAAATACAATTGGCATGAATGAAATTACTCGTCAAAAGCAACATTTAAATTATAGAATTCTAATTAAATTGTATTCGCGAGAGGCGTTGCATTCTTTGTTTGTTAAACAACGGCTCTTGGGATTCAAATACATTTGTAATTCCTTAGATTACATTCGAAATTCGAAGCGCTTAAATAATTTGTGTTACCTTTCCATGAACGAAGTTATATAAAAAGACTGGCTGGCAAGCATTTTTTTTATTCCAAATTTCGTCCGCCATTTTCGTTCTCTCAATTAACGCCAATAAGCAGACGTTTATGGCGCTTTCGTTCTACTTTTTTAAGGAATTCTTGATGTGAGGTAGGTCCGTAAGGAGTTTTAATAAAATCCTTAGCTCCGCCTTGAGTGTCACTCACGATATGAGCTCGCCTTTATTACGGTCTGTAAAAACTAAGGCCATAAGATTAATATTATAGCTCATTTTTCGCTTAAATTACGGCGCCGTGTTTCGGGTATGCATCATAAAAATTGTAATTTCCTCTTTAATATTTGTTGGAGATTGAATTTTAGTTTTGCATTTCGAACAGTGGACTTGGGATCCGTCGGATAGGAAACCTGAAAAAATAGTTCGGTTTCGTATTCCGCTGTAGGACAATCCAATCGGCGTAAAACCCGTGGGATCCCTAGAGGGGTTGTCATGGTAACGAACCAGGCTGCGGGTGGAAGGGGTCACAAAATCCAAACTTATCTCATAAATTTACGCGGCAGGTCGATCTCGCCCGACACGCGAACGTTTCGCCAAATTTCATTTTGTACGCGAAACCTCGCCAGGCCCATTTAATTGGTATGAAAATTTAAGTGTTATGTGTTTTTAGTGTTGACTCGTGAAATTATAAAAGCGTTTGCACTCTTCCCGTTTGGTAAATAACTCGTCAGCCTGTAATGTTGAACGGTTTTAATGTATTTTGTTCGTATGTACGATTCTAGTAGTGTTTTTTATATTTGCTACACAGTGACAAGATAAGTATATGGAATTTTCGAAAAAAATAAAAAATAATATATTCAAAAAAGTACTTGCCTCAGAACGCTCAAACAATAATAAACTTGCCTATTGCTGCTGCATGCATGAGACAAAGGAAAACCAGCCTCATTGTAACGCATTACTTTACAAAGCCGTTTTGCAATCCATCATAAGATATCACTTGAAAAAAAGTTCTCTTACATTTAACCGAACCATATTTCTGTCATCACAAGGTTCAGCCTCCCTTCATTTTCTGTTAATATTATTTATTTAATAACATTTAAACAACCAAAAACAAACAGTGAATTTAATCAGACACCAAATCATTATGGTCATTTAATTTTATGTACGAACTTCGACGCGATTTGAATGTTATCGAATAAACAATCGAGTTGTCCGATTAAAATATCCGATTGTTCAATCGATTTGGGAAATGGAACGCACTCGTGCAACCCTTTTTTGTAAAACGCTGAATTTCCTGATTCCGATTTGATTTAAATGTCTACAAAGTGAAGCATTGTTGCGTATGTGTGTTTTGGATTTGGTGGTGTCGAAATTGTTGAAAAGGCTTTTTTGTTAGAGTGACCATCTATTTTTTTGTCTAATGTTCATATATATTTACCAGAATAGATCTATTTGCTGGTCTACTTCAATCCACAGCTGAACCAGTGGTACTTTTAGTTGTTTGAACTCCAGGAATTATAACAAACTCTTTGAATGTATCTGATATAAAAAGATCATTGTTTACATACATAAGGTTGACTGTGAAAGCACAGGTCATGGAATCGAACTCGGTTTGACACCTACGTGAAGAATAAGCTCTTAACGTGCAAAAAATATACAAATTATGAAGTCAACGTTCTTGGCTTTAATTATTCAATCAAGTATAGATTTTAAGTGTACCACCACAAGGACTGTTTTCCAACGTCTACCACTATAAAATAAAGCACACGTTGATCATAATACAAACATAATAACGTAATTAACGGATCATATATCAAAGGAGTTTTGTACATAAATAAACATAAAATTTAAATTGATTTAGCTTATGAAGCATATAATGTATTATGTTGTACGATAATTATATAATAGAATGGGAATTTAGACTAATCCCTTAGAGGATCTCATGGCTATGGAACAGCTGTACGAATAAATCGATCACAGGCTAAGCAATACGTGACGCGGTTGGTCTGTGGATGGGTGACCATCTATGGCCTAATTAAGATTGCGTACTTAGGGAGGCATTATTAATTATAAGTCTCTTCTGTCTTTTGTAAATCATTGACAGCTGTTATGGATACAGGGGTATCAAGTTGCCCGATTAGTAACTGCGGTAAGAAAGTCATATAGGCAGTCGCTCCACATTTAATAAAATGCTGGTTTAGATGCAATTGAGTCGACGACATTCATATAGTCTATGTTTCCATAGAAAAATTATTATAGATAGATATACGCTGCGATTTCTTCACGAATTTTGGGTGTATTTGTCATTCGCTTCCTATCATAAACCAATTATGTTCGCTGTTATTGAAACTACATAAAAAAAAACGACCAAAAACTTGATTGAAAAAAATAACACCGAACCTGTCATTACATTACAAATTACATTACATACACGATCGATCCTTTTGTCGGTGGTATTAAAACAGAATTGTTTTTGACTTATCCGGCCTGTCTAAACACAGGTGCGACTAAGGTAGGATTAGGCGGGTGACAAACGAGCCAGAATAATATGTTTATAATTATGTATACGCGCGACGTATCGAGGCTACGTGTGCAGCCGGCTCTGACGAGTATTAATTTTGTTATGCTTTGTTATGTCGGTAATATTAATTATTGGCTGACAAACGAGATTATGGGTATGTAATAAGATTAGCTTTGCCCTGAATAGAGTTGATGTTGCGTTGTTTGGATAAAAAGGTTCGTAATGTATAAAAAGGTTTTTAGGTTATTTGTTGAGTTTTATTTTGTGATCATATTTGTTGATAATGGTCTTAATTTTATGTGAGATATTAACATGGGTGGAAGTCTTAATCCACAATTACTGCAGGGGAAATATTTTATGGGTTTTGAATATTTGTCCATCAGAGTTGTAGCCGCAACAATAGCTATACTGACAGCTAATCCAGGATCATTATTACAATGCTTTCCATTATTCGGCCTAGATTCCAAAAAAACTATAATTATAATTAAGTTCCTAAATAATTCCACAAAACAAACCATGATCCAAACACTCACAAAACTTGAACTAAGGAAGCACTTATTGAAATACATAACATTATTTTTACACATTACACAAAATAAATTTCATTTAGATATATCTAATAGATATAACTTAAAAAAATAATAATACCAAATCTTAGTACGCATTAAAAATCAATACTTAAAGAAACAAATGACTGACCTAATAAAACAATATGGCACCGGTTTCTAGATAAAGCCAGGCCACAATTAGACAGATACCTATAGTGTAACCGGGTGAGGCAGAGATACCCCGGATCGATGTTTGGAGTACCGCCGCAGGCAGCCGTCTTAAGGAGTATGCTCACTTTAACAAGAGTACATTTGAGAACTTGAAATGTTACTAAATTGTGATGTTAAATTAGATTAGATAGAGGTTGGTAAAATATGAATTGGCAACGAACCTTTCTAAGCTGTTTATTTATCTGGAGCTGGTTAATACCCACTCCCCATACAAAGAGATTCACAAGAACCTAATTTAAAACCGGTGAAGTACGAGTCGGACACGCGATACTGAAGATTTCTTAAAAATAGGTTGAAGAAAAAAAGAAAGAAGAAAATAGGACGTTAAAAAAAGACCACTTCTCAAGTTTTCAACAATAACGTTGTTTGACCACAATTAAAGAAGTATTCCTCTTGCACTAACCATATGATAAATGGCGATGGAAAAGGAAAAAGAAGATGGTCATCTAAACATTTCAAAAGTCAGCATTCGAAGCCATCGTACGCCTTAGTTTGAAGTAAGCTATGATCACGGTGAAATATTTCAGTGTACTCGTAAACTTTTTATTCCCCTTATTTATTTTATTCACAGTTTATGTGGTTCCCTGGCTTCAATTGTGTAATTCGTAACAGAAACCCTAATAACACTTTGTTTTACTACTGGAATCAAGTACGAGATGAAGATATAAGTATTATTTACACAAAGATTGACCTTTACAAAAGAAAACTTTCGTAAGCTGAGCGAACAAGTTTTGTTATCTTTGCTGTATTACGAACAATACTATTTTGGACAAATAAAACCTTATTACAAACATACAAGACTACAAAACTTGATTTGGACGAGAAATTTCGTGCGGATTAAGGTACATTGCCGTCTGTGTTGGGTTGTTGAAAAACCATAGCTGTCCAACTCAGCAATGAACCGTTTCATTCACAATGTTTCTCGACGCATCTTATTTTAGCTGTCCCTTTTTTCGGTCAACCGTAATTAAACTTAAAATTGTCTGTATCAACAAAGCTTTATTAGTAAACTTTCACTCGTTTAAAGTGCAACTGAATGAATGAAATGCACTGCGATTCGAAAAAAGTCGCTAAAAGGGCGTGATTGGGAACGCCACGTTCGCATTGGGTTTTGAACGCCATTGATTTGCCATTTTGTTAGGTTAGGTTAGTTTTATGTTTACAGTTGCGAAATTTGTGTAAACCGAACAAAGAATCTTGCTAAACTGCTAGTCAAGTCGTCAAGTTGCCCGCTAATGAGCAGTAACCACCACCAGGAGAATAAAAATAATTGATAACATATCTGACAAAAAACGTTTCCTAATATTTTGTGTCCCCACAATTTTCAACGCTGCTGTAACCAGAAACTTTTTAAAACATGACCCGTTGGGTACACGACCTTTGCTCTAGGATGTAGCACAAAATATTTTTGAACAAAAACCCGTGTTTGTACCACTTAGTGTCGGGTCCACGGACCACAAACTTGACACTTTATGCGTCGGTCCCTCACGTACTCCTCATTATATCCACATTACTAAAAACCAATGCTTTGTACATCGACAAAGGGCCCGCTGTATCGTGTAATGTAAGCCTAACATACACCCTTCATGAGGAAAACATTGGGTAATTGTTTATCTTTTACATTGTAATATTTTTTTTATGTATTGTTGAAATTTGAATCTTATGCCAAGAAGGTTGGAGTTGGTTGTTGTAGATACAACTGATTACGGAATATAATTATGTTCATATTAGATAAGATCATGTAAGTAATTCAGCAAATCTGATATCTTTGCGATGCCTATTATTGAAAACTATTCGTCTATTAACTTTTTAAAGTCATTGGTACCAACCTGAATTTGACCCGCAACCTTTTTGCGGTCTTTGCATTCGGACGTGAAAAAAAAAAAAAACGACTTCCGCACTAAGAACTGTATTTCTTGTGTTGCAAGACTCACAGATTCAGAACATCGCCTATCCTACGCGGGGATCAAAAAGCGACACATAATGCAGTGGGTTTGGCATGACGACCCATACCACTTGGCCACCTGTTTGTTTTAACCTTCATCTAGCCTTATTTATTTCAACAGTGCTTAACCATCTTCTAAGACAAACTGCCAAAATACACAAACATCAGCACCGATTATGAAATACTCCATAACCACATTAAGCTGATCACCAACACACCTCTTTATAAATATTTATCATTCTTACCTACATAAATATGTATGGAATCGTTAAGCACAGCCAGCTCGTATAATACAGTATGTTCCGACAAAATTAATACAGGCTGTGTCGGGAAACGGCGGTTCCGAGAAATAATATGATATGCGAATTTCAAATTAAATAGCCAATTTATACGGTTGTGAAAAAATTACTGAATTATGGTTTAAATTACATTGTTATGTGAATGGGATGGGAAATTGATAGCGGGGGTGTGTATTTTGTTACTAAGTAGAATTTCGTTTTTGGCGTGTATTTTGTGGGTTTTACGTGTCTTTATACGGTATACAGTTCCAGGAATATCAACCATAAAGCAACAAAGCCGACCAAATTTTCACCCATCACAATTGTGACTGGTGAATATGTGGACAGCTTTGTTCGCACATCCATGTTCGATAGACAATAGACAAAAAATCAATTTACTTGATATTATTATGTTACATAGTTACTTAGATTTTTTATTCTCATGAATGTCTTTATTAAGTCGCACCAGATACGATTGAGGTTCTAGAAATCAATAATACCTTTGATTATACTTTTTGTTCTTTTTACTAATTTGAATTGTATACTTTCAGTTCACATAATCGGCCGAACTCCTTTGTTCCGAAACACGAATACTCGCTATCACGAATCAATTCATTCCAAAATCGATTCTAATGTTCGCTCCATTCTCTCATTATTCTTTGTTTTTAGGAGTGTATTGTATAGAAACCCTCAGAACACTCCGCTTGAGCGATATACGACTGATTACATAAATTATTCGGAATACATTATACGGAGCGCTTTAAGCAGTTCCAATTTACATTGTATTGGTACTAAGGGTCCTGCATTAAACAAGAGAATAATCTTGACTAATCCCGGTAATGTACGGTGAGGTCCTTGTTTTGGGGTATTAGTGAGCTCAGCTAGTCTGGATGTATGGTCACTCAATTGTTTTTGGTAGATGCGAAAGCGCTTGGTAAGCAGATGATAGGGTATCGCCGTAAGCTGCTGACGTAAACCTCTCTGAATTGAGGAGAAAAGCTTCAATTTGATAGTTTAACTCTAAAATGACGTTTTAGATCATATAGGCAAATGTAGAGTAGGGTGACGGCTGTCAGCTGGGGTGATGATATTCGTGAGGCAACAAGCATATATTGGAGAAGAGCCGAAGATTGACTTCAATATCGTGACATGGGAGAAGCCTACGTCCAGCAAGGCACTGAGACGGGCTGATGATGAAGTTGAGATCACAGTTTCGTACTTTATAAGTCAAAAAACCCTTAAAAGAATTGTTGATTTCTTTGTCTGACTGTCAATCCTAAAAAACGAAACTCCATGCTCAAACAACTCTCAATTGTCTGCTCATGTCTGTAAATAACAGGTTTTTAGATCTGAGCACCTAAAAAAGTCTAGGTATGTCACTTTCCACAAATATTTAACCGACGCTCCAAATTTTCTCTCCTTTTACCACTTCGAAACATTTCACACTCAATACACAAGACATTTATAGCACTGAAATTCTCTATTTCAAACGCAATGAAGTCTTTAATAATTGAGTCTCAATCGAAACGAATACATTTTTACAGAGAGACGGAGAAAAATTTGAATTGCAAAGTTATAGAAAAGTAATGGAAACATCTTCTAGCCGTCCGGTGTAGTGTAAAAGTGACCAATGATTCGGAAAATTAATCTCAGATGCACTAGTATTGGTTGTACGGAAACTGGGGGAATGTCGCTTTTAGTATTTATTTGTCGTTTTAGTATTATTGTGGTTGGTTGATAAAAGGACGGATTTTTTTTGTAAAATTGTTCTTCTGTTAGATTTAGTTTTGATATAAGATAAAGAATAGAATAAAATAATAGAATAAAGGATGTTCTGTTTTTGAAATCGATATTATACAGTGTTTATGACTGTTTTTTTTGTGATAAATATCTTTAATATGAAATAAGATCCAGTGAAAATAATTAACTTGTTTCAGTTTTCCAGTTGGATTTATTTTGTTAAATTATATTAACTTAAAATATATTTAGTTATGAAAATAATAGTACTTATTTAATTACTCGTTAAGAAAACAAATTAACGAGCGTAGCTAACACTCACCAAAAAGTTTACAATCCTAAATACACGACTATATAAATTACCTTAAAACACAAAATTCACTTAATTCCCCTCTAGGGACAAGTGGGAGGCCTAAACAAAACGTAACTCCGAAATAGTGCGGTTTTATCAGCCGACGCTAACGACATGTTTGTCTGGGGAATGTATATTAGCGAAATATACACTATTATACAATTAAGGTAGATAGAACTAGAAATTAAATTGTATATTGTTGAGAAAATTGGAAAACAACTTCATGAAATCTAAAATTCAATTTAAATTTTTGGATACTTTTATCATTCTAGCTTTCCAGTTTAACCAGATGCAAATATGTGTTTTAGAAAGAGAATCTGACCTACTCAATTCAGTAACCCAGGCGACACGATAACCCTTATTAAGTCTTGGTGACAGACTTTCGAACTTATAACTACACATAAGATGTGTGAATAGCTGCTTTATCATGGTATTATAAGTTTGTGTCTGTCTGTATTCCAAAATTGTGCGTAAAATCTCATGTCATGACCTGACCTTGAGCTGCTTATCTCATCAGATAGGTACATCGAGGTAGCGTAAATTTAAAACCCGTACCTAAAATAATCTGCTAGAACTCGAAGCCGACTACAAAATAACATATCTTCGAAAACACTGAAGCTTGTAAGGTGTTGAAATACTTACCTGTTCACTCATAAAGCAACTATTTCACCTCAATTCAACACACATATGTATCTGTACAGAAAAGCCCAAAAACCCTCCTTATCTTGAACCTAACACTACAACAGCTGTCTAAACCAAATGCCGTCACATGTTATGATACTGATGATATTCAAACAGGGATGCGCAACTATCGCTTCATCTGTACTCTCATATTAAACCCAACGAGGCCACTGAAATGAATAAATGAATAAAATTTCACATGTAGGTATACGAAGGGGTATTATGCGCCATGATAGAGCACAATTCAATTCCGTTATGTCTGACAGACGGAAAGGGTTTCGATGAAATTAGGACGTGTGCCGATTTTTCGTAGCTTGTTTTTGGATACGCGGGGGTTAAGTTTGTTTTTTACGTAGAAACCGGTATGGAATATAGGAAGCCAGAGGAAATAATAGGAGTGTGTTGAGTTATTTTGTTGATGAAGTATATATATATCAACGGGTCTGTAGGTGTAGTGGGTTCGATTCCTACTTAGCAACAATTTTTGAGTGATGATTACGATAAGTATAATCTCAAAGACTTCACAAAACCTTTCCAAGATTCAATATTTAAGACTTAATTAACAATGACGTCACAACAAACATAGCATGTTTCTTAACGAGGAAGAGATTTAAACGTAACTGAAAGAGGAAACACAAAATAGAATTGTTTACAATAATATTAAATTGTTTTATATAAGTGTATTGAAGTGACTACCTGTCATTTAAAAAACAAGTCTGTTCTTGACATGGATACTCTGTATATTTTTAGATTTTGTATTTATTTTCAATAAACATAACCTTTCATGATTTTAATCATCTATTTCACTTGCAGAGATTTCTATTGAAATGAAATTTATTTTAATTATGCTATTTATAAATCAACACAGGATAAAAGAAATCCGGGAAGCTAAACATCCATTTTGTGTTTTCTTTCTTAAAAAAAAAAACAAATTGGTGAAGTCGTTTTTTCTAATTTCTTCCTTGATTCGTGTTAGTGTTGTTCTGAAGCAAACTAAAATTAGCAACGCCGTTAACTTAAAAGCAAACTACTATTAAAATGTAAATTCTCAAACACATAATTAAAAAAGGTACAAGAAAGCCGACACAAGAAACGAAAAACCTGTTAATATAAAAGCAGGAACATAAATAAAGCTTAGTATCCACCGGCGTCTGCCTCGAACACGGTGACAAGGCAAAGCCTGTTTAATACTACACCCCTTCGTTGTTAAAAGCTCCTTTCGATACGAAGATGTAGTTAAAAGTGTTTTTAAAGCTAATGTTATGCATTTTATGCGAGGGTAGTTTTAATTTTTGTAAAAAGGTTATTTGAAATTTTAATTGAAAATCTGTATACCTGGTTTCAAATAGCTTATTTCCAACATTTTTGTTCGTCTTGTTTTGTATTCCAAAAGTGTTTCAAACTCATTCGTTATTAATAGTTCTTTAGGGTTTGGTTACTGGATCACTGTGTGCTGGTTGTGACTTAAGGGGGTGGTTTTATTTCATTAAAAGAATTCGCTAGTCTTATAAAGGTTTGACGCCTTTGACGATTGGCTACCCTAAAAAAGCTATTTTCTTTAATAAATGTATTTGAAGTTTATTCCTTACCTATGGGAGAAGAGGCCTGTGTAAATTAATATTGGGTAGGTTGGTAATATTCGTTCAATCAGTTCATCGACTCCAATGTTTAATGATGTCCTTGCCCAATGAGTTGCATCTGAACAATGCCTTTGGTGGGTCAGCAGACGTTTATGATTCTTGATGCTACTATTGCCCGAAAAAAGAGGAGATGGGTAAGTCGAGAGGTATTTCGATTCGATTATCGTACTAAAGTTTCGAAAGAACCAACAAAACAACGTTAGTACGAAATGCGTCAAACACGCCAGTTTTCAATCAGAAATTTCTGTAATATAATATCCCAGTTCATTACGTCACAGGCTTCGAATGAACTCGCACGTTTCAAACTTATAACAACCTCCTTCGTAAAGAGTTAAAAAATAATTTCAACTTGAAATAGAATCATGTGGAGTTTTACGAGATAACAACGCTTGTAGAAACAAATTTTTATAATAATTGAAGTCGTTACAATTATGACAATGCTGTTAGGATGCTGTTGCTATGTGCTGGTAGTGAATGGGTTATATGGTTTGATAGGCATTTGCTTCCTTGAAATAAAACTGGGACAACCGAAGATTACAATACGCTAATTACTATTCCGGCTGATCAATTAGCCGAAAATTATCGTGTTCCTTTCATAAACATTTTTCCTAGCTAGGAATCAAAGTTGACGGAAAAACCTCGTACACGCAGTCAGGTCCACTTACAACTAGACTAACAAGCTAAGTGACATTTAAAAATGCCCCTTAAATGTTTGAATATGACCATTGATGTGATTATATTTAAATTTTTATTAACAATTATTGTTTAATTATAACTTGGCCCTTGGGTCAAGTGGCCGCTTCCTCTAAAAGAGGTTATAACTACTTGTAACGACTGTCAAAGATGTACAAATAACAGACGGGAACCACAGTTAAACGTGCCTTCCAAAACACGAAGGAGCTCGTTAGATGATCACCCATACATTGATTTTTCGTATCAAGTTTATCCTGTGTGTGAACAACTTGCACTGCAGCACTGTTATGTTACTAATGCTCATTATAATTCAAATCAAGTAAATCTCTACTAATTACCTCGAAACATATAACCGTGATTACACATTTAGACGTTACACGTCGCAGCAACACATTTCGCAAACAGGAGGTACTACCAATAATGCGCTATTTGCGGTTGGATGCCGCCACCAAATCCCTTGCGAGTAGCAAATTTATAGATCATCAAAGCCAGCACATATTGCCAGGACAGGATCATACACATCCGGGTTATGTTGCTATGTTCAAGCATATATTTTTAAGTATAGAACCTGTAAGTATGCTAGTAAAGAAAAACCTCATAACATTTGTTGGAAATGAAAATAATGTTAGAATTAGATAAGAAAAAACATTCTCTAGCAATTAATATTATTCGTCAATTTATATCTCTGTAGGTGTTTACGACATACCTATAAAAAATGTAAAGTCATAAATCCTGCTACTACTACATGCATTATACTAATAATTTTCGTGAGGTGGATTCATACGTTCGTCTTATTTAGCAAATAAAGTAATCTCTACAATACTCTACATATGTTACCTTCAAGGCACCTCCACAACTAACCACGTCAGCGTCAGTCCGCCCACAAATTTGTAACCCACCTGCGCATTCAATTTGATACAAGTGCCCTTTCGCATCAACACATCCCAAATATAAAAACAAGAAAAACAAACATAACACATCACGTTTTTGCATAATACCATCCATCACCCGACATTGACCGCTTACCCGAATCGGGAACAGCAATAAATACCGCGGAAGGTTCCGTACATCACAATATACGGCCGATTTTAGATCGATGGCCTAAGCAAGGGATTTTTCATTTTCGTTCAGTAGACGGCAACGCGAAAAAAGGTTTGACATCTTTTTTGTTTGACTGTTTCTTTTTTTTGGGCGGTAAATCGTGGATGAAAGGACCTTTTGTGTAGCTGTCTAATGTATAAATACTTGCTAAATTCGAAACTGAGAATTTTTCATGAACAAGTATTGAACTCAATTAAAGAGCTTGTTAACGAGATACATGTGCTGACGAATCACTCAGATGTATTAAAATAAAACGTCCAAATCATTTTATTTGTCCAAAGAAATGTCATGAATTTATGTTTTAATTCAATGCTGTTGTTTGGCCTCCACCTTTATAAAAACAAAAGACAGAACAAAATTTCTTCTCAGTTAACATTCGATTTGTAAGAAACACTAACCACCTAAATAAGTTTGACCGCACTTGTTATTCGAAATAAACCAATTTCGCTTTGAAACAGTAAACAAATATCTGCATTTTTGATAATAGTTTTGAAAAATTGATGTGAAACTTTATTCCTTCAGGTCTCCACTTAAAATCAATTGTATTTTTATAACTCTGCATTAACAAGGTTTGGTTTTTCATACTAGGTTAGTGTACTAGTGTAATGTCGCAAAAACAGTTCAAATTCTCGTCACGTCGATTGGGCGGCAAATAATACTTACTACACAGAAAGATAACCACCATCGTCTACACATCTAATTTCGTTCTTTTTAAGCTTACTATCAGCAATAATTACCACTAGTTCTCACATTGTATCTCCACGCTACATGGGAAATAGTAACGACAAAGAAAACCATATTATCGGGTCAAGGAGTCCATAAAAATGTGACCGTTTTGGCTCTATACTAGCCAAATGTTTGCCAACAACCGTGAGGCTATGGCAATCAATCCCTGTTAGGTCAGTGGCCTGTTTTATTTAATAAGTGGAACGGATTTAAGCTTCCTGTTTCAGATGTATCACCAGGTTTGGGGTTTGGCCAACTGTTGGGACTGTTGGGCCAACCTTTTTCATTTGTTTATTTGCATGCAGTACCAGACATTAATAGTTTTGAAGTGAAATAAAATGTATGACTGCTCCGTGTCAACTATTTGTGAGTGCCAAGTTATTTGCTTATTGGCCTGACATTGGAGCTTATTTGGGTTTTCGAACAGCTGATTTATAAATCAAATCCGCTTTAGAAAATATAAACTATTTAACGACTCAAACAATAGCCCGATCAACTTTCCCCATACCGCGCTTGTTGAAAATGCTTAAGGCGTCAACACCAATCCAGGTTTGAATCTGTTTGCTAATAACGATAGTATGAAACAGGTTTTTTTTGCTTTTATTTGATATTTTACAGTTTTTAGGTAATTACTTAAGTGTAAATGGCCAATGCTGTAATATTTTTTGTAATAAATAAAATCCAATTCTTAAGACAAATAACGTCGTATCATTCGCTAGGCAAGATTCGTTGTTAAAATTGTAACAACGAGTCCGTACATTATATTCGTCACTACATATTTGCATAAGACCCTAAAACGGAGAAAAGCATAAAATATATCAACTTGCTGCCCCAGTGAGTCGTAAAAGTAGATTGAGGGAGTATGTTACTGTATTTATATTGTATGCATATCATATTTTTTCATTGATAGAGCGAACAATACTTTCTGAATATGCTGTGTGTTGAATTATAGTTTTACTTGAAAGCTATTAAGTTAGCAAATTACGTTCATTCTGATAAACTCGTGCCTGTGATGAAATTAAAGATTTTTCTGATTTCAATCTGTCGTGATGATGTGAAATTGGCTTAAGATCAAGCAAGATGTTATAAAACGTTTGGTATAATCATCAGTTTAAGGGTACGGAACCATTAGTATTGTAAATCCGACTCGCACTTCCCCGGATTTATTTTCTATCGTTTTCTTAACATTCTTTAAGTTCAAGTCTGAGTTAACATAGTTTCAAAGATAAGCTAAGTACCTACTCATAACAATTACAATTCACACACAAAGTTTTCAAAGGAGACAAAAAAAAATACTCAACATCAAACATAAAATCAAGTCCATTTGATTAGTAATAAATACAACTGTTAACTATCAATAATAGTGTTCGCAGTATCAATCACGGCTACATTGTATCCACAAGCGATAA
This sequence comes from Trichoplusia ni, assembly GCF_003590095.1. Lineage (NCBI taxonomy): Eukaryota > Metazoa > Arthropoda > Insecta > Lepidoptera > Noctuidae > Trichoplusia > Trichoplusia ni. The sequence continues at coordinate 1,495,152 of NC_039481.1, forward strand.
AGTTTCACTGGCTCATTGGCAAGTCACTTTTGGACCATCGCCCGCAGTTCCATTTGGCCATAAAACACGATGTATAGACTAAAACTATTGGTCGTTTAATTAGTGGTCTAGACGAATTATTGCTGATCTATGACGGTTGAAATTAGTTTTAGGATAGATAAAATATCTATCTAGAGTGGCAAAGATACAACTGCACAAATTACTCGATTGCAGGTTAAACCACGTTTGATATGGCAGGTCTCTGTATAGAACCATCTTTGTCAAGGCATAGGTCGTAAGAAGGCATAGGCATAGGTAAGTAGTAAGAAGCTAGAAAGTCTGACGTTAAGTTTAACTAAGTGTTATCGTGTTGCCCAGGTTACTGGGTTGCCAAGCTCAGACAGGCAGTCGCTTTTTGTAAAAAGCTGATACTTAGTAGCTTATGGTTAGAATGAAAGCCGACACCGACATAGCTGAGATAGGGTCTACACTGATAATGATGAGATAGATAGAATATTCTATATATATTGCTGCCTATCCTTTTTAGAATAACGTTGAAATGATATGTTACTCGAAAACATAGAGGGCTTTATCATACACGAAAATTCAAATCAAATCAAATTCAAATCAAATCAATTTAGGATTTGTTAAATATTTTTCCATACTTTAAATTCAAAACGGTCATATTTTCGGAATAGTATATCGAAAATAATAACCGTGTTACAGATTGGCTTCTAAAAAACCTGACATCGTAACCGGTATTTTCGAATCAAGTTGGCCTATTTTCAGCTCAGATATCTAGTTCAGAAACAAACATGAATGTAAATCAGTCTCATTACCGGCTAATAAATCAGCACATCCTCCCACGTAATCAATCAGGGCGTCACAGCTCATACGAGACCACGTGACTGTTCCTCGTTTCGCTACCTCATTGGGGAGTCACTTTTGGACCGGTGCCCGCACGGCTCCATAGATTTTGACGCGCGCTAGTTTGCCAGCACGCTGTACCGACCATAAACCTAATGGGGGGTGAAGCAGTACGTTTTCTATTTTGTTCCTACATAAGATATATTGAAACATTCGTTACCGTTTGGGGCAAAATACCTTTAAATTTTAATGGCTATTTGCTTGATGTAGGATTAAAGTTCGATGTTAAATTTATTAAGGAAGTTCGGGTCTTTATTTTGGATCGGGAAATAAGGTTAATGTGTCCTCAGTTCCGCTTTGACCTAATCGAAGTTTTAGTTTTTTGGGAGGAAAGTTTCTGCTGGAATAGTTTTCGATTCCATCTATCTTTGTATTGAGTTCCATTTAGATTTATTGAATCATTAAAGCGTAATAGGGTTGCAAACTTCAAAACATCTGGATTTTGACATTTTTATTTCTATTACATTCAGTAGACGCATTAATAAAGCAAGTCACAAATATTTTTCACTTTACAAAGCAGGTCATAAATAAAATATGAAGCTGTCATCTATCAAAATTGAAAGCCTTATTTTATAAATATTCAATTGACTTGACTGAAACTTGTGAAAATAAAAGGTTCTTTTTTCATAATATCATTTTGTAAATACTTACTTTAGTTTTATTAGGTTATATTGTTAAATATATGAACAGTAGCAATACTAGCAAGGTGACTGTAGTGATAACCTCTTTAACCAACTTTTTATGTAATTCTATTTTAAGCAAACTTTACTTGCGTAAATATCACAGAAACTCACAAATTCCCTTTACAAAATCAGTCGTCTTGTCCGTTTTGACTTAACCTTCCATAACTCTGATCTCGAATCAGTCAATCACATTCCCTCACCCAAACTTAAAACCTATCCAACACGTATCAAAACGAACACCCAAACTCAAAGTACTTATTCCCTAAAACTGATTATAACTGTTATACAAACCTTTTCCTCGAAAAACCTTTTGGAGCCTAAAAATTTCTCTCGATAGGGCCCTATCGGGGCTCACATCCGAAGGGAGTAACAATTCAGAAGTCGATTTAACTTGGGTCTTTTGCGAGCAATCCGAGCCACTCGCGGCCTCCGGGCGTAAATTTACTTCGCATATCTTCAAAACAAAATGCTCCCAGTTTGGACCCCGATTGGGAAATCTGTGAGCAACTGCGCCCAAAAACTTCCTATTATTTTGAATTAAGTGAATTTGCTGCTTGTGTTTTTCTTGCTTTCCAAACGTGTTCCTTAATTCGCTTTTCGCTGGACTTGTTTTCTTTTCAAAACTTTTCTGTGGGTTGTATACTGGCAAAGCAATAAGACTTCCCAGTTTTAGGTACTTCTATAAATCAATGTTTTGAGTCAACTTTGAATTGAGAAAACAATGGCGTTCGAGAAACAAGCGTAAATAAAGAACATTGAAGGAAAATGTCAACAACAATGATTGCGGACGAGTTCCTGTGAGATTGACATTTACAAAGAATAGTATTGAAGGACGACTTTATTTGACTTGGCGCTTGTAGCGCTGTAGATAATTAAATACTTCTACACTTAATTTCATTTTTAAGCTTGAAAATATTTAAATTTATCATTCACTATTTCTGTTCTATCAAAACCCTATCAAGCTATCCCAATCAAACTATCGTTCACCCATCAAATAACAGGCCTAACGTTACCCATTTGACCGCCCAATTCAAACACAGTTAATGCAATTAGCTTTAATAATATAATGTATTCAGTCCTGTAATTTACTAATAGACTAGTTAGAGCACCTTTCGCATGATCGGTTCGCTTGTAATTAATGGTCAGATTGTCATACAACAGTACAACAGTTGTCTAATCTTATTATGCTAATCATGTAAATTGACACAGGTATTCGCCGCTTAATAAAGCATTGAAACTAGTAGAAGTAGTGCTTCATGAGTGTAGACTTAATTACGGTTCTAAAGCAACACTAATTATTATGATGTGTACCAAAAACTGATTATTAAACATTACTTAACAGGAAATCCATTTTTTTTTCAACTAAGCATCCGGAAAGAAGCAATTAATCTTATACTATAATATAGAAAATTACACAAAACCACAATTCCAAAAGTCTGTGTTAATAATCGGATAGGTATAAATAAATTCAAAGCCCAGGAAGCAATAATTCCTCCAGAGAACGTACAACAAAGAGGACCGTATAAATGGTCCACCTGTCCTTATAAAATCGTAATCACCTCAGAGGACCTCAAATATGATTAAAATTACTCCAAAATTTAAGTAAGTACATCAATCAGTCAACACAATTTCAGGCACGACCGCATAAAATTTTCATTTGCAGATAAGGACACAGGGAGATCCAACTAAGATATAGCAAGCAATTTCCTCAGTAAACAGGCTAATATTAAAACAGAAACATAAGAATCTTTGCACAAAGATTCGTGAGACGTTGAATAATACAGGACGGGGCAGGTCCATCCATAATGGAATTACACAGGGGACGGCCGTGTTTGCCCGTCAGGATAAATGGTGGAAAAATATTTGCTATATCCATAGTACACTTGATTTTATGTGATGTCCTGTTGATTAGGAAGCCGTTGAATATGAATCTGATGAATAGGAAGGATAATAAGTTATAGCAGATGATATCGGAATCCATGATTTTATTATTGAAAGAACTGTGAAAGTTATTGAAAGGAGTGTCTTGGTAGGTTGGTCTATTATAGCCTATATGCAATGAAATCGGAGTTTATGAATAGTGTTCTCTACATTGTGTAAAATTAGTTATAATACTTTTAAATATACACCGTGATTTTTTAGTCGTCTTACAAAAGCAGCCCAGTTCATGTACCCAATGATTAGAACACGTTCATGATAAAAAAATAGGTATTTAAGAGATTTGAATAAATTTAAAATGCAATTTTTTTTCAATATTATGGTGCAATTCGTAGTTTTTTAGAAACACAGCTCTGTTGCGAGCGCAATCCAAGCCTTGCGTTTTTATAATTTTTAAGAGTATATTTCAGATTTCTCTTTTTAATTTTTCTTTGTACTTATTATCGTAGTTGATTTAAAAAAAAATACTCGCGCCTAGGGGTATTTTACGTCGGATACATGAACTGGGCAGCTTTTGTAAGACGACTAAAAAATCACCGTGTTTTTCTAATAGTAAATGTTTATTAGAACTTCCGACCTCTCGTCTACTGAATCTATAAAACAAAACAATAATCAAATATTAATTTCAGAAACAACGAATCCATTATTCCAACATTTCTTCCTACATTGTCTAGAAGTTTCGTGACTTACAGAAACCTTGCAAAACCCATATATTATTAGCAACTGTAATTCAGTTTTACAGACTCAGCTTGGCCCGTTGTTTTTCAATGTCCATCCACATGTGGGTCGCAGTAAACATGAGTAGCTCGTAACTTATTTACGAATACCAACTGGTATACTTCTGATTGATATGTCTCTGGGATTCAGGTTCGAAAAAATGTTAGTATAAACAATTCTGACAAGAAAACGTATGTGGAGGAAAAAGAAAACATATTTCAAGGTAAGAATAATGTTAGCCTTGGAATTATCAAACCAATGTTGGAGTTACGAAAATACAGACACGTGAAAGTAAATGTAGTTCTTACTAAATAAATGGTAACAATGTAGCAATAACTGAAGAATTTACTTTCAAATTAAATTAATCCCACACCCACAAAATGGCATTCAGACTTAAAGTTAATAATTAATTTATGCAAATCGTGATTTCAATTACCTTGAAAAATTAACGCGAAAATTAAACGGCTCAAGTGGAAACTCACACAAACGCAGCAACAACACGTCTGAGTTAATCCGGGAAAGCCTTGGCCTCATCTAGATGAAACCAGCATTACTCACAGTCAAGCCTTTCATATCTCACGCGTGACATCCCGGGACATGAGGAGATTTCCCAGAGGACACTACAAGGTCATATATAGAAGTTTTTGGTCGAGATTATGATCAGGTGGCTTTTGTTGTATTTCTGGAGGATATTTTTGCGAGTCCTAAAAATATTATTCCTTTATACCGCACGTGGTTGGTTGCTGATAACAAATTGGGAATACGAGGAATGGATGTCTTTTTATCAAAAAATGGATATGGACATCCTTTTTCAAGCAGAGCTATTTATATTTTTAAATGGGGCCGGCCCTTCATACATTATTTTCATTACAACCCCGAAAAAAATGTGCTAGGCTTAAAGTGTTGCTGTCGCCCTGAAGATTTAAATTCGCAAACAAGACAGTCCAAGCGAGATCTTTACCAACCGATCACCAATGACCAAACGTCCAACCTCCAACTTCCAACTCTCAATTGTTTGCAGTACATGTTCAAACGGAGTGTTTACGGACCAATGTTTGTGGTACGTGCATCCATTTTATATTCTGCAGGCAACGGTTACATGAACGAGATACTTAAGTTATCTTAGTCTTGGACACGGTTTGTTTCAGTTGCGATCGTCTAAGTTGTTGGATATTTTTGTATTGGAATATGAATTTAAGATGCTGTTGCAGCTGGGTGTTTTATTGTGGAAAGTATTTGTGTATATTAATTATTAATAGGCATCTGAATATTTATTTGGTAATATTTTGGGCATTGACATTTAGAAAGAGAAAAATTTACTGATTATTTCGATTTCAAAACAGATCTGCGTGTTTAGCACCGAGCTGAAGAACTGCACTGATAAATTAAAACAACACTGTTTGGTCTGCGAGAGAGTCATTTATTGAAAATGCTTCAAAATACATATGTCAACTCATGTAACGAAACCATAGCGCGATCTAATTCGACGTCAATGCCATCTATCGCGCTATGATTTAACTACTTACTATTATAATACATTTTGCTCTTGAACATACCGCCCACCAAGGACATTATTGACGGAATGTCCTTCTTAAGTACAATGACGATGAACTTATGGGATGGTATTTTGAACTTAAAATACATGAACTTAACATGTAGACCTTAAATATTAATAATATAACTAAACACAACTAACGCTAAATAAAAATCCCTTTTTGGTCTAAACATACATAAAAATATTGTAAATAAAATGGACTAACTATGTAACATTAAACCGTAACTGGTAAAACGCATAACTTTGACGTTGGTCTTTTGATGGTCGAGAATTTAGTCCGCACTGAGACTACACGTGTGACATTATCATCACCTGGGTGCTTTTGTACAACACGACCTAATAGCCAGCGACTTGGCGGTAAGTCGTCTTCTTTAATTAATACGATGTCTCCTATATTGGGCTCCGGAACTTGAGAAGACCATTTGTATCTATTCATACGGTTCGACAAATAGTCTTGTGACCAGCGTTTCCAGAATGACTGTAACATCCTTTGAACGAATTGCCACCAAGTCAAGTAATTTACATTTGAACTATTATAATTTTTGTCAGGTACCTTCACTTTTGAAATATTGGGTACTTGTGCGGTTTCTATCAAAAGCTTTGATAACAGATGCCAGAGTATTATCTGATTTAATTTCTATGTTCTTGGTCTGTATTTCTTTTTCCTTTAATAATAGGTTCTCTTTGACCTTATCCCTATAATTGTCCTCATTTTTTATTTGACCTGTTTGCTTTATTGAAGTAATCTTATCAGCTAATTCACGAGAACCTCCGGCCTTACATGCAGGATTATCATCGCGGAGCGGTAAGTGTACTATATATCTTCCTGTATCATCTCGCTTAGTAGTTTTACTATATAATTCTTCGCATGTTTGCTCTTCTGGACTTAAGATTTTCTTTGTACTAGTTTGCTCTTCTATCTCCCAAAACTTTTTCAGGAGTTGATCTTCGTTGAACTGTGCATTATGAACGTTTATATTTTTAATGTGATGCCTTGACCTATCAATATCCGAACTGACAACACCGGAAAGGACCCACCCTAAAGTGGTGTTCTGTGCCATAAGAGTACCAGACGGACTCTTAATTATGCCTTCCTTGACGATGTAACCATAAACATCTGCACCCAATAAGATGTCTATTTTATTGGGTGTGTTGAACTTAGGATCTGCCAAGCACAGACCGTGGATGTCAATCCAATCAAATGAACTTGGTTGAATACATCGCTCAGGTAAGTATGATGTGATCTTACTCAAGACGTATCAAGAATCAAGAATCAAGAATATTTATTTGTTAAACATAGGTACATTAAATGCTGGTGTTAAAGATACATAAGGAGCGCTATGTTTTGCCATGAAGGCGTACAAATATAACAATTAAGTAAAGATTTATACATTTTTAGGTACTATTTAAGCCATACAAATGAATTTGAAACAAACAATAGAAAATAAAATTAAGAGAAAATAAAAGAATACAATAATAATTAAAATGAATCGTTTAGGAAATCATCCACTGCATAGTAACATTTTTCTGTAAGTAGTGAGTTAAGATTTTTTTTAAACTTTATTAAGGGCATTTTTTTTATGCCATCTGGTATTTTATTATAAATTTTTGATGCATTACCAAAAAAGCTTTTTTTCATTAAAGCCGTTTTACATTTTATATTACATAATTGGTTAGAATATTGGGAACGCATTGGATTTTTCTTTACATCACATAATCTTTGAAATAGCTGAGGATTATCTTTAATGAATATAGCAGAACGTAGGCATTTATCTTAAGTTGAAAATCAACATGGACTGTTGATTTGATTGTAAACTGTACCATGTGCTTCGCAATAATTGATTGATTATTGCCTAAACCTGAAACAAGTCCTTGAACTGGATTTTTTTTAAGACTAAGAAATTGGGCAGTAGCTTCTGTTATAAAACAAGCTTGTGAGCCTGGATCAAGAAGGGCTCGAACAGTCTGGAATTCACCAGTCTTTGACTCGGCTTTTATTAACGCAGTAGCTAATAACACCTGTCTGGGCTTGGGAACCTTACCTGTAGACAAGCACGTCACAATAGGATTATCACTAGTCGAAGAACTAGTGCTATCTGGCTCTCCGTAAGGGTGCAGCAAGGAATGATGGCGCTTTTTGCAAACTCTACAGGAGGTCTGCTTTTTACAGTCGTACACTGTATGATTGCTGCCTAAACAATTTAAGCATATTTTATGTTTTGCTACAAACTCGCGCCTACTTACTATGGACTGTTTAGCAAATTGTTTACAGAAACAGAGCTTGTGAGGTTCCGAGCAGTATTCGCAACGTACAATATAGGATGACTTTGTGGCTATCATCACTTTTGAGCTATGAGCGTGTGAACTGTTACTGACCTGGTATCCGACAGCTTTCCTGGGCTCGATACATTCTAGCGCCCGAAACCGACTTTCCATAAACGTTTGAAACTGCTGGAAGGTTGGCAATTCGTTGCTGGAAATGTTAGAAACGCTTAACTCCCACTGCTTCCTGGTCTCATTATCTAATTTGAACGTTACGATATGGATGATGATAACGTCCCATGTACTCACATCGATACTAAGATTTGTTAGAGCACTTAAACAGTCGCTTGTGGTATCTAACAATTCCTTTAACGCGCTAGCTGATTCGACATTTATACGTTTTTGGCCAAACAATCTTTTCAGAATACAATTAGTTAGGTACTTCTTATTAGCATAACGCCTCTCTAATTGTGACCAACATTCGCTATAATTAGCAGCTGAAATAGGTGTATGCCTGACCAACTGTTCAGCTTCACCTGTAAGGTGGCTCTTCAGATAGTGCAGTTTTTGAACATTGTCTAATGACGTATTTTCGTGGACTAAAGATATAAACAAATCGTGAAAGGTTGTCCATTCACTGTATTTGCCAGAAAAGGTTGGGATTGCAATTTTCGGTAACTTTACGAACGAATTGGATGATTTTGAACTACCAGTATTATTGTTAGGACCGCCCTTTGGAATTTGCGACTCACTAACAACATTGATCTTATTAAGAATAGACTTCAATAAACATTTGCATGTAATGTAAGTATCTTCGGTTGAATCATAAATATCCACAACCTTTTGACCTATTATATCCTCTAATTTATAATGACCGTAAAGTTGAGTTTTAGTATTTTTAAATGAATCCCAATCATTTTCAAGTAATTCAAGTCTTGCTTGAATATATTCTAAAGTAAGTCTATCTTTCGGACACTTTTTAACATTAGTTAAAGCTTTTTGAATAACATTTTGAAGGTCTTTTAATATATTAATTTTGCCTTCCATGTTCTTGATATTAAATAGTTTATGAAATGTTTTACAATTAATGAATTCGAATGAAGTCTTAAAGAATCCGAAAAATTTTACAAGTGCTTGAAATACAAATTCACTCTTTCAGAAATCGGGCATAGGTTCCCCGTAGGTCTTAGAATTATTCTAAGTCCTATCTATATACACAGTCTTAAAACTAAGTTGAACTATCTATATATAATTACTAAATTTTAAAATTAAAATGTTCGTTGAAATAAAGTTCAAATTGGCTTGACTTCTTAATTGTCACTGCTACTTTTTTTTTACTCGATAAATTGTACTCACGGTTGCACTTCAATCACACAAACCCGTAGACTGATTGAACTGGTCGATGCTAGTGGCGCCCTCTATGGCGACACTTTGAACTGGAACTCCCCGCTGCAATCACTGGCTCCATCCACCTTGCTGCACGAAGCTGTTTTTTCTTCAACTCGGAGGCTGATCTTGATCACGGTGGCGCCCTCTGTGGCCAACCGTTGAACTATAATCCCAGTACTTTGCCGCAGCGATCCACTGCGAGTACTTGGGATGCGGACCAAAGCTGGCACCGCTACACTCCAAAAAAGTCTAGACTTAACCGGGTCTGACTTCCGGCTCGAAGGACCAAATGTTTAGCACCGAGCTGAAGAACTGCACTGATAAATTAAAACAACACTGTTTGGTCTGCGAGAGAGTCATTTATTGAAAATGCTTCAAAATACATATGTCAACTCATGTAACGAAACCATAGCGCGATCTAATTCGACGTCAATGCCATCTATCGCGCTATGGTTTAATTACTTACTATTATAATACATTTTGCTCTTGAACACTGCGACTTAATCTAATTAAATTGATGACGTTTTGATAACAAAAAAAATAAATATGTGTAATATTACCATCCTTGAAAATTTTTCATGTAGGTAAATCACTATATACAATATCGTTGTACAAGAAAATGATAGCCAATAAGTTCCAAACAACTTTGAGCATAAATTTACTGCAGTTTATGCACAAAATTTTAATATGAAGTTCAGACCACTGTATCATCTTGTAGACGACACTAAAAAGTTTGTATTAACTTCTGGTGGAGGGAATACTTGTGAGGTCAAAAGTCTCATATCAATATATCCAAGGTCATACTCGAAGGTGAAATTACAAACGATTACTTTCTTAAATTAATGCCGTAATGATAGAAAATGACAAATAGTATAATAATGAATTAGTCTCTGCTAGAAATATACAGAAGCTTTTTGCCATATCCAAAAACAAATCCAGTTTGATGGTTGCCGAGCCCACTCCTGTCGAAGACTACAAAACCCGCACAAACAAAAGCACTCTCAAATTCGGCTGCAGATTGGATACAATGCATCTGAACAACTTTTGTGAGAAACTGAATAAATAGATAAAGCCGCTTTTTAATTATTCAAATGATGTCCCACTGCCATCCTCTTACCCCAACTTCGAGTAACAAATGACCAAGCAAATTGGACTTTGTACAACAATTGTCAAAGTTCAATTTGGTTTAGCAACTTTGTTGAATAGAAGTGGGGCCATTTCCTTTTGCGATATCGGTACTTTATTAAGCTTTTTGCCCGTTTGTGCTTGCAGTTTGGGAGTAATATCGTTTTTGAGCAATTTGGTACGACGACAAAAAGATTGGATTAGGTGTGTTGATTACTTCATTTGCATAGTACCGTTAGCAGTAAAATAAGCGAGGTGACGTAACAAAATTCCATAGCTATTTTGTACTATTACTATCGTTTCTGAAATGTTCGTTTATAATAGAGAATAGATAAGTGCTGGTTGTTATCTTGAAGCTATTATTCAATTATTTCCAACAAATGGAACAGAAAACCTTTTGAAGTTTATAAGTACTATCCACGTCAGCACTACTCGAGGTCATTATTTGATATGGCATTACAATATCGAGTTTAAATTCTTAGGACATGGGGAATTCCGATTGAATAGTTTTTAACTTGGTTCTTCTATTTTTGATATTATATAATGTTCTCTTGTCATTATGAGATAAGATATTTTTTCTAATAAATTTGATTGTAGAGTCGTATTTTTGGCATAATATACAAACAATCAAGTAGCATTTTGATCCATAAAAAAGTATTTCAGATAACTCTCTAATATTGCTATCTGCATATATGTTGTAATGCAGAATCATGAAATATTAAGGTACCCGAAATGAAGTGTCACATTTATACACACAAATATTCTCTTTGTATGGAACAATTGTAAAATTAAGAGCAAAAATAAGAGTTCCTCAAGAAGCTACAATCATCACTAAAATTTTGAATAACACCAACGCGACCGATGACTAAACATCAAAGGCAAATTATAAGAGCTTAACTCAATTTACCCTACGTCTGTACTGAATAGTCAAATTTTGGGTATTTGGGGATGCCAACGGCACAGTTACGAAATAGGATTTATTCGAACACGTTCTCGCTGGAAAGGTTTCTAAACAAGATTATAGGATTCAACTGGAACTGGCCCCGGGACTATTACGGATGATGAATATTTTAAATTGACTTTTGAACCCGGTGTCTATTAAAACTGTTTTTGTAATCCGGTTGAGTTCATTTAGATAAGCTTTGTCTGAGTGTGGAAGAATGTTTGTGCTTCTGCTATGTTGGCGTAGGCTTCCAGTCGTAATATCAAATTCAGCTTTACCAAGTATTCGATTCGAATTATGTTTTTCTAAATCATTTCTTTATCTGAATAGATAGGTAACTAGGACACGTAAAATTTACGTGTAGGCCAATAATAGGTACACTAATTTGCAGACCATAAGTCATCATAGAATTAATCCATAATATTATTATCTCTATCTCTATAAAGAGGATAGGCTTCTAACCAACTGTGATACATTAGTAGTATTTAACTTCATATCGAAGATGCAACTTGATCCTAAACTTACTCAAAATGTGAGCCATTAAGGTAAAAAAACTACAATCACACAAAGAGTAACACAAGTATCTAAATAAAGCCAAACCCTCACGGCACCGACAGGACGACACCAGGCGACATTCGGAAATTAATAGCATTTCCGCAACGAACACGGCTGAGAAGCGATTTCCATTTCAACCATATCCAATACTGAGGATATTCAATAATATCGAGCTTGCAGACGTTTAGACTGGATGCATGTTTCATGGCTCGATCGACGGTGTGAAATTATGAGTTTTTGGAAAGTTAAATAGAGGAATAGATATTAGAAGCTGTTGTCTTGGGTTCTTCTACCTATTACTAAAAATATTATTATTGTGGATCACTATGACATGCCAGCTTCAACAACCATTATAATATTATTTTAAGACGTGGTGGTAGATCCTCTGTAGGTACTTGGCGTTTTTCATCTATAAACAATTTCCTTACTCACATTTTTTACAAGTCTAGCTTTACATTATGACAGTGCACTTCAATATGAGCTGACACGACCTTTAATTTAATAAAACAAATTGAAAGTTATTCTGATTGATTTCTTCCTGTTTTTCTGTGTCAATTGAAAACCCCTAAACCTATCTAGTCTTTACCCTTTGGGTACGGAACAGAAACTCATGTTCTAAAGAATAGGCACCATACCATCTTGTTTACAACATTCTGATAGACTTACTGGACATGTTATTCTAGGAACCGAACCTGAAATGCTTACTCTACTATTCCTCGTCGCAAAATACGTTTAGAAATACATTTAGTTTTTGGAAATCGAATCACCTCAATGCTACCTTCTGAGAATTCAACTTCACCAAAGCAAGGTAAACCATTCAGTTTGGGTTTCCACTAAATGTGATAAGAAAAAAATATCATAACGTTTACAAATAGTAATGTCGCTTTGTAACAGATTTTTATTTTTTTCTTAGAATTAAAGAAATTTCAATAGTATGTTTTTTTTGTTTTCCCTATTCCCGATAAGGTTTTAGTCTATGGCGTTTGCGTAGTTATAATTCACACTGAACGTCATGGCTTATTGAAAAGGAAACTGCATTTTTGTTAAATAAAACATTTATTATTTTAGTTATCACACACTCACTAAGATATTTGATTCTATCAGCACCATCATTTTCTTCAAAATTGTAACGTCGATGACATCAAAATCACGTATTTATACATTACTGATCAATACAGTCTCTATTTTACCTGAATTACACAAATCTTGAACTAATCGCACAAGAAACAACTAAAACTCCTATACTTCTATTTTTTAAAACAAGCGAACTCAACAATATTTTATTGTAAAGAACGTTTTAAATCACTTAAAAGTACAGCGCTCGTTAAAGAAGTACGGATAAACTGTGTCCGGACTAACACAAATACAGTACGCTTTCTCAGTACATTGTCTCATTCTGTCCGGACCGGGTAAGAAAGCCCGGACGCACGGATATCCGGATGGCAAAGACGTCACTTATCCCGCTGTTACATCGCCCGATTTATTGTTTGTACTTTTTATATTTTTCTTTTCGAACATTTTAAAATATATTTTAGTTGTGCTCTGTTTTTTGGGGCTTTAAAGTTAGTTGCTAGTCTGATTTTTTATTGTTGGGCTGTGATAAGATTTTTTTAAAGTGTATGTAAGTAAAATGAAACATTTAAGAGTGTAGACGGCATATAATGCAACCTCTAGTAGGTTGTGTGAAATTTGTAAGCAAAGATGGAATTAGGAGTACTAGAACTAATAAAACACTACCAAGTATTTTTCCGTGGCAGCGGCTGATGTATGACCAAAATTTTCTTAAGTAAAAAAACATTTAAACTGACAAAAACAACTCAAAAGACCTTTAACACCTCTTGTAGTCCACTTACCTGAATACACTTCTAGATTAACTTAAACACGACCACCCAAATCCGTAGATACAGCAAAAACATCTTTCGTTATTCTAATCCAGCTGAACCGCTAAAAATATGAATGGCGGCTCCAATAATATTCAAATTCAAATTTGAACGATTGATGAAATCCAAGCAGATGCGAAACAATAACAAAGATAAATCTCTTTTTAGAAAATACCGTTGAACCTAAAAATACATGACAAAGCAAGGAAATTGAAACGGCACCTCACTATGTTTTTATTGGAAAACCTCTACAGTTTAGTGATTATTGGAAAGTGGTTACATTTTATTTATTTATTTATTTATTTGTGATTATTTAGATTTATTTCTAACTGAGTTTTCAGGAAGGTGAAAGGCTGGATTGAGTTGAGGGAGTTATTAACGTTTAATAAATATGTTGATGTTATATTTAATTAACTTCTTTTAAAAATACGAGTATATTGAGTTAAACTTAGTGCACATGGCGAGGTCGCAGCATTTGGCAAAATATTCTTGATACCTTTCAACCTCCAACGCAAAGAGAGGAGCGTTATAAATTTAACTTGTTGTCTGTCTGTGACATCATAGCTTCTGAGTAGATTGAGCGATTTCAAATAATATCAATTTTGTTTATAATGTATTCAATTAGAATTATGTGCGACTGTTTCGGACGTGATGAAAATTGGTCGAAGTTACTACTGTGGGGGGTGTTTTAAACTGTTTATTTTATCTTGTAATATTAACAAAAACGTGTGTTAAGGTTTTTTAGATTTTTTGCATCACCATTCTGTTTTTTTTTAGTCCGATGATGATCATGTAAAGAATTCCATTCCTTAACTTTACTTAACAACTTCTCCTTATTGCTTAACCTTAACTGGATCTAGCTTCTCAAATTGATCTAAGTTTTGTTTCATAACTTGGTTAAATAAGATTGTTTTATACAAACTTGACTGGCTCAATTACAAACTTGGTATGGAAAGATTAAATTGTTGAAGCCCATTCAATATTCTTGAGTTTTGCTGTTATTTATTACGATAGTATCCTTCGAGAGTCAAGGCTTAAGTGGGTATATAATATAAGTTACAGTTCAATACTTTTCAAAATGTTGTTTATAAGTTGATAATAGGTGCAATAGGTGGTATGTGTTGGTTAAGTTAATTAATAAGAACGGATAGCCGAATGGTTGAGGTCACCAAGTCAAACCCACTATGCGCACGTGTCGCGGGCTCTATCCCCGTGTACAACCAGCATTCGTGTAAACGAATGCTTGTTCTAAGTTTGGGTGTTGTTGTGCACATGATCTGTATAACTGTGAAACTCCCTTACTGCTTAAAAAAATCTTTGCTTTTTGCAGATAGCTATTAAGTTTGCCTAGCAACCAAAAGAATTTCCTATGTGTGAAAAAATAATTTACAATACGACACCAAACTTTACAATTATCCAAGTACCTGTACCTAAACAACCTCATTCAAAAGCCATAAAGCGAATAATTCTTATATCGTCTGAGAGAACAAGATTCGTTGATACTCCAAACGGACAAGTGCACAGGAGAGCTTTGCGCTCAGCTGAGCAAGTGTTGCAACTAGCACAAGTACGGCAAGGAACTTAGGAGTCCCTTCAAGTTTCATTAGAAGGGATTCAAAGGGGTTGAGCATTGTACATAAAAAGATTCATGTGTAATGTTCTTTGTGAGACTTGAAAGGAATGGATAGATTCGATGTTGGAGCGGAAAATAGGGAGATGGGATTTTTTAATTGTTGGAGGTTTAGTGTAATTTTTTTTTAACTGTTACTTACAGGTGAATCTATTGATTTGATTATTTTTTTCAACTTCGGTAAAGGTTATCTTGGATTCCAGGGTTAAGACTAGGTATGTAGTATATTCAGGGTAGCACCGCCTGTTTAGCACTCTTAAATATGGAGCAGGGACAAAAATATCGTAACATTTTTGTAATCCATCGCAAGTAAGGCTACGCTTGATACGGTCGGTCCGTGGGTGGGTGACCATAATATAACGAGTTCATTCATGTTTTAATAGTCCTTACGGGTAAACATAAGCTAGGAAGTCTGACAATCAGTCTAAATGAGGCATATCGTGCTGTCTAGGTAACTGGATTGATTGAGGAGTTTATATAGGCAGACGCTCCTTGTAAAACACTGATACATAGCTGCATCTAGTTAAGCAGGAAGCCGACCCCAACATAGTTGGGAAAAGGCTACGATGATGATGCATTATTATATTGAAGCACATATAAAGTGTCTCTTAAAACTGCATATCAAATGACTATGGTTACGATCTTGTAAACAGCAGTCAATCATACAAACTTTTAGGAATAAGATCATCGAGTTTGGCTGCAGGTCTTCTCAACTATCTAAACTTGTGATCTTTGGAGTTATATCAAACTTATGCAACAAAGTTCTAGTTCCCAACAATGCGGAGGATTTGGGACTACTAATCGCGCTTAGCACGCCTAAGTACTTGGCAATTGAGCTTCCATGCTAAGCGAAAAGTTTAAATATTGCTATTTGAGACTGAATTTATTCTATTAATATGGAATAGAATATTTGACTAAATCTTACCATATAAATGTATTTTGTCAATTGGATTCCCAAAAAGTCATTGGTAGATTTTGTAAGTTTACAAAAATAAAAGAATTATTTGTCATGTGTATTTGTTGTATCAAGCCAAACTGAATATTAAAAGTAATCAAAACTCACCAGATATACTAACTATCAAGAAATATTGATAAAACATTGATTAAAAAACTGTAAACTGGCGACATCAAACTCCTGCTGGTTTATTTTCGTAGCATTCGCTGTTTCTATTTAATTGCAATCAGTCAAAGTAAAGTGCAATCAATCCATACTCAATCCCATCATGGGACAAGCAGTTTTGTTATTTACAAATGCTTGTTCGGAGTCTAGGTCTCTTTGTGCATGTGAGTTGAATGTTTGTCCCCACGACACAAGGATTAAATTTCTTAGGGCTGCAGTTGCTTTTTTTATGGTTGAAGCTATCCCCACGTCAAATTTTAATAAAATCTGTTCAACTTTTTAGTCATGAAAGTATACAAGTTTACAGGATTGACTGCAGAACATTATTTTCACTTCTAAAACGTTAACGTAAGTCTATAGAAAGAAGAAAAAACGAATAGAAACATGATTATGTAACTCTCAGGTCATTACCATTTCGCATAAACTCCGATGTACCGTAATAAAAATATTTAAGAACTCTATATAATATTAACAGCGCTCCTCAAGATACGTAGCGAAATTATAGTTTAACGAGAAAACTACATTTTAATAGTTCATAGTCGGCGAAGAATTCTCTTTACAGCCGCGAAGTTACAGTAAGTCGAGTTTTATAAGTTGAGAGCTGTTGGATGCAGAACGCAGTCAAGCAATCTTTTCTTTGTGAGGAAACTGAACAATCTGTAAGACGTAAATAATGATTAATTTTAATATCGTCTTTTTAATCGTCCTGTTGTTACACAAAACATCTTTTTACGTGAATGAGATAGTTATATTGATCAATCAGTCTAATGATCAAAATTTTCGGAATCTTGTTTTCGCTGTTGTCGCTACGTTTAACAGCATGTCTAGATCAGTGGTGGAAGTATTATCAAGTAGGCATACTCAAGTATTGGTATCATCTAAATAAGATTTTTGCAAGTTCCTGCCGGTGTCGTAATTGTTTTACATCACTTACAATACAAGGACTCGTGACACCAGATTCGTACAAAAAGGCTTAATAGAAGCAAATGAGCTCAAAAAATTGGTCGTCTATCAAAGTTATAACCATGAAAATCCTGCTGAAAGACGTACATATGTTTTTTTCCCTTTTTACGTGTCTAGTCTAGTTATTACGGTTCTAGCCATTCCCTGGTGACGAACGTTTTTAGCCTTTAAGTACGGAACCATAAAAAGGACTCATCCAATTATCTTGACTTCACTTTATGCCTGTCCTTCTTCACTGCACTATGATCTGTTTCCTAACCTCAACATGTTTGTCTCCAGTGCCGATGACGCAAGTGGTGGCGGTGGCTGGCGAGCCGGTGTACCTGCCGTGCGACATCGCCACGCAAGACGAGGAGGACGCCGTGCTGCTCGTGCTGTGGTACCGGGAGGACCTCGGCACTCCCATATACAGGTAACGTAACCTTAGAGGACAAAATAATATGCAACGAATCACAATCTGTCTCTTCCTTTAAAAATCAAAGTTCAATAAAAACAACTTTAGCCGACATCTATAATTACAATTTACAAATGTGACATCTCACAAGGTGGAAACCTCAATTGAAAACCAGCGATTTAGAACAGCCGTGAGGCATACGATAGATACCTTTGTGTTCTTCCCTTTGTCTAATTTTCTGACTAAGGCTTGTCAAATAAACTTAATTTCGTCTTAGTTTCTTATTTTATCATAATAATACCTGGATTCCAATTATTAGAATCTGTAATCCCCAATCCTCGCTTCCTTGTATACACTGTCACGAAGATTAAATTCCTAAGTTCAGTTAGTTAGTGTGGAGTTTCTCGTTTTTTAATAATCTTGCTTAAATTTCTCAGTTGTTTTCATTTCAATTACATTTACTTGTTTATTATTTTAAAGTAGATCCGAAAAGTAATTTAGCATACTTAATAAAACTTTTAACTAAACAGTCTATTTTAAAAAAGTTGTTCTTTAAACTTTTAAATTTTAATACAAAATTTTGTAGAAGTCAGATCTAGTGCAAAATTATTTAAGAACTTTCTAAGTTCCCAAAGTTAATCTTAAAGTCAGTTGAAAGTAATTCAATAACAATTTTAATTTTGGAAACACTCGTTTCTACGAAACTTTTGCAATTGCACACATCGATAGACAATTTTAGAACTTTCGATTGTTTCTTGGTTTTCGAAGCAAGTCTTGATAAAAATAACAAGTCTTCTCAACTAATATCGTGTATGATAATGTAGTAATCAAGTCCCGCGTTAGAATAAGATTTTCTGAGCTATGAAGATTTAATCGTCGTAATGTTAAAAATCTAAATAAAATTGAAACTTTTAACATTTTCAACAGCGAAGATTAGCTTAAATTACTGTTTCTCACACATTAACATAGATTAATAAATTATATAAACAAGATCATATTAAAAAAACACCTTATAAAAATTATATTTTTTTATCTATTGTTCCGTCCATCGTATGTCCAATTTATAACAACAACCTAAGCCAAAAGCACCAGCAAATAACAACGTGCCCAACATCAATAGAAACATCGATCAAACCAAATTTACTATCCGCACGGAACAGTTTGTAAAAAGCGCCTAAAAACTATTTCTTTTGAGCAAATACTTTTTGCTCGGTTCTCCGCATACATAAACTTTTGAGTGCATCGACTGTATTGCTAAAGTATCAAATGCCTTTTACGTTACCAGCCAGCGGTACCTGTACCATGTGCGTTTTATGCAGAACTATAAACTTTGTGGGAATGAGACAGCTTGCTTGATTCCACATAGCGACGTCTTACTCCCACAATGACATCAGCCCCGTTAAGCTGACTAAGCTCAAAATTCTTATCCAACCTCCTTAAATCGCTACCAAAATGTTGCAAGGTCGACTTAGCCCGTATCCAAGACTTTTCTAGAAGCTTCCAGCATCGATGCGGTCTTAAAGGGTCGTGACTCATGCACGCTTCGTTGAACCCTATTTATAGATTAGAGGTACCTTTTGTACCAAAGAAAGATACATAGTTTGGTATATCTTTGCTTTTCGCAATTCGCTTATTTGTTTTTATTGGCTGAGTGTATTTAATTTATTAATTTGGATAGCTGTGTCAAAGGAATGTCGGTTGATTTTCGTAGACTGTGGTCAAAAAAATTGTATGTAGTTACGAGGACAAAGCTGTCACAGAAAATGAACAGCTTAATATACCTATATACAGCTATCATTTTGTCATCGTCAGCCTTTAATAGCCTACATAGGCCAGTAGGCAATAGGCTTCCCCTAAAAATCTGAAATGATCCCACGGCAACAAAGAATCGGGATTAAACTAAACTACATTTTGATCCAAGTTATAAACTATCTGTGTGAAAGAGAAAAGAATACATATCCATGCTTACAAACTTTCGTATTTGTAAAATTAGTAGTAGTGGACTGGATGAGATGAGTAGATTATATAAAAAGATAGCAGGAATGATAGGGGTGCGAAGAGAAAGAGACGTAAAAGATACTGCCGTATTGAAACTAAAATAAAAACAAGCGAACACGAAGAACACTATTCACTTAAACAAAAAGCTCGCAGATAAATGAATTTAAAACAAATACCGCTTATTAAAGTTTCATGAGAATCTGTGAACATATTTCTAGGAATGAAATGTATGTTATGCTGTGTTGTACCAAACAACAATTGTGGTGCAGTTTTGATATTTGAAACTGAGAATGTTTTTGTTTATTTAATAATTTATGTACACACACAAAAGGTCTAAAAATAACATAACACAGATATAAATGATGTACAAGGGTACTGCTTATTGCTTAAGAAATTTGTGCCAGCAGACCCGCGAAAGGAGAAGTCGTCGTTTTTAGGGTTCTGTTAACAAGCATTTCGTATGAATCGTAATAGCTAGAAACATGTGACATTTCATGCTCTCACAGGTTTTGCATATCAGCTGCTGCTAAAACAAACATAAATTCTCATGAAACGATGATTGTTAAGGTCATTGATTTGATGGGTGACACTTGTTTTGGAAATTCATTTTTCTTTTGTTTACTTGTACAAAACCATCAGTGTCGCGAGTTTGACTCGCACTTGACCGTTTTATTATAGAGCTGTATCAAAACAAAAATTATGAAGATAAAAATTGTTTGTATTGTTAGTAAAGACAATTGCACGATCATAAAAGTACTCATTTATTACTGTAATTTATCGAAAAATAATAATAAACTAATTGATAAATCAGTACAATTTAGATTTATTCAACGTCATGCTGCGACCTATAGGCAAATTAAACATGGATGTAACCGCGGGGCACCGGTACTGGGAAAAATGGTCTCAACTAACAAACTCTATGATATTTGCAGGTATTACTTTATTTACATAAATACATTTACTACTCAGAATCATAATACAGGTAGATCATGCTAATGCAAATAAGATTCCGTTATTTATTACCTTTGCATAAATAAACCAACTCAGTGACATCAACCGTTACAGACCTTTTCAGATCAAAGAACTCACTCAAAGTGTTACTTAAAAAGCTTTATAGTTTCAACTAATATTAATATTTATAGAGTTTCTGTAATTCATACGGCAGACACCTAAAGATACAACTTCGAGAACGAGATAGGCTTCTTCCACCAACTCGCGAACAAGAACAACTCGAAACTTGGCGAGGTCTGGAGTTTAATCAGTTAATTTGATTTTCTGTTATAAATAGACCCGTTTCAAGTAACAAAACACTACGCCTTCATCCAAAAAAATGTTCCCAAGCAGCACTTGGCTTGGCGCCATAAAACTAAGGCTTTTTGATAATTGGAGTACAATTAATTTATTGGGTAATCTCGGAGATGGAAGAAGGTTGTTACAGTCAAATGAAGGAAATGGGTTAGTGAGCAATGAGGCTGTCTTGTTATGTAAGGACGGCTGTTGTCACTTGTCTCTTTATTTGTTTGTGACACATGGCGAAATAAGGATATCTGAGGAGTATTTCGTCATTTGGAAAACAAACAATTTATTTACTAGGTTTTTTGTGTACTCAGTTGTGGTCGAGTCTGGTATTTGGAGTAATTCCTTTTTCTCCGAAAATCCTTGGAACAAGCCTCTAGCTGTATGTCTAGACAATTGTTAGATCTCAGATTGTTAGACAGAGTAGACATCTTTGTAAATCTGTCTGTTATTTACTCTGTTATTGTTAACATGCTAAAAGCACTTGAAAACTAGACGCCTGTCTACTAAATTCATTTTCCACTTTATCACAGTGATAAAGTTTTTTAGCAGAAAATTCATCACCAGCATTGCCCAGTCGTAAGCCTAGATCACGTTATTAAGCATGTAGGTGATAATACAAACAGGCAGAATGGAAGAGGTCCTTACCATCACAATCATCACGGGGCACCACAAGCCTACCAGAGGTTTTTGATAATGGTGCCCACTTGTTTTTTAGTAGAAATTTTCAAGGATCTAGAACGAAGAAAAACGTAGCAAAATGAAACCAGAATCTTTCACTAAACTATTTATTTTCTCTAGTGTGGACGCCAGGGAACGAGACTTCGGCGTCGCAGAGCGGTGGTCAGACGAGAGCGTGTTCGCGTCGCGCGCCTACTTCCTCCCGGAGCGAAGACCAGCAGAGCTTGGAGTGGACCGGGTGAAGGCATCCGACCAGGGCGTCTACAGGTGCCGGGTAGACTTCAAGCAAGCTCAAACTAGAAATTCAAGAGTCAATTTGACTGTTATTGGTAAGTTATATTTTTTATACCTTATTTATTAATCATAGGACGATATTGAACCGTAGCTTAAACAGAAACAATAGTTCACAACAGTTATTAAAGCAATGTTCTACTTTATTTCTTTGTGTAGAAAAAAATCTATCTAAGGTAGACATGCAATGATGCAAACATGGGAGTAATTTTTTGCGGGATTTTTTTTTTAATTTGGCATCTAAAAATGGGGTTAATAATATTTTGATGGCTGAAAGTGTAACATTCTTATAATACTAAAAGGTAGTTTTCATCCATCTAGAATATCAAAATCTTATCCCCTTCGAATCATATGTAAGACTAAGCAAGATGTCATAATACAATCCCTTACCAAGACCTCAAACTGGGTCCATTCATATTTATGAGTATTCATTTACACGAAACAACTGCACAGCTCATATGATTCCATATTCCTTTTTAAACATACGATTGTATCCCCGAGGAGAAGTCAAGTGTATTGCATGCCCACGTTTTGATAAAGCTGTTAATAAATAACTAGCCAAGAATATCATCTCGGAATGCAGTTTAAAATGTGAATTTGTGAGTTGAGATTTAAATGTTTTAGCTAGAGTGTGGTGTGGTGTATTGTTTTGCTTTTCATATTTAAATTCCATTATATTATTAAATCATGCAACGGTTTAATCACACGTATTTATCGGGATTGCCCGACTAGTTTCGGACCCAAATAGAGTCCTTAATCATGACTGACGCGGCGGGGTCGCGAGTCAATCATTCTCACGATAGTTACTATAAAAAATCTTTTATACATCTCACTGCTAGGCACAGGTCCTTTGCTATATATCCCTGGAAGGTATATAGATACCTACATAGATGGGTTTAAACTATTTGACTTAAATTTTATTTAGACAAGAACAGATCAACTCTACAAAATTCCATTACGAAACATTAACAAAATGAAAATTATATCATGATTCCGAATCTCAATACACTCGAAACTGCACACTAAAATATCACTGCCACTTAATTAGCCTAAAATGGAACGGTACAAACGGGCCAACGTTGCCATGGCAACAACTAACATCTCAAGAGGAATGCTCACGACACTGAATAAGATTATTCGTAGGTTCCTGCACAAACGACTCTCGGACGAGGTACAAAGGCGACGTTATTGCAATACACTTGGGGACGTAGAGTATACAAATTGATATTATTAAAATGTCTCTTTGGTACTTGTTTTGAATTTGAACCGTATTTTTGGACGGTTATTGTGTTTTTATACAGTGGGATTTGTTAGGCATTGTACGAATGTTCTTTTTATTTTTGTACGATAGGGCGGTATAAAAGGCATGTATTGAATTCCTTGTGCATTTAGTATGTATATTATATTTTAACGTTTCGAATGTAAACTGGATAGGTATTGATATTTTGAATGTAGGTTTTGCTCTGGGATATTAGTATGAGATCTTTGTTTTTTCGATTGTTGTTTTTTTTTCAGGGCAGTTTCAATTAAAACTTGCTATTCCTTTTAAACTAATTAGAGCATTTCGTTAGAAAGCAGACTCATGCCTAATTATTAATTTATATTTACAGCACCACCAGGCTGATTTGTGAAAACCATTCAGAGGGCCAACCAATTTAGTGCGGAAGAACTTTTGATATAAACAATCACAGTAGAATAGCATAAATAAATCTATTTTAATGCATAATTTTCAAATTTCTATTACAGTCTACGTACATAATATATCTAACACAAATAAACTGATCTGTTTAATTCTGACCTGATAAGCTTGAGTTTTAATGAGTATGTTTCATAATATGTTCAAAAAATATTTTCCTGTGTCACATATTTAAAACACAAAATTCCTTGCTTATACAACGAAGTCTTATACAGCATTCTTAATGATATACATAAATGAAATGCAAATTAACAATCTGAATACCTTAAAGTGTACATTTTCACCTTTGCAACCCACTGCAGTGTACAATGCAAAGTGAACTCCTTTTCGTATTCATAGCGGATGCCATGCTTTTCATGACACCATCTAGATAACTCCAGAACGTTTATGTAGCACTCGGAAAATGAAAATTTACGAAAAATATTACGTAGATCTTTTTATTGCTTTTATTTTTCACAAAGCTATATTTTTCTTGACAAAAATAAGCTAATGGTATTTTTGCTAGCAATTCCTCTTTTACTTAAGGTTTTATAAACGATCTAATTATGATATTATACACCGTGATTTTTTTGTCGTTTTACAAAAGCAGCCCAGTTCATGTATCCAATGACGAGAACACGTTCATGATAAAAAAATAGGTATTTATGAGATTTGAATAAATTTACAATGCAATTTTTATTCAATATTATGATGCAATTCGTAGTTTTTTGGAAACACAGCTCTGTTGCGAGCGACATTTTGATCATTTTTAAAAGTATTTTCAGATTTTAATCTTAGTTGATGATAAAAAAAAAATAATCGCGCCTAGGGGTATTTTACGTCGGATACATGAACTGGGCTCGTTTTGTAAGACGACTAAAAATCACCGTGTATTTTACATTGTATACTAAAATATGCTAGTCGTAGATATTATTATGTTATTAGCTGTTGCCCGTGACTTCGTCCACGTGGTTAGAATTTTTTCCACATTTTCCATTGTATTTTCGCTCCTATTAGTCGCAGCTGTTATATAGCCTTCCTTGATAAATGGTCTATTCAATACAAAAATAATTTTTCAATTCGAATCAGTAGTTCCTGAGATTAGCGTATTCAAACAAACAAACAAACTCTTCAACTTTATACATTAGTATAGATTAGTATTTTCAATTGTTAGAACAAATTTTGTTATAGCTAGAAACTAACAGATTAAAGTTATTCAAAAAGGATTATGTTATATTAATAATTCAGTCTAACAATACTTCCACCACCTTATTCGAGGCCCAGCTCAATTTGTGACTAGCCCTTTTCAACCACTTTTATGTTTTTTACTTTTTCAACATCATTCGATCAGAATCAACCTTCTGTCCTTTCAAATACTTCGTCGATATGGCATGGTTTATTGGCGTCGTATCGTACGTGTAACAACCTGTAAATTCCCCTGAATTCTTCCTGAATCTTTTATTGTGTTGCACTACAAATACAACAAAGTCTCACATTACATTTATCTTTCACATAAAAGCCTTTTTAGATCTAGTATAAAAGAGTTTTATTTTTAAATAATGTATTTTATGGGTATGTAGCTCGACTTTTAACTTGCGCTTATCGTCATATACATATAACATTCTCTGGTTTAGATAACATTTATCATAATATTATATTTATAACGTTTATTTTTAAGTAAAAATTCAAAAAGTTTTTAACAAATTCTAGGGTTTGTTACCCAAAGGGTAAACTGGAACTTAATTACAAAGGCTCCTTTTGTCATTCTACCTGTCCGTTTTTGTTGGGCCAAGACAGATGACATCACAAATGATTTAATACTGCTGATTTAATTGTCACAACAAATACTAATAATAGTCGAAGTAAAGCAGCGTTGGGCACGGTCATAAATATGATTTGACAAAAATTTCCTTCTTATATTACGTATATACAAAAAACAGCTAGTCTTCAAAACTAATACTTAAAGTAATAGATGAATCTAATATCGCACGAAATGTTCTCAGTTTTACAAAATAAATAACACTCGATGTTATTCTAGGCTAGCTATCTCTATTATGCCATACTCTACAGATGTTAGCATAAATGAATCTCAAACGCTGCTATAAAAACAACAGACCCTTTTAATACTGGAACATTGCTTACGTATATAGCATACGTATATAACATTACAACTCTATCCTATCGGGACTTAAGTAGTGGCAACGGGGTTTTCTGAACTATGTATCTAATTGCGGTACTAATGCTAATATCGCTTTGACACTGATGTGACGTTTTGACTGTACGGAAAGTCGACTGGTATAGGTCACCGTGGATTCGATTCCCGCGTACTTTCCTAGAATTTATGTGATTAAAGAATGCTTGTTCTGAGTTTGGGAGTCCTGTGCACCACTTGAATGTTAGCGAAACCCCCCTCGACGCAAAGATGAAAACTTCTTTTTGCGTTTTTTAATTGATTCTAAATATAAAATATTCATCTTTTAGTTTAAACAAATATACTGTCGTTTCTTGATGCTTTAAATACTCGTACATTTAATGTACTTTAATGGAATCTATAGTATAACGTTGTAAATAAAGATCTAAAATAAATAACCAGAGATTTTTCAAAGTAATATGATTTCTTATACGCTTCAACAAATCTGATGGCAAGGAGTTAAGACCAGCACAGGCTTAAGAAGCAGTCGTTAAATTACTGATTTACATAAAAAAATAGGGATTGTAATTTTATACAACCTTCTTTATATTTGAAACAAACTCCACTACGCAACATTTCTCACAAAATTACACTGTATAATATATTAGAAAACCAAATGACGTATCGTAACACGTAATATAACAACAAATATTTTTAGTAACTTTAACTACTCTCGCTTCATAATAAACCACGTAATTCCATTAAACTAGATTCCACTTCAGATTGTTCGCAGTAATCAAACCACGCGTCTGAACTCACAAGGAATATGCTAACTAAAGCAGTTTGATAGTTAGCGCAAACTTAACCTCCAATCACGGGGAAATTGACATCTTTGATCCAATATGTTGTTACTCAAGTAATTACTGCTCTCATATGAGTTTTCTGTGAACGGATTAGTATGAGAAATGAGTTTCTAGTTTTAAACATTTAACAGCAAATAAATGTATGTAAAAAGATCTTATTTCAGAATGAGTATTTGCCAAGTGTCTTTATTAGAACTTTCGGTTTTGTCTCCTCCTTAAAGTGACAAGCACATTTAAGTAATTAAATGATTTGCTTAGATAATTTAAGTTTTAGGTAAGGAGCAATGGTTATATGTCGTACCTTTTTGAGTTTTAAAGACTTAGAGAGTTTAGACTAGCAACTTCCATAATTCTGAAAAATATGATTCATTAGAAAATGATCATTGTACTCACCGACATAAAATTCAAATTCGATTAACTTGGTACTACAAGAGCAGTAGTAACTTAATCAGTAAATTGCCGAAAAAATACTGCAAAGTCCACATTATCGTTTAAGGCCCTCACGAAGATTAAAGATATAATTAACATTCCCCCGAGCTCAAAGGTCATTTTATAAATAGCTCATTCAATATTCAATTGCCGTTCCAAAATTACCGGAATTCACTTAAACAAATAAACTGGGGCATTATAAAATAATTGGACATAAAAGTTGTCTAATAAAAATGGGATTAATGCTAAATGAATAATAAAAAGTAAAGGAATAGGGCTATGAAAATTATATTAAGGCTATTATCGATATCCTCAGTCGAGATTTTGTGCAGATCAGCAGAGGCTTAAAGATAAATGGGAGATTTGTAGGCGTTTGATCGTGATAGAGTTTTATTGAAACTCCGTCAAAATACACGGATTTAAATTTTTTATATTTACTATATTGGGGAATATTTTTCTTGAGTTACTGTATTTAGGCGTCAAAGTAGTCAAATGAAATGTATTCAACCGTGGTAATTAAAAATTACTTATTAGCTTAAAAACCTCAGTTATATTGAGAAACTAACAATGCCTACATACTTTACCAAATGTACCGAACATATTGATGAAACTACTTACTAATTATGTTCTAACTAACTTACCAATTTGTCATTTCTTTGCCAACAGTGCCGCCCAGTAAGATGGTGATCACAGATGATAAGGGCGACGTGAAGCAAGCCATCGTCGGGCCCTACATCGAAGGTGACACCTTCACGCTCAAGTGTGACGTTAGTGGGGGTAAATAGAAATTATCTGGAAATCTTACTAAACGCAAATGTGCAGACAGGGAAATTAACATGAAATAACACCTCCTTGCTTTTCCAGGTCGTCCCAGGCCCTGGGTGAAGTGGTTTCGGGACGAGGTGGAGACAGACACACCAGCTACCCCACTCTCCGGAAATGGGGTCCGAGGGGTCCTCCACATAGGACCCCTGACGAGGCTCGACGTGAGGGCCGCGTTCACATGCAGAGCTTCGAATCATCCGCGAGCACATCCCATTGAAACTACTCTTACTTTGGATATGAACTGTAAGTAAAATACTTAGATTTGTCGATCTGACATATTGGTAATTTTCCTTAGTATGTTAAGCTCTCGGACATGCATTCGATATACCAAATATCCTTTATGATCGAGTAGAAATACCAAATTCGTCAAATATTTTTGTAAATGCTAATATTAGGAAGGCTAGACGGTAAAAAGTGTACGGATAAGCGACGTCACGGACATTTTATTTTTATCATAAACCCAAATCTCGTAATTTTGTTCTTAGTGTGAAAAAATACTTGCAAATACAATTTAATCATCATATCAAGTGGTTATTACTGCATATAGTGATTAAATTGCTAGCCAAGGCTTGATGGGCCGAGAAAGTGACGAAAACAAAATTATTGGGTTTACTAAGGTTTCTGATAAGAATATGACGTCACCAGTGGTAACAAAAATCATGCTTATCTTATATTTATAGCTCTATCCTATTAGCTGTAGTCAACCGCACTTGACAGGACTTACATCACGAGACATCGCGTGATCACTTAAGACTTAAGTCACCTAATATCACCCAACAAAACACGTAATAAGGAAATACGTTTCCCTAATATAGAAGTAAAAAACTAATTCCGCTTTTGATTTGTTTTCCCACGCAAGTTATTTTGAATTAAATAAAGAAAATAGATTTAGTAAGTACATAGAGGAAAATATTTTTAAACATTTCTTATGATTGTAGAGAAAATATCGTTATTAATAAAACCTTTATTAAACCACCTACGTACGAACTTTTCATAGAACATTCTGCGCGAATTATTAAATGGTTATTACCAAATATTTTTTCGCAGGAATTCATTCTCCTTGGAGACAATTTTGTATCATTTTGTGTGGGTTTTACATATGAGACGAATGAACGAAAAAAGTAGTGTCTGAGAAAAACCTCAAAGTATTTTATTGAAGTCTTGGAAATCAGACTACAGCCAAGACTTCTGAATCCGAAAAAATAATAGTCAACTTTATTCTTGAAGACCTAAAGTTCAAAATTGCAAGACTTGCTTTTGTTTGCAGTTCCACCTCTAACAGTCCACATCTTGGGATCAAACCAGCCGTTATCGGCAAGCAGAAGGTACGATCTGCTGTGCCAGAGCTCAGGGTCAAGACCGCCAGCGTCGATAACCTGGTGGAAGAATGGACATAGGATAAATAATGCGAAGGAAACGGTAAGATTCTGATCACTACTATCATTGTTTTTAGTAATAGCTGCAATTATGAAAGTGACACTATACGTCACTCTGTTTATTGCCATCTCTCTTCATAATGTCATTGAAAATGATCTTCGCTGTAGTTTTTGTTTCATTTGTTTCTTTTTATGATAGTAAAATACTAGAATACAGATATAGCCAGTTAGCATTATGATGCTAAAATTTTTTTTTTGTTGTTATCCATTTGAGCCTTTTCGTCTTGCATAGGAGGTTATTTCACTTTACAAAAAATAAATACTATTAACCCAGGAACCTTAAAAATTACCTTTACCTGAACAAAAGTTTCAAAACAAATAAATAATAAATGTATTGATTGCGCCAACTTCCTACTCAAATCTTCAAGAAACATCTATTAACAAGAAGGCCACATTAAACACCACTCTTAACTTTGACATTCCGTTTGAAGTTACGTTGTACGGAAACGCAAATATTTCATATTTTCATTATAATGCCTTACGTATTAATTTCGCATCTTCAAAGAAAATCCTATCGAGTGCCGCGGTTATCGAGATTGACAACAAACGAACTTAGAAACAGATAAGGGAGACCAGCTCATCAATTCCCAAAGTTTTCGAGGGAAAAGCTAATTTTGCATAGAAATTTAATCAAAGTGGCCAATCTTATACGGCGTCAGTGTAGCGACTTGAAATAGGGGCACGTAAAAGTAATAAATGTAGATTGAATGCGACAGAGAATGCTTACGGCGTGCACAAATCGCTCGTAAGAGACCCAACGGTGTTCCTGTTGCAAATGTTTGTAGAAAGTGAAAGTTGCCCGAAGTCCCGTCGAGGCAAATTTGTCTGACGCCCGTTAGGTACCCTGATTAGCTGGCTTGGAAAAAATTCCACCTAGGTTAAAAGATTTACTGCAAAGTGTTATAGCGTCTTGAGTTTTTGCTCGTGAAACAAAGCTTATCCTCGTTCGATCAACGAAACAAATATCAAGAAAGTTTTAGAATGTTTCTTTTTCGAACAGAATCATCCTTGTCAAGACATGAATACAAAATCTTACTTACTTCCAAGTTGTCGGATTATAAACGGTAAAATCATTCTAAAATTTCTAAAAGCGACTACAAAAACATAAAATACCGTTATTCCTAACTCTGACCGTTCAGTTAGAAAAAATCGGTCCAGTTAGAAAGAAACCGAACAACAGTTTATTTTTCTTTGTGAATAGATACAATGTCTATGAGCTAGCGAAGGTATTTGAACAAGTAAACCTGTTGCATCCACATCTTTAATCTCGCCAGCGTTTAGTACTGAATTTGCTCTTATTACCTGCTTTGCCACGGAAGCGGGTTAGAAAGAATAGAAGTATTTTCTTCGCTAACATTAAAGCAATTTGTTGAAGAAGTTTCGTGTTGAAACCTGTCAGAGGAAAATGTTTAAATCTTCGGAAATGCTCAGCTCGGGCTGTACATTACTTGACAGTTTAAATATCTTACACTATTTTCATTCGAGCCTATGACTAAAACGGCCTAACAAAGGTAAAGAAAAGATGGAGATAAGAAAAGGTTTTAATCTGCATTTGGACACTGTTGTAAAATAATATTATTAGCTTAATAATGTCGTCTAAAGATATAACACACGGATCAAAAAAGATTAAAAAGTCTACACCAACAAGTTCCCAGCACTTAACGATTGTTTTGTAAATAGGTTTGCAGAACGTTCCTACGACACCGATCTGATCCATGCAATCAAATCACTGAGGCATTATTAATTCCTTCCCAAAGTTTAAGTGGAATCCACCTTGTAATCGGATTTCAGGCTATCAGAGGTGTTCTCATGTCTAAGTCTGGGCCGTAACAAGCTACTCGAAATACTAAATAATTGTCTGATTCAAGCGATCAGATGCAATTACTTACATGATCTATTCAATTTCTCAGACCGCATGCTGGGTACTTTGGGGAAATAATTTGACGAAATAAACATATTATTTTATGACCATGCATATTTAATGTTTATCATCTATCTCTTTTATCTACACTTCTTAAAAGGCGGTGTGATGCCAAGCCAGAGACCTGTGGGCGACTAAAATTTTGACACTAGATGGTATATGAACGACCCAAAAACAGAAGAATCCACAAAGTTGCAGAATGAACTTCTTCGATTTTTATATCTAAAGATTTTGAATCTCATCTTTATCTACATCTTCATCCAAAATCTTTTAAATTAAATAAGCCCCTCTAAACAACGTAAACACAAAACCAATATTAATATTGATTAGAAGCACTACACTCAATTATTCACAACCGTCGTAATCTAACATAAACCAAATATTTTTCTTTCATTATCTCAACGTATAAATTACGGCACTAAAATTAAATTCCCTGCATCTACGCTCTCTTGAACAAAAGTGACGATGTAACTAGATTACATTGGCAAAGCCGAAATATCAGTCATCTTGATTACAACAACGCGGCGCGTCAATCAAGTCGCACACACGCTATTCAAGCCCGTTTGATTGTCGTACGTAATTAAATTAAACCTACAGCCAACATGCCAACTAGAAATTAATATTAACAACACTTAATTAAAATCAATCCTGAATAGTGAATCTTAGGATCAGGGTTGTCATTGGTTGATTTGTTTTCGGAATCACTTTGGGTGTCTGGGTTTCTGATTTAGATTTGACCTAAGCGTTTGACACGTTTGTGTTAACACCCCACGTAGTAAAGAACGTGCTATTTTCGTTTTTAATAATCGCTGTTTAAGGAGTGATGTTTTAAACACTATTAAGGACTTTGTTCAGAACACGTATCTCATTGTGAAGTTTAGACGATTTATGGTTTATTTATGATTTTAATGCTTTTGAAGTTTGTTTTAAAGTTGGTGGGAATAAAAATTTTTATTATTATTCGTGCCTTTTTGGAATGTGAACCTTTAAAAATGGAAAACTTAAAAGTGATTTTAAAAACACAACATCACACCCGCCTATTTCCCATCTAAGGACAGTTTGTGTATATTCTTCTAATATTTGTCTGTCTTACCGTAGACTAAAAAGTTCTCTGTATATTTACTCCCAAGATCAGCTGTATTTTATATTTACTTATGTTTTTGCAAATAATAAATAATTCTGATTCTGAATAAATATAAACCAATCCCTTAAACTTAAAACATTTGATAAATATTGCTTTTAGCGAATTCCGTGTTTTTCATTAAATATGTTTACCACGTTAAGGGCCCCGACTGAAATGTCTGATGATCGTTTCAATATGAATTTTGATTTAGTACCTCTAAAATAATATTAATTGAACGCGATATGAATTTTAACGGAACTTCAAAGGATTTTAAGTATAATTTGAAAATCGTTCTCGA
This sequence comes from Trichoplusia ni, assembly GCF_003590095.1. Classification (NCBI taxonomy): domain Eukaryota; kingdom Metazoa; phylum Arthropoda; class Insecta; order Lepidoptera; family Noctuidae; genus Trichoplusia; species Trichoplusia ni. The sequence goes on from NC_039481.1 coordinate 1,528,179, forward strand.
TTTTATCCTCTTGTAAAACGGAGAGAATTAGTCTTCGGGGGAGTTTGTATTTTAAGATCAATGATTATATATTAATTCATTTTAACGGAGGGAATGAAGTATCTACTTTTAGAGTACTAGAAGCTTTCCATGTAAATGAATAATTTGTTTGGTAAAAGAAAAGTTACTGATAGGATTTCTCACGTTGTAACAATGTTATTTTTGAGAAAGTTCAGATACGAAGCTTATTGATTTCAGCTTATTATGTTATTGGTTGAAATCTAACCTCTGAGAGTTTATACAGATCATATTGGCATTTTTCATCATCTTTGTTAAACCATAGCTACTTCCTACCTAACTACTGGTGGTGATGAACTACAGCACTACCTCGAGCATTTCTTTTTCTCTTCATTTCTTTACTCGGTCTGTTTGAATAATTCTAGAAGCGAGTAACTATTTACCTGTATAATTTTGTTTTTTTTTTATATATTTCGGCACCTCGCAACTTTTCGCAAATGTGTTCACGCAACGTGTGCTCCTCCAAAACCTGGACAAAATGTTACTTCTTGAAAAGTCGATACACTAGAAAATGTTCTGTTACAATATGGTCTAGTGTACCATCATCGTAACAGTTAGACATAGAAAATAATCTCTAACATATTTCCATGTCCACAGCTATCAACGGATGGGAACACAACCACATCAACAGTTTCCTTACAATTGACGAAGTCTGACGCAGGAGCGAAGCTGGCCTGCAGAGCTTCCAACCCTCAAATGGCATTAGTACCAGCCTTAGAAGACGATTGGACCCTGGATATACAGTGTAAGTAATTTGAACACTTTGAACTTTTTAATTGAGGTCCTCATCCTTCTAAAGTGTAAGCGAAAATGTAAGTGGGTTTGGAGCATTTAAAATGGGGTCAAGAGTCTCTGGTCAGTATACCCATTGTGACGAATTTCTGAAGTGTAATGTACGGTACCTGCATGTTCTTATGAGGTCTTAAGAGTTTTATTGTATATGGGTGAAGTACCAGTATTTGAAGAGTTATTGGATCATTTTTAAGTTTTGGGACTGCAAAGGCAAATGATTTCAGGAATAAGTTTTTCGGTTTTTTTTCTGATGGAATTTGTTCCGTTTTCTTTATTAAAGAGGATTTTCTCGACATAATGTCAAATAGAAAAGAAGTTCTGCTTAGTTATGTTGTTCAATAAATTCGTCGGTCGTAAGTAAAAGCCTTCCACACCTAGGCGTTTTATTACAACTCTCCCACGAGGAAGTGGGGAACGGTAAAGAAAAATTAAGTTTATCCAAAATTTCCCTTCCAAATTTTATTACGTAAGCCTTGAAACTTCTCCACGACTTTGTTTTTCTTGAATTCTAGATTTTATGTACAAGAATGAAATTTTGCAAGAGGACGTTCCAAACTTTTTGGTATTGAATACTGGCATTGTAAGTGTCTACTTATAATATCGGAAAAGTTCAGTTCATGGTTCTAATTTATTCAATATTTTTGTGTTTGTTGATATGTTATTATTCTATTGATCAAAGATTTATTGATGAGTCATCCTTGCATTAAGTATTTATTAAAACACATCATATTATGACATATATTGTCTAACAGATGTTCCTGAGACAACAGTTCGGTTAGGGACTAACCTGGACCCGTCAAATATTCGGGAAGGCACCGACGTGTATTTCGACTGCATCATCAAAGCCCACCCATATGTTTATAAAGTCGAATGGAGACATAATGTAAGTAATGCTGAAGGTATGACGAGTGTTAATAATTATTTGAGAAGGATTTCTGAGTTTTTCGGTATCACTCGACTAGTCTTGGACCCAATCAGAGCCCTTAAGTATGAGCGCACACGACGGTGCGCCAATTAAACTAGATAACAGGAAAATTATCATAATAATAAAAGTGGGTTCATTTTCTTTCTTACAATCGACACGTTTAATTACATAATAAGGTTTATCAAAATATTGGTTAAATTATTCAAGCGAAACAAATAGACAGAAAAACAATTTTACTTTCTAAAATAACAATCAGTCTCTTAAATGAAATATTTTCATATAATCTACTAAGAGAATCTCTTAGCTATTATAAAGTTAACTAAGTTTTAATTTCCATTATTTTCAATCAAGAAGTTAAACAGGACAGACCCTTCAATAATGCCTTTGAGCAAAAGGGTCAAACTTATAGTCAAACCATGTATCTTGTAGGGAGACATAACGCTAAGTTTCAATCCCATGGGGTCCGTAAAAGGGTTGTCACGACTTCATCCCGAAACTAACTTTGCTACGCCATAAGACGTTCTCGTTATTTATAGAATAATGGCGACATAATTACAGTTATATTTATAACCGGTTTTGGGAGCTTGTAATAAATTTAACGTTGAAAAAAATGATTATCATTTTCTTATGTCTTATTAAAAAACCAATTTCAAAACAGTTACCTATCCTCGGACTGCCTTTTATGATCAATACCAGAATAAAACCTACATATTGGTATTTTGAATATTAAATCTTTCCCGTCAACGCCATACCCCACTTTTCCATGAAAAGAGACGTTTACCTGTCTGAAGACGCATCATCTTGTTTTGTTGCCTTGTTAACAGTGGTGGTAAGTGAATGAAACTTTCGCAAAAATGTAATCCAAAAATTATTAGTAACGAAATGATAGAGGATGAGCTAAACTTTAAATATTTATCCTAATACATGCGAGAGGTTGCAAAAACCGTTTGCCATCAAACCTTTCCTAAACCTCAAAAATAATGGAAGAATCTAACTCCACTTTACCAGGGTAAAACTCTCCTCCACAACGTTGGACAAGGCGTGATCATCAGCAACCAGTCGCTAGTGCTGCAGGGGGTCGGCAGAAGAACAGCTGGCAACTACACCTGTGTCGGCTTCAACGCTGAGGGCGACGGCGAGAGCAAACCATTCTCCTTGAATGTTCTGTGTAAGACAAATTGAAGTCTATGTTTTGGTGATAAAGTTCGGAATTGAATTGCGTTTTTTGAGAATGTGGTGATCTTTTTCTCTTATATCTTTATTATGCAGCATCGAAAATTTATATCTAACAATTAAGCCCAATAATATAATATTTTTAGATTTCTTTGTTATGGCCGGAAAATGATCAAAATTAAATGCTAAAAGAATACATTTCTTGTACAGATGCACCAACTTGCAGAAGTTCCCAGCAGAGGGTACATGGTGTTGCCAAACAGGAACGAGCTCATATCACCTGCCACGTGGACGCCAACCCTCCTGAAGTAGTGGTGAGTATAGGTGTTTAGGGGAAAAGCATACGCCGGTCTGAGAATAATAGGATGTTGGTCCAGTTATAGGGAGGCTGAACTTGTTGAAAATGCGGAATTGTTCGAAGATTTCATTTGTTTTATTTTTAAATAAACATTTCAGCTCTTCAAAAATAAAACGATGTTTTAGTAAATGTACCCGATTAATTGTGAAATTTCGACATGAATATAATATCATATTTCAAACTACATAATACAATTTTTTGTTTCGTAGCTAATGAACTTATATTATGACTTAATCTAATGTAGTGTAATCAATTATTTATTACATGAAAAAACCACTGAATAGTTTATTTCTAGTTACCATTGTCCATATTTCGGACCCGAAACACAAACTCTAACCTCAAATACTACCCAAAACTGATAACAAACAATCGGACCCACCCATCCTAGGTGTCTCTGATTGCGGAACACGCCTTAACTCGGTTAGTTATAGATTCCCTAACAGATATAGGGTAATTTAGTCAGATATTATTCAATATATATAAGTTTCTACAGACAGAAGGTAAATTTGCCAATCAAGGGGGAATTACAACGTGGTTTTCCTTATAAACCCTACCCCCGCAACACTCCGTACATCCTGAGACAATGCTTCAATTATAACAATTGAATTGTGACGTTTCTTCCTTGTAACCTACTTTTTTTTTGGAAAAAGTAACCCGAAAAGAAACGTAAAGCGTTCGAAAAACAACTACATTGTAAAATGCACGCTAAATGTATCAGTATAGGAGTTAATTTGTATTGCAATATCTATAAGACACTAACAGTTTTGACTAATGTATAAAGTACTAATTCTTATCTACGTGTACATAATTTAAAACGAACTTTAAAATCATCAATCCTGCAAACCAATTTTATAAACTCCATATTTCAGGCATGATAAAAACAGTATCAAGTCCTTCACTCCGTAATTCTGTTTCCAAAATAAAATTAAACGGTATATTATTTACCATCTCATCAAAATTTTATCAACAGCCGGAAGGAATTGAATATGTAATTTTAAATACAGACTCACAAACTTGTGAGTAAGAAGTTGATGAAAATCAACGAGTCTAACTTTTACGTAAAGAAATCGTGAATAAGTAATGTGAACTCATTATTAAGATGGAATTAGTTGGAAGAGGATAAAGAAGACTGACGTCGATGTTTTAAAGAAGCATTAGAAACATCTTTAATAAATTAAAATAGATTATACCAGAAACATGTTATATTTCTCATCATTATATTGATGTCTTGACACAGTCTCATGAGACATAACTTGCGGTTCTATTTATTTATTTGTGGTAAGGTTTGATCTTCAAAGTAATATATTATGTCCTTTTTTAATGTATTATTGAAAGACACCGTTGACAAACAATAAAAAAAACATTGGAATCTGAAATCTCCAACTCACGGGAAGAAACCTGTGCCCAGTAGCGGGACGTATATAGGCTGATATCATGAAGACTGGATGAATGTTCTGAGCGAATGCTAAAACATAAGATAGCTAGTCGCATATTAGGAGAGAGATAAGGTTCCATAAGATTAAGATCAAATTTTAAAGCTTTATTGAACATTTTGTTTTGCTTAACGTTCTAATAGCAAGATAAGTCAAACTAAAATTACTCTTCGCTTATTTACTCCATGTTACATAACATAATATGTTCCCAAACATGTTCCGTTGTTATTTTCTGGTAGCTCCCACATGACATAATCCTTCCAAGAAACATTATACATAGTATACAATCTTATTTAAGACATCTGTAGGCTTTTAATTCTTGCTGCCTCTATGGCAGGATGCCAATATTCTGCGTACTGACTCATGTATGAAAGAGAATAGGTTATGAATTAGAATATTGTTTGAGATTTTTATTTGAAAACTTATTCAGAAGATATCACTGCCAAAGACTAGTCTTTGTAAGTGATACCTTCTGAAAAAGTATTTCGTGTCAAGAATGTTAAACATTTTGGGCAAATTGGTTGATCAAAAATCTTTGATCAAATTCAAATTTTGACTGATTTTACATCCACCAGTAATTAATGGTCGTGGATGAAACCAGGGGTCTCAGTTCGTATGAAATGTATTCCCAATTGTATCGAAATTCTAACTTCGATCTTGTTTGGCAACAATCCAAAGATAACTTCTGAGTTTAATGCCCGAAACAGAAGAATTTATAATAATTATTACCCTGTGTGTACGTTCTACGACCTATATTAATATTTATGCTATTATAAATCTCGATGAGGCTGTGTTCCTGCATATGATGTAGGAGTTTTGGCTTGGATATCGTTATTCGTGGAAAGAGGAATATTTTGTATAGGTATTTACAACATAGGCTAACAACAAGCTTTGAATAACAAGATGAATTTTCGTTGTTAGGGAATTTTTTGTTTAATTATTATACTGAAAGTTGATCCTTCTTTTTTTCGTTTAAATCTATTTTTATATATTGAACAAAATAGGTACTGAATTTTTCAAAACAGAAACTACAGTCTAGGTTCGTTCACTTAGAAGCGAAGCCTCGTACCAAAAAACAAATATTTCCATGTCACTATAGATTGACTTCTTTCTTCTCCCATAGTTCCGATGGACCTTCAACAACACAGCGAACAGCAATGAGGTCAGCGATACCTACGTCTCTAGGGCTGGTACCAGTTCCACCGTCACCTACACTCCTCACACCGAGATGGACTATGGAACATTACTCTGCTGGGCTCATAACAGGATAGGCAAGCAACGGGTGCCTTGTGTCTACCATATCATTGCTGCTGGTAAGATCTAAAATATATAGTATAATTTAAGTAGCATCGTATTTTGGAACATGTATTGGATTTGAATTTAGTTGTAGTAGGGTCAAACAGAATTTTAAAGTAAACGAATACCTTTTGTAAAAAATAATAATTTGTTTCTTAAAAATTCTGAGTATTAATTCTATACTATATGTAGGTAGAAGTTAGTTTAGCTCAGACAGGCCCTAGATCTAGTTATCCTTTTGTCTTTCGAATTTGATTTTGAAATTAAATCTTACAGAATTTATGTCCATTCGTATTTTCTGTAAATACTTGGTCTTGTACCTGTGTAGTTAATGTTATACCCTTCCAAAATATGAATTTGTATATTTTATCCCGCAAATGCCACGTATCACCGGAGGGCAGCTCAAATTTCTCTGTGAACCTTCAACATGATAGACGTAGAGACTCGTGGGTGTATGAACTAAAACAATCTAATTTTGTATGGGAAACATAATACATTTTGTCTGTTTTGTTATTCTTTGGAAGATAACGTTGTCTTTTAGATTTAACATCTTTGTGTGTTTTTCTTGTTAGAATATTTGTTTTAGGAGAACGTTACGTCTATACTTAGTGTTTTTATAAATGTCTGTCTTCCAATCTTTTCTGTATTAGCTTCATATTTTTATGTCCATCAATCTTATGTATTGGTAATAGCGTAATAAAATAATAAACTTGATGGTAGTTCCTGACATATGCACCGTGATTTCTAGTCGTCTTACAAAAGCGGCCCAGTTCATGTATCTAATGACTAGAACACGTTCATGATAAAAAAAATAGGTATATATGAGATTTGAATAAATTTAAAATGCAATTTTTATTCAATATTATGATGCAATTCGTAGTTTTTTAGAAACACAGCTCTGTTGCGAACGCGGTCCGGGCCTTGTAACAATGGTGACGGCGGCGTTTTTATCATTTTTAAGAGTATATTTCAGATTTCTCTTGTTTAATTTTTCTTCGTACTTATTATTTCAGTTGATGATAAAAAAATAATAATCGCGCCTAGTGGTATTTTACACCGGATTCATGAACTGGGCCGCTTTTGTAAGACGACTACAAAATCACCGTGTATATGTATATAATAATTTGGCAAACACATAATAAAAAAGGAATCCAATAAATGAATGAATTGGAATTCGGAGTTGCTTCAGCCAAAGCCAAATTAAGTAACTAACTTTTTTCATACCATTCACAACAGAATAAAGCGGTTTGGACAAAAATTCTAAAGACTATCCTAATAGTTTCATGTGCGAATGGAATTTGAAAGTTTTAAAAGCTAAGCGCTTAGGCGTGCTGCCAAATGGGTCGTCATAATTTTATCTATTGTTTTGCTTTTACTGCACTACAGAACAACACCATATAAAATTGAATTTTAGAGTGTGGTTTTCCATTGCTATTAAGAGTCAGACCAAAACTAGTTCCTTATAAAATATTTTACGTCTTTTCGTTTAGGTCGTCCTGATCAAGTCCACAACTGCACCGTAGTTAACGCATCGCTCACTTCGTTCGGGGTTCGATGTTCTGAAGGTTTCAACGGAGGCATGCCACAGTCTTTTCTTCTGGAAGTCCGAGAAATTGTTACGCAGGTAAGACTATTAAAATCAGAAAGTTTCATAAAAAAGTGGTAGGATTTTTCTAAAAAGCTTTTTCTTAAAAAATTTTGGACAGTCCTACTTTTTGAATTGACTTTCCCGAGAACAACAAATTTTGAACCATTTTTTCTTCAACAGGAAATTGTAGCCAATGTTTCAAGTGCAGTACCACGGTTTACTGCCGTGGGCCTTGCACCAGGAAGAACATACGCTGCAGCCGTCCTGGCGTATAACGCTAAAGGCAGAGGAGATCCTTATCCGTTGAGAGCCAGCACCTTGAGACCTCCGGAGAAACACCATGTTCATGATAAAAGTTTAGGTATGGAGTTTATAGACAATTATTTACGAGTACAAGTTAATCTTCTGTCACGCCATACATTCATATTCTAAGTTTGATAGCACATGAAGATAAAAATAGACTTTTTTAGGTATAAAGATTTTAAGAAAAAAAATAGTACCAACTAATCACACATTGTAACGTACTTTCGTATTCTGTTGAGTTTCACTAATTCTTTCAATGCCATTAATAAAAATGCTATCATCAAACCACATCTTCATCTCAAGGTGTCTCCACAGATCTACCACGAACAGCCTTCCAAATCTCGGGAGCAATGTCAGTAGCCGTTGGTGGTGGCATCATTCTTATGGTCGTGCTCATTCTCTTTATGATTGCTATGAGACAACGCTGCGCTAAGAGGAAACCTCGGTCGGCCCCACCACCGTCGTCACAACCAGCTAGTCCAGATAAACTGAGAGAGAAAGAAGACAGCGAAAGTGATGATAGGAATCCTGATATTATTCCGTCAGATACTGATCAAATGCAGGTAAGGATTTTAGAGGAGTCCGTTTGCTATACTTGTATTCTTCAAATAATCTCAGTGTTGAGTTTACGAAGGTATGCCAAGATAAGGTATTGAATAGACTTTAACCGTGGGACCACGCCCACTTGGACAGTAAAAAGCTGAGTTTATAGAGACAAGCCTTGGGACTAAGATATGCAGGGACTAATAAAATTATCTACAAAAAAAGTAAAGCCAAAAATTACTTAAAAAATAAAAATGTTTTACCGTAAATACAAATATGTTTTACTTCATATTAGATGGATTACTACCGGCAACAGCAAGTGTCGACCATATCCCCCCCACTGGGCAGTAGGAACTCGCGCGGGAGTGTGGCCGGCGTGCGCGGGGGATTGCCCGCGTACTGCCCGCTGAGGACCGCGCCTCCACCTGCGCATGCGCCAATGCATGAACCCACTGTAAGTTACCATATGTTTTTCTCAATTCTTCTGATAGTACCTCAATGTATCAATTTTTCATGATTCCTCTTCCTTCCCTTCTATTCCGATTCCTGAATGTCCGTTCTATTATATTTCTTTCTTTCTTTTACCATTGATTATGTAAATTATTTATGTTTGTTTTATTTTGTAATGTATACCTATGAGTACAAATCTCTCCAGCAGATCGAAGAAGGATATTCTTATGGTGTTCTGTTCGTCCAGAACGCGTCGTCAGGCATACCGCCGCCCGCGCGGTTCGCATCAGGCTCGTGCACGCTGCCTCGCGGCAGCTCATTGGCTGGCGGCACAACGCTGGCCGGTAGCGGGGCTGTGATTGGCGAAGCGCGGTGTGGTATTCCACTGCAGCATTTGCGCACGTTGCCGCGGCCAGGTGCGCCCGCGCCCGCACCCCGCCTCCCTCCCCGCGATACCCCGCTCTGACAGACTACACAACTATAGGACATGTAAATAGGACAGTGTTATTAAAGTGCTCAAAACTTTTTTTAAATCGAGTGATTAGTGTTTTGTTTTAATATCAAGTACTTGCTGTATGTGTCAGTGTTTTTGAAACTTACTCCTATGATAATATCAATTTCTTTTTGTGTAACTGAACATAGAATTTAGGAACATATTATAGAGCAATAAGAACCCTTTTTACTTTTTGTAAATGCGATGTTTGTTGTTCTTTAAAGAGTATTACACTGCAGAGTGAAAAAAAAAACACAGTGCACTATTTATTTTTACGTCGATGGTATTTTGATTGGCCATTCGTCAGGAAACAATAATCTCGAACAAAGCCTAATTACTGCTTAACTGTAGGTTTCGAATTTTAAAACATAGGTATGTTAGATTTACCTTTACGTTATGTTATTGTTTCTAATCCCTCCAGAAAGTAGTAAAATTTACCAATTGTATTGTTATTAAGTTCTTAGTAAATTATATGTAGTAAAATATTCATCATGTTACGGAAATTATACTTTAAAGAAAAGTGATATTTCATGAAAATCTGGCAAAATAAGTTGCACCATTTAATGAAAAAATTTATGTTGTGGCATAAACTCATGTAAGCATGTACTTGATATTAACGTTAGTCGAATTCTGATTAGGTAGGATAAAATAATTGAAAATTCTGTTAAAATTTGTTTGTAAATCAAAATGTAAATATAACGCATATAAACTCTAGTTATAAATTAAAAAAAAAAAACGATATTTATACTCGAAAAATGTTAAACAGTGTAACATTGGATTGTCGTTACGTTTATTTTTCCGTTTATAAATGGTTGTGAGAATAAACAATCCAACCTCCGTGGACTATTAACATTTTTACAAACGTCAACACTATTTGACCTTTCAATGTATTGAAGTGACATGTGACGTGACTTGTCAAAAATATGTCATTGCCATACATGGGCCATACTTGTAAAAATGTAATCTGTCGACGCAGGCATGTTTATAAACTAATTGTATGAATATCAATATACCATTAAAATTTGGAATTTGAAATGTGTTGAGGATTGGACTAATATTTCCTACAGTATAGTTAGAAACTGATAATCTAGTTATTAATTATCACTACTGTGATTTTAAACCGTTATTCATAAAAAGCGTTTGGCGAAAATAATGTCTCACAGAAATTGGGTTTCCTCCAAGGATGCGTGCTAGTGATATTTTTTAAAGTACGAATAGAACTGCTTCTTTTACAGATTTTGTTCATAAAAATTATATTATTTTCGCAAAAATACACCCCTCACTACTACGCACCCTCAAAGGAAATGCCGACTTACAGTTGACAGAAAAACTTCGAATGTATGTAATTGACAGGTCTTAAATGTCATTGCCATACATTTGAGTGTTTTTGCTGTGACTTGACTAGGGAAACAGGTTTGACAAGGAATCGTCGGATTTTATGAATAAAGGAACTGTCTCCAGTCTTGTGTTCATTCTGATGGTGTTTTTGGACGAAACACTGCTACTAATAAATTTGCTACAGAGACACACATTTGTGGGATAGAGATGCAGTTGATGACGATGAAGAAGTGATGGTACATCCTCAGAATTGGTTCACTGTTTTAAGCTCAATACTGTCACTGATCCACATACATAGTATTCTTACTTATATCACATATTTGAGACTGGGTTCACCCAGAGCTATAATACAAAATGATTCAATATTTCACGATTAATTCCTTTTAGGGCCGATTTTTCAAACGCCAAATAAGTTTTATTTGAGGAATAAATATGGCCGTTTGACATATAACTGTCAAAACGTCAAACATATTCGTTAAATAAAAGTTAAATAAATTTTATAATTGAAAAAAATATATAATAAAAGGGCCTTAGTTAAATTAACACAGTAGCACAGTGAGTTATACAACATCAAGGCTTCAGATTTTTATCAATAAAGTTAGGTGTATGAAGTTTTATCTGTTTTCTATATTCCAGTGAACATTTTTTCCAAACTTTGGTAACAAAATGTACCTAAAAAGGTCAAAGAAATGACGTCACTCCTTGCTATTTACGGAATAATTTTGAATGTATAAATTTTATATTAATTTAGTAAGAAAGGTCAGTAGTTATAACAATTTAATTTCTATTTGTGTCCTTATTCCAATTATTTTCTTAAATGTCAATAGTTTGACGTCAGAATTTTAGACTAGAATGCTTGTTCTTGTATTTTCCTTTTTTCTTAACCCACATTTAAATTCGGGAAAACGATAGAAACAATATGGAGGTATTTGGTATAAGAAATAATGTTATTAAAAATGGATTTCTCCATTCATATGCAGCTTGTAATACTTCGGAAATGGGATTCGAAAGTCCCTTTGAATCCTAACTTTTAATTAGGTTTTAGGAGTCGGATAGACGTTTTCTCTTTGACCCACCTTTGAAAAATCCGATGGTGTTTTTTTGTCATCGTTTTGGTGACCTGGGTGGCTTAGAAGTTTATATGATTCTCTTTTTTAAATAAAGTGACTTATTCTGGACATTTCCGCGCTTTAGGGTTCCGTGTTTTTGGTGTGTAGAAAAGGCCATATCTATGGAATTTATCTGAATTGTCTATAGAGAATGTTCCATAAGTACCCAAAAAATAGTTTTTTAGAGACAATGAACACTAAAAAGTTATTCATTAATAAAAGTCGTCAAACAACTGAACTAACCTCAAATGAACATGAGACTTGAGCCTATAACAATATAGTTCATATTACTTTGTCCATTAAGGGTTTTGTACATACAATAACAATGTAAATATGTTTTGTATAATAACGGTTATAATCCTATTTGTGTCTTACAGTGGTGTAATCGCCTTTGTTAATTGGCAAGTGACTTTGTAAAACCTATGAACTAAATTAAATTACATGAAAAGGAAATTGTGTTGGTATTGTAATTAAAATTGCTAACGATTATGGCAATAGATCTTGATCTAGGTTATTTTTTTTTATTAATATAAATAAATATCAATATTTTCAAGATTATAGTTTTTTATGTCTTTCAGTTGATTAATGTTATTATTAAAGATAACTATTTCCTTTTTTTTGTGTAAAGTGATTTCATGATTAAGAACTTATGTCTATAAGTTGTGTTATTGGCTCTTAATTCTGAACTTACATTCTTTTTTTGTCTATAAATTTTGGATCTGGATTGTGACTTTGTGCAAGTGTTTAAATCATATTTGTGAGACCCTAAAATGAATGAGACGTTTTGTACCCCTTTTGTATAAAATGTATGATTCGAACATAATTATAAAATCAATATTCAGTTATCGCTTGTGATGTATTAATTTGTTGTAACACTGATAAAAAGTAGAGTAACAATTTTGTGTCTTGTTTCGTGGTGTTTTGTGTTTAAATGAAAAGGTTTTACTAAGTCATGGACCTTTATGGCGCCCTAAGACGGGAAACATCGAACAATGGGTAAACAATACACTAACAATGTTAGTTAAATAATTGCAACTTTTAATTTTAGCGGATATTAAATATCCTGTTTTGTTGCTAGTTAATAATTTTATTATTAAAAACAATTAAGTTTGTACGTTAAATAATTGTAAATAGTTTAAAATGGAGTCTTTCTAACTGTCGAAATGTTTTCACTAAACTATTGGAAAACGAAAATAAATGGAAATATTCGGAAACGTTTGCTTTTGATGTTTTATTTTGTTTGGAGTTTCGTCGAAAGAATCCTAGTGAGTGGGTTTTACTTCAGAAGTATTTAGCTATTATGAAGGTACCTGTAAATAATAAAAATAACATAAAAACAGTCAAGTGACAAGCACCCTCACACTGGTGGTTAGCTATAAAAGTGTATGAATAATAAATTACCAAAAAAAAAACTCCGAATAAACATCAGTTTACATGATGATCTGTATGTCTTGCCACTGTTATCTAGCCAGCTGTCATTTTAACAGTCGTTAAGGTCAATAAATTAAGTTCAAATGCATGGATACGACTTTTCGTTTCGATGACGATGAAGGCCACATGGCTTTGACGTTTTTTTCTTATAAAGTTCGACTTCATGTTTCGGAGCGCTTTTGAATGACTTCAAGTTTATAGAAAAGTACTTAAAATTTTTAGGCACCTTAGCTTCACTTAAATCAAGAAACCAATAAAAACGCTCGTGTATTTTGACAAGTAAGTATATTTTGTTTATTGAAACATTTTTGGTTAGGTACTACTTCGCCTTTAACACAAAGCCTTTAAAATAAACCGATATAATTTATAAAACATAATTTGATATGGCTCAACAAAATCAATGCTCTCAAACTAAAACACGAATAGAAAATTAAACAAACTAATTCCGTAATTTTCAAAGTTTACGAATCAAAATCTTCATCAAAGTGAATAGTTTAGCAACAATGACAGTAAACACATTTATTACTGAACAATCTCTGGAGGTATTCACCGAAAGGCAGAAAACTTACGGACTGGCCAAACTTGACTGAGACGCAATAACTCTTAGTTTGTCAAACTATTATGTGGTCGCCCCTTTATAGGAGCTATGCGACTAAAGTGTGTGTTTATGAAGACTTCGGCCGAAGCTCTGCGAAAATTATGAGCTATTTTAGTACTAAATAAACATAGTTTAAATTTAAGGGCCTAATTATAAATAATAGTATTTAAGGTGCTGTTCGAGGATAGCACACATTGCGTGTTTTGCTTAAGCCATGAGGACCAAACGTTTGAGATTGTCACGAAGGTCTTACATATTATGCGCGAACGCACTGTTATGAAGAAATAATGATTTTTACAAATCGGATTAACAGTTTTAGATAGCACACGTCTTTGGCCCGTTTTGCAATATATTTGATTACTGCTTCGATTAGGTAATCATAACGTGATGGTATGAATTGTTATCCTTATAAATGGGCTACCTAACACTGTAATAATTTTACGATGGGATTTTCCTGAAATAACCTGATATATTAGTATGGATTCGGTCTAAATCACAAACAATAATAACATAGATAGCATGTGAAATTTTATATGCTATCACAAAGAAAATCATTTATTATAATAAACAAGATACTCATTCAGATATTTTATCTTTTATGACCGATATAGTCAAAACAAACTTATCCAAATTAGTTTTCCATTATTAAGATTAATTTATTACAAAAATCTAACAAAATATAGGGCTGTCAATGAAATTAGCCTTATGTTACAACAAATGGCAAACTATCGGACGGTAAAAAAATGCATAGAAAACTGTCATACCGAAAAAAAACCTGTACCATCAAAATCATGTCCAAGATTTTTCTCGAAGCTTCTCAATACACACCATTGGTCGATCCTGAATTTACGAGCTCACTTCAACACCCTTTTAACCGCACTCCCGCTAATGTCCGCACATTAGGTCCACCTATTCAGCTTATTAGTTAAATGTTCTGCGGAAAAAAAACAATAGAGAAACGTGGAATCTATTTTAAGGGTAGTGTGTTTTACCTATTTATAGAAAAAAATTGTGACGTCGTATACTGTCAGATTTTCAGTTGCTACCATCATATTTTTCACTACTTTTTAGAAAATTATCATTATCTGTATCAGAAAATATTTTAAGCTGAAAAAAAAATTGGTTGACCAGTTGTCAGCTGTTTTAGTTTTTGACTCAGAAGGTATACTAACACGACTTAACGAAATAGGATTATGGAAGCGTGACAGCACAATACACTTCCTAGAGCTTCATCTCTTTTCCACACATAAGGTATTACTGGTGTTTGGCTATGGCCCCTGAACTGTTTCTGTATGATGGTAAATATTAAAACAAAAACGACGATCAATAAGGATTATGAATATTGTTACAAATCAAAATTAATTTTCATGACGTATTCAAGGCTTATACGCTCACATTTAATTTACAGCGACTCTTCATAATTAACATATTATTATTTTGATAAATAGTGATAACTGTAAAATTATGTTTTAAAATTAAATTAATGCTGCTATGAATTTATATTGAGCTGACAACTGATAACATAGTTTATTTATTTGTATTTTTAATTACAATTTTGTAAAATTGTATATAATAAAACCAGAGATTTCCGTGGATCCACCCATTTTTTTGCTATAAAGCATAATTCGTATTTTATTATCCGGATAAGAAAATGTAGAATAAATTAAAAATAATCACGTGAAAGCGTAATAAAAAACTTTCACAGATAACACTTCTTTGTATTTATAATATTAGGTACTAGGGGTGAGGGAATAGAAAGTTTCAAAAAAATATTAAGATCTGATATACTTATATTAAGATTAAGAAGCAAGTGGTTTATTTTTTTATGAAATAAATTTGAATCAAAGCTATATTTTGCGAAAACAAGTTTAAAATATATAAATTCCACTGAAATATAGGTGAACTCTTTGTAAATATCATACAGGCCCTAGGGCTAAGTTAAGTAAAGGTTTCTTAGCTTAGTCTAGGATTACTCGAATGTCAGAATTTGATTTTAAGGTCAAAGTAGTATAATTTCTCAAAACATAGACATACTTTTTTCTTTAAGTTATAGTAAATACATAGAACTGCTTCTAGAATTGGTAAAATTCAAATCAAATGGTACTTATAGCATCAAACAATAGTTATTATCTTTTCAAAAAATTCGCCATCCATTATACAAAAATCACAGATTAAGAGAGAGACTTTACAGCAAAAACAAATTACCAATCGAACAAATACAGGAAACAAACACAACATCAATTACCATTTCTATAAAATATTCGTAACTGATACCCAACACTAATTGCCTAAATACTCTTAGCAGCGAATACTTAAACATTTACAGGATCAATCAGCCGGCAGTCCGAAGGGTGTGAGGCAAGAGAGTGCTTCCAGCAATTTGCATTTATTTACAGCTTTCGCAGGTAACGTACGAAACAAAAGGCCCGACTTTTTGTGGAGTCAGTACCACCTACAACGTTCGTATTGACCAAAATTTGGAAAATGAACTTTACTACCCTGTGATAAGAGTCAAATTCTGTTGAAAGTTTCATTTTCGTGGTCCAAACTGCAATCGTAAATTTTGTTTTGTTTATGTTTTTGGTCTGATAAGCGAGATGGCTTGTATCTGAACGCCTGGCATGGGCTCTTAAAAGGGACAGATTCCGTTGCGAAGTGAGATGGCATTCTACAGTGAGTATAACTGCATCTCGCTTCCACGACAATTTTGCTTTGAGATTTATGTTGGTGTAACACGAAGTGCGTGAGTAGCGCCCTCTAGTTGATAATATGTTAACTAGCGTATCTTTTGATTGTGACAGTTGTCGAATGCGATTCGCCGGCATTATCATTGTAACAAATACTTTTGCTTGTTAATATATAATATTCGCATTAATTATCGCCTAATTATTCATAACCCTTCAGGTTATGGGCCCAGTGAGTGAAAAACAATCGATTTAGTGCATTACAGACTGGATTTAAAGTGATTTGGACATTAAAAAAGTTTTGTCGTAAACAAAGTTATAAACGCGTCGTAAACGTGTCTATGCAAGTTAAGCTAACGTGGACTTGCGGGTTACGTTTTCCTTTGTGCTAATTACTGCGTTGAACTTGAACTTGAGAAGATATTTTATTGATGTCGTGTTTATGTTTTGAAGTTGAAAAAACTTACAAATATGGCCGCATCAATTAAAATCGATCAACTTACTGGTGATAATTATGATACATGGAAGATACATATGCGAGCTATTCTGAAGAAGAATGATTTATGGGAGTATGTATCGGGTGCTATTTTAAAACCGTCACCAAATGACCCTAAATATACAGAATGGGTGAAAATGGACGGCAAAGCCGAGTCAGACATTTTATTGGCGATCAGTTCAAGCGAGTTGGCGGCTTTAGATGGCTTAGAAAGTTCCAGAGCTATATGGGATAAACTTAAATCTATGTATCAGTCAAGTGGGCCGGCGAGAAAAGCGTCACTGTTGAAAAAACTTGTGTTGACGCGAATGCGAGAGGAAGATGACTTAAAAAAGCACATCGCAGATTTTTTTGAAGCAGTCAAGAAGCTAAGGGAAATCGGCTTAATAGTGATAGACGAACTGCTAGCCATTCTATTATTATACAGTTTGCCAGATTCGTTTGCAATGTTCCGGACAGCAATAGAATCGCGTGACGATCTACCCTCAACTGATTTGTTAAAAGTGAAAATTATCGAAGATTACGAAGGTCGTAAATCACAAACTGTTGACCAGGGGGCTATGTTCGTCAGACGTATCAACAAACACGCCAATCTGAAGAAGAATTATGAGAACCATGGCCGTAAAGCTTATGTTGAGTGCTATCGGTGTGGTCGGCGTGGGCATTTGGCGAGAGATTGCAAGTTCAAGCATACAGGCAAGCATAAGCACAGTGCACAGCAATTAGGACGCGATGGCGATAATGAGCAAAAGACAACGATGTTATTGAGTACTACAGAAGATGTTTTACTAGGTGAGCAGGTCAATCCTGTTTGGTGCATTGATAGCGGTTGCACGGGTCATATATGCAATGAGAAACAGATGATCGAGGACTTTACGCGATTAAACTCAGAACTAAATTTGGCTAACAGTGAGAGAACGCAAATTACTGGCACGGGTAAAGTAAGCATTTCAGTAGATACGGGCAGTGAAGAACGCCAAATTAATTTACAACAAGTATTCTACGTATCGGATTTACGAACCAACCTATTATCAGTGGCGAAAATAACAGACCACGGGTTCGAAGTCCGCTTCAAGAAAAATGAAGCAATTGTATGTGATGTAAATGGAAAGGTCCATATGCGTGCTGATCGTGTTGGAAATTTATACCACGCGCGTATGAGTCAAAATACTGTGAGTAATGTTGAGAATGTGAAGAAATCTATAGATATTTGGCACCAACGTCTTGGACATCTCAATGAGCGTGACTTGAAGGCTATGGCAAAGAGCGGCCTAGTATATGGCTTAACATTTAAAGATAATGAAAAATTGTCTGAATGTGATATATGTACAAGTGAAAAACTGACATGTGTCCCCTTTCCAAAGTCGAGTGGACAGCGTACTAATGAGTTATTAGAAATAGTACATAGTGACGTTTGTGGTCCAATGAAGTCTCAGTCTTATGGTGGTAAAAAATATTTTGTCACATTCATCGATGACAAATCCAGATGGTGTGAAGTCTACTTTATAGCCAACAAAAGTGATGTTTTTAACGTCTTCAAAACATATAAGGCCTATGCAGAGAAATTAACTGGAAAGAAGATAAAGAATCTTCAGTCGGATAATGGCCGTGAGTACATTAACAATGAATTTGATAAGTATTTGAGGCAAGAAGGTATCAGGAGGAGACTGACAGCGCCTTACACACCCCAACAAAATGGGATCGCTGAAAGGAAAAACCGTACATTGGTTGAAATGGCACGATGCATGATGCGTCAGTCAGGAAGCCCTCCAGCATTTTGGGCAGAAGCGATTAACACTGCTAATTACATAAGGAATCGATGCCCAACTACTGCTTTAAATGGTGAGATACCATTTACAATATGGAAAGGTAAGAAACCTTCTGTTTTATATATGAAAATATTCGGTTCTAAAGTATATTATAAGGACAAAGGAAAGCAGAGAGGAAAATTTGAGTCGAGTTCACAGTTGGGAATTTTCGTTGGTTATGATATTCAATCCAAAGCCTATAGAATACATGACCCTATAACAAGAAAAATTTTTATTACTCGTGATGTGAAATTTATGAATGAACCGGCCTGTAGACATGAATACAAAGAAATACTTGATGAAGAAGAAAGTATAGAGAGTGAACAAATACATATAGAATTAAATAAACCTGTTCCAGGAAATAGTGAGGAAAACGAGTACAGAAAAGTAATAAAAGCATGTAGAGATGGAGTAAGAACTAGAAGGTCACTTGAAAGAGCAGCTGATTCAGATTCTAATAGAAATAGAAGATACTTTGATAGAAAGAGAGTCGCTACCGTTCCTTGGGAAGAATTGATAGAACCCCCTAAAAGAGGAAGAGGGAGGCCTCGTTTAATTCGTACTGGTATGGCGGGTAGACCGCGTAAGATGTATAACTTAGCACAAGAAAATAGCGATAGTGAGAATGAATCTGAAGATTTAGATGAAGATTTAAGTGCAGGAATAGCAACGATAGAACCGATGACATGGAATGAAATAGAGAAAAGTGATGACTTGAATGCATGGCAAATTGCCCTTGAAGATGAGATCCTAGCACAATTAAAAAATAAAACGTGGGAAATCGTACCACGACCGAAACAGAGAAAAGTTATTGGAAGTCGACTCGTTTTTAGTACTAAAAGTACAGGAAAGAAAGTACGCCTTGTAGCAAAAGGATGTTCCCAACGGCCAGGGGAGGATTTTCATGAAACCTCGTCGCCTGTAATAAGAACTTCTTCAATAAGACTCATTGCTGCTTTATCAGCAGAACTTGGACTAGAGATCCACCAGATGGACGTTGTAACAGCGTACCTGAATGGTTCACTTGAGGAAGAGGTTTACATGGAAGTGCCTGACCAACTAGGCGATGTATTAAAAAGAGTACTCGCAAATGAGAAAATCGGGTCACAAAGAAGAAAAATAACAGACAAGAGTATACTTAAGACAGCTAAAAGTTGGAATGATGCTTTGAGTGAATGTGTTAATAGTGTATGTTTGTTGAAAAAATCTCTGTATGGTTTGCGTCAGTCTGGACTGCAGTGGCATAAGGAACTAGTAAGAAAATTGATGGAATGTGGTTTTGAAGCGTTGCAGCAGGATCCATGTGTGTTTCTCGCACAAAAGGGTGAGCGAATCATGTTAATTGGTATATATGTAGATGATATTATTTTGGCGTCGGATGATGTGAGATGGATGTGTGATATAAAGAATAAATTGTCATCAACATTTGAAATGAAAGATATGGGCAAAATAAGTAATTGTTTAGGTATAGAATTTAGCCGTGATAATGATGACAGAGTGTACTTAAATCAAAAATTGTATGTGTGTAAACTATTAGAGCGTTTCGGTATGACTGAATGTAAATCTGCCATAACGCCTATAGATGTTAATGTTAAATTAGTAAAAGGTCAGTGTATGAAACCTGAAATAATGGAACAGTATCCATATCAAAGCGTGATAGGTGCCTTAATGCACCTTGCTGTATCAACCAGGCCTGATATTGCTTTTGCAGTTAACTATTTGAGCCAATTTAATACAAATTATGATGTTGAACATTGGAAGGCTGCTAAGCGTGTATTAAGATATTTGAAAGGCACATCTGATTATGGATTGGTGTATGAGAGGACAGGTTTGCCTTTGTTTGGTGTGGTTGATGCAGACTGGGGTGGTAACACAGTAGATCGCAGATCTTATTCTGGTTTTGCTTTTATTTTAGCCGGTGCCCCTATTAGCTGGGAAGCACGTAAACAACGGACTATTGCTTTATCGAGCACGGAGGCCGAATATATGGCTCTATCCGAAGCTACTAAGGAAGCCATGTACCTTCGTGACATTTTAGTTAATATTGGTATGGAGTGTGAAAGTGTTTTGTTATTCAATGATAATCAGGGTGCCATGAAACTAGCTGAAACTAAGAATTACCATTCTCGAACGAAACATATTGATGTGAGGCACCACTTTATTCGCGATATTTACGAACAAGGTTTAATTGATCTTAAATATTTATGTACTAATCGAATGCCTGCTGATGTTTTGACAAAAGGTTTGAATGGGACAAAACATCATGAATGTATACGTAATTTGGGTATGGTTGATGAATGTATGTATACTTGAGTGTAATATTAGACTCACGACTTCGAGGGGAGGTGTTGGTGTAACACGAAGTGCGTGAGTAGCGCCCTCTAGTTGATAATATGTTAACTAGCGTATCTTTTGATTGTGACAGTTGTCGAATGCGATTCGCCGGCATTATCATTGTAACAAATACTTTTGCTTGTTAATATATAATATTCGCATTAATTATCGCCTAATTATTCATAACCCTTCAATTTATAGTACAGGCATTTTAGGACTTCAGTCAACATTCTTAAAGCCCGATGTTTTCTTGTTTTATTATTATTCTCACGTAATGTTTGATGAGGCCTCTGCGTATGGTGATTATACATTTTCAAAGGCCTCTAATGTATGCTTAGACTTCGCTGACGAAGGGATTCATTTGAAGGAGTAAGTAGTGTACTAAGTTTAACCTCAAATGTGTTACTGTGAGAAATAAGCTATTAATTTTATTATCACACGATAATAGGTCTTCAGAATATTTCTTTTTTTTTTAGAAATGGACAGTGAGTTTTCCTATTTGGTTTGTATCCCAAATTTTTTCTTTTGTTTCATTGATATTTTTCTGCATTAATGGGCCAGTGGTTAGTGTGAATATGGATTTGGATGGATGAGATAAGGGGGAAGTACGAAAAAGGAACGATGGATTGAATAAAGGCGATATCAGCCATATCGCCAAGGAGTGTTTCTTGTGAAAAATACTCTAAAAACATATTTTCATAAGACTGTGACTCCATAAGGGCCTACAATCTAGACGTAATAGATTTCTGCTACTTATGTAATATTTAGAATCTTATTTTTTTTTTCATGGAAATAAACAGATTTAATTATATTTTTTTTGTAAGAAGACGTCAGATAGAGAGGTATGGAAGAGAAAGAAATGCTAAACCGACCCCAAACAAAAAATTATGATAAAGGCAGGGTGATGATGATGGATAGCCCAGTGGTTCATCACGCCAAAGTTGCCATGAGCGCAGGCCGTGGTTTCGATCGGTTATATGGTGATGCATGTTCTGAGTCCATTCTGAGTCATTCACAAAGACGAGCGGGATTCGTTATCCAAAAATTTGAATTATACTGGCTTTAGCTAGTTTCATTTATTTTCCTCCTGGCATTTGTTTTTTGAATGGATTGAGGCAGTTAGCCTGAACTCCGGCTTTTTGATTCACCGAACCTTATTTCTGTATTTCTATATTCCAAGCTGCAAATTTAAAAAAAAGTATGTATGTATGGTATACATGAATACTGAATAATATCATGTTCCATTATAAAATTGACTTAATGCACAGCTTTTGTGTCAGGAGCCATATTAACGGATTCCAATTAACAGCTGATATTGTTAATTAAATTTTGATACCTAATATTCTATGCAATATACCAATATTGTATCTTGAAGACGTTTCTAATTACCTCACCTTAATTTACTTTACCGTAAATTTTACAAAGCGTTTCATGGTTTTGTATTTTACTCTACATAATGTAAATTTAAATTAACTAATATTACAAAAGGAAAACGGAAAAAGATGGTATGGTGATCTGCCCTTGGGTTAGAGAAAGATAGCAATAAACAGGAAAATGTGGAGAGAAGTAGACAAGGCCGATGTGTTGCAAGACAGCTTAATCCAACAATTGATATTACATGCTGAGCTACATCACATATGCAGAAATATAAAAATAAGTTTTACGGTAGTAAGGCCGCTTACATTGTTGAAGCAAGATAGTAGTCCTGCTGCAATAAGTTGCGTGTGCTGCGTTTCAGCTCAGTCTATAGCAGTTACCAAACCAAAAAAAATACCTATTTATTACAAAGAAGCACAAATTGTCGTTCGACGGACACCTAATCACCTACATAATAATCGAAAATGTTGATAATTACACCCTTTTTGCATACTACGTACAAAGTTAAAGAACCAAGTAAAAGCACAATAATTTCCATAACTGCAGCACTTGTAACTACCACAATAGTACCAACTTTTACTACTTACAAAAGCTTGTTATACAAATTACGTGAAAATGCCATTTTAAACTTTTAGTACTTAAAACCTTTGGCCTGGGCATGGACTATGTACTCCTAAAGCAAGGTTGCTAAGCTGTGGGAGCGGGAACGCGTTACGTACCCTGTAATGCGCTATCTCGCTCCTATAACGACAACAGCGTTACTTTACGTTTTGAATATAAGCGCACTTTAGTTTGAGGCGTGAAATAAACCTAATAATAATTAAACAGTTGAAAATACGGCCAAATGAAAAAAACGGAACAGCTTTATTTTTTGGAAACATGCCTTTGAAACAGCAGTCAAAATAATTTATTCTTCTTTACAGTCAACAGATCCGAATTTATTTATTTGTACTAAAAAGGCCTACCACCAGTCCTTAAAGCGAGGCTAATAGAGTTGTTGAAGCTCACGTCGTTTCTTACAGGAGATAAGCTTCTGTAGGGATAGCGATAGTGGTAGTGCACTACCTTAAACCCCCCCTGTGAGAGTCGTGGGTTTAATTCCCATATAGGATATCCATAGCATGCAAGCATATCCGTGATCAATGTATGATTGTTCTGGGATTAAGTGTCTTGTGCATGTCACTTGAATGTTTTTGTAACCCCCGTGACAATATAATTAAATTCCTAATTTTCTGAGTGTATCTAACAAAAAATGGAGTTTCCTTTGATAGTATTTTTGTTATCTCATTGCATTCAACTTTAACTTACTACCAATACAACCCATACCTATCCCGAGAAATTGTGTTCCTTATTTCCTTTTTAATGATAATCACATATTTCCTTATCTATAGCACCATTATTTTTGTGAGTCTATTTTTGAGATCTTCCTTTTTTTCTGTTGTTTGAGATTACGAAGAATAAAAAAATATCAGCGCATTAATGAGGATCCACTAGTTGTGGACCCAAAACGAAGTTTTAATTATGAGTCAAACTAGGCTATCTCGACCGTCGTTTTATTTAAGGAACTGTTAAAAACTATTAAGGTTATGGAAATAACGTCCCTCTAACTAGAAAGTTGGCAGTAAGCATAACCTTCCTACCCCATTTGGAGATCCAAAAAGAACAACATTCAAATTTTGTTGCTTTCCCCGTTTCCGACTTCATTTTTTCTAAAGACAGTTCTAAACAAATCCAAAGTAATCAAGTCAGTAATTTGATCAGTATGTTGGCATCCCTGTCTGTTTGCAACATAACGCAACTCGCACACGTAACGCATTTACATCGGTATTAATGTGTGCTGTTACACGATATCGCGCCGTGATCGACCTCACTTGTATTAAGGACGGTTGATTTGATACTGCTTAGGATTTGTGATCTGGGCGGTAACTTCTGTTATCTCGTACTAAAATTTTGACGCCAGACTTAATCCAAGACTGTTACTATATGCTGTACAGTTTCACTTTTTTAATGTGCAGTACTTTATTTTTAAAAAAATGTTGGGGCGTATTCATATTTTCAAGAACTCAGAATGGTTGTGACCCCGTCGACGTATGCGTCAATCTATCCAGATAAAGCCTGAAAAAAATTAGCGTTTATACTCAAAATTAAATCTCGTTACTAATAAACGTTACACGTTAGCGCATTGAGTTTTATTCGTACAAAAGTCGTTGGTAGCATAACTTAAGTATTAAAGAATATACCAAGGAACTATGACATAAAGCGAAACGTTGTTGTCTAAAACTTGTTGGTTTTGATGTAGGCGCCTGATGCAATGCAAGCTCACGCTCCACGCCTTCGCACAAATAGAGTGCGATGCCCCAGTTACATGGAAATGTCTCACCAAGTTTTGGAAATAGATCTAGGAATATTCGAATATGTCTACCAAATATCCGCTTTCTAAATTCACGTAAAAAGATCTGCATTCACGATTTTGTACTGAAGTCTTTGATATGCGGATGTTGTTACGAAATAAACAGAAACAGGCTTCCAAAAGTCTGTCATTGTCAAGTTTAGGCTTATTAAAAAAAAGCTTGAGTGGTTGCAGGTGCAATTATACGAATTGTCGTTTAAGTATCCAAGGCTCAAGCAGGCAGAAGCAGAAATGTTTAATACAATTTTGTGTTCTGCCCTCAACAATCTTGAACTAAACGATTAAAATTCCAAGAATCCTTTATGAACCGCCAACCAGAAAACTAAAGACCACAACTAAAGTTCACAATCACGATTCCCCCCAAAAATAGCAATAATAACCATAAAAATAATTGAGCGTCCCTGTCGCGGTTCGAAAGCGGCGTCATTAATGGGAGTTCGCTTATTAGCCGTGATTAAAATGGCGGCATGGGCCGCGGGCGTGATACCGACTAATGACTATTAGCAACCTTTGTACTGCCTCGGACGGGATTAAGTGCACGTGATAGCGATTACACGCTCCAAACTTATTGACGGGCTACACTTAGATTTTGTTTGGAAGTCAGTTCATTTTGTGGTTAACGGTTCGGTTTAGGTCGTGTATACTCGTATTGCATTTGATGTAGCTTTTTATACAGATACAAAATGACTGTGATATAAAATATATTGGGTATTCTTTATTGCTTCTAAGTGGATAATTTGAACTTTGGGTATTTGGCAATATCTTAGTTTCAAAATGAAGCTTTTGTAATTTCTCACCTTTGTGTTACAAACAGCGGTTTTTTAGGGCCATTAAGGTCGAATAACGGAGAGGGATGGAGCTATACTCAGATCCATTGACTCTTTTTACATAGAAAAATGAATATTAAATAACGTCTTGTGACAAAAATTATCTGTAACATCAGCTCATGTAAGCAATCTCTAGTTAATAGTTCAAACAAAACATTCGTATCAGCGACTGCTGCAAATTCGGAAAACTTAGTCCACTATAGCAAGGGCTTTAAAAGTTCTCCGCGAATCGAGAGTTCCAACCAATTTGCATTTATTACTGGTACGTGAGTCGGGGACCTCCCTATTTACATGAACGAATGTGCGGCAACGTATTTTAGATCGTTCCCAGTGTTAAGTGAAATGAGGACGTCGAAATGCGTTTACGTGCGCTCGAAATTAGCGAAGAATTGGGGAGACTCGGGTGTTGTTGTTTGTGTACCTTGAGCTGGTATTACGTGTACCGAAATTGTTTTGGGAATATGGGGGAACGTTGATTTTGGGTAATCATTGTTAATATAATAATTTGCTGCAAGAACTAGATTGGTATCTGAATTAAAAGATCGAGATTGAATTGTTCCGCATTGCTGTTGTCTAAGCTTTTTTTGTATCCCGTATGCATGAATTTATTATTCCACAACATCCCACAAACATTTATCCTGGGTGGAAATCAAACCCACGACTTTCGGTACAGTAGTCAGTGCCTCTAACCACTAAGCCAACGGGCCAGTTAAAATATGTTAATAGCATAAAATTAGATGTGAAAGTCACATAAAAATCAGCGTTTAAAAGAAAAAGTTACCTCTAAAAGAAGCTTAATTACGAGGTGTAACATAAAGGCAGGGACCGGACAACCCCACTTTAGAGTTAAGCCGTTTGACAGGGTAACCCGTACACGGGGTAACTCATATCGCAGTGTTACCTTTTGTTCGAGTTACAGCCTCGAAACCCAGCGAAATGGTTAACACCTTCATTATGGTAACCACGTGAAGGGGTTAACCCCTTCAATAACTTAACCCTTTGAAGTGGTTACCTTCACGAAAGGCTTTTATTCGTGTTACCCTGAATTACCCACTAAACTTGAGCTGCATACTTGCACCCTAGCGGCCCCTCATTGCTTTACTAAGACTACAGCTGATTTTCTTCTATCGCCGACGCGTCGCGCCGCGACTCTCGCCTCTCGGACAAACTACCTACGCGCGAAACGTCATATAGGTAACTAGCTGTTGCCCGCGACTTCGTCCGCGTCAAAAATTCCTAACTTATATCTTCTAAGATATAAGTTAGGAATTTTTGAACGAAAGCCCTCGAAGATTAATATTTTTCCCCGTATTTGCCACATTTTCCATTAAATCTTCGCTCCTATTAGTTGCAGCGTAATTTGATATACCTAGCCTAAAACCTTCCTCGATTATTGGTCTATTGAACACAAAATGAGATCAAATTTTTTAGATGAAATTATTTATAATAATTTAAAAAAAAATCGAATACAAGTTTTTTTTCATTTTTTGCATTTTCTGAGAAGATTTGACGGGTGAATTTTCGATTGAAAATTAGAGTGTTTTTTTATATTAATTCAAAATAAGGTGAAAAAATAAATATTTTTAATCAAATAAATTACAGCGTATTTGGGACACAAAAAAGTAAGTTTTCACCAAATTTCGTTACAAAAATAAATTTTTGTAAAAGATAAAAATAAAAAACCACAATCTTGGTTTTTTAGATTTTTCACATAAATTTTGAGGTTATGTGAAAAAAATGTAAACACAAAAGTTTTAGATCTTTTTCTTTTAGAACTTTGCCATTTGACTTTTTTCGATACGAATTTTAGTTTTGCCGGAAATTGATAAAAACCGTTTTTTACTCTTCAAACGTCACTCCCACCCCCTTCCAGACCTCAGATCACCCGTAAATTATTTTTCCTTTCATTTTTATAATATTCCCCTCCTTTTCTAATGGGTTTCATCCAACTATTTTTTAATTTGGTTTTAAAAATTATCGACCCTGGTCTACAAGTATAGACACGAAAAATATATATCACAACGTTTGAAAAGTGCGACAAGCAAAATTAAACTGTAAGATCATATCCACAATGATTTTTATTCCATGTTTACAAGTCGCTCGGTAAATGCAACAAGGGCGGTAAGATGTCACGTGCGCTCGTGGTTAGACTATTTTCAAACTAATGTCTATGATAAAGAGTGCATATTGCATTGTCTTAGGTTGGAGTGGGTTACCCTGTTACAGTGTTACAGGGTAGTAAAGGGTAACCTGTTCGGAACAGGGTTCCAGTAATCCGTTCGAAGGTGTAACATATGTCATAGGGTTTTTTCTTGAAGCGCTTAAAAAAACCCCTTCAAAAACCCTTTCAATGAGTATCCGGCCGGTCCCTGCATAAAGGTGATGTTAAAAGAAACCCTCTTAACGTCAGTACACCCAAAATGCAGTAACCACCAAAAACAAAAGTTTTGGAAGTTCAAAAGGAGCGAAACTCTCCAAACTTTGTGGCGTATGCAGGAAAACCTAGCAAAAGCCTGCAACACATTCAGCCATCAACATTACTAGGCTGGCTCACAGAAACCCAGTTAAAGTTGAAAACAGTAAACTTCTAACCATTGCCAGTAACGCGATCTTCACAGGCGAAGCAATTGCTAATGAGGAAAAGAGAGAGCACAATATCTTTCGTAAAGCACCATCTCGCTTCCACATCGTCAAGTTTCTCTTGACGAACTCTTGGTAAGTAGGTATGGTAGAATTACGCAAAGCTTTTAGGTATAGGTTGAAGGTTCCAACGCAAATGTCTTGCATACAACGCATCGTCGAGTGATAAGTCAGCAAAACTAGGTTAGGTTGGTTCGAGAGTTTTCTGCCTGCGGTACTGACTTTGACGTCGAGTGGTATTTGTTACTGGGATTCAATTGAATTTAAATGGTACGACTTCTGCCTCAATAGATGAATGTTGTGTATTAGATGTGAGTTTGTGTGAATTCTGAATATATCAAAATGTCTTGTAGTAGTATAATTTTATACCGTTTTGTGACGTTAAGATTAATGTAATTAAGTACACGTCTTTCATTTATGTAACTAAGAGTTTTTTTCTGGAAAATCATCAATATCAAAATTTTGAGAAA
Source organism: Trichoplusia ni (assembly GCF_003590095.1). Taxonomy (NCBI): domain Eukaryota; kingdom Metazoa; phylum Arthropoda; class Insecta; order Lepidoptera; family Noctuidae; genus Trichoplusia; species Trichoplusia ni. Next base: position 1,557,112 of record NC_039481.1, read on the forward strand.
CATTCATTTAACAGTTTGGTACAATTTTACTTTACAAAAACATCTTGCTGGTGCAAAATACCAAATAGTAACTTCAAAGTTGAATTTACGTATAAGACATTTTGAGAATATTTCTAAACCATTATTTTACTTGCAAGTTCCGAGACCGTCCAGTAATCTCTCTAAAATTCAAATAAATAAAAAAAACCGTTTATAACAAACATTATACTAAAAAAGCAATAGCCCAAACATGATACAATGCTCATCAAGTCAAATATTCTCTAACAAAAAGCAACAATTCCTTTTATCTTTGTTTACGCAAACATGCTTCGGCCTCTTAGAAAATATTTTATTCGTCGTATTTTACAAATGGGGAAGTTACAAAGGCTTGGACGCGGCGCGCACATTTCTCAGCGTTGCTTTTATTAAACGTCTCATGTAGTTTGTCACTAGCACAATGAAGGTTCGTGGTCGGTGCAGGTATGGGTCGCGCGATGGTAGCATGTTGTTTGTGCTTAGATGTTTTAGATGGTAGTTTTTTAGAGAGTTTTTTTCTTGTTTCACTATTTGGTCTTCGGGATGGCTTGCGGTCTTTGAAAGAGGTTTTTTTTGGCAGTCTATAGCAAACAGATGATATGATTATGTGTTTTGTATGATACTATGTTCAGGATGTCTAAACGGGTGCGGTATCAATTTCTATGAGAGTAACAATATAACTATTTCATAGTAGCTGTTATAAGTATGGGCTTTATCGGGTATTTTTAAACACTATTGTCGACGAAAAATATTTTTTCGAGAAATTTCCACAAATAAAATGTATGAATTCCCCAAAACACATTTTCACATTTTTCAAACTCTGCTTTATTTACACTCAGCGTCAAAACTAAATAAAAAATATGAATATTTATTACAATAAAATAAATTTAAATTGTAGCAGCTACTTACCAAAACGCAGGGGTCAGGAAAAGATAAAGCGGTTTTCAGCTGGCGCGTATCTACGGAGTTAGTCTTAAAAGGTATTATTGTATCTATTTTGTTTTGCACAAAGCTATCATATTAGTCAACATTACAAACGCAGAGCATTTATAGCGCTTTCTTAATTAAAAACTGAAGATGAAGGAGAACTGAAATGTCATGGAAAAACTACGGAAATACATAGGAAAAAAGTACTGGAATGCGAAGAAAATGGCTGCTTGATGACTTAACAGCTGAATTCCTCACATCGAAATACTAATTGTAAGAATTCTAAAAAGTTAAAAGTAATCATTTACATGCTGTCTCTTTATCGGTCAAAAAATAAAACAGAACACGTTAATAAAATACTTTTTGATTGAACCCCATTGATTGCATAAAATTGTAAAAAATAAATTCAAAAAAAGAAATGAAAAGTTTCGGATCAACCTTTTCACTCGAAATTCGAAATTACATTTATTCGCATTTAAATTGAACGTGACGTAGGACTTCTATATTTTGTCATTGAAGTAAAAGCAACTTAAGTCGTGTACGAATATAAATTCTTTTATGTTTTACATTCCGACATATAATTCCTTTTATACAGGCCACTTTTAGCTGAAGCATAATGGTATAATTTCCTCGGTACTAAGGAACACAGTTTTAATTAAGTCTTGCAGAGAACAGGGCTCATAATAACTCGGCCGTATTTGATGCCTGCGCACTCGAATTATGCCCTGATACACTAGAGGCCGTGAAATTGTATGGCCTTTGTGGAGAATATTTTTGTACGAATTTTTAATTTCGGTAAATTAATTTTGAGTGTACATTTTTGCGGTATTCGGTATTCGTTTGTTTAAAGGCAGTGAGCGGTAAGTTATAAGGATATTGTTACTGTAATTGTTGAATGTATTGTTATGGTAAATGGGTATGAATTTTAAAATTGAGTTTAACGAATGTTTTATAAGAAAACATGAGTATTTTAAGAGTAAGGACAATTGATTATGTGCGATTAGAGTAAGAGCAAATTCTGTCTTATTAAGCCTCGCATTGCAACCTTGAAATATCATATTGCCATACGTATTTTAAAGAATAATGAAGCCAAAACTAAATCTAATGCTTCGGTTTAAAGGACAGATATACATCCTTACTCCCCATTACTGTGTAGTGCTGATGCGGTGAGGAGCACTTAGAATGCGATGAAGGGTAGGTTGTAATTATGAAAAGCAAGCGCAAGTGACACTCGTTCCCACAGTCAAACCGATTAAATGGTTTTTTTTGTATGTTGGTGCAAACTCCTTTTATAGATTACTGCTTAGCAACCCAATTAAAAAAAAGGTTTTCAAATTTTAATCATACTAGCCCTTAAGCTAACGGACTAAAGTAATTATTTTTTATCAAAGTGTCCGTCCAGCATTTATTTCGAAAACTGTACGGCTAGCCAGGACTCAATCTAGTTTTAATTATAAATTGTCGTAAACATACGAACATAAAACTTTTAACGAACGTACATACACGAAAAGCTTGAAACATCACAACTTAGACGGAAATGTTAGCTAAATTCAAGCTAAACTTTTAGTTTACATCTGAAAACTAAATTTTGAGCGAGCACCCATTTTGTCACTTTGACAAAAGTGGAAAATGTTTACTAAACAAAAACGTAATGGGGTTTTAGCGTACTATATCCATTATAATCGTTCTGTAGAAAAATTAATGAATAAATTTTAAACGGTGTACAAAAATCGGTACAACTTGAAAGAAAGATTAGTATCGCAAAAACTATAATCTATTTGACTAAAACGATATTTTTCCTAGGACTTTTGCAGTGTAAAAATATAATTGTAATAGGTTGAAGTTCAAATCATCCGCGCTTTATAGTAATCACAAAGAACTTTTCCCTATTTTCCCCTTAAAATAATGAATTTATTGAGCAAACAAATTTAACGAAACAACTCATTCAAACTTTTAATTTAAATTAGTAATTCGTGGAACAGGTCATTAATTTGTCCGCCATCAGACTTGAGTGCAGTCATGATGGAGCAAACACAGTGCAAGTACAGGATATTGCGCAGCTCGGATACTATGACAGGGTATTATAAGATTAAAACAAGATGGCTGCGGCATCGACATGCTGTGATGTGACGTCACACGTCGACGGGATATAAAAAATGGTTTTTGATTTTTTTATCGGTTTGGTAGTTTTTTCTTTAGATTTAAGTAATAACGATTTAGTAAGTCTAAATGAGACTTATAGAACTATCGCGTTTTTAATATTGTTGGTTCTTTTGACCAAGTCGTGGACCTCGAATGAGTGAATTGATTAGAAGTATATTTTATGTTATTTAAAAATAAATAAAAAAAAAACCTCATAATATGATAAAATGGAATGTCGGTCCTTAATAGTTAGAGAAGAAATTAAAAATAACTATTCTGTCCTGACGTTTATCTGTTTTGACGACCTCCGTGGTCGAGTGGCGTACACACCGGTTTCAAGGTGTCGCTAGCTCTGAGGTCCCGGGTTCGATCCCCGGTCGGGTCAATGTAAAAATTCACATTTCTACATTGTCTCGGGTCTGGGTGTTTGTGGTACCTTCGTTGTATCTGGATTCCATAACACAAGTGCTTAAGCAACTTACTTTGGGTTCAGAACAATGTATGTGATGTTGTCCGCATTTATTTATTTATTTATCCTCTTTTCACCTGAAACACTTGAGCGTAGAGAGACTAAACATGGACAAATACTAGGTTTAAATATAATATTACTTTGGTTTTGGCAATCTTCAGGATTAATAACGGCAGCCAGAAGATATTGCTACGTGTTGGTGAACCAACGCCAACCATTTCCAGTCCAGTGCACGATTATTTTGTAGGATTAATTGTTAGCAATTGGAGCGAATACAAGTCTCCAAATGTTTGCTTATTGGCGGCCAATATTTGGAGTGCCATGTATTTTTTATCGATACTATATCACGCAGATGCTGTAAGGAGTTTAGAAAGAAAATGTTTTCTGATGGAGAAAATTAACAAAAGAGTGGAGATTTTTGTCTTTACAGCATTCTTGGACCTACTACTAAACATAATAATGTATTATAATATGCCTCTTTAGCGTTACAATTGGTTTATTTAAGGATTTAGTGCCCAAAATGTTTACTTTGGTCCCATTACTAAGGCTTCGCAATCTGTCCGTCTTTGTGTCCTTCATCTACTAGGCTGAAATACCGATGAAATATTCAGATAAGATCTACTTCTGTTACTTACTTCTCAAAAAGCAAATACTAAAATGAAAAACAAGCTAAGATATCGTTTTATGTTCTATTGTTTTTTCTAGGCTGCCAACATTTATAAACTAGAATAAACATTTGCCACCAATATTTGCATTGTTACTCACCAACAATTACTCCCTATTATACACTTCATCACAAACTCATTCATTAATTTTACATTAATATAAAATAATATAAAAATTAGCCCGTTCATATTCAAGCCTAAAAATCTCCCAAAAAATATAAATAAAATCCAAAAAGGCGTTAGGAAACTAATTAATTTATATCTATCTAGCGTGACAAGGGATACAGATCTACAAACCTAATAATACACTTACGATAAACCTTAACACAAAGGTATAGAGTTGAATTTAGCTTGATTGAATTTCGTTTTAATTTTGCGATTATATCCTTTTGGGTGGGATACATAGGTGTTAATTAGAGACAGTTAGATAAGGTCCGTTCGTTAGTTTGGGTTTTCGGTTAAATTTATTAAATGTTAGAGATTGGTTTATTGTTTACATGTCATTAGGAAGTGGTGGATTTATATTTGTGTAATTTAACCTTGCCTTGATCTTATTTGATATAGTTTTTTTCGTATTCGGTATTTCCTTTCAAATTGTCTTCAAAACACGTTTGCAGTTGACGTGAATAAGAATTTATTTTATTCAATTAATGTTTGATTACCTTTAACAACGGTTAATTTAAGAAGCATTATTTATAAAAAGATAACTTCTTTTTGTAAATTCAGCGACGTTATAACATATACCTTCGTTCGTATTTTCTTACCCATTTTGTCTTATCAAGAAATCTTAAACAGTAAACAGCAGAAGGTTTACAATACCTTAAAAAAACTGTAAACTTAAAAGCCTTCCTTAAAGTTTATTCAGCCTTCAGTGAAGGTCCAAACACAAAAATTATGACACACTCCTGTTCCCATTACCTTAGCCTACAAAAAGGCAATATAAAAAAAATAAAGTGCTTTTCGAGTGAAATTTAAGAAGTAAATACATGAATAGAGGGCCTACCATGACTTCTTAAAGTAATGCTATTGTAATTGTGCGAGTGTGACAGCGCGACACATTAATATAGCGGCGTCTCTCTCTCGTAACTGTAATATTATTCCTTTAAGAGGAGGTGGTAGGTGTTCAGACTAATGTAGGGAAAGTGCACCCCCTCGAAAATGACAGTTTATTTTTTTATGCTACCGAGTCAAAAGGAGGGGCGGTTGTGATAGATAGGGCTGAGTGCGAAATTTAAAAGACAAAGATTTTGTTACTTTATATTTCTGTAGGATCCGTAATCAAGGTGCTAGGGAGGGAGAATGAAATATAAATATTATGGGTGTTGAAAAAGGTTGGTTTTGGTTCGTGACAAAACAAATGATGTTTTTGTAGAAACAAATGTTAATATACGTCAAGGGATTTTTTTAACGTAAATTAAAGTTGTTTCACAGTTTAAAAGTTCAATTTGTTGTTTGAGTTTTAAGCTGATAACTCTAATAGATCTAAGTGGACTATTTATTTCTCATTTTTTGGCTTTTCCACCTTAACGAGGTCATTCAGAAAGTCATTACAGGTACTATAGTGTATATAAAATTATAACAAGAACTTAAAAATAAAACTTGGATATTTAACAACAAGAACTCGAGCATAAACTTAACCATTAAAATAAATCTAAAAAAAAGTACTTGTAACTAGAAAATACAATTTGCATGAACTGTATATTTACGTGAATGCAACGACCGAGTTCATGACCCCGGTCGTTAGGCTAAGCTATACTTAAATAATACCTACTTATTTATTCATGGCTACCATTTAGTCTAAAGCATTACTTTAAAGTTCAAACTACAGATTACGATGTGTTGTCATCAAATGTTTCAAAATGAAAAGAAAGAAAAAATATTGGAACATGGATTTACTTTAAATTTAGTACACAAACACATACTGCACAAACACACACAAACACACACAATCTACACACATACAAACACATCCACACACTTAATCGTAAATATTTGTTTATTCTCTCATTATTCTAAGTTTAGTCAAATAAGTGATCTTGTTTTTTTATTATCTGATTTATAAGTTCTTATTGTTTAAATTTTTATTTACTGTTTTTATAATATAATCTTGCTCTACCAAATAAGAAACTATTTTAAGAACCTCCAACACTCAGGCCCCCAAGATACAAGCTTCAGCTTAGTTTGGGGACCACTGTTGATGAATGTTTGAAGAATTGTAACTGTGAAACAATAAAATTATTCTATTCTATTCTATTCTATTCTATTTTTTTCAACTTCTTGTGAGACATACCGCGTAAATGAGGAGCTCTGTATGGGTTTATCGTCATCATCATCATATAAGCCAAGAACTGGAATTACATACCATGGGCTTATTTAACACCAACCTTTAAATGTCTCAGAATTGGACTCCGGCCTCTACCCTTAAAGGAAAGTCGAACATTGATCACCACGCTCTCCGTTCGCTGGCGATTTTAAGTTCCAATATTTAGTATCTACGTTTTCTTAACATGTTTTCTTTCACCGTATTTCAGTTTTGTTATAGAATAAAAAAGAGTTAGGTACATATAACTAAAAACTAAATCTCGTGCATAAAAATCTACACTTAACCACGGGCTTGTAATATAATACTATTGTCACAGTGGAATCAAAATGGCGCAGGACACTGCGTATATTTCCCATAGGAAATAGACAAAAAAAAATACTATAGGTATTATTTTTTTTTGCGCATTTCCTATGGGATTTGACCGCCTGAAAATTTTGAAATCTTAAAGTCATCGAATAATTATATTATGAAGCTTATCATTCACACAATCACAATCAATCTCTTCTAATCAATTCCTACCTCTCTAACTAATAAACAGACTTGAATGTATACTGCATCAGGGCACATTAAAAGCTCATTGTGAACAGCGCAAACGTCGCCTGGTGCAAATTTATGCAACCGCTCGGCTAGACTGTAAATGTGAGACAAATTACTACGTACGTACCAAGTGTGGTTTACGTTTATGCATTTTGAACGTTAGAATACGATGCTATTTTGTTTAGATATATTTTGGCTTTACGTTGAGTTGCGTTAGGTTGGATGTATTTAGAAGTGACGTACTCGTACCTAGATTAGGGTATTTGCAAATGTTAATGATTATTAAAATCGCTTACATATTTTAGTTCGGTTAATGTGCAGTATAGTCTGTGAACTAGATCAGATTTTAATAGAGCCATTTAGTAGCCAACATCGAAGCAGCTAGAGTATTTACTTTGCCTCTATCTTTGCTTTCAAAATATACATTTAGTCAAAAATTTTGAAAAACGAAAGTTAGTAAACCTACATATTATAAAGGACTTTGTTTTCTGCGTCTGTATTATAAGGGCAGATAGTTTATTGCAAATTGGCACAAGAGCTTTGACATTTAAGACTCATAGAAACAAAACCGAACAACCATTTAAATATAAATTCATGGGCAAATCCCTTATTATTAGGATTCCTCGTCTTTACAACAAAATTCAAATGAATCAGGTAGGGAAACCCTCTAAAACTGTTATAAGTATCGGGTCCCCTTTATAACCGTTACCAAATTAATTGCCGAATAAATCATGATATCTTCTAACCTGGAGACTACTATGTGTTTGTAACTCACTTGTTTCTCACATTATTATGCTGGGTTCACTATCGAGTAGCCGTTATTTTTATTTTTTTACCTACAATCTGAAAAGCCACTAAGGATGCCGTACTAATAAGGTAAAGCTAAAGGCAAACAAATCTGTTGTCACCCAGCAACCAATATGTGACCGTAACAAGATTAGGTACTAAACCGCGATATTTTATCATAGCCGCAACAGATATACGCCACCTGCGTCAAATTTTACTGTGTAGCTATCACAGCGAACGAAAAACGGCTTGGTGACAGACGGACAGAGAAACCTATGTTGTCTCTAATTTTGGGTACAGAATTCTAAAAAAATATCGAAAACTTTCTCGAAAATTTAATCTTTAATGGTCAACTTGCAATTTTCTTTCACAAAGAAAGTCAAGAATTTGTTATAATATTACTTAAATTACGTATCAGTAAATCATTTTTGTCGTTTCAAAAATTCATTTAAGTATTACTTACCGATATTACCATTATTATAATACTTATAATAATCTGAATTCCATTGTTCACTAAAACATTCAGAATTGTATATCGTTCGGAATTGTTTTAATGTAATGATAATTTTATCATCAAACAAAACATTGAAATAACAATTGATATTAATTAATAACTAGTAAATGTTTTGAGGTTTCAGATAACCATGTCATTTGTGACAGGTCATAAGCTGGTTGAATTATGAATTTAATAACTGAAAATTTGTAAATGAAATCAATTTATTACACGTCGTAAATAAATTGTACTAAAATATTTTTGCTGTTTGTAATATATTGTTACTTCCATTTAATATGAGAAAACTCAGTCTTAAATATGATATGGTAAAATATTAATATATTTCATTTTCTTGCATTTTTTCAATTCACACATACGAGACTTATCTCTTTTAGAGTTCTCAACTTGCAAACCTTAGGTACGAGAGACCTGCAGAAGATGGGCGTTGTACTGCACAACAAAGAAAATAATATAAGCACATAAAATAAAATGTTACTATATTATGCTACCCAAATCCATTCCCCCAATAGGAATGATGACTGGGTATAAAAAGAAAAAATCTCATTAGTCCCTCAGTTAGATAATTTAAAAGTATGAGACAGGTATTTTTGAATTTTCAGAAAAACTAGAATTGACAAAGATTAACTGCTTTAAAGTTAAGGAGAGGGGGCTTGTGACGTAACGATAGAGTAAAATTTATACTCAATCGTGACGTCACGCGTAAGTTTCATTCACTGTAATTTGGTCAATTTATGTTTGCGGGACAAATTATACAAAATATTATACCATTATTATACAAAAAACTACAAGACGGACACTGAAAAAAAAATTGTCATCATCCCTACTGTTATCATCTCAATCCATCAAACCAAAAACTTATTCTAGGTCGTTTCCCCAAACAATATACTGAAGTCTGAGCCCAAGTCTAAAACTATTTGTCTCCCAATTTTGGGCACACCCAAAGTCACACCCAACTTTCACATCACATTATATTCTAAAACAAACAGTAGTCACCTTCGCTACCGGACGGAGGGCAATTCCGCACGTACCGTTTGAATCTTTGTCTCAGCTTAGCCTAGAATGTCCGCCCAACAATTATTTGCCTCGTAAACATGATTAATGGAAACTAGTGGATACGACCATTTTCAGAGTTTGATAATTCGTGAAATGGATTATTTGATGTAATTGTATTCTATTGTGTGTGCTCATTTATATGAAGAACAAAGACAATGACGTAACGTTACGTAAATTTATTACTCACAGACGATTAACTATTGAAATTTCTATTGTTTGTTAATCTTCTACAATTGAGGTTATTTTCTACCGACTTCAATAGGAGGAGGTTCGCAATTGGTCTGTTTATTATGTTTGTTACCTCAGATCTTTGGACTGGATGAACCGATTTTGTTGAATCTTTTTTCATTTTACGTGAAATATCTGTTATCTGGTCCTAAAAAAAAACCAAATTAGTGTCAGTAGTTTTTACTTGAGGTCGGATTTATGTATTTTTTTTTGTTAAAGCAATATTATACTCTAGACACCTAAGTTACTAAATCTTTTTTATTATAACTTAGTGCACTGTCTTTTTTTTTTAATTTGAATAATTTAATCATACATAGATAGACATTACAATAAATTATCGCAATTTAAAAATATTTATGTTTCTAGATCCCTATTTCCTGCGTCATTCGATAGAAGCATGAAAACAACGATACCATGCTTGCTAGGCATAACATTTTAAAGGAATTAAATTTTAGTCTCAACCATTTTGAACTCAGATAAAAACTTTCTTAATTTCATTCTATCTCAAGACTTATCACTGGACTACCACATCATAATATATAAAACAAATACTTTCTCTAAAACGAAAACACTAAAAATTCATACTAGAGTATTGAAACGAGAATTTTGCTTTCTTAAACAGAATTCAAATCGTGTTTATTGCCGTAAAGGAGATACCGGCGTGCAGCGCCACCTGTCACGTCGCACACGAACTAACGCCGCTACGTGAATGCATCAGGTGCAAAAACGAAGCAACAAACGGACTGATAAACATTGTTTATGTATTTCTATGAAACATTTTTAAAATTATTTTTGCTTTGGGCGAAGCACGTTGCGGTTGTGTCGTTTCAAGTGATTTATTTTGCTTTTAAGTAGCTTAATTAAATGTTTTTTTGTTAATGTTTTTATCTTTGTGCAAGTGAAAATTTTCAGTGAAATTTCAAAGTTATTTTAAGCTTACGTCTTTTAAAAATACTTGGTGTATCGGAAACCTAAGGGAAGAATAGACATTCTACATATTTAAAACCAATACATTATGAAAAAAAAATATGCTATAAAAAACAAATGACAGAAGCAATGAAAATAAATCTATTCATATAGGTAACTTTAGGTATTGCATTTACTCGTAAAATATAACAACACAGTACTGATTTCAGGTTTATGGAAAAAGAGACAGTTAAATTGGTAATTCCATCATGATATCGAAATTAATTATAATTACACCGCAAAATCACATTAAAACCTTTTTACACGTAAACACAATTAAAAGCCATGACAAGCCTTGAGAGTACACACACAGGCAAATGACGTTTACGGAGTAACATTTTTAATTACGAAAATTTAATACACGGGAAACGCAATTTCATACATAATTTTTAACTTCATTCCATTATTGGGTCCTCGGAAGTAATAAATTGGTAATTATGCATTAATTTTTGCCAAAAATGTACTTGATATTTTAAAGGGAATTAACAAGGCGATTGAATTTAACAGCTGATTATGATAGGTACTGGAAGGTTTAATATTCGATGTGTACAAAAGTAAGTATAAAAATAAACAATTATCAACCTGGGTGGAAATTGAGCAAGCTGTTTATATACAGACAGAAATTTTGTGCAATTACGATGACGCTGTTAACGCTGCGTCAAATCCAAATTTTTAACATACATGCAACATTTCAATCATTTCGAAATGTGAGATATTTTTTTTATTAGTTGAATACAGGCTTCATACAGTAACCGATTCTCTTATAAAGTGATAGTGTATAGAAGTTATAAAGTGCCAGTGTATCCAGCAAAGACCTCCATGCAACACAACTAGCGGCTACTTAATCTACGCAGACCACAAATTAACTCCGTTCTCCTCAGGCCTCCTGTCTACCTCCTCCTCATAATAATACGAGGCACCTTATCTCCTTTAATGAACCGGTCATACACAGCAAAGAGTTCTCTATAAAAAAAATCATTACATGCCACAAAGGCCCGTTCAGACGCATGGCCTTTGAAAACACGCCCTTTCAAAACCGTATTATGCTCAGTATTTTGAGGGAAAAATTCTTTCAATTTTTTTTTGTGAATTTGTCTCGGGTATTTTTAATTTGGAGCTAGTGTGGTGTGTGAGAGATGAGAGAGTGGAGACGATTAACGGTAAAAAAACGCAGGAAACCACAGCATTGGTTACATATTTTTTTTCAAGTAACTTTAAGCAGTTAGAAATAAACTTCAAATTTAATTGATAACACTAATCGAAAGCTACCGTGGACGCTGACTGATATTAATTCCAGAAAATCATACACCTTTTAAAATTTTGATCGAAAAACATTCCATTCAACAACCAAAGATCAGAAAAGTACCACTAAACTTCTCAAGTAACAATAAGATCAAAATAAAACACTTTAACGACCAAGAATATAACCTCAACCTCTTCCCCATAAAAAGAAATAAAAACAATTCTAGAACGTATCAAATCGAACCACGTGAATACTGCCAGTAAATCTTGAGCGCAAATGAACATGTCGATGCAGCGATCGGACGCGATACATCTCCGGGCTGAGACGGCCGGTCGAGCATAAATTGCCCGCAGACGCGGCAACCGATGCGGAACAAATTTATTGTTACGACTCCGTGTTTAGATTGTGTAGATCGCGTGTGGATTTTATTTTAGGTGAGCTGATGGATTGCTTGGTCTTCATAGATGTCAGCGTCTGTCAGAAATGTCTATGGGTTATAATCATCTGATTTATGACATTACTTTGGATTTTTATTCTGACACTTGTAGCTATTATTAGTCTACTGGACTGTGGGCTCATTGCTGAAGAGGCCTGTAATGTTTTTAAGTTCGAAATTTACTTTGTATAAAAATAAATATTTATATTATGTCGTTACTACTGTCTTTTGTAGACTTCCTAGATGTCCAAAATACATTGTTACTGTAGATTTAATGTTTTCATTTCATACAAATGATCCCATAACCGTTTTTCGATTTGCGGCCAAGAATAACAGGACACCTTCGTCTGTTGTTGAATAAACAAGTGTAGGAGTCTCTATTGTACCTCAACAAGCCCTTTAACTGTACAGGTACATATGTTTTCGGTCTTTTAAAAATATGTTATATTGCTGCTAAAAAACATACACATACAACAAGTATAAGTTAACCTAACCTAAGAAAAATATAACCATTCAGAAACTATCGATCAATAATCTACATAATTACATTAAGTCTGATTTCTGACCTTACTGATACAAAGACGTAAATACCAATACATTCTGGTACATTGATATTATTTTCAAGTATTTTATTATCATGATATCTCAAAACGTTTTCCAATACCGTAAAGTTCAACAAAGCGAGGTAAATCGGAGAAATCCTCGGGAAACTCAAATCTGAAGCAAGTTAGACGCCTTTTAGGCTCGAGTTAATAAGTGTTCCACTTTCCGAACAAAATCATGTTCTACATAGATTTTGGAATGGAAACGTACAGCTAAAAATGAAAATATAATTGTAACTTTTTGTTATTAAATTCTTGTAATGTGTTGTTGGTGTAAAATTGTATTTGTCACAGTACAAAATTATTTCACGTAAAACACTGAAACAAAAGCACATTATTTGTTGTAAGGTTTTATGAATTTTAGGAAACCGGTTATGTTTGAAAAACTATCAAACACATGAACTTATTTTGTCAGAAACACCCTGACCTAGACCAATTTTTTGTAAAATTATCACACACATATTCAATCCACGTCATGCAACATGTCATGAAACGGAGACTTCTATAACACAAACAAACACTAGTACATCAATATTACATAAATACATCAAGAAGTCCAACTCACCAGAAACTTAACCAAGAAATATTAACAAATATTTCATCGTTTTAATTTCAACTCTAACGCAATAAGCAGAGCGATAAAACCGTAACGTTCTTGTCCAAGTTAAAATGTTCCCGAGCAAATAAAATAAAACGCGAGAGGGAAAATCGATTTGGGAATTTGGAAGTGAAATTTTCAACTGTATACTTAATTGGCAAACCCTTCTAAACAGTTCCAGTGATTATGCTGTATAATTTGCATACCGGACGACTTTCGAACCCTGGAGACTGAATAATGGTGAATTTATTGAAGAATTTCTTGCTTAATCACCGATCGGATTATTGATTTAAAATGATCAATACTTTGTAGTTGTAAGTTAAGAAGAAAGTCTAATTCGTTTGATAATACAGACGGACCTTTAAAAAATATTATTGTAGTTGTGAAAGAAAAACGCTGCTCTTTACCGTTACATTACCACGACCGAAATTATATAACTTTGAAAAGTTGTGTTAGACCCTTTAATTTTTTGCAACTATTTACATAATATTATATCTAAGATTAGGTCTTGAAAATCATTCAAATTGGAAATTTTATTTGGAGAAAATGAAAAATCAAAGAATAATTTCTACTGAAAACAAGGAAGGATGAAATAAAACGTTACTCAAAGTAAAAGCCGTCCTAAATTGTCCGTCCCTTCAATTGTTAAAATAGGCTACCAAAACCCCAGAACAAAATACCCAAGAACAGGTATATTAAAATAATCAAAAAGCACGGAATCGTTGGAAACCCTACACAAATCAAGTTAGATCTCGGATACACCTCGTTTACAGTACAAATTAATGTTGAACCTTTTAATTAACAAAATTGCCGGTGTGCGTCGAATGAAAACAACTTTATCCCATAGCTTGTTATCGTTATACCAAGTATTGTCAATTTGCGTAGATTGATTGCTTTTCATAAGGACTTCGGATAGGTAAGGAAATAGGAAAAATAGGTCAGGGTTACGGATATTGAAGCAAGAAATAAACTTGTAAGCGAATTGTTTTAATTAAGAACACCATTTATAAGGGCGTTGCGTTTGTTGAATGATTAATTAAATTCTGTGTTATTTGCAATTTAAATATTGTTCTTTTATTTTTAGTTGTGTTAATTGATAAAGAAGTACTTACAATTGTGCCCACGACTTACACTTGTTCCCAAAATTACTTAAGTTGAAATTATTAATAAACAAAAACATTAACCGAAACCTTTTAGTAATGTCATAAATTTATTACCAGGCTGTGAGATTTCCTGTGGAAAGAGGAAAAAGTGTACACTTTAGAGTATTTTTTATCTCGCCCATTGTGTTCAACTGCTATGCAAAGGCCAAGTACAAATTCATTAAAAAAGATTGTCTGTTTCAGGCCTCATGCAGCCTACGCAGAAATCATTTAGAATCTCCCGCCACCGTTTCCTAGACAGACCATAGCGGCGACGTCCATCTCCTGGCTCCCATTTTGTGGTGGCCTTTCAACAGTGGTCACTATCCAATTCTTATAAATCCAATTTAATTTGAGTATCTAGGTTTGCACCTAGTTTGTTAGTTTCCTTTAACTTGCACTGTTAAGAAACTACCTATGTCCAACTGTGCAAAAATCAATCTGACGTGACTAAATTTTAAACATCCATCCAGGAGCACACACAGCCTCTCAAATCTACAGGACTAAGATGAACTTTCGAAATATTCTAGTTTTGATATACTTACTTACTTATCAGTCTCACTCATCTTAGATCAAAAAAGGTAGATCCATGCAACTTTTCTTCTAGCAGCCTAGTAAATACGATTTAAATAGATATATACGATCTGTCGATGCTAAAAGGTTCGGATCGTGAGATAGCAACATTTTTCTTGTCGCAGGTGTACTGGATTAGTTTGGTGCTCTCCCGAAGGCTCTACAGATGGGTATAGACTGTCTTTAGTGATTGCTGAAACGAGAAAAGTTGAATCAGAGTGAAATATGTTTGTATAATTATTTTGAGGGTTTTTTTGAGGTATTTTGAGGGATATAGAAATTAAACAAATACTGATTAGTAACTAATTCAAAAATCCATCGAAACTTCCCTGATGTGTTACTCGTAGTTAAAAATGGCACCCTATTACTGATGCTCCGCCTCCTGGATGACTTATAAAATTTGTGGGTAAAAACCGGTCAAGTACTAGTAAATTATTTCTCACCCACCAAAAAATGTATGACCATATGGACAGTTTCTTAAATTCGTACATTATTTTTATTACAGCGGCGACATAGTTACACCATCGGTGAAAATTGAGAGTGTCTGACTAAAGTTTTTGAGGTACCTACAGCCTGGTGACGGACAGACCTAAAGACGGACAGATTTTTTTAAATTGACTTTCTTTTAACATCGGTCAATAAAAGGTTACCTAAAAGTCTAGACTTTTGAACTTGTAACAAACAGTTACAAGTTCAATCTTTTCAGGCTAATAATATGATCTTTTTTTAAACATACAAAGGTCATTCTTGATTACATAGTTTCAGACAACATATTATTTTTATCTAAATATAGAATTTAATCAAAAATATATTTACAAATTTTCGGACATTGACGTGGGTTCAAATTAAATGGAATTTATAAAATTGTTAGGTATTAAATGATAAATGTTTTTAATCATGGTAGCAAGCCATTAGAAAAAACGACATCTGCTGATTTGAATTTACCGAAGAACAGTCAATAACACAGGCAGTCGGAGCAATGCTGTAATGGGCTGAAAAGAAATCATTTTTTCTGTAAGTAGAAACACTTTTAAATCCTTTGTAGGGAACGCTAGAGACGACATTTCGTAATTTCCTATCTGATTACCTTGAGAAGAAATGTTTAAACAAACTTAGGGATCACTGCCTTTTTGGCTAACTATATAGACCCAGTTGTAAGCCTGCGCGCCATGGGGCTTTCGTGACATTTAATTCTTTGATTATTATCTTAAAAGACACCAATGAAAACTTGAAAAGTTTAAAATTTTATTTAAGTACACTTGGAAACAAATATTCGCATCAAAAATCATCCTTTAAGTATATTTCCTATATGATAACTTGCCTTTCTCCCAATTATACACCCATCTCAAAGCTCATAATCTAATATTTCGTGAATCAGAAAAATATTGCTTCCATAACAACATATTTTCTCCCCACAATAATTTCTTAAAGCAAAATATTCAGCTACTCTCTAAAAAACGTTTCATAAAAAGCTATATATTTTTAATACAAATAAGTGTTCGTGTTTCCCTTCAAGCGGCGCACGTAATGGCTCTAATCTAAACCGATTTATCAAGAGAATTAAGTGACCATTTGAAAATTTAAGAATCGTTCATAACAAAAAATCTTGTAACTTAAATGTAAGGAAAATTTTTCATGCATGAAAACATGCTTTATACTTTAAAATTTAAATGTTGAATTATATTATATTTTTAGGAGAAACGAGTAATGAACTAAAAGATGATCTTTCTTTGTTGCTTTCCGACTAGACAAATTATTCCTTTGCACAAATTCAATTGTTGAACTTTTTCAACAAGCAAGTTTTTAAGTAAGCCCAAAGTCTCCTTAAATCAATATTGTCAGTTCTTCTCATTATCGAAAGTATTCCACATTAAACAAACTTGTGTTTAGTTTTTAGAATTCCGAACAACAAAACCGACTCGCTCTGAAACGTTCTGATCCTCGTCCAGTATCTATTCCAACTAGTTTACCCAAATTGTTTTCTGATACAAGATTTCACAGTCTTCCTAAACTAAATTCTTACTGAAAATTGTGATTGTACTGTCGTTAGATGAGGCAGAAACGATGAAATGACGTCACGTAGTCGAAGCAGCAATGCGTGCATTTTCGCCTGATTGGTCTATTTGTAGCGGCTAGCGGCACCTCCAGATTATTGCGACGATTTTCAGACTTAGGGCAAGTCTTGCCGGACGAGAAACGAGTTCAACTAGCCAGTAACAACGATTTGGCGTGCGTGTGTTGTTGCCAATGCTTGTGCAGGTTTGCATGTTTGTGGAAACCCTAGAAGTAAAAATAATCAACTCCAGCACAAAGAAATTTAAACCATGTATGATTAAAAAATCCTTAGATTTAAGTCATGTTTTTATTAAAAGGAAAAAGAGAAGTATGGCTAGTCATCTCTGGATTTCGTCAACCTACATGATTGACGAAACAGGGAATGCGTCATTGACAATACACACGCGACGTCGTAGATTGTCTTTTGTCTACCTGCGCCATCCTGCCGTTTGCGTGACTCACTAGGTGACAAGCACTTGTGTGTAGAATTTTCTAGCTCGATTATAAGCTACAGTGAGAATATGATGGACCAATACAAAAATGAGTTGGTCTCTTGTCACTATCGAGCGAAAATCATTCAGGAAACATCTTTAACAGCTCATTTTGTTCAATAACTATGACATACTGACAGCCGAGTAATTGTGTATGCATCGTTTTTCGGCCATGCTGACTCTCGTCTCGGCTCCTAGCCACGTAATGGAATGCACTTGAATAGTGAGCAATCAAGTGTAAATAAAGGATATCTGCCTTACATTTCCTAGGCAACAAAACAGGCGATAGTTGATCGCTTTCTCGCCAGCAGTGGGACTACCGCCCAAGGTTAAATATTTGAAATGTTCGAATCCGATCTGAAAGCGTTGTAGAAAACTAAGATTCGAATTGTTAAATAGTCTTGTTTCGAATTTCATAATCTGTCAAGTTTTATTGACAGATTATGCGCCAGTTATTTGTTTCTTTTTTGCATTGTTCCAAAAAAGATAAATTGTTACCACGTGTCACATTATGGTTTGGATAACTATAGGAATCTTTCGTTGCAATTACAAACGACAAAAGTTTCGCAACTATAAATTTAACATGAAAATTTTAAATTATTTAAACAAGTTATGACAATTCGATACTTTTACGAACACTATTTTGAAAGCATCAATTCATGTCTTTGCATTTCTTTACCCACTCTCATTTTTTGTTTCTAGTGTTTTCTGGTATACTGGCAATAGAACACCATTTGTGAAAAGCTATCAGACTCATCACAAAATATCATTCGGTCATGAGCCAGAGTCTGGTGACAGAGCGACAGACAGGCGAGCAGGCAGTGACGCCTTACGTAATAAGATTCTTTTACCGTATGGGAAAAAATACCCTAAAACACAAACATCAAGTATTTAATTTCTTCTATGCATTCTATACATACTACTCAAAACATTCACAACGTGTATTTAATAATAATCTCAAATATTCAAATACGGGTGACCTATGACACAGCAAGTAGCTCGAAACATGGTTCCAAGTAATTCTGTTTGAGCACTTAATTAAGCTATGCGGTTTCGTGGCACTAACTAAAGTAATAACACTATTTCTCGACTGCAGGAGCTAGCTCCGTAAATCAAACTGTTTCAGGTTTAGCCTTCGTCCAAAAGATAAAAGAAAAAGGAACGGAAAAGATTGAGGAAGCAAAGAAAAGCGTTTACAAAGATTAAATGTTTGTGTTGACTGAAATTTGTTTTTCGAACGTATTTTTTTTTCTTTAAGGAAATAATTAGAATGGGTATTGCGTCGTCTGCGGGAATTAATTAATTCTAACATTTTTATACAATTTGCTAACTTAAAAAAAAGGTTTAGTGACGTCAACATTTTGAAAACCATTAATCAATAAACTAGTTAAGGTATACAACAAGTAAAAAATGTAGAAAGGGCTTTAGTTATAAATGGCAGTGGACTAATCAGATTTACAAAATAGCTATTTTTTTAATATGACCTAGGTACTAAACCTTTATAGGGTCAAAACGAAACTCTGAGGCTTCGCGTTCTGACTGTCCGTCACCATGCTTCATAGCATGAATCGAGATAGCTAGATAGTTATATAATAGTTATCAAAGATAAACAAAGACAATTTGGCAATTTTTTACGTATTTGGAAATAAAGATTATCTATTTGATGGCTATGTCCAGCAGTGGACTACTAAAGGCTGATGATGACGATGATGATGATGATTTGATTGCACTTAATTGGTTCTTTTACTGCACAATAAATGTAAATATTATCCCACCCACGCCCATAGCTGTATCGATTTTCTATTTCATATTACAACCACCGTTACGAGAATAATTACTAATTTTAATTGACAGTAGTTTGAAAAAAGAATGCCTTAAAAGAGTTCTGCGTTATTTCTAGGGACTTCGAATGCCTTTTGTTTGAATTTCGGAATTGGAATCACGGTTCTTTATTTAAAACTGACAGTTACGATAGTAGGGTTCCCGTTTTACTTACTTTTTTGTAAAACCATTAATTTAAATAGGTAACATTAATTAAAAGGCTTTTAACTATTATAAAATCTAAGTAGATATTATGTATTAAGAAATATAGGTATATTAAGTATGCTTAAGTTTCTGGTACTTATAATAAAAGCTTTGCTTAGTTCGAGTCCAAATAGTTTCGTCTGAAAGTTGTGGAATGTTAGATTGTTATTCTGCATTTTTTATTTAAATATATTTTGAGGACGTTATGTAGGTTATGTACCTTCACTTTTAAATATATGTGAATGTTTTATTTTAGTTTTTCTGTACCTATAAGGCCAGTATATATAATTTCTTTTCCATAAGATTCGATAAAGTGTCAGCTAGATTTTATAGCTAGACAATCCACTATCTTCTGAAATTTGATGGTATAGATTTTTTATGCTATTTGTGTTACGACTATGAAAGACATTTTAACGATTTCAGTCTTTAATCAAATACAATATAATTAATTAATAATACATTTCTAAGTGATAAGTACTTTACAAAGTTCAAATCGTCGCCATTTTGGTATTATCAGCAGTATTCGAGTGAATGATCTAACTTGATCGAGATTTGACCAAAGTTCATTCATAACGGTTTACCGATAGTTTGTGGACGTATTCCTTCAGCACTTGATTTATTGGTTTCAGTTATCTAGGTCAGTAACTTCTATATTACTAGATTTAAATTATTATATAAGTTATTATAATATCTTCTAATTGACTTCTTCATCTTCATCTCAGCCTATAGCAGTCCACTGTTGGACATAGGCCTCTCCATAATTTCTCCAGCGCGACCGGTTCGTTGCCACCTGCATCCAACGGGACCCAGCGGTTTTCACCAGGTCGTCGGCCCATCTGGCAGGTGGCCGTCCCACGCTGCGCTTGGTGGTACGTGGTCTCCACTCCAGAACTTTTCAGCCCCATCGGCCGTGCGATCTTCGCGCTATGTAGCCCGCCCATTGCCACTTCAGCTTGCTAATCCTACGGGCTATAACGGCGACTTTCTAATTGACTTGACTGATATTATTAAAAAAAAATGTTATTCGATACGTAGATTAATAAGTTTCTGATTATTTATAGAATAATGTAGGTAAAAAAATTGCGTCGGTGTTATTTTTGTTTGTAATTAAGTTGCTTTAATTTTGCATATCGTAAAAACATAACTACCATCACTTTAGTACCATGTACATAGTATCTATATTTTTCGTAAATGAATACTTGCTTATAAATTATCAAACAAGCCAGAATTATTATAACCCCATAATTTAATCCGAAAAATATTAAAAAAGAGCGTCTATTAGCCCCGCCAGACCCATTCACTCCGTTCAAGGTTTTTAAGAAAGACTTGAATAATAAAAAAATAATACAAAAACAAAAGAAAATTTTCAAAATACGAAATTTTCAAACTATAAACTCCAAATTCAGTGCCGAAAATCAAAGAGATTCACTGAATACATTAGGGGTATCAATGACCGGGGCCGAACATGAGCAATAAATACGTTCGCGTCTGGGCCTAAAATTAGGTTAATGTTTGTAGGCCATCAATTCAGGCACACTCCACGAGTCCACTTGTGACATAAGTTATGTTACTAAGAGCCATGAAAAGGATTGGATGTGGTATGTTGTTAGATCATAATATATATTATAGCTTTTCTCTAAATATTTCACTTTTTTTTTGTTTAAACATACAATAAAATCTTTTTTTTATTATATTACATTTTAAAGGAATACAAAATAACAATTATACGTTATATAGGTATGAATTTAAATATAGCGCGCAAATTTCGCTTAGCTTTGTGTACGTAGCGTACATATAAGGTGGACTTTATCTCACTTGTCATTTTTAACTAATATACAACTACTGCTGTAAACTGAAGTCATAAAAAAATAGTTAAAGATCTTATATGCTTTTATTTAAAAAAATATAGCATCAAATAAATAAACTTTGTAAAATAAGGCTAACACAGAGAAAACTAGCCACTAAAAGCCTTACCAAAGAACACATTTTACAACCGACCCACTACAATTTTTCTCTCCCGTATCGCTCTTACGCCGCGTCAAAGAGATCGACTCACCTTCTTACCTCCCACAGACTGCAGTAAAGTGCACTAAGAGCATAGCACAGCATAGCATACGAATTCCAGGAATTATTTATTGAAGCAGAGAATTCCGACTATGTGCAAGTTTCGTGCACTTTCCAAGAACCCATTTAAGTCAGACTATTATAAAAGCTACTTAATTAGTTCCACTTTAATTATAAAGTTTTAGTTCAAAAACTTTGGAAAAAATATTCAAAGTTTTGTACTCAGTGTACCTGATTTTGATATCTCTAGCTGGAGTAGGTTTATTAAATAAAATAGTGAATTTTTTAACGTTACCTTTGATACTTAGAGGACAGATTTTCCGTTTGAAATTATTAGTGTAAAGAAAACTAGCCAGTACCTAACCTCGTTCGAAACCGACAATATACAATTGCAAATGAATTATTTATAAAGAAATTGTTTCAGTGAATATCCATAAATAGAAAACTTTTATAAAGAAAGCAAGATTCAACTCGGAAATAAGAAAAAAATATTTTAGGACAAGGACTTAATTCATTTTTATTGGTAGTAAATATACCAACTTTTTAAACTTGTCAATCGACTACATTTATTGAAGAAAGTTGCCATTCATAAAAACTTAAACTTGACATTATTTTGTTGGAATTCTGTTGACTGGGTTTTTCCAATCTACTAGAAACAACGCCCACGTGACAACCACGCTTAACAGAATTAATTCTAAAATTAAAAACAAACTGTTTCATGTTAATTTTGTATAGAAATTAAAAGTTTTGTGACTGAACCTTCGTCTTGACCCTTAAAAATAACAAGTTAAACTTTGTGACGTAATTTGTTGAACAGTGATATTTTAAGACAAGGATTATTCGTTTTAATTGGGACATCTAATAAACGTAATTGGCAATAAATATTTTATCAGTAGCAACACGGATCACCATAGGTACCAATAGGCGAAATGAAAGCGATTGTCAATATTAATGATGTAATAATTTTTAATATATCTTTCGCCCTAAAAAAGTCTAGTTTTGTCTCGCTAGCCCGCCGCCGCGACAGCTTATGATTAAGGACTCTAGTTGGGTTGGCAAATAAGCCATTGCATAAATTAAGTGCAAAAAAGTGGTCTCACAGATTTTGAATAGGCGCATTACATAATATGCGAAACAGGCAATAACGAAGTTCCAATTCACATCCACATCCACAAATTTTAAAATACTTAAAAAGACCCACACTCAAACAATCCAACAAAGAAACAAAGAAGCTCGAACAAAATTATATAGAACAATTCCATTCAGAAATTCAACAAAAGAATATTTTAATCGCTATCGTCAAACACGACAATAGAATTTTCTTTCCCAATAAAAACATTACGGGAACAAACTCGGATCCAACGGAATATCGATCAAATATGGCGACTAAATCCAATTACGTAACATCGCAGGTACAAAGTTAATCTCTCACGAATGGTAATGGCCGACCGTTTTAACACTCGATATGTTCCACCGATTCTTTTGATATCACCAGCTGTTTCAGTTAAGGGTAAGATAGCTGTTGAGGCGTTTTTGTTCTAGGAAATTGTTAACTTTTAATTTTGTTATGATTGAGAATGTAGCCTTAAGATAAAGATAAAGATAAAGATAAAGATATTTTTATTTTGTAAAACATGGTACAGGCATAGGTCTTAGAATAAATATTATGAACTCATGTTCTGCCACATTGTGGCGTACAAAATTTAAATGGTACTTAAGCTAACTTAAGATATACACAAGTACACTGACTCTATATAAAAGAAAATAAAAAATAATTACAATAAAATTCAGTAGTTACAATACAAAGATCAATGCCACCAATAAGAGCGAATGTAAAATATATACAATACATCACTCACTTAAAAAATCTTGTATGCTATAGTAGCATTTATCTAATAAATACCTTTTAAAATGGGCTTTAAATAAGGCATGTGGCATTTCTTTTACTTCTTTGGGTAATTTGTTATATATTTTCGGCGCCAAACAGAAAACACTTTTATTCTTTAAGGTAGTTTTTGAACTTACTATACTGAGGCAGTCGTTTTTTCTACGGTTACGGATTAAAGTGTCAGCTTGTTTTTTAAAAATATGTGGATTATTCCGAACAAAATTTACTACTTCGAATATAAAAAGAGATGGCAGAGTCAATATTTTGTGTTCAATGAAAAACGGTTTGCAGCTGTCTGTAACTTTTAACCCGAACATAGCTCTGATACAACGCTTCTGTGACTTAAAGATGATTTCTCTGTTTGTGGAATTTCCCCAATATAAGATTCCGAACCTGAGGACTGAACCAACCATACCGTGATAGGCCGTGCAGAGCGCTTCATTACTTATAACTCGAGAGAGTCTATAGAGGGCATAGGATGAGGAGTTGATTTTCTTATTGAGGTCTTCTGTATGGGCTTTCCAGTTAAGATTTCTATCAATAGTAAGTGTGATGTCATTTGTTTTGTGAATTGGAAATGACGTTTAGGAAAGGTAAATGTGACGTAAAGAGACATTTGAATTGAATTAGGTCCTAAACAATATTGTTGTTGTTAGGGTTTTTCCCATAAGGTAAAACTGAACCTAATGATGAGGCTTGTATAGAGAACAGAAATAGCTAGACAGTTAATAATCTCGGCTAATCTATTCCTGCTGTCATTATAACAACAAAAGCTAAAAATCAAGACTGTTGTAAAAAGATTAGAATTCGCAGTATAACAATACATAATATTTTCAATCAAAACACACCCAACCTCAAAATACAGACGTAAATTAAAAAGCAATATTTACCATTCTAAACTAACATTAACCTTACCGTAGCAATCAAACTTTTCGTTCACTGAAATTAAACGTAATATCAATACGATCGAGATATTACCCTTAATTGTCCAACTAGGAATTAATAATGAAACGGCCCAGCTTTTACAATATTCCCCATGATTCATTACCATATATTGAAACTTTAATTGAAATCAGAAATTGCCCGGTACAATGGACTCGAAATACTCTACTATAAATTTTAAAATCCAATCTTTTATTACATTTGTAATTGCCTTATATGGTTTAACCTGCCGCCGCCGGTTTATTTAAGCTGCCGGAGATGTTTCTGGGTATGTCGAATTTAAATTTTATTGTTTTTCGTTCTTATCTATAATGGAATCAGTAGGTGTGAGTTTTCTTTCTCGTGTTGCTAAACTTACTGTCGCTAGCGGTCGTCAATTTAACAAAAAAGTCGTTTTTGACATTTAAACCACGTGTTTTTGCGCACTTTGGAAATCCAACTAAAATTTTACTTATCTTGTGTGTAAGTATATGTCTTAATCATTAGTTTATTAATGAGAGCTTTGGCTTCAAACCGAGGCTTTGAAGTGTTTACCTAATTTGGCACTAGCTGGAATGTGAGTTAAATATCTAAACACAGGCTGTTTGGAGAATCTAATCCTTCCGAATGATGCTGCAATAGATGTAGCAGAATCAGGGCACATTAAGAAATGGTGTCGTTTATTACCTTAATTAAAACACCATATTAATAACAATAATTTAAACTTGTACCATGACTACAAATGGCAAGGCCAAATAAATCCATCCTTATTAATGGTTACCATAGCGATGTAAGATTATTCTCCGTTACCATTGACAGGTTAATTGGAACCTGCGGACAATTAAGTTAATTCGATTAATAATATAATTTAATTGAACTTCTCGTGGTAATTATCGCGATATATTTCGATTGTGTGTCATTTCTTTACAAATAAAATGTGAATCGTTTTGCGGAATATGTGATTCATAATATTTATAGTAAATATTTTCGTTGATAAATTTTTTCATTCAAATAACTACTTAAGATTAAATACATATTAATGGAATCATTACTTTATAAGGAGATATTAGCGTGTGAAAAGTAAAAGTTTCTTCGTTTTCAGAATTTCCGTCCGTCCGTCCGAATGTCCATCCGTCTGTCGTGCCAGCTAGACATTTAGAGGCGATGAATGATGAAACCTTTTAGAGGCGATGTATTTCTATTTCCGTTTTAGCAACAAATACTAAAAAAGGTCGAATTTAGGCAACAACGGTCATTTCTTGACGGGCCAGTTGATTTAGTGGTTAGTGACCCTGACTGCTATGCCGGAGGTCGAGGGTTCGATTCCCGCCCAGGACATATGTTGTGTGATGAGCATGATCATTTGTTCTGGTGTCTGGGTGTAATTTATCTATAATATTTTTTTTGACGACCTCCGTGGTCGAGTGGCGTACGCACCGGTTTCAAGGTGTCGCTAGCTCTGAGGTCCCGGGTTCGATCTCCGGTCGGGTCAATGTAAAAATTAACATTTTCTACATTGTCTCGGGTCTGGGTGTTTGTGGTACCTTCGTTGTATCTGAATTCCATAACACAAGTGCTTTAGCAACTTACTTTGGGCTCAGAACAATGTATGTGATGTTGTCCGCATTTATTTATTTATTTAATATGTATGTATATAGAAATTGTATAAGTAACTTTATCAGTTGTCTGGTTACCATCACACAAGCTCTGCTTAGCTTGGGATCAGATGATCGTGTGTGAGTTGTCCCAGGATATATTATTATATTATTATTTCGGTCATACAGCACACATGTTAGTCTGTAAAAAATACATACATTTTAGATGGCATCCACACATTTAATTGTCACCTATCTATGAGGAACCTTTTAATTTTATTCATATTTCCACATGCTACAAAACTAATAGAAAAAGATCACGAATAGTTTCTGCCAAGGTCAAGAGATAACATATCAACAATATCAATACAAATAAAACAATATTTTCCCTAAACATTCAATATGATAAATCAGTATGAAAACCAAATAAAACAATATTGCGTACAAGTAGGTACCCAAGTGCGGTAGTTCAATAATATTTGCCGATGTCTCAAGTTTATTACGCCAATATCTATGCGGTTTGCACAAACAACCTCTCCTATACTTCATATTAGATACATAATTTAATAAGCCCGTTATTGTATAAAGCTTCAATTTAATATGTTGCTTCATACTTAAGTTTTATTAATTTCTTGGAGCGTTTGGATATTATATTTTAATTATATTGAATTATGACAGGAACGAGATGGGAGATTTATTCCTGATGTTCAGTTTTTGATGTAAATTGAAATTGGACGTGAGCTTTGAGATTGAATTTCTTATAATGTGGTTGAAGATTCCGACTTAATATGGATTTTAAACAATTATGAATACTGATTTCTATGAAATGAATGAAAATATAATTTAGTGCTAGCGATTACAGAAAGATATGAAGGCAATATAGTAAAAATATACAACGTGAAATTAAGTTTTTGTGGTCATAACTGTATCAAATCAAGGCAATATTATAAAAATACACGTGAAATCGAGTTTTTGTAGTCATATCTGTCCCAAATCAAAGATAGTCGAATGGTACAGGTCACCAATCCAAACCCACTTGCACAACTTCAGGCTAATTATGACACCCAAAAAAAAATATTTTTCTAAACCAAACGTGCATACTCTCTTGCACAACTTGTCTTGGGTTCAATCCCCGTATAGGACAAGCATTTGTGTGTCCCATTAATGCTTGTCCTGGGTCTTAAAGATACCCATCTTTGTGTATGTCAAAAACCCCGTGATATAAGCATTAAATTCCAAAGGGTCGTATTTTTAAGAAAAAAGAGCAAAACTGAAACTTTTTATTTTCTTTCGGTACTGTACCAATACAAAAAAGATCTACTTCCAAAAACACTAGAAAACCAGTACATACACAAAATACAGTTCAAACTAAAAAGACTTATCGAAACAACCGAAACACGAGCTCAAGAAAAACAAACCGCATACAAAATCATCATACAAATGACCAACAATAGATTTCTAACAAATACAATCGGAATAATACAATGTGTTGCCGTCGGCTCTGCCTGCCTAGATACAAACGGGGCCTATTGAAAGCAATCCGTCCGAGTATGAAACACAAATTTGCATATAACTTGGATAGCCTCAGGATTTTGATGTGTACGATATGGATCTGGCAGTTTGAGAAGCCTTTGCCTAGTGTGGCGATTAAAAATGTTGAGCAATTTGATGTTTGTGATTGCATTTGTCTTTCAACAGACTTTTGATTTTATAATGAGCTGATAAATTAAAAGGTTGCGGTAAGTGCAATTAACAAAATCATAAGCTTGATGGAAAAGCCAATAATTTTATGACCTACTTATAAATATTTTAGGTTTAGTAGGACAAGCAAAAAAAAGATGTAAGATTTGTCTGTTCCCTTGTTACATTACTTCGGTACCGCTAAATAACTAAACCTACTACGCCGTAGCAAGTATGCTACGACATGACAGCTACGATCGTAGCCTTCGTGGCCCAGTCTTCAAGTACTTACGCTGTTATTTTAAGATTAATAATTATCTCTTATTTTGATTGTATTTTAGTTAGAGATTTGAGCTATACGTGAACAAAATCATAGATAAACAGTGGTAGATTGCGGGCAGTCAGGTACATTCATAACCAAATGAGATATCAGTCACAATAGCGTTGCGGTCACGAATGTATCGATCCTGCTTATGCAACTGGCTCCACGGTAATTGTTTGTTAGATCTGTTGGTTTAGCTTTATTGTTAATTTGTGGTTTTAGATTCAAGTTGTTATGGATATATACATACGTGCATTATGACACGAGTCAGAATAGACTTGGAAGCGAAATAATTTGAGTCTGTTTTTTGTATACTCAAAGATCACTAAATATGTGACGTAACTAATCTTCTACGTATTTTTAACACAGAAAATAAGCCATTATGTAAGTTTAGTGGTAGTGAAAAATAGAATGAGGGAACTAATGATTCCCTCCTTACGGTGAACACTACGATTTATTTTCTCAAGCTCGGCGATCAAAGGGTTGAAATAGAGCCATCTGGCTAATTATGACAACCAAAAAAAAAATATTTTTCTAAACCAAACCTGCATAGTTTCTTGCACGAAACTGCACCCGTGTAATACAACACAACACACGAGCACACTAACAGGCTATCTACTCCTCTTAAATCAACAACATCTCAAGTCGTCAAAACAAGTTGATGGCATGTAACAAGTACGAACAAGTTGTGAGCCGGCTTACAATGTGTATCGGATTTGTACAAGTAGCCGGGTATAGCCGGCTATACCAGGCTATAGCCGTACACCCGGGTATCCGATCATATCCGCGTGTGACATGTCCATTTCTAACTTTTATGTTTCTCGACTATCTCTCGGTTTGGCGATGCGAGAATGTAATCATTTATTGATCGTGCATGTTGTTTATTTTTATATACGTTATAGCAGTGATAGCCCACTCGTATGAACATCGGTGTATTTAGATTCATGTAATGATTACTGCGGTGGAAGTTTTGATGGCAAACATCATGAGGAAACCAGCACATGTGACTATTTCAAGACTGTCTTTAAAACCACTTCGGAGCCTACAGAGACATTCAAAGGACTACAGAGTTTTTAAAACTCTAACACCTAATGCACAATATTAACCATACGAAAAGAAAAAACTCAAAAATATAGAATAGAAAGAAGTCTTAGAAATGACAGAATGCAGGTAAGGTAAGAATTGGAACGGAAGAATCTTAAGTTTAACAATAGACTTTACTAGGTTGATAAGATTGTCATCATAAGTCTAGGGTTCGTTTTTTTATTGTTTGAAATTAATAAAACGAACTTACTATTTTTTTTAGTCGAATACCCATTGTGTACCTACATGATTAATGTTATCGGTTTAACATTATTATGTTAATCGGATTACCGAATCAAATCTAATTTAGTGTTAATAATTCGTCACTAAATTGATAATATAATCGTTACTAATAAAATTATTCAATCAAATCGAATTATGTACCAAACAGGTTGAATAACATTTCGTTTGTGAATTAAAAGCGCGAGTCACTGACTGAAATAAATCGTTTTTTCGCCAACAATAGCCGATTACTTTCCAAGAGATAATAATAGTTATATAGCATAAAGGTGTTTTCATATTGACTGCTGATAGTCGAGTGCATGAGATCACCACGCCAAAAGCACTGTGCGCGTCGTGTCGCTTGTTTGATCCCCGCATAGGATAAGCATTTGTGTGATCTACGAATGCTTGTTCGGAGTCTGGGTGTCATTGTATGTTTTTGAACCCCCCCGCGACACAAGGATGAAATTCCTTAGTGCCGGTTTAGCTTTTATTTTTAACAAAATAAATGTATATGGCGTATTTTAAATACAGTGGAGTCCGACTGTTGAGCAGGATGCTCTTTTTCTAATAAAACAATAAGAAGATCCTCAGTACGTCCGAATCCTTTACATTAGTCGTCTTGCACGATTGTCCAAAAGAACAATATTGTTTTGCCTAACCCTAATGTTCCTTCTTTCTCCATAGCAATGATATTTAGAAATCGTGCACTTAGTCATTACTGTAACGTCTTAAAAAGGCCTTTTAAATTGCCTATCTAAAATGAAAACTTGTGATCTTGATATGGGCTCGGTTATTTAGCTCATAAAGAATATAATCGTTATCCATATTCGGTAGTCTAGACATGTTTCATATTCAGCAATTATCTCCTTATTTCAAAACATAAGAAAGACGAGGTCACCCAATTCGAAAATGAAATTCAACCAAAACTAAACCAGTTGCTTAAACCTGCTATTAACTAACATAAATATAATATCAGTACGAACCAGTAATTTGATGGGATTGCTATTAATTACAATAATTGCGTTTTGGTTACCGCGTACCGGAATAAACTGGTTATAATACACGCTCTGGCATTATTTAAAGCTTTCGATGGAATTTTGTTTGTTAGATTATTAAATTGTTTTACTATTTGGTTTTGAGGTTTATTTTCGTGCAGGTTTTGTCACACTAACATTAAATGAAACCTATGTAGTTATTGTATTTTTATTTTCTGAGCGCCATTATCCATAACGTTAGACGTTTGCAGACATCTTCCAAGTATAACCCGCTCCCAAGAAAGTTAGGATAGGTCTTATAGCCCTTTGTTTTGTTTTACGTTAGCTACTTAGCACAGTCATATATATAGTATAACTCGAACAGCGGTACATTTTACATATTCTTACATTTGTAGACTCGTGTTGGTAAACCCTAAGATTTACTGGTAACCAACATAACCAACCTAATTATAACAACATTTACATTAAATTTATTTCAATTATTTTTTTTTTACCACTAAATTTGAAAAAAAGTTTCCCTATTTAAAATCACAGTATAAAACGCACCCCTATATCGGACATAACTCTATACACGCGTGAAAAATTACTCCCAACTCTATTGTCATAGACTTCCCCTTTTTTATTTTTACGGCCGACTTTTAAAGGCTCCGAACGACGGGCACGAATGTTGCCAGGTAGATAGACCGGTTCAATGATTTTTTTAGGAAAAAGTCCTTTATTGGCGTCTGTTTTAGATGGACTCCGTGGAAGTTGAATGTCACCGAGAGTTATAGAATTATAAGTTATGAGATAGGGTTGTTATTAGGACAAGTTGTTTAGTTTTGGTACATTAATGGTAGAAATTGAAACAGGGCGTGCAAGCCAATTTGTTAAAAATACAATCTGGAGTGAGATGGGTACAGAAAGCATTTTTATCACATAAAATCAAAATAGGAAACAATTTAATGATAGCCTATGCGAGATGCTGGCGCTTAAAAATAATGCATTAGCTAAAGATATTTTTGACAAGGGCGTCTTCAAAAAAAATGATGTATGTAGCTCAGAAGTATAATCTGTTACTGATGACCAATGCAATGCACATACCATTCAAAATCATTAGTTTTGTTCATAAAGTATACGTAACTTTAAGATTCCAAAAAAGCTCATTAGTATCTTACAACGGGTAAGCAAAAAGTAGATTTTTGAGTAAATAACAACGTACGACTTACTACGAGTAGCGACATCTGAGAGCACCGGATAACCGGGTCGGCCATCTTGCAACCGGATGTCGCTGGATATTACACGGGACTTAGATACTCGGGACGCCCGGTTGATTGTTGTATATAATTATGGTAAAGTCTAGGTTGCATGAGTATGTTAGGAGGTCGACAATGTTTAGTATGTTGAATTTGTCTGGATAATTAGTATGGAATATGTGGTAATGAAGATATGAGTGAAAGTGGTAAGGAGGCAGTTGTGGAGAAAAGGGTAGTTTTAGGTTTTAGGCTACATTCAAAGATAGGCAATGAGAAAGAGATGAAGATGGTATGTGCTAAAACAGTAAGAACTCTACAAATTCATCACATTTAACTAGTTTTACGTGAGTGTAAGAATATTGGGTGAATCTTTGACCCACAATTACAACCCAAAAACCCAGGCTTTATCTGACTTCCAGATGATGGTGCCTAAATAGAAGGTTTTACCTCTGTGTAGGGAACTAAACAGTACTAAAAAACTTGTACTGTTTCACTATAGTATGACTACAAAAAATTAAAAACGTTTAAAGCGTATTCTTGTCCATATATTGGAAATCTATAGTACTTAATTATGGCATGATAAACCCAGTTGGTAACGATAAAACGGTTGAAAATAATATAGAGATTTTCAATATCAAATACCCTTTTCATAAAAAAAAATGATAACGTATACACATAATCCTCATGTTTAGATTTTGACGGCTTGTTCAAATGCAACTAACATTCAGTCTATTGGATACAGAATGGAAGTGAGCAACAACAACGAAATATTTCAGTTTTCCTCCTTTCACACAATTTAGTACATATATATTCACAGCTAGCCAATTGCTTTTGTTTCACAAAACCCTTAAAAATCGTATTTCACGAGACCAGCATACAATCGCTTTCTTTCGCCAGCGCTAGATCCAACTTTGTTCTCACTTTGTTAAGCCAGTAATACGGACGTACGGATGTACGGATGCACGGATGTAAACAATGCACTGGATGTGCGGGTTGGTTCTTTCAAAATATACGGGTATCGCACCGGTTAACCGGGCCGGTAGCAAAATGCACGGTCGCGGAGATTTGCGAATTTCCCGCTTTTTTTAAATAAGTTTTTACTTTTAATTGGTGAGGGATTACGGGAGCTTTTTTATTTTTGCGTCATTTGTATTTTGTTTAAATGTTGTGAGTGACATGAAGATACAAAATTTAAGGGTTGAAATTGTTTATTTTTTGTGTATCTTATTATGTCAATACGGCGATGTTTTTAATCAGTTTTCGTTGAAAAAGCATCAAGGCTTAATTTTAAAAACAAATAACTGAACGCACACACATTCATTCAGCCAAAAGATTTTTATTTGCTGCAATATAGTATTTTTAACACATATCATTTTCAAGTACAATAACGCAAAAAATACCTGGCCTATTTGTGAAAGCTTGCGTGCTTTAAAACGCCGATTCGCTAAGCCAACGGTTTTCTCTTCAAATGTACAACGAATTATTGTTTTTCCCGTCCATTCATGGCCCAACTTGTCTATACGCATTTGGTCTTTTTGTTTAAAACATGCATACTGGAAGATCCGCTTGCCTTTTCAATGGGATGGATGGCGGTTTTGTTTCATATTTTTGTTAATAATCTTTTCTCTTTGCCAATTCTGGGTTAAAAACCTCGTATTTTTTGGTCTGACTGGGATATTGTTTTTTGTTTGTGAATGTTTCAAGATACATTGGTACCGCATCCTAATGCACTTTTTGAGTATTGTGAACGCTGTTTTTATTTTCTTCGTTGAGCATACCTGTATTATGAGCTTTTGAAGTAAGACAGATGAAGAAGAAAACGAGACTGCATGTTATACTGTGTGCGTTGTCTTCTACAATTTAGCAGTTATGCTTTTAAGACCGGTAATCGCGCGTTTTTTAACAGAAAAATATTTTTGATACGATATGAGATGTGAGAGAGAGATTAGAAGGAAGTTATAACAAACTTAAAAAAATCAATTAAGTAATCACATTTAGTAAATACAAAAATGAATACGTTTCCTCCGTTCCATCTATTAAATATTGTTGTTTTTGTATGTCATTCAAACGCTACCAGCTAACGTTTATATTTTTAACCCTAAACAGCTACCATGCGTCTGTCTGATGTATAATACAAATAACATGATGTAACGTTGTTTGTTTAACTCGGGCGGTTATGACGGAATTTGTCAAAATTTGTGTAGGTTCAGTTAAATTGTTTGCAAACAGGCTTTTGATGCATGTTGTATTAAACTGTAGTTTTAATTTAAAAAATAACATTTATCAAACCAATTTTAGAAAATGCCTGGTTTTTGTATATTATGTGTTATTTCATCACATTGAATATTGACTGTGCCATGCAAAGGCGGTAAAGAATAAACACAACCGTTTTTAACCAGTTTCCAAAAATCCTGTTTTAATAGGCAATTTAATATAATTTTGATAATAACTTTAGTGAGGTGGATCCATAATGTCTATTTACTCGCGTATTTATCGGTAAAAGCCAATAGTTTTGGATCAAATCGATGTCCTCGGAATCACGAGCCGCCGCGATTCGAACTTCAACGTCGCTAATCGAGCTATCCCGATATCGCTAAATACGCTTGAGTACCTAAACTGTTATTAAATAATGAACAATTTAATTCCAGTCCTATAGCAATATCGTGAGATATTTTTTTTAAATAGTGCCACAATTACACACGCTTATTTATCGACATTACCTAACTAGTTTCGGACCCAACCGGAGTCCTTAATCAACTGACGCGGCGATGAAGTCGCAAGTCGAACTAACCAAATGATTAAGTACCTACTCCGTCAGTAGTAAGCGTGAGAAAACCGTTGTATCAATTAATAATAATTAAAATTCTGTATTTTTTTTCCATTAAGCATAATTCTCCTACTAAAAATTTACAACACACAATAACGCAACACGATCAATTCAGCGGCAATTTAACCCTCCGCCTGCGACAGGACGCGACAAATCGACGCGCGATTGCGCGGCAAACAGTGCCACCGCGCGAGAGCTCAGCAAACTACTCGCGGCCGCGTCTCGTAAATACACCAGCATTTGAGGGTTACACTCTAGAATATTTTTACACATTCTAGTGGAGTTATTTACTTGTTATAGATTTAACCTTTGTATTGGATAAAATAGTAATCTTAATTAAACAATTCGATATTGATTTTGCGTATTTTCCTGGATAATCAGTAAAAGTGATTTAATGAAAATTAAAAAGGATAAACCAGTCAACTGCGAGTTGGATTTACGATGCCGAGGGTTCCGTAAAAATCGGCTAAAAATATAAGCGGTTAAAGATAAAAAAAACCCACCTTCAAATTTATTTGTCACTTTCTGCTTAACTTATGACCGTAAGAATCGTTGATCAACATCTTTTTTGTATTTATTGAAGCACGTGTTTCACAAGTTCCTCTAAGTAAGTTAGTTTTTCCAGGTCCTTTTTCTCAAAATTTCTGGCAGTACCAGGTAAGCGATTTATGTAGAACAAACTTTTTATCATCTCAATATTAAAACAACCTTCCCAAAACGTTATGCAATGCTTAAATAACGTAAACTGCAAAACGAAAAAGGAAACAAAACAAAAAAGCTTGACTAAAAAAATTGTTATCCAATTTGGCATCCAACATCCGAGAGTCTTGTCCTTTTGGTACGTCGAAATTAAAAAAAAATGTCGCCGGTTCATTATCGCAAATTCCGTTCCGACTTGATCCGCGTTTTAATTAATTAAAAACGGTCATCTAGTTGATAAGGGTGTCGGGTGGATCATGAGATGTATGAGGTTTATATAAGACGCGAGGAAAATTTGTTTTTAAATTTTCATTTTTGGAATTTTATTTTTGGTAAGGTGTAGTGATTTCCTGAGGTTAGGATTCTTGGTGTAGTTATGAAATTAGGATGGAAAAGATATGTAAATGTTATAATTCAATTATTGCTTGAGTGGCATTGGCGATTATTGTAGGTGCTCATTTTCAGTAAGTTCTTACGGCTGCATAAAATGACTTTTTTCTACGTATGTTCATGCTCATTTGTATTTTTGTATGCTTAGTTGGTTTATTTTTATGTTCATGCTTGAAAACCTCACAGACCAAAGTATGTGAAAATTCATAATTTTATTTCAGTTTTCAAGTCAAAAAAATAAGTTTTCAACCTACTACTTACTAGAATCATTCAAGAGTCCAAAAGCGACGTAACACCCATCCATATATAAGTACATCCCCACCTAACAACAACAATAACATTTGCGCACGACCTGATTTAATAAGCACAATAATCAAATTCTCAATAACGAGAAAACTCCAATACATTACAAATAGTTTTCCAGTTAACCGAAAAAGAAAAATACGAAGTCGGTTGCCTCAATTTTTCATAGCAACTACTTTTTTCTGATTAAGTCCCTAGAGTACAGTTTAACTTTGTTCACTTAAATTCTTTTGCTCAGCGGGTTTTTGATCACGTTTACTATATTATCTGTACTTTATTTGAACTGGTTAAATCTTGAATCTTTTTAGAAGAAAGCTTTTGTTTTAGAAAAAAAATCACTTTTCTTCCTTGGATATGAAATCAAAAATCTTCTTCTGTCCAGCTTCAATTTTATCCTTATCAGATCGTTATTTATTTTATACGGCACATCCCATTTAATAAATACATCCCATTAAAAACAAACAAGATTATCTCTATGTAGTTTTTGTCTTTATGTAGGCTATAGTAAAGAAAACAAAAATCTAAATAATTTTCATATCATCGCAAATAACTTATAATGTTACAAATACATTTTCTCAGAACTCCCTTTATTCCCTTACTATATTACTTTCAAACTTGTCACTAGACCTTTCAAAAGTAAATAATTGATTTGAATATTATCAATCTCTTAGTTTTCTCGGAAATCAGATCCTTAGAGAACGAATAAACCTAACAAGTATCAGTTCCGAGAAAAATAGAAGATTTTAGTAAATTTGAATTTATCATGACCAACAACCTTTTCGCGTGTTTCCTCGAAAGTATATATACAATGCTTTATTTTGTTTAGTGCATGTTTCAACTGGACTTTAGATCACATAGATAATATTATTTAAAACACAAAAACATAAAACTGACACACACTTCAAATAAAAAACTACTGAGCAAAACTAATTACAGCTATTCTCTAAATAAGTCCGATGATCTAAGGATACAAACATTAAAAAAAAAACAGACGCATGAGAACATCCTCCTCCTTAGAGCCGGATGAAAATAATGATTATTGTATGAAAGATAAATTGATCATTTCTCGATCACTGAAAATTGAGATGAGTACAACTCGTCGTTCAGTTTCTATGACATTTATTGAGCTACTAAGTTCGATTACAAACTAATCACTTTACTTGAACCTTAATAAACCTACTTGAAATAAGTTTATAGAACGAGGCGACAGTTATTTGTGTGGGTACATGATTGTCTTTGGAGTGGTTGTCGGTCGAAAATGTAGTGGGTGGTATTTTGAAGCTAGGTAGGTAATCAGATATTTTTGTGTATTGCGAATATACTACTGTTTGCTTTCCCGCGCAACTTAACGTTGATAAAAGATAATTATTTAATGTCTTATTAATTTTTAATAATTCTTTTATAATCCTTTTTTGTTTTCTTAAATCTTTTGGGTTTTTCTGCTATGAAATTAATAAAAAACAAGACGAAAACATCTAAGATGTTGGAACATAATATGGAGGTAGGGGCCTAATGACGTCACTTAATGTCGTTAATAAGTTACTGATAAGTGACGTCACATAAGATTTCAACATAGTATGTATACCCGTTAAGGATATAATATCTACGTATCTGATATTTTGTGGAAATCTATTTGACGACTTAATGAGATTTTTTTAAGTCAAATTCATACTTTTAAAGGCGGAATCTCACTAACAATTCAATCTCACTAAAAAAGTTTTAATACAAAACTGAATTGAGGTTCAACATTATAATGTGCTTAACAATGCAACATATGAAACAAGCAAGAACTAATTCCTATCTTTGAAGCATGAGAACAAAATTATCCGTTGCATAAATTTGCTCCAACTCCACCGTTTCTCAGCCATAAGGCGTCCAACAAATTTAACAACCCATTACTGTGGTCCTTCTGTTACACCGTTTTGTCACTTGTAAAGATTCTTTGACTTACTCGTGAATATCAACTTCATGGAAATGTGTAACAAACAAATCATTGATCTGATGAAACTCACAAAAAGTAAACGGTAAATAATGTCGACTTGTATGTAATTGTAATTGTCAAATCTGATTTTGACCCTGCAATAAGAATAAAAAGCAAAAACTTACAAATTATCCCCTAAGAAAGTATATAATTTACTATGTAACCAAGGACAACATTAATTACCCAATAAATGAAATACAATTCTTACAATATTTTTACAAATGCCTCAACACTTAATCAAAAAATAGCGTGACCGATAATCCCCTATCTTTAAACAATTAAAACAAAACACATGCAACGGTGTAACAATCAGTCAATGTTAAAGCTCTTTTAACTTAGTTTCCACTAGATTAACCAATGGATTACTTGTCTTAATTTGTTAGCATTAGGGGTCAAAGTCGCTTGCTAAAGATAATTGCATAGGATTCACTTCTCGGGATACGGTACCTAATGTTTTTATTATGTCATTTCGGTATTTCAATGAGAATTTCAAATGAAAGCCACTTAATAATGAAATGTTCTTGTCATACATAAATGAGTGTTTTCAAATTGAATTCTTAAGTTTAAGGGTTATTTTCGTTCAGACTATTTTAAGGATTAAATATTTTTGTATGTATCTCCCTGAATGAAAGGTTCTAGACGAAAAGTTTTTATGTAAGTCCTAACTTGTTGACGAGTTCAAAAGTTTTTGACTGATAAGTTGTATTTTAAGTGGGACGTCGTAAGATAAACTTGTCTGGATTTCTTGTTGTACACATTAAGTATGTGTGCCGTATTTATTTATAACCTCATTAGCTCTCGTCTTCGATTTTGTCTGAGGTAATTTTACTAACGTGGCAAAATAGTGTTTTTTTATATCAAAGTTTCTTCTTTAGTCGAAAGGACTTATATACTCTATCCACCTGTAGATAGCGTTATTTTTCTTCTGCTTACTTTACATTAAATATATTACGATAAGGCATTTACAAGATTATGATATTAGGTGTTTTTGTATGTAAGGATCAGGAATATTTCAAAAGTAAAATCAATTGTTAATGAAACAGTGATTCCAAATACACATATTATCCAACCTGTCCGAAAATTTTTAACGTCCAAGAAAAAAAACCTGCAATCTTATAAAGTACTTATATTATCTTAATTGGCGTCTAATGACTTCCAAAAGCGCATCTTCAGTATGGAGTTACGATTTCCTTCGGAACTGCGGTCTCAACTTTAGTACCGGGGATGCACTGCTCAAGTGATGCCAACATCGTTAACTATTTGTCGAAACTTCTCTACGTATTATGCCATATTATGTCAATTTCGAAAAATATGTTTATGTTTCTATTCATCTCATTTAATGACTATAGGCTTATTAAAATAACTAATTGAGGCGGATTTATAACTATTTATTACCTTAGTCATCGCCGCAACAGCTCATGATTATGGATCCGACTGGGTCTGAAACTAGTCGGGCTATCAGGACAAATACGGCGTAAGTTAAGGTTAGTTAAGGTTCTGCTGAAGCACAACTCGAAGGAGTTCTATGTTGTCATAGGCCTCCTTCGAGTTGTGCCTCAGTTTCAGACGGACAGAGGAATAGTCTGAATTAGATCAATAGGTAGAGTATTTTTTGAGGTCAGTCATGTTATAACATTGGTCTATAAATTCCGAATGAGACTAAAAAGAAAAAAAATCTAAAAAAAAACTTATAACGAGCAACAAAACAACACCAAACACAAACAAAACAGCACAATTAAACCGCACAAAACAACGTGAAAAAACGGAGGGTAGTAGAATTCATTGCAGGCAGACAAGGAACCCTTGATATTCGCTATTTCATAGTTGAAATCTGACACAAGTGGTGCCAGCCTAATTGGAGGGCCCTAGTATTGTACCATGTGGTATCGCGTGCTATCAAACTCAAGGCTTTTGAATATTATGTTCAATTGTTTTGAGTACGTCTCGCGAAATTTTTGAAGTTTGAAGATCTTTGTAGTTTGATTTTTTTTGGAAATGTTAGAAATTGTTTGATGTATGTCATATAAACATCATTCGGTTAGATTTAATTTTTTTTTAAATGGGAGAATTCAAATTACAGTGGTCTTGGTGTAACGTCAGAACTTGGGGAACTGCTGATATAGGCTGAATTGATTGATCGAAAGGCCTCAAAACAAGAGTGGAAGGGCTCACGAAACCAAAACCCACAGAACGCGACGTGTCGTGGGTTCGATCTCCGCGAAGAACAAATATTTATTATGATTCTCAAATTCTTGCCCCTAGTCTGGTAGTCTTTTTGCATATGAGTTAAATGTTTGTCGAACCCCTCAACACCCCCTATGCAACACAAGGATTGAATGGACTAATGCGGGAGTATAAAAAAAATGAATTGTGACAATTCTAAGCAATAAAAAAAAAATTGCCGGCTCCAACTACATATAACCACCACACGACTCACTTCAATATTTACTTAAGATCACCTCATAAATCTCATAATACAGGCTTGTCAATAGTTATTCCTGGTGAATATATATCTTAAGGCAACACAAGACCAAAATAGACTTGAGATTGAAAGCCTATGCCTCATACATACGCAATTAACCTCACACGAAGCACAACAAACAGTTCGCTTATAGAAAGCGTACCTCTAAGATACAGAGCTGACTGACAACTAATCAATTGCAAGATAGTCTTTCAACTGTCGGCCAACTTAAGAAAACTGAGCTTGGAAGTAAAGTTTAATTTTTGGGATCGTTTGAATTTTTCAAACTGACAGGTCTAAGTCACGTCACTGTTTGAAAATGAAAGTTTTTTTTGTTTTATTTACCCCCGACGCAAAAATGAAACTTTAACTATTTGAGTGATTACATTTTTTTTCTGTATTTGAGGAGGATCGCGTGCAAATCTAGTGTTGCATGCTCGTTAAAAATCGGTCATACCTATTTTAAAGTTGTGGTGACAGTTTTTACTGTCCCCCCCCCCCCTTAGTAGTTAGGTCCTTGGTGTAATCAAGCACGATTTAGTTATGATTTGTGTGTCGAAAACAAAACAGTTGGCTGTTGAATGACAATTGAAAGACTTTCTTGCAGTAGTTTTGTTGCTAGTGAATACTGTCACTAATAGGAATTAGGTAGGCCGTCCGTTGCTACTAATTGGGGCACGAACGTCTATGTACTGTACTGCAAGCTTCTAGAATGTTCGCAAACATACGCGATATCAAAGAACCAGTATTTGAGTTTGGTTATTAAGGGGTATCAGTAGTACTGCTGGTTCAAACTGATTGGGTTGAAGTTCAATATTATTCTCAGTACACAACTTGTACTAATTGATAAAATAGTAAGGCCTCTAAAACAAAAGTTATAAATTTAATTAAAAGACTTTAGGAAGCTACGTATGATTAACTTTAAAAGTGACGGTTGAAGAATTAATTTTGTGTCTTTGCATACAACGCCATCT
Organism: Trichoplusia ni; assembly: GCF_003590095.1. Taxonomy (NCBI): domain Eukaryota; kingdom Metazoa; phylum Arthropoda; class Insecta; order Lepidoptera; family Noctuidae; genus Trichoplusia; species Trichoplusia ni. The sequence goes on from NC_039481.1 coordinate 1,598,545, forward strand.
ATTGAGCGACTTGGAAGTTAAAACTAAAAAATATACTCCTCTAACTTAACTGTACGCCGAGCTGAGTTTCTTAACTAACCAACGCGAAACGGTGTAAATTTAGTGCTCAAGTTAAGTACTGAAATACAATGGCACAGAACTGGCTCAGTGGCGAACTTAATAAAGAGATACTGTCACTACTGTCAGTTTTACTAGCAACGGTAAAAAGAGGGTTATGAGTTAAACAAGACAAGTTTTATATTTAGGGTATTGTAGCTCCTAAATCGGTGAGCTGGTTTTGATTGCTTTTGTCGTTGGAATTTCGATTTTTACGGGAGAGTTTAATGTGATAGTATTGAAGATTTTATTTACTTGGAATATAACTAATAACTCACAAAAACGTAGTAAATGCATTTGTAATTGTATTAATTTATTTTAACGTAAACTCAGAAAACGTACGTAGGGAATGAGTCACAAACTCTTAAAGGTGATAATTTTTGTTCATCACTGTCCTCTGAAATTGCCATTTATTAATCGGCCATTGTAAATAGCTGAATCGGGCCCCTGATATATAGTCGTCACTCTTTTACACATAGTCATATTTAAATGGTTGTTCCAACGAAGTGCAGGTCGTAGCTATCTGTAATTATTCAGAGCAAATAAAGCGAGCTTACGATGCAACAGCTAACACGTCGGTTGCGACAGAATTCAATAGGCCAAATTGCGGGGAGGACAGCGCTCGCCGAATGGCTAAGTCGACGTGTGTCCTAAGTTACTAGCGATTGTATTGATTTTGTCTAAATATGGGGAAAATCTCTATGACAAAAAAACAATGGATAGGGTTTGCCTCTAGGTTAAACATTATTATAATAAAAGTATAGTGAATTTAGACTGTTCAGTGCAAACATATAAATTATATTTGGCTTGTGAGCATATCGTTGCGATGATAACTCTAGGTGAAAACCTCAAAATTATCTAGTGCGGGACGGTACGGTAAATCAAACAAGTTACTTTTTTGTACTTTACGTCAGTTTCTAATCAATATACAATTTAATTTTTGTAATAAGTTCATAGTAATAAATTTAATAATGCTTGGCTAAATAGGTTTAACATATTTTCTTGTATTTTTTTTAATTTAAAATGTTCAGCACGTTCAAGTTTCATTATATCTACAAGTAAAATTAAATAAAGATTAAAAAGCACAACCTTATTTTGACTGCAGTTTTCAACACACCCGCTATAATCCTATAACACAAAACAAGCCACCCATCGTACACAGGAAGACTGTAAGCTGTGGAGAGGGCAGGAAATTACGCGGAGAGCGGGGGGGGACGTAACCGCTATGTTTATTGTAACTCTAGTACACAACTACAAAAATAAAGTCTTCAAGAAGATTTGGAATCCCTCATTGAACCCTTGAAATTGACACGAGAATGACCAGCAATGGGAGGACAAGGGCCGTGTATGATGATGATAATGATGAATTGAACCTCAATACGTTGTAGTACATTGCAGAATATGAGGTGAAAGTTCATAGGTACTATTGTAGACATATTTTTTGCTTAAGGTAAAGTGGGAGAATTTTCGTGGACACCCATTTTCTCGGGGAGGAAGCGGATAACTTTTGTGGACTTTGGCAGCAAAGTAAACCAGCAGCTTTGGGCTGAAGTTACTGCGGTATTGATATTACAGGACATACATAATGAGTGTCACGTAACAATAAAGAGCAGATAAATGCATTGCTGTCTGTGAACCTCTTAAGTCATAAGCTATTACATTACTAGCAGACTTTCTAGCTTCTGCAACGACTGTGAAAGATGTATAAATAACAGCCGGGATTCATAATTTAACGTATCTTCCGAAACACGGAGAAACTCCTTATGACAAAGATGGAACGATTGTACTATCTGTGATCGATCCATTTATGCAGTTATAGCTTAGCCACAAGCTCCTCTATTTCTTTAATTTATATAAAAAATGTATAATTATTCTCTTTTTATACACTAAATATTATTAGAATGGCCAAGTCCTGTCCAGTAATATTTACCTCTTACAGTCCAAGTAATAAAGTCTCAGTTCCTATTGTCTTTCTTAGATTAGTTTCATAGTTATTTGAACTTGTTCGTGGAGAATTAATTCTTCCCTAGCCTAGCCTTTCTTGTCTTAGTAATTTTAAAAGTTATACTGCAGTTCTGAGGCCTCTTTGATATTACTTTTCTTGAGTTTTCTTTTTTATTTTTATACAGTATTATTGCTTGTGGAGTTTCGTATCGCGTTTTTTTCAATTTGCTTACAATCATGTGAATTGTTTTGTATTTTTAAGCAGGTAGATTTTCTTTCATTTTGCTTTTAGTTAAAAATATTTTCTAACGTGAGAATTGAGACTTTTAATTTTATTGTCGTGATGTTACATGTTATAAATAAAATGTTTACCAGATATTAAAATACTTACATGGCAAGTTCTTGCAGACAACAAAATTAAATGAATTTGGTCAAAAACTACAGATAAAACATGTTATTTTGAACTACAAGATACCTGTACATGTTATTAAGTTTAACATAAAAATAACTAAAGAAAAGAAAACCTAAAAATAACATTTTCTGAAAATTTTAAACATGTACTTTCATGTAATTTCGGTATTTTCTTAATTCTGCCCGAAATTCACGTATATAATAGTGTTTAAATATTTTTTAACAAATGTATGATAAAATATTGTGGCCTTATTACTTCCAAGAATGTATTTATTATTATTCACAATACATAAAAAAAAACATAATTATTTGTATCTACAGGCATTCTGAACAGGTTAATTTTGGTAATAATTTTATTAAATCTATGTATGTTGAGCATATACCCATATACCATATACCTTATTCCATTTTAACCCTAAAGTGCAGCATTCATGCGATAGCAAGGCAAGGTACCTTCATTACTCCTCAAGTGCGCGTAAGAATTATAAAGTTAGTTACAAAGTGCCACTTTAGTGTTGCGAAAATTCTGTGTTGTTAAGGACGGTTTACACGCGAGCTATGCTGGCAGAAGTTAAAATGGCGTGGATTTAACTATACTGCTTAATTTGTTTGGAAGTTTAAAATAAAATTGTTGAGTGTAATGTGTTCGGTGGGTTTCAGTTACGCGGGTATGAGAATATTAGTGAAGTTGCTGACACTGTGTCAATGGAAATATGATGTGAAATATTCTTTTGCACTTTCGTAAGTTTTCCGTGCTTATCACCCATTTTTATACTGGATATCACTAATTATTATTTGACTGTGCAATAAAACCTTATGAAACAAGATAATTGATAAAAACTACGTCCTTTAATTACATACATATTATGTACTAGCTGTTGCCCGCGACTTCGTCCCCGAAGATATAAGTTATGATTTATACCTGCCCTGTTTTTTTCACATTTTCCATTGTATCTTCGCTCCTATTAGTCGCAGCGTGATTGTTTATAACCTAAAGCCTTCCTCGATGAATGGTCTATTCAACACAAAAAGAATTTTTCAATTTGGACCAGTAGTTCCTGAGATTAGCGCGTTCAAACAAACAATCAAACAAACTCTTCAACTTTATATATTAGTATAGATTGTCGTCACTGTGTATTTTCTTCACTGTTGAAATATATAAGAATATAATTACAACTTAAAAAATCCTAGGAACACTTTGTTCTTTATCCTTTACCCTGAGTACACCCCTGTAAATTTATTTAGATGTTTATTTCGTTAACTTCAAAGTGGCTTACTTGCAACATTGTCACATAATATTTCATTATGTATTAACAAATCTCTTCAGTATTATGTCCCACATTCATTATTATGTAGCAAGCATGGAACCACACAATAAATAAAAATACAGTAGTCTCACTATACAACTAAGGCTCCGCTGTCTGTTCATTTGTTGGTCTGTCTGCCCGTCTGTTACCAGGCTATATCTCACGAACCGTGATAATTAGACAATTAAAATTTCAATAGATGGTGTAAAAACATTTATAGTGGGTGTATTTCTGGAGCTGCTGAAATAGAAATCAAGAGGAAACAAAGATTATTACGGTCATAAATGTGATGAGAGAACATTTCTTTTAATTTTGTTTTTCTTTGACGACTTTTTCTTTCTTTTCGTCTTTTGAACGCTCTTTTATAAATAAAATTAAACGAAAAAATATGTTTTTTCAGCTTGTTTAGCAAATTTGGGGAACTTTGGCAACTGTGGACACAGCGGTGGAATGACATTGATTAATTCTTGGAATTGGTATGAATGTGCTCAGAACAACCAGGATTCAAACGGATGAATTCCTCGGCCTGTGGAGAAGTGTAAGTAAGGTACGGCGACAGCCAATAACAAAAGGCAGATTTATGAACAACTAAAAGTGATTAAAAAAATCTTTCTGCGATAGATAATATTCTGTTCTATTCAATTCTGTCACGCAGGTTTTTGGTATCATTTAGTAGAAATCTGACCTAATAGATATTTTGTTTTCCAGTACTAGTACAAAGTCGTAGAGTGATATCCCCTCTTCAACAATTGCAATAGTACGTTAAGACACTTAAAACTTAAGACGTGGCATTATCTCAGGAGCCTCGTATTTTTTTTATTAAACGTCACGCTCTTTATTATTTTAATACTTCTGTCGCGGAAGGTTTTATAAATATTTAAGAGACAAGCACAAAGGCACCTAGACTTCTTGGATCATAAGGATACTTGTCCTATGCGGAGATCAAAACCGCGACACACCGTACACAGTGTGTTTACTACGGGGATATATATACCACTCGACTATCATAATTTTGATGGAATTCTGTTTCTGTTTTTTTGTAGTTGAACCTTCTGCACTTAACATTCTACATCATACGCCTGTTAATAAGTAGTGAACACACTAACACGTCGCTCAGTTAATATTTAAACTAACGCCAACACAAACTCAGTTACAGAGTGATGGCGCAAACTTTGGACTTATTGCGGTTTTGTAAGGTACATGCCTCGCCTAACCTTGTGAAGATTGTTTGTTTTATATTCTAAGATAAAGTAGGTAAGTATGTAGTGTTAAAGAGGATGCAATAAAAAGTCTGCATGTAAAACAGTTTTAATCACATGTACTTATTAGAATGATTGTCATAATTATTTTTATATAGTATGCAGTGGGCATGGCAAAATGTCCTCCTCTGATTTTGGTCGGCTTATAATGAACTCTACTTTAAAATAAGTAGATTTTTGTGCAAAATAAAATCGGTCAAGTACAATTTAGACTCGCTTTGCTGAGAGTTCCGTGTACAGGAGTGGAGTCACCTTCACCATGTTTGTACTAGAATTAAGATAGACATCATCTTTAGAAACTTCCGTGACTAGCTAGCACGGTTCTTAAGTCACAGCCTGTTGACGGATGGACAGACAGACGGACAGATTATAGAGCCCGTTTTCATCCAGGAAGCGCCGTTTTTACCTCATAGCTAAAACTAACTAAATTAAAATATAAGCTGCGCTACTATAAAAAGTGTCAACACCTGAATCATTTGTCTTTTGAACTCTACCTATCCCTCACGAGTGCTTTCAGATAATCTACTCGTATCGACACAATGTTAATATCATTATCCAGAGCAATATCGATAAACAATTCAGTTAAGCGGCTGCAGAGCTGAGCTGTCATACCCAATAATCCAAGACAGTTGTGTAGCCATGCTGTCATCTGCAGTACCCGGCGTGACTAACACAACAATGTAAATTTACCACTTGATCAATTTACAAGGAAATTATAATGTAACTTGTTAAACTTACTATTCCCTGGTTAAAGATACTGTATTTTATAAATGGTTATGGAAGTCAGGGTGGCTATACATATGGGTTTCGTATAAATAGGTTTAAGAAAAATAAACGGTTGAGTGGAGAATTTATTTCTAATACAATTGTATGACAGTAACGATCGTTGCTTTAATTTTTAGTATTTTTGTGAAACTGTCAACTGTCTAGCTGGTTAATGAGACACAGCCTGGTGAAAATAGCAGACGCTGCTTACAGCGGAGTCTAACTAATAGGGTTTCGTTTTTACCCTTCGGGTGCACAACCCTAAAAGGAGTCGTGACTTTAGTCTGTGCTTATAAAGTTAAACCTCAAACCTGTAAGTTACTCTAACAGGGTGGAGGTTTCTTCCTACGTCGATAATCTAAGGAAAAAATATTATTCGATGCTTGCCAGAACTTTTAATATTTTCGATTTTGATGTGTAATTGACGTGGAGGAAGCACAAATAATAAAACAGGGCCTGCTGTAACTAAACACAATACAGATACAGTTGCGAAAGGAAGAATTAAAATGACTCAAGACGACGAAAGGAATTTAATCCTTGTATCGCTAGTCTCACATGCTCACAGACACAGACTCAGAACGCAATCGTCTGCTTCACCTAAGAGAAGATTGGAACCGCGACACTTCTCACTCAGTGGGTCAGGCGTGGTGACCTTTACCACTCGTCTACTTTTGCAGGCAAAGTCACTCTACTCCTTACAAAACTGCAATAAACTTCATGTACTCGGCAACGGTAGACTCCGTGACCAAGCAACGACCTACACAAGAATGGCCACTACCATACTCTTTTTACACATACATATATATAGTAGTATATTAAAGTATTAAAATGCCTTTACATCCGCAGTACTACATGACTCTACTTGACCCTTAAGGGCCCAGGGTGAGGCTACACTAGGTATCGTCATTAACGAGTAAACTTGTGAATTGGTAACGTACTTCGACGAGCTTTAGGCACTCGATATCGTGATCCAGTGAGCTCGACGTGAGCCAGTAAGGGGTAGGTACAGAAGGTTTATTGAATTGTATAGTAATTCTTTTTTTTGCACGAAATGTATTTCTCGTTAAATGAAAAAAGAGTGACCAAAACATTTTATCCACGCTGAAGTTCTGAGGTAACATTAATTAAAATCGATAGGAAAATGGCTTCATGATAATTTTATTTATTTTTAGTTCTTTACTTCGTTTAGTTATGATAATATTACCTTAATGAATAATAATAGTGCAGATGGCTATGGATGCACACATTTACAATGTTAAAATAAAAATCGAAATCAATAAATTCCAAATGCAGTACAAAAGAAAATTTCTTTTTTCATTTTGAACGACAAAAGTGACTAGAATTTCTACATATGTTTTTTTTTAATGTAGAACACTCACGCAATCACCCACCCTTCTTTAGCCCCGCCTATTTCCTTCTATAAATTTTAAATGTAAAACGCAATTTAGCTAATGGACAACAATAATTACACGTCGGTCGGAGTTCAATTGCGAACTAGTTAATTATTAACTGTTATGGCGTTTGTAATGATATGACGTTTATTAAAGAGTATTGGGTGTGAGTGACGTTTTAATAGCAGTGTTATTTGTGAATTGAAATGTATACAATAACATATACATAGTATCAAAATTGTTAGGTATAGCAACTATTTATAAATTTGGTCTCTTCTTCTTTGTCTTAACTCTGTTGGCAGAGTGGTCGTGGTCGCAGCACACTTCGCTTGACCAGTCCAGAGCATTGGTGGCCTACTGGTTTACGCGTAGCTATCGTCATCGCCCGTTACGAATCAAGAAATCGGAAATCGTTAGTAAATTATAATGAATCAGACACGAAACTTATCACAATAGGTAGCAATGTAACAAAGACGTTTAAATAAATTTTAAGCGGATGTCTGTCGTACAAAAATATTCCGAACACGATTGGTTAATTAAATCCACCAGCTGACCCTTATTTCTTTAGCTCCGCGTCAGTAGAAGTGCTGATTTCACACCATAGTTGGAGGTCATGTTTAACAAATACACAATTTTACTCATAACACGTCCAACTTCTTAAGTTACTTAACTAAGTACAGTTTAAGTTGTGTGTGAAATGTTTTAATGAAAGTCTTGAGTATCAATTGGAACTGAGCCAACTACGCATTATTTATCTTAAAATCTTAATATCTTGTTTCTTATAAAAGTTTCCTAGGTGATAAGGCCAAATAACATTTCGAGAGGCTCGAACCGTTTCACTCAGACACGTCGGTTTAGGGTTCCGTAGGTTAAAGTTTGTTGCTTAGACATTGTATTGGTACTCGCAACGAGTCTGCCAGGTAGCCCAAAAATTTTAAAATTACCAAGCATAACCTTTTTTTACTAAAATGCCCTCTCAAAAACGTGTTAGCCCATGTATGACTTGTATATGCTAAATATCGCTAAAAGTGCTTAAACAGTCCGATGAATAATAATTATTTTAGTAAATGAATAAACCCAAACGACCATGGGAATTAATCTGCACGAGGACAAAAGCAGTCTTTGTACCTGTTACCATGAGGCAATAATGCAGGACTCTTACCATTGTGGGAGCGAGACAGCTCTACATTGTACATCTCGTCATCAGCGGCATCTCGTTCACACATCGAAACTTATTGTAAAAGCTGATTTGTAGCGCTGTTTCCTAATAATCTGTAGCTCGTTAACATCCAACCACGTCACAGTGACAACAAAAATAAACCAATTAATTAAAAGTCAAATTCGTTTAACAACACAATCATTAATGAAAGCGACAATAGTGTGTCAGAAATAATTATGTTGTATTCGATTCCATTGGATTCGATGGAATTAACGCACGTCACTATAAACCAATATGGCGGCTGCACAAAATTGATTTTAATTATGACATCCTTTGTGGGTTTGACACATAAAATTATTGGGTTCACGTTACTGAAAGTAGCGGTATTCTTTGTTGACGAAAATAATGAGATCAAAAACCTATTATTATTTTCAAGGGTTTTAAATTGGATTGACCTAACAACGAGATGTCTTTGAACTTTTTCTAAGTTTTAATTGTTTATAATATACTCGTAATCTATAGTTATATTGAATGGTAAGTTAATTCGATTTACTGTCTTGAAGTGGCTACTGTTGCAAAAATTGTTCAATCGTCAATATTCATCTATGGAAGTTACATTTCCGATAAATCTTATGACTTAAACAAACATATCACATCCTAATTTGCTGCAGGTACCTTAATCAATGGTGGAAATATCTATTGTCTAAGTACATGATATGTTGGTCGTTTTGGCTATTAACTACGCAGTAAACGTATAAAACTAGCCTATAAGTGTCACACGGCTGGTCTCGGGCCTCTTCCTATACAGGGTAGGTGTGAGCATTGATCACCACGCTTTGTTATAAGAAAGAAAAAAAGCAAAATCACCAATCTCACTCAGCCAAATTGAATTAGCACCCCGTGCATACAAATCCATGCATAGAACGACAACGCACCAACGACAGCACTAAATAATGTAATAAATTTAATACACTCAAAGGAAAATGTTCATGAAACATAAAACTGACGTAAATCAATCTCAAGAAGACAATACAATATTTATAAATACGTCCTCGTTGTACGAGAAAACTTTTCTTACTTGAAAGGTAACATTTGCGCCGCTTTTTTCAATTGCGAGACGATAACTCATAAGTTATTTATTCTGGCCCGAAAACCTTACGGGACTGTCAAAATTAAGACATAAATCTTTTAGTCGACCATTCTTTGGGCCCGAGTTGTAATTTTATGTAGAATCGAGAATCGTTTTTTATGTGCAAGTCAACTTTCGGCCCGATATTGAACGTTCACTCGATATTTCGAAATTCACGATGTGTTTTTGTTTTTTGCGGAACGGTGAAAGTGTGTCAGGTCCGTTTTTGTACTGCTGAGAACTAAATGAAGGCGGATATTTTGTTTGCTACCGTTTCGTTTATTGACGCTTTTTATATTTTTTTATGGTTGTACACTATTTTAACATTCAAGAAATATTTTTAAGATAGAATTCATACTGCCTTATCATCCGTAATCGAGAATAAAAACCAGTTTTAGTCTATCTTTCCCAACGACCGTTTTTCTCTATCTTATACTGACATATTCTTGACTTTCTATCCGTTCTTATTATAAATAAAATTTTGACTTATTTTGCGCAAAGTAAGCATCGACTTTTGTTAATTTAAGTACTTTTGTTAATATACTGCATATTCCAACAATTTTTATTCAACTTCCCCACGAATAAATTAAAAAACATTTTACTATATCATTACAATTTGTCATAAAATAACTGAAAAAGGCTTGCTTCTTTAAAATAAAACCTTTTTGATGTCACCTCTTTCAGAAGCATTTCAAAACAAAATGCTGTCGACACTACGAAAGTTTCAAATACGGACCGAAGTATTGTTTTAATCGTAGCTCAAGAAATCAGAGTCACCGATATCTTGTGTAAACACGGAAGCTAGCGCTAAGAGATCTAGTATCTAATACAATATCTGTATAGAATCAGGCTTCGTAAACAATTCTGAGCTTGCTTCCTTAACAACTGTACCGGCTTGTTTACCGACCTTAAGTTCTGTTCACCCTGTACAAGTTATCCCACCAAAAACATTAAATGTAAAAAAATGCCAAGTCTCTCGATGCAGTCTTTCCATCGTAAAAAGTTTTGAGATCTCATAGAAGCCAAGTCCTATTCAAAATATTTTGTAGTTATAAATCAACATTTAGTAATTGTATCAATAGTTTTCTTTATATTATAATTATAGTGACTTGGCAATGAGCACAAGAAGAAACAAATAAAACGGCATATTTGTAGGAGTTGAAAGTTACACACACCGCATGCGTAAACATTAATATCACAAAATTAATTTTCTTTTGGTTTATCCGTGTCGTCCCAACCGAATTTCGGCAACGGCAGTCAGTCTTAGTGTACTCTCGATTCATTTACTTTCATAAAGCGATGGCCCGTAAGGTATTCTTAATTATTGTATTGGAGCATGTAGTCGGTAGTGACCATCATGATTCACACATAACAAATAATCTGATCACTGGTCTCGTCAGTAACATTTGCACATAATTCCAGGCATCAAGCAGCTTTTAATTTGTGCTCATTGCCAAGTCACTATAATTATAATATAAAGAAAACTATTGATACAATTACTAAATGTTGATTTATAACTACAAAATATTTTGAATAGGACTTGGCTTCTATGAGATCTCAAAACTTTTTACGATGGAAAGACTGCATCGAGAGACTTGGCATTTTTTTACATTTAATGTTTTTGGTGGGATCTCATTTATTTTTTGTAAGTGTATTTCTTTCTTGTTTTTTAGGTGTCATAATTTCTAGGACTTCAGCTACTGCTTTGCTTAGAACCCATTCTCTATCTCTATCTCTTTTGTTTCTTCTCTGAGACTTCGTTACTTCTAATGTAAACAAGCTTAAACTTATATATATATGCATATATATATCTACTAACTTACAAACTATAGCTAAACTAAACTAAATAACACGTAAAGTTCTCCGAATATCAATTATCACTACAATATTTTTTAGTTTCGAAATGGTTTTTCATAGACAGGTGGCGCTATCAAATGAAAATTATCGAATTATTCTGAAGTACTACTTAGACTGCGCTTTGTAACGAAACCATAGCGCGATTCAGACACGTACAATGCCATCTATCGAGCGCGCATACAATATTTATCGCAATACAATGGAGTTTTAGCTTTATTAATTTAATGAATTATGAATTTTATGTATTAATTTGTATTAATGATAGTCTGTGTATTACATTTATATTATTCTTTTCTATTCTATGTATGTATTCATCCAATTGAATAGGTACTTAAACAACGAACAAAGTTAACAATGCAGTCAAAATCCATACATAATGTTCTTGCCAAACCGCAAATATAAAATTGTTTTCTATGGCATATTATTTTTTAATGTTTTTATAATTTTTCCTTTATATGTGGCTAAGGACCTATCTTGGTGCAAAATTTGAAGTTTCTAAGTCTGCTAGAAGTACCTTAGATTTTTGATGATCTGTCAGTGAGTCAGTGAGTGACAAAATGGTGTAACTTTGATCGACCGTAACTCCTAAACCATTAATTCAATTGGCATGTAATTTCGAACTTAAGCTTGTTCTAATGCCTACTATTATTCCCCGAAAAGCTAAACTCCTAGCTTTGTCCACGTCGAAGATACAGGGGGGGCGAAACAGCCGCGAATCGCTTCGAGAAAAGATGGTACGGCCGTGCCCGTTTTGCTCGAGACTTGGCAGGGGCACTGCCGTGCCCTCAGATAAGATTAGTATTCGGTATTATGGTGACTTTATTTTTATGGATTTGTTTTAAAATATCCATTTATTTGACGATGTTTGCGAGTCGTCTTTTAGATGATCTACAATTTATGCTAACTGCACGAATACCACGCCAAAACCACTGTACGCGTCGTGTCGCGGATTCGATCCCCGCGTAGGACAAGTATTTGTGAGATCCACAAATGCTTGTTCTGAGTCTGGGTGTCATTGTGCATGTGATTTGTATGTTTGTAAAACCCCCGCGACACAAGGATTAAATTCCTTAGTGCGGGAGTCGTTCTTTTTTTTAATATAATTAGAAAAAAATTTACTAAGAAAACATAAAATATGGAAACTGGACTTACGAAGCAATACTTGTCTTGCGAGATAAGTAATTATGCCTTTATCTTTTTTTATCTAGCCCACTACATCCCACGATTCACTCTCAAATCCTTCCACTATTCTCTATCCTGGGTCTCATGGAACCAGCCCGCAGTAGGTCTTGGGATCTATTTAAGTCCTTATCATTATCATCAGAAGATTACCGTCTTCTGTTGGACTAAGGCCCCGCCAAATATTTCGCCACGTATCACCGTGCATTAAATTAGAATACCTTGTCTATTAAGACTAAAATAAATGTACATGCCGCAAACAAAGATATAAAATATTAATCTTTAAAATATTATTTAACGTATATAGAAGTAAACATAGAAGCCAATACAAGGTTTATACCTTAAATCCGATTCTTTCTCCCAAAAATAAATCCATCCAGACAAATTCCTTACAAATTCTTAATCCAATATGCACAGCACCCAATCTTAACGCAGAAAAATAAGTATGGGAGTAACGTAGCAGCTTCCAACTAAAGGATCGTTGGTTTGATGCCAGATTATCTTACATACACGCTCCGAAGATTTTAATCACTCAGCGATGTTGCCAAGACGTCGTGTTCCAACATCTTTGTACTTTTTGTCATTGACTGTCGGTGGAACTAAGTTATAATAATAGGTAGCTAGCTCTTCGGTAGGTGGATTTTCTGGTTTTTGTTTGGTGACCATTTTTATTGATTTTGATCAAAGAAACTAAATTTTCTTATCTTTTTAAAAAGTTTCTTGTAGAAAGGGTAATAACAGAATGAAATGACTGAACCGTGATAGCTAGACAAATTTTCTCAGATGATAAGCAGAAAAACTGCTGCCGTTATAACACCAAATAATAAAAGAATGATCGATCAACCTTAAGCCTATATTTTTGGCAAAATTTGTAATAATATTAAGTAACGAATTTGAGTTACCAGATTGGTGCATTTGCATGGTGCAGTACAAAAAAAAACAGTATCAAAAATTTAACAAACAAAATTGAATCAGCACCTACGACGCCATTAAAAAAGTTACCTATAAATCATCATCACGTGATCAAATACTTTAAGTAAAAGTCCCAACAAATAAAGCAACGTTTAAACTACAACAGTTTATACAAACTATGAAAAGTATTTTAACTTTAAAGGTGAGACTTAAGTAGAAGTTTCATTGCTTTTTCATAGTATCACAAAGGAGAATTAATTCGAAGTCGCGCCAACGGAAGCTACTGTTAGACTTTTGTCTTCAGTCTTGGTCACAAGTTTTCTACGAAATAGCCTTTAATTAAAGCTGCCTTTGATATTGAAGTTTCGCTGTTTTGTTAGTATATAGATTTTTCGTAGTTCTGGTTTCGGTATGATTTTGTATTTGTTGAAGTTGAGTTTGTTTTGGTGCAATGTCTTAAAAAAAGTAATGTTTTTTTTGCGTTAGAAAGCAACTAACGTATTATTATTTTTTATATAATTAAGTACGTTAATCATTGGCCTAGCCTTTTCCCAACTATGTTGGGGTCGGCTACCAGTCCAACCGGTTTCAGCTAAGTACCAGTGTTTTACAAGGAGCGACTGCCTATCTGACCTCCTTAACCCAGTTACCTGGGCAACACGATACCCCTTGGTGAGACTGGCTGTCAGAAACTGCATTCCGAAACACGGAGGAACTCGTTATGACAAAGATGGTCACCCATCTACGGACCAACCGCGTCAAGCATAGCTTAACCTGTGATCGAATCACTTATGCGGTTATAGCTTGTATTTACTGTTTTATGTCATACAAATGAAAGGGCAACTATTTTTAAAATACGTAATTTTGAATAATGTTTCATCTTTTTTCAGAGTTATTTTAATTGTGACATTTTGCTATTTACGTACCGCAACAAAATCCGCACTGTATTACATGTACCGCGATGGTTAGTGCTTTAATATTTTCCCAAATTAATTAATCTATTTATGTTGCCGTTTTCATAATAGAACTACACCGTTGTCCGGCAAAAAAGTATTATCTGTATTAAAGAGTATGCGACCATGCATCGCCTTTTTAATATAGAGAATATTTTTGCCTGACACGTTTATAGCACGGTCATGGTATGGAACGGTGTGGTTTGCAGACTCCTTTAAGGTTAAGTAACGATAGGGACGGTCAGAAATTTGATGATGGACGAAACAAATTTGTTTTTTTAGCCCATTTATCCTCCCACTTAATTTGGTTTTCAATGCGTTCAATAACAGTGCTGGCTGCAATAGCTGCCTTATTACTGTATCTAAATAATACCTATAAAAGGTGTCTATATCGGATCAGAGATGCAGAAATCAGATCTCGTTATGCAAGATAAATTCACCGCAGAGCTGCGAAACTTCCAGAAGAAATTAATGTATTTTACACTTTAATGATTATGTAAATGCTTATTGAATATGAAACGCTGTAATGCACTGATTATGGTAATAGCAGCCCGTTCGAAACCGGTTGCTGACTTTATTACGATTATGTGAAATTTAAATACCAGAAAGTGTAGCAATGGATAACTTCTAGGTATTTAGGCGTAATTTCGATAAAAAAGGGATATTTTTTATTATTAAATGATGCAACGGTTTACTCACGCGTATTTATCGGGAGTGCCTGACTAGTTTTGGGCACAATCGGAGTCACGAGTCGAAGCCCGCCGCATCAGCTTATGACTTAAGACTCCGGTTGGGAAATAAATCTATTTTAATGTTTCTTTTTTAATATTAATTAGAAAAATGTTTGGTGATCTAGAAAAGACCGTCTCTCATCTCAAGACCATGGTCGTAGCCTGGTGGCCCAGCAGACGTGCAAATGGTTGTAAAACATGATCATCATAAAATTTTTATTATTGAACTTTTGATTGTTATATATTTAGCATTTTTATTTCTACTCCCATTGAGAGAGATAATAAGTAGATGATTAATCCATATTTTTTACTAAAACTTGATACAGAGATTCCTAATCATTCCGTAAACAAGGGTAAAAAATCTGTATAACATCCTATAATAAAACAATTATTAATTATTGTACTACGCGACTTTGCTTTCAATACACCAACAGCTTTGCTTCAAAATGTCATAGCACAAGCACTGTATATCCACCATATTAATATGAAGAGAAAACTATAAAATTATTGTAATAAGCTGAAAGGTCCCGCATTCGATTCCGGGAAACAATTATCTGATAGTGGTCGCGGGTTATCGTGTTAATTTATTGTTTTCTGTACGCGACGACGGTTGTATGGGAATTGTCTGGGAGACCTATATTTTCTGGTTTTTTGATTGAGAATCGCTTCCATTATGTAAGGATAAACATCCTTATATACGTAAATGAGGTTAAAATAATAATACAATTATTTATTTTCAACTCATTCTTATAGGGGTGATGATAATTTTAATTTGACGACCTCCGTGGTCGAGTGGCGTACGCACCGGTTTCAAGGTGTCGCTAGCTCTGAGGTCCCGGGTTCGATCCCCGGTCGGGTCAATGTAAAAATTCACATTTCTACTTTGTCTCGGGTCTGGGTGTTTGTGGTACCTTCGTTGTATCTGAATTCCATAACACAAGTGCTTTAGCAACTTACTTTAGGTTCAGAACAATGTATGTGATGTTGTCTGCATTTTTTTTTTATCAGTCATTTTTTTTTTGTCAGGTGTTATAATAAATAATGGTTAGGTTGTTTCAAAAAATGACTATGATTAAAAAAAAAACAATTTTGTACACGTCATCTCTAGTTATCGGTTACAAATAAGACATAAAGTACAGCAAAAAAGTTAGCAAAAACGGTACTCAATTGCAATTTCCAGTAAACAATTTTTCCATCAAGTATTTTTCAACCCTCCCAATAATAACAGCGTATCAGTTATAAAACCTTTTCCAAAAAAATATCAGGAATTAATTTAAAACATCACAGCGCTTCTCACAACATTATAAGCGAATATTTAAAACCAGCCACAAAGCAAAAAGACTTAATCATGTACAAGTAACGTGTGCTCAGATTATCCGAACTTCCTTCAATCCGAAATTGGATGTTTACTTTGCCACACGAAAATAACCTCTGTGGCTTTAAGAAAAAAGTTTAAAATCCATGTGAGAAAAATGTCTTCTTTATTAGTTCATGTTAGGTATTATTTTGTAAGACACACGAACCGTATTTTGTTGTGAACGCTTGCAATTAATACTGTTCGTGGGAAATAATTAATATTAAATTACGTTTGATGTTTGGTCCAAGTGATCAATTTGTAGCGATTTTCAAATTTGTTGCCCCTTTTATTTATAAATTGATATTGATTGATGTAGTGTAGGTAGTATCTGAGGGCCCAAGAAAGTAAAATTGTTCTCATGCCCTTTTTAACATTGAAATGTATTATTAAAAGTTTGTTATATACTATTTTAAAGGAAATACTAAATACAATTTCAATACCAGCAAAACAGTCATATAACTGAAGAAGAACTCCACAAAACATTAATCCTAATCACTTTTTGTCCTATCACGGAAAAAAACGACATCACAAAATCTAACCTTAAATCGCTTCCTCTTACAACTTGGACCAGCAGCTAATCTGTCGAAGATACCCGCCAAGAGAAAGGCTTACATGTTCCAACATGTTTTCGTAAGGATACAAACGATCCCGACTTACTCGCAGCATTTCACGCCGATTAATTTAGATCACGTCATGTTTTACACAGCTTTTTGTGGAAAATCGAATTTCATTGTGTGCGAAGCTTTGTGTAACGCTCGAACTAAAAGTTAACAAAAAAAAGGTTTTAATACTATTTTTTTCGTGTTTGTCAGTACTTGGTACTTGGTAGTGGATTCCCGTTTCCGCACTAAGGGTATCCAGCCATATCCACTCCCTCCAGAAGTAAAGAAGTCTCCTGGGAATTTCGCAGACCTCTGTGATGGAGATCGGTGTACTGAGGATTTCTGCCCGGTAATGTGACATGGGACAAAAGTAATAAATCATCAGATAAGTCACTCACAATACAATATTTGACTAAATCTTATCATCTTATATTATAATACCTTATACGTATGCAATATTTGCTTTGCCACCTGATGGACTACATTTTTTTTTCAAAATTTTAGATTACTCAAAACTGGTATTTTGCTTTAAAAACAACAGAACCATCTATTCTTTTTCCTAGATGCTAAATATATCCCACGCCACTCGTAAGATCGCACCCGCACCAGGTTCCCCTCACCTACTAATGCAAGCTTCCATCTTTTAGCTATTATGTAAATGAAACCAACTTCACTGAACCGAAGTCGTTAAATAATAAAACAATGTTTCTATGGAACATGTATGATCATTGAATATGTATCTGTACAGTTAGTTTAGAAGTTTTATTTCTTTAGTGAAAATCGTGTTGTTTAAAATGTTGAGTATTATTAATATTAAAAGGTGAGCCAAACTCGCAAATCCTTATATTTATTAGACTTATATTAGAAGAAATACAAGGACATGTGATAATATATCTATCGTCAGATCGTCAGAATTGCAAAAAAGAAGCATGCAAATAGGCTTTTAACAAAATCTGTTATCAAATTAATGACTTCGACCTTACCACTACTGTGAAAATTTCAACCGCCTAGCTATCACTATACATAAAATTCAGCCTGGTGACAGACGGACAGACAGCGGAGTCTTAGTAACGGGTATTTTTTTCCCTGTGACTAAAACGTAACACTTAAATCATCCACACATAAATACATAAAATTGAAATATTTATTTTTATCTTTATGATGTTAGGCTACTTAAGTTTTACTTCAAGGAGAAGGCTAAATAACGAAGATCTTTAAAGGATTCCAGTTTCCAGAATATTTCAAAAATAATTCAATTTCACGCTATTGTTCATTACGTCATAAAGTAACAAAACCCGATCGGCCAACGAATCCGGTCCACCAACACAACCGCAAAAGCTGAACAAACGAAAATAGATCAAACAAAGAAAATTCACGAAACATTAACTATTAAAATTAAACGTTCCACATAAGTATAGTGTTGTGACATTTGCCAAATTCACAAAAGCAATCTCCGTTTCTAAAGCACAAAATAGTAAAGATGGGGGCTGCTTCCGAACCCATCTTCCGAGTATGAAATAATGATATTGCCTTTGGCAGCACACGTTGTTGCCTTAGCACCAAAAGATGTCGCAGCTTTGTGTCCGTTGGAATTTTTTAAAAGTAAATATCAAGCCAAGTGTTTGCGACAGACGTTAAAAAAAAAAGTCGAGAGTAAATTATTGAATTGCATTTGGCTGAACTTTTTTCCCGATTGTTTGAAATGTTATTCTATTTTCTGTTTTCGAATTTTTAAAATTGTTGGGTTTATTTTGTTTTTTGCAATGTATTGCAAGCCGATGCTAACGATGTTTATGTATTTTGGTACTGGTGTTTTGTAATTGTGCTTTCATTTGTTTCATATGACCGTCGATGAATGTTTATTGCCATCTTGTAATGAGTATTTTTGCTAATCATATCAAATCTGCCATACTACGATTTATTTTTCATTCTGTTTTAATGTTCGAAGTATTAGTACATAATACAGCGGGTGTTATGTACATACGTGCTTACAAACAATAATTCTCCAATCAATGTCTAGGGTATTACCACAAGAGAATGTATATTTTATACCTTTTTGTCAGATTATCAATGGTTGCTTTAAAGTGGAGCTAAAAAGTCAAACATATATATGAAACTTCAACTTTTGTAAGTACATAAATAACAGTAAAATTCTGTAAAACAATATATATTTCACCAAATTTTACAGAAAACTAATAATACATAACCTTTTCATGGCGCTTAGATTCATAAGAGATTCATGAGAGAGAAAAATCCTACTGTAAACCAATGACCTACTTTCGTACGTTATTAACCAATTGTTTCATCTTTCTTTTTATGAAACAAAAATACAGAATTTCAAAGGAATTTATTTTCAAATTAATATATGGCCTCCAGCAAACACGATCCAATCTTGAATTTTTAATGTTTCTCCATCTAATTATGAGACTACATATTTTATTTTATGTTACTCCAAAAGGAACAGATTCCGATGTCTGAAGACATTTCATATGAGTAGGCAGCAAAAAGAAATAAGTAAAGTTAAATGAAAAATTACTTCCATATTAATTAGAATAACCACTTTTAAATCATTCTTGAATAAATTTATCATATTTTTAGATATCCTTCAGAACTGAATCTAAAATGCCTAAACCTACATTTTTGACGTATTCATGAAAATAAAAGAAGCATTGAAAGATATACCAAATAATGACATAAAAACTTACTTTCAGATCCAAGTTAAGCCTTTAATCATAAGGTTGTCTGGCGATAGCGAATCTATACTAATATATAAAGCTGAAGAGTTTGTTTGTTTGTTTGAACGCGCTAATCTCAAGAACTACTGGTCCAAATTGAAATATTCTTTTTGTGTTGAATAGACCATTCATCGAGGAAAGCTTTAGGCTATAAACCGTCACGCTGCGACTAATAGGAGCGAAGATACAAAGGAAAATGTGAAAAAAATAGGGCAGGTATAAATCATAACTTATATCTTCTACCCACGGGGACGAAGTCGCGGGCAACAGCTAGTACTGTTATAAAACAAATTTATTATAATACGATTAAAAATATAAAACCAGGCAGTCAAAAGTCGTATCTACTTAGCTCACAGTACACACACAGTACATGAATTATATTCGCATAACTTTTGAATAATTCCTTCCTTTGTACCGAACATTTAACTTCATTTCACACGAAATTCGTCTTATTAACGTACCGGTGTTCAAGTTATTTCGAAAGTAAAAGAATAAGTAATTACTGGCCGCTGAGTTAACCAATTTAAATAACAAATTTGCGAATTGAAATTTCGCGTTCCGTTTGGTCTAAGATGTTGGAAAAGGGAGATAAGGTCAAGAGATGGTAAAAAAACTAGTATTTTTCAATTCGAATTCAATTTTGTTTCTTGTGCTCTTTTTTTGGTAAGAAAATAGGCACCTGCGAAATTGATACTACCTTTTTTGGCCTGACAACAATTTCATGCCGAAAAACCGTATTTCATCTTTCAGAAACGTTTGCTATATTATAAACTGGCACAGTTTAGCAGTCCAATGAATAGCCGGATAAAATGGCTGTAGGTAACACACTACCACCATTGCGACTTTTCAATAATATTGGTAGCTACTTCACCATCAGTTTCAAAGACTACTGACGAAATGGCAAGAAAACAATGACAAAACCTGGATTACAAATATTGAAATTTGAGATCCCTCGCAAGTGAACAAAGCATAGTAATCAACGGAATAGACATTTGCTCAGAAGTAAAAAGAAAATTAGGTGGCAAAAATTATAATGATATGACATCTAATAATAACGTTCGTTAGTACGACGAATTTTGTAATCCTGTGCCAGAAACGAAATTTTTGAAAACCACCAAATAAAATGGTAGATATCTTATGCTATAATATAATAAAACTAAGTAAAATAAAACTCCTGAAATAAATGAAACAAAAGATCTTGTACATATAAACAAGCTTTATAACATACAACATACATAACAAGTGGAACTATGTTACCGAACGACAAAATCTTTTCTTATTTTTTTGAGTTTATCCGGGTCTTATCCACCATTTCCTAGCTCCCGGGCACGGTACGTTTGCACTGACATTGCCCGGGGCTAAACATAGGCTCTTTTTTACGTCCTACAAAGATCAAAGGTTGAATATTAAAGATTTTTTTTTCTGTCACAGCGCGATTCCTTATTCAGCCTAATTTTGAATGAGAGTAAATATTAATTCTGTGATAATTGCCCGATTCAACGTAGAACCTTCTTTTGTTTGACGTTTCGTTGTTTTTAGTCAGGTTTGGCTTTTGTTTTGTGAAGGTCAGTTTTAAGATAGAGCAATATATGCGTATAGATTCAACGCGAAAAGGATTTTAAAAATTATTTGAAAAGTCTCATCAAGTTGAAGCATATTATCAAGTTGCTTTTAAAGCACTTTTAAGTTACCACATCCTTGATACACATTTTTAATTTTCATATTTCAATATTTTCGAATTGGATAAATGTAGCAGTAAATATCAAAACAAGGCAAGAGGTTGTTACAAATAAAGAACCTTTTTTAAGAAACATTACAATTCGAATTTTACGATAAATACCGTTGTATACATTTTTATGATTTACTTTGTAATTTTAAGTGTATTGAAAAAAATTATTAAAAAAATGGCAAAAATGTACCACCTTAAATCTTGACATTTTAATATGAATGACATTTTAAAATTTATCTCACAAAATTACGGTTTTAAACCTAAATATTTACAAAGCGATATTAGCAATTAGTAATTTAAGTTCAAGACGCTACCACAAGAGGCCGATCAATCTAAAGCTGACCTATCAATCTCCGAGATTTATCTGTGCTAAGTTAATTGAGTTTCTTATTTCTAGGTATATGTCACCTTTTTTATTTTAATAAAAATGTATGAAGAAATTTAAGTTTCCTGCATTACCTATAGAACCTAAATATTTAATACTTTGAATAGTTTTTATGCCTGGGAAAGTACATGTAAGAATTTTTTTGGTGTCAAGAACATTCAAACAAAAAAAATGTTGTTCACTTACTAAAACCAGTAATTTTAAACATCGTAAGATGTTGACACCAGCATTACAATTTTTTTTCAGCCAGTTGTACGTCATTAAGACAAAAGAAAATAAGAGAAAAGCTTCGAAATCGCTTTCAGATCTGAAGAAAATTACTAACCTTTATTATGCCAGCCAAAAGAAGCCTTTATTATGCGAAAGACTGCAGGCGGATGCTGGATGCGGCAAGCCGAAGACAGGGCGCTAAGGCGCACATTGGGGGAGGCCTATGTCCAGCAGTCGACTACTAAAGGCTGATGATGATGATGATTATGCCAGCCCATCAAACTACACATCTCACATCGAATAAAGAAAACCATACTCAAAAACTAACCTCTTTTGACTCCTCACTCAAAGTTACCCAACAAAACCTTTAACCCCATACAAACTACATCAGAACCACTCAATACCTTAATCAGCATATTCTAGAAAAACCGTCCTGCATTCCTTCTAATCACAATCCGTGCCGGATAACATACGGCCAGTTGGAACTTTGTTGAACTAATTCCGTGTGCCAAATTGAATTCGTGGCTGTTCCGGTAGTTTCTAGTTTAGCAGTTTTTACTACATTTACAGAGCTTCAGTGAAGATTGGAATGTATTGCTCGATTCCCTGTTTTTGTTTACGTGTATGTAAATAAACTGCTCTTAATATGTATTATTTATGTGTGTGTTGCAATGTTGATTGGCTGACCACAGAGGTTTTAGCTCGTGGTTTGTGTGTTTTGGACTATATTGGATAAATTATTGTATGTTTGATGAAAATTAGTTTTCACGCTCTCATGGTTTCAAAAGTTGCATCTGAAGGCCTGTCTCTTCATGTTTATTCTTAATGTATCATTAACTAAACGAAACTAGCCACCAGCAGGAGCGCAAAAAACACTTTTCATTTTAAAAGACATTTTCAGTATCATTCAGAAATTTCAGCATTCATCTTGTAATATCAAAAATCCTATGCAGAGCTGACTCTACACAATAATAATTTTCTGTAACCACTTCAAACGGATATCTATACATACTTCATTTTTTATTAAACCAAACACGATTTTACATTAAACAGTAGCATAGACTTAATTAAGTAGTTCATCAGTTAAAAGTTACAAAAAATAATAAAAACGAGGAGAACTACAAACAAAAATACGCCAACAAAAAATGTATGTCAACGTTAATTACAAAACCATGCACAATTGCACATGATTGTCATTTTTAAGCTTCTAATAAACAATTGATCAATTTCCCGCTGAACTCGATATTTTCCACCCATTATACCACTTTATGGTCGACTCTCGGTGAGACGGAGCTGGTTTTCTTCAAACTTCATATAATTGAGTTTCCACGTCTAATTGCCGGTAGTTGCCGGTTTTGCTGTAAACTGCCTGATTTTTGCTGTCGAACGGTACAGGAGGAAATATCAGGAAACAAAATGCTTTAGTTAACGGCGGTTTAAGTTTAGTCGATCGAAATATAACTTGGCAGTTTCTGAGAAAGTTTAATAGTTCATTAGCTGTTTATCTTTTATGTAGTTAATCGTAATTTAATATTGTATTTGAAAACAGGTAAAACTGAAAAGACTAAAAACAGTTTTTAAAGGAAAAGTTATTATTTTCAACAGTACGTGGCTATTACTGATATTTTTAGTTATTAATTAAATTAAAAACAAATATTTAAGTTGTAGACCATTCAAATGCACCGTTTCCAAATGATCCGGCTTCAAAGGCTTTCTTTACAAATATTCCTTTCTACGGTTGTCCAAAACACAGTACTTACCTTTCTAAAGAATCCTCTAAAAATAATGACATACAAACGTCAAGAAAACCATCGGGGAAATAGTTAAATATATCGCGTGATTGCTCCAATTGTGCACGGAACTAACTCTCGCTTGCATGATTGCGCACCGCCCGTAATTTATTGTTTTTGTTCAGCATTTAAGGGTTAACTATGGGAGGTTATGAGCCAGTTTTAGAAAGACGTTAAATTAAGTATGCTTTAATTGTTTAGCGTTGTTTTAAGGTGATTTCATAATGGGAGTAAGGATATATATTGTCACTGTGAGTCGTGTTTTGTTTATTTTACATTATACTAGCTGGCCCAGCAAACGTTGTTGTGCCGAATATTTTTTTTTTGTTGTATGTATTTTTAATGCCATATTATATAAAAAAAAAAAACAATCAATTTGGTCCAAAAATAAAATATATTTTTTTAGTGTGAGCAACCCTTATCACTTAGGGGTATGAAAAATAGATGTTCGTCGATTCTTAGACTTACTGAATACGAATATAAAATTTGTTAAAAATCGATTAAGCCGTTTCGGAGGAGTACGGTAACTAACATCGTGACACGGGAATTGTATTTACATTATATTATTTAAATCTTCGTTATGGATGATAATGAAAGTTGTGAAATGTAAATAAAAATATTTCTACCTCTCAATATTTGTCCACTTAAATAAAATTAAATAAAATGACATGTATATCAATATCAAAATAGTTTATGTTAAAATGCGTTTTTTCAAAATTGATAAAAAATTAAGCCAAATAGTCTAGAATGCTTTTAGTGTTTTTATAACACTCTCTGTATAATACATTCTACCTAACATTTTCAAAGTTCACCGCTTGGGTGTGCCAATAGCGTCGCGGTGGTAATTTCCTGAAGTACGTTCTAGTATGATTGCTAACTATTTAACTTTTTACTTAACTAGTAGTTAGGGCTATTATTATTTACTATAAGACTAACGTTAATGCACTTGTCGTAAAATATAAGTGTAAAATATTATGGTATCTGTTAAAACTTTGAAAAGGTTACTTCGAGTAAAATAAGGTAAACTAGGAAATCTGCCTTAATGTTCTTTATTTATATAACACCGGTTTACTTGCGCGTGTGTATCAATATTGCCTGACTAGTCTTGGAACCAGGCGAAGCCCTTAATAATGAGCTGAAGCGGCAGCAGGATCGCGAGTCGAGCTGGCGTCTGGCGTGAATCCATGTATAAATATAAACAGGCCGAAAAGAAAACTGTTCAAGTACTAGTCGAACTTGCGACTCATAGGGTCCCGTACAAATAGCCAGATAACAAACTGTAATGTAATCCTCATATTTTGAGTTGTATGTTTTTAATGAACAAAACATATTTTTTTCTTTGAACATTTTAATTTATAAGGGTACTATTCTGTTATCTGATCTACACTCATGCCAGTCCAATACAGTGTTATCAAGACTGAATAATATACAATTTAGGCCTTCCTTTTTTTAAAAAAAAAAGACTATTTTGCAGCGTCCTATATAGAGTATATTGGACTGTCCAACAATAATGATTTACCAGAAACACCGTTCAAAAGCAAAAATTTAGTATAACACACGAGGGCAATTCCCATCTCAGCTGTGCAGCATTTGTCTCTGTTATTTATTATTATTGTTCGATATAAGACGTCAAAGTTTCGCATACAGAGTACCTCATTTCATAACTGGATGGCAACTATTATCTGAGTGCAGTGTAAGTTATAAGAGGGAGCGTTTTTGTGGTTGATTTGTTGCTGAAGTTTTGGTTTCTTTTATGGACATTTATATTTATCTAAAATATTATGTTTCAAAGAAAATTTGAAATAATTTATCAAACTTTGTAATTGATGGGTATTTAAATATACACATTTTCGTATTTTTTTTTATTTTTCCCCATGATTTTAATTTACGACTTTTATATACGGAAAATGATCTTTCTGGATCTTTTCATTCGGATGCGATTTTGTAGTGAAGCCCTGAGCATAGCCTTCAGCAATCCATTACATCTGATAAGATAATATTAACGAGTAAAAAAGTATAATTAAATATACAACCATTACACCGCTATTTACTTATTGCTTGGTCAACAAGTGAGTGTAATTTATCGAAACGGTTATAGGTGCTTTGTTCTTTGAAAAGTTACGGAAGAAATTTTCTGATTTGTTCGTTGCGGTTTGTAAATATAAATATTTTGTTTCACTTCTATGATTTATTTACAGTACTGGACTATTTTACTAAAATTGTAAATACAGTAAACGATAGAACGTAAAAATATGTTTTATGAGCGTTCAATGAAATATCCTAGAGTAGTACGATTTGAAATAAAAGTTAAGGTACTGATAAATTTTTGGACTTTATAAGTTAGGAGTTTATTTTGATGAATAGTAAATGTTCTTCTGACAAACACGTTAAATGAAATTACATGTATGACAAAAGCACCAAGAGTAGATAACATGAAAGCAAAATATATACTTTTGGAGAATGAGGGATTTATGACTTAGTGACTAGATTAATGAAATAAACGATTTTGATTTGATTCGATTTGACTAAGTTAAACAAATAAATGAAAATTCCGTCAAAATATATTTTATAAGGATGCCTACTGTATTCCAAATCACAAACCATCAACTTTAAAAAATAAAACTAACAAAAAACAATCCTAAAGAAATGAATTTAATGATGATAAACTTTATTGTGGATCTCAAACGAGGCGTTGTTTCGCCATTTTATAAAAAAAAAGAAACTAGCAAACGAAAAACTTTTAATTTTCCGTTATGAGTCGAGTCTCACTAATTAGAACTACAGTTAATGCGGCCGCTTGTCTCGTGAAATGGTGTTTATATACTCGTTTATAACTCCAAAACGGCTGAGCTTTTGTGGGTATTTTAATACGCGTATGGTAGTGACGTATAAAAGGAAATGGTGTAAGTGCAGTTTGTTTGTTGAATGCTGTGACTTTAATAGAGGGTCGTATTCTACATTTAGTATAGTTTATTTTCGTTAAATAATTATAGATTTAGTTTATTGAATTTTTAAATTAGTTTAGGTATATCATCTTGTTAACAGTAGACTGATACGGTGATTTCGAAAACAGTTAAAGTTATTTTATGTTTGAGATAAGTATGATTTATTTTCCTTGTTTTTTTTTTAAACTCGTTTTGTAAATATATTTAAAGAAAGACAATTAAAAATGTAAAGTAAACTACAATATCAATGTATTTTTATTGTTAGTCAGTCTCCTGATTTTCTTTCTAAATAATATGTATGAACGTATTTCCGATTCCTGCATTTTCATTGCTCTTATCAATATTATATACTTACAAGTACCTATAAATTCATGTTTTAATCTCAGATTAATTCCCTTAGCAACTAAGTATACATTTTCCTGTCCTAGTCATGTAAATCCCTGCGGTAACAAATAAAATGTGGTAATATGGTTAGCATCCGTTTCCCTTACAAATGATACCGTGTGTTGACATTATAATTTTATATTATCTTTTTTGTATTAGTCTCATAGAGCTTGCTGAAGAGATATTAAACTGTATAATTTGGAAACAAAACTTAAAATGAACATCCCTACTATAATATTATAAATGCGAAAGTAACCCTGTCTGTCTGTCTGTTACGCTTTCACATCTAAACCAAGAAGAAGAAGAAGAGTTCTCTTGGAAACGCGATATAACCGGCATCGACAAGGGCGAAGCCGCGGGCGAAAAGCTAGTAATGTATAACTTCACAATCTTTAGGTATTGTGCGTATGTACCTATTAACGTATTTTGTATACTAATGTACGTGTGCATGTCACTGAATTCTAACAGATGCATCGATTTAAATGATATTTTTTTCTATGTGCAACTTACTTGCTTTGTGCTAGTTGCTAGTTAACAGTTTTTTGTCTGTGTTGACCGAATCTAGATAGCATCTAGATATTTTTTTCCTAAAGCCCCTTAACACTACTCCCGCAAAAAACGTAAAATAAAACACATTAATTTAAATTACTACTAAAAATAAAAACCACCAAATCTAAACTTGAAACCTCCAAAAAGTTCTCTACAAAAACAAAATTCAATAGAATCCTACAACTACCCACAATAACTCAGCCGTTCTTGTGAGCAAGAAATTAACTACTAACAACGTGGTGCAAAATGGCTGGCTCCTTTATACTTGCCTCTCAAAAGAGTCCAGACGTTGCCCTTTCAGAACGGTTCATTTTACCTCGCGACCGTCGACGACATGTTGAAAGACCTAAAATTACGAGAACCGACCGCTTTCGTGTTATTTTCTTTTTTTAAGTTGAGGTTGAGGATTTTTGTTACGTGCTAATGTCGATACAGCTTGTAAGGAGTATGGTGTATGGGAGTTATTACAGTGTTTAAAAAGAGTCCGCTCGGTATTATGGCAGATTTATTACTAAGTAACGGTTTATTGATAACGTATTAATGAGGATCGTCCGACTAGTTGCAGGCCCAAACAATAATGTGCTCAGCCAACGATATGATATGAGCGAGGAAACCGTTGCATCTTTTAAGAAACATTGCTATACTTACTTCAATGGCTGTTACCTGGGACTAAAAAGACAGTTAGATCTTAATTCTCTGTTTTTAATTCGTCTATCTGATGATGTATCTTAAAAGGTTAATTAACTGTTGCTATGGGTATGGGATGACCAAAGTTCTTGTTAATTAATTTTCCTAATCCTGTTTGTTCGACACTCCGGATTCCGTAACTCTGAGACAGAACCTACATCATAACGAAGTAAGGCAACACATTTTTATCCTACGCTACAAACTCCTCAAGACTTTAAATACTGCAAAAATCTGTTGAAATTCAACCCAGATTTAGACAGATTTGTGCACTCTCTAAGCTCTGCTTCTAAATTCAATCAATGCACTCTACACAATGACATTGGACATTTCATAAAACATTTTCATTGACAATAGAAAAACTAACGGATACCTATAGTTTTGTATCAATTCCGAAACGTATTTGTGATTCCCAGGGGGCAGGATCCCATTGAAAATGAATGATTTATTTTATTTGCACCTCCCAATGTATTTCATTCTATTTTGAACAGTTAGGGTCTGCTGATAATAAATTTATTTTTTTATTTATATTCGCCATTCTTTGTCGCATTTTGTTTTTATGCGGTTTCAATTGATTTATGTGTATGTACGGAGATACTTCAAACTATATACTCGTGCGAGTAATAAATAGGTAATACATTAAGAAGAAAGGGTGGTTTGTAATTTATGCTTTACAATACCATAGCTAGTAAAATATTCGTAGGCTTCTGTTTGTCGGTCTTTAACGATGCTTAAATCAGTACAGTGATTTGATGGTTGACAGTTGTGTAATATTAAGGATGGCTGTACAGAACATGCTATTTAGAATTTTTGTATATTTGTTCATCTCAAGTTTCCTAGCTAATGCTACCTTATTGGGAAGAGCCTCAAAATTGAGTTTCAAAAATTCAACCGGAACGAAAAACAAACAAGAAAAGTAGTTATAAAAACGTGAGAAAATTTAATGAAATTGACAGAAATTAAAATCATAGCGTATCAGGACAATGAACAACATGATTGATAGTTAACTGTACATCGCCTAGCTTGTACAAAGGGCATTCCTTTTTATCAATCAGGCGGTTTTTTGGTTGTCTCCAGGGTAACAAGCTTCCTATTCAGAATAAAGTGATTTATTTCATATTTAGACCCCAA
This sequence comes from Trichoplusia ni, assembly GCF_003590095.1. Taxonomy (NCBI): domain Eukaryota; kingdom Metazoa; phylum Arthropoda; class Insecta; order Lepidoptera; family Noctuidae; genus Trichoplusia; species Trichoplusia ni. Next base: position 1,628,139 of record NC_039481.1, read on the forward strand.
TATTTATACCTCTAGGAATATATTTGGTATGTCATGTTTTGATGCTTTTTAGTTATAACTTGCGTGGTTTATTGTACTGTGAATACATTTCGAGGAGTTTAGTTTTGATATTGTATCTGATCTATTAATAGCGAAGAGTTATCTGTAGGACCGCATAACATTTTTCATTAATATCTTCTTTTAGGAAGGCTGATGTACTAATATAAGAAAGAAAGAGAAGAGAGATAAAAAGAAAAGAGATATAATACATTTTGTTTAAGCTACTTGGTATCGGTATTACATGATTTCTGCGTCGATCAAAATTTTATTGCCTTTTTCCTTTGTTTTTAACAAATACTCTCTTAATTGAATACAGAATTCTCAAAATCTGAATACCACTTCAATGACAACTGATTTACAAACAAGGAACACAAATCAAGCTTGTAAATAAATACGTTTGATCTGTTTAGACAAACAAACAAACACGACACAATAAATTACTTGAATGAACGACGAATTTTGACAAAAGTCGCAAAATTCATTTGATTTTGAACCTTAATTTAAGGGCTATAAAGCTGAATATTAAAACAGAGATTTACGTGATAGTATAAATTATTTTGGCAAAGTGAATTGAACTATAAATTGCGGTGTTAGGGTTGTATTTTAAATGGAGTAAAAATGTAAAGTTTTTGTGCTCTCGTCTGTTTAATGAAGAGTCTTGTTCGCGTTAGGTCGTTGTAACATTTGTTTTTAAAAGTCACAAAAACTATGATTCGTTTGAAGATTTAATTTGTGTTAATATGTGAGTTTGCATGATTCGTAAATCCTGAAAAAGGTTTTAAACTACAACTTGTTTTCAGTGTGAAAACGAATTATTTCCATTGCTTTTTTACAGGAACGTTTTTCTTAAAGGCAAAATAATGTAAAATGACAAGTTCTATTTTGACATAACTTGGCCCGAATTAAATTGATTTATGGCTCATTATTTATTTATTTACACTTCTATACATTAAATGTATAATGGCGGACTTAATGCCTGAGGCATTCTCTACCAGTCAACCATAGGGTGATGCAGAGATATCAAGAGGTAGGTGTGCCTATAAATAAAGGTAAGGTAATATATATATATCCTAATTAGACATACATAATGTGCAATATGTAGACTTACTTATTTACATACTAAGGAAAATAATATTAATACATAAGATATAGTACATACACATACTTAGATTTAAGAATTAGGACGATGAAGGTTGTAGGGACAACTCAGCTAGACTTTCCAGTAACAGTTTACGAACTCTCACTTTAAATGCCAAACGGTTGGTGGACATCCTGATTTCAGGGGGAAGAGAGTTCCAAAGTGAAACGGCTTGTACAGGGAAAGAAGAGTTGACGAAACCGAATATCTATATTGTTTTTCTGTTGCTAACTTATACAGTTATAATTTTTTAAAGTATATTTTATCAGACTAGTATGTGACAACAGCTTTTCACTTCACATATTGCTCTTTTGTTTACACAGTATTGCCAAAACTACTGACGCTCAACAATATTTTTCACTACATAAATTGAATCAGGTTTGCGCAATTTTGTATAGATACCGATGCACGCCAATATTGCTGGGCATATATCAACCTACCCCACAAAACCTTAACAATTATTAATTTACTGTATTGACAGCCGAGTAGAATGTTACCCAAACCACAAACACTTTTTCTGAGCCTAGGTGTCTTTATGGACGTGATTTAAAGGTTGTAAAACCCCTACTACAAAAATGATTAAAACCCTTACTGCGGGAGTCGTATAAAAAAACCTCTTTTAAACGAGAACCAGACAGTTCTCAACAAATATCCTACATAGTAACAAGATTTCAACATATGTATATGTACATGACCAACAAAACATACCCTAAGAAAAACGAAATCCCAGAGTTAAACAAAACAACAAGAATAATACGTTTATTTACTTAACAGGCAAATCTCCGTTAAATTTCTCGAGGCGGCCCAACTTGTTTATATTGTAAGTGATATTAATTAGTACGACCTATTTTCTGAGCAAATAATCAAGTAGTCCTACATACATTGGGATATTGGTGCCCTACTACGAGAACTAGAACTCGTTCGGTTATCACTTCATACTCGGAGTTTCGAAAACAAAAAAAAATAGTTGTAAAGTTGAGTCATAAAGAACTATATGGATCGATTTTTGTTCACCAGCTTTCTACATGAATAATATATTATGTTACAAGTAAATGAACTTAACTTTTTAAAGAAGGTTACAAAAGACAAGATAATAATTTAATGTATTTTAAGGACTAGATATTTAAGTAGCATTAGGTACCTTGACATAACGAAATTATGCACTTGATAAGTCTGCAGAATTTACATTAAAAAACAATTCAACTTTATAAATATTTTTTTAGGCCATGAACTCAAAAAAGTGCATTTATAAATCTCACAAATTTCTCACTTCTATTTCATCCAATCAAATGGTACCGGCAAAACAAATATTCGCCCAGAAGAAGTTGGCGAATCAATTTGAAAGTTGAGCCGCGCGCACTTTTGCGTAATTTAGTCGAACGCGCACACTTTCTTTATTTACGCTGCCTTACGTGACGGCATGCGTGTTTTCATTATTAACGTGGCTAACTTACGACGTACATGTATTTATTACAAAACTTAGTTATTTTCGAATGGTATACTTCTTTTTTGATGAACCCAGAATCATAAAATTGAGATTTTTTGAACAGACTCATTAAAATAAAGTACAATCTCAAAACAAAAAGTAATTAAAAATTTAAATTTAAAAATCTTATGTCTTCAAATGAGTCATTAAAACTACTGTATTAATTTATATTATGCGAGATCTAAAACGGCATAATACTTAGATGTTTTTACTGAAAACTGAGAATTGAATTTGATTTAAATTAAAAAATAAAAACATCCTATCTGTTTCGTATACATAATGACTATTCAGGCTAGTTTTACGAAAAATAGTATTCAATTGCTCAAAGCCTCATAATTCAGTTCTTTCATATACTAAACAGGTACATAATAAATACAAAACAGCAGAAACCCAGTTACGAAATTCTCAGAATCCAATTACTGGATTGTGCGACACGGGCCTCCCGAAAAATGCTTGTCCACACAAAAAGAGGAACTATTTACGACAGCTATGTACCCTGTAGTGTGGGATACTGCCCTATAAGGCTGACCTAGATGTAAAAGCCTGGAAGTTACTGATCATTTATTATATTCGATTTTGAACTCAAAAGCTCAGGGAGTTTAATCTCTTTTGTGTAATGTCAATATGGATATGACCACTTGCATAAAGGGTGATCATTTTAGATCAAGTATTGCTTAGAAACGAAACAACGTTAAATGAGTTCTCAGGATCTATATATTTTTTATCGATTTAAACATGTTGAATGTTCAATCAAAGAGGTACTTCTTCGCTTATTTAATATTAACATGTCAAGGTGATTTTTGCCAAGCAACCAAGCGTTGAAATGTGTTTTGTTTAAGTCATGCTATCAACATAAGGTAAGATTTTTTTTTGAAATTTCTGACTTCACGTTTAGCCTAATAGTAAAGCGCCAATGTGCGCGACGTACTGTGAGTTAAATCCTAGCGCGACGAAAAATGTTTGTTCTGAATTTAGGTGTATTTGTACCTACAAACGTCGTTAATATTTGCGAGAACCTTTCAACAAAAGGATTATTTCCTTAGTGCTGGGTTCATATGAAAAAAGGTATGTTTAAAAAACAAACACTTCTATACAACTTTAAGTCTTTCTGTACATGCCACAGGCTGGCATGATGCCAACGGCTTAAAATCCACCAGTATCTCACGGCGGACCATTTGTTCTGCGATAACATAGGCACAAATTAACCAAATTACTGCAACCAGTGACGTCATCGTGCCAGCCTCGGTCGCTGAATGCGCACTCGAAAATATGAGGTGTTCGGACAATTAGGTTAGAAATATTTGCAACGCCATTATGTGATTACGAAATTGGTGTTGTAGTTGCACTTTGTTTGAAGGAATTTATTATTATTAATACCAGCCTGGAATGTTCCACTGCTGGGCAAAGGCCTCCCCACTCTTCCTTCACCTGTCTCTCATGAGCCGCGAGTGACCAGTTCGGTAAGAATGGTAAATTCATTTCATCTCGCCATCTCCGGGTCTGCCTCGCTGTTGTCGGTTTTATGTCGGGGACCAATCGGTGGTTTTAAGAAGGAATTTAGTTGGGGAAATATAGCAATTTAGTTGTAGGAATTTAGTAACCCAATAGCTCCGTCTATGACTGAAGTCAACGCTACAAGCTTAGAAAACTCTCTGACTAGTGAACCTAGCGCATTACACCCTAAATAAGAAAATGGAAAGTTCAGAGAACAAATTGCCTTGTAAGAGAAAAAGTCTAGACTGATTCGTATTCCATTATTCTAAACTTAAGATAATTTTAAAAACAAAACTCATCTACCATTCAAATTCACTTCGTATTTTGATTTTCAAATGAAAACACATGTTGACTTCGACTAACCACAAAAACACATTTACAAAACAGTTAAATTGCAAGATAGAATCCAATTACTTAGCCTTATCAATGTTTTACAAGACATGGGAGTTATCCCGATGGTTAAGTGCCTATTTAAATTCCCAACGGGTCGAGAGCCCGACAATGGGCCCCAAACGTAATGGTTTGTACTGATTTGTTCACTATACTTCGATGTTTACAGCTTTTATGGCCAGTTAAGATGACAACTTGTAAGGGTTTTCCTAGTTATGCTGTGGACGGTATAGGGAAGAATTTGGGTGAAGAGTAAACGGAGGAATTAGTGAATAGATTTGATTTTGTTACAATCATTTGTTTTTTTGTGTGTGGGAGCAGGTCGGAATTTAAATACTTACTGATAATGTAAATGGTTAAAAGATTATGACGGGACCACTCAGGATTAATCATGACATGTCAACAATAGCATGTAAGTTTAAACGGACCGAGGGAGTGTGTCAAATAACGCGTTTATGAATTGCAGAATAACAAACAGCAAAAAAACCTAATCAAATCTTATTAACCTAAAATTGGGCTTACCATACAAAATTACTATCAATTGGTAATAATTTGACAAATAGCATTGTTTCTATATCGTTCATTTTAAACATAAAACTATATTTTAAAATATCTAAGCTTTGCTTTAACTGTTTGTTAGATGTAACATGTATATTTTCCCTTTGTGCAAAAGCACTAGGTTGTCTTTGACAAGGTCTGTCTAAAGCTATTAAGAATGCCTTCCAAGAAACTCCAGCTAGTTCATCGCTGACACTTGATGGGCCGTTACTCGTAGGAGCTAAGTAATTGGTCTCCTTGGTTGATATTTGCTAGGTTATTTAAGCCTGCATGGAATTTGCAGTGCACTCATATGGGTTTGTAAGATTACAAGCTTGTCCATGCAACTGAGATTGAAAATATTTTAAAGATTATAAAAATATTCTGATCTTAATTTTGATAACTGAATTTTCTTAATTTTGCAACAGAAAAAAGTTTTAAAACGTTGATATTTATAAAAAACCACGATGTGATCTGGTTCTTCCAAATTAAATAGCCGAGTGGTATCGGTAGCCACGCCAAACGCACCCACGTTCGATCCCCGCGCAGGACAAGCGGTTGCATGATCTACGAATACTTGTTCTGACTCTGGATGTATTTGTGCATATGACTTGAATATTTGTGAAATCTACACAAGGATTAAATTCTTTAGTGAGGGAGCAATCTATACATATAATAAAATTGTAGAAAAGTGAAAACTGTACACTGAATATTTAAAAAAAAGAATAATTGCAGGGTAGTCTACGAACGATTCCGATGCCGAAAATATGATTTTTAGAATTTTTGTCTGTTTGTCTGTTTGTCTGTTTGTCTGTATGTATGTCCGGAAAGATCTCGGAAAGTACTGGATAGATTTGATTCAAATTTTCAGAGAATATCAACAAGAGGTCCGGTCAACATACTTTTTACTTATTATCTCGCTTTTCGTTACAGGGGGTGAGCAGGAGCCTTTTATATCTATAAACAAATATCAAATTATCTCATAAACTACTGAATATATTTCGTTCAAATTTTGCATGAACCTGATCGTACACATGATACAACAAATATACAAAAACCATAACGCTACTATGCAGGGGGCATGAGCAGTAAGGTTTTAAATTTTTGGACTCACCCGTAACATCGTGTAATACAATTATGAGGTGTATTTTCACCCCATTGAGTAGTAGGCAGCACGGTCATCAATTTACACAAAAAACATCACGCTATTTATCTTAAGACTTTTGGCAGAGCAATAATAGGATTTTTCGAAAATAAATCATTTTCACAAAATTAGTCATTTTATTCTCTTTCAAGTCTGATATAGGCCTACCGCGACTATTTCACAAGTAAAATAAAAGAAACATACACTAATACGTTTTTTTATGCAATTGTTACCGTTATCGGTACATTCTTGAAAGAAAGGAACTTAAATTCTTTTTATTTTTATTGATGTACTAAAATTACTCAAGTTCAAATGTGGAATGCCGTAATATGATTTTGTATTTATTTACGATAGGTGTATATACCTATTTCTTCAAGATCAAAACATTCGTAGTGACACTCAACCCAAAGTTGCATGTAGTTCACATTGATCTCATCTATAATTATGCATACCAAAAAATTACTGAACGATACAGTTAATTATTACCTTGGTTCATCTGTAACAATTAGCAACATTTTTTTTTCTTAAATTTGCAACATTACATAGGCCAAAGGTATTTCGGATAAAAAAGCCCAGAAAACTTGCATAAAAACTGCATTTAAATAGGTATGCAATGTGAAAGATCTATAAGACCAAAGCTATCAATGAATAGACATTATGTATGTATTGCTAGAATAATGTCTACTGATACCTGGGATTTTTCAATATTTTAACGATTTGATCGGTCATCACATCCGCCATTATAGAGACCGCACACGTGGTCCTTCCAAAAATTCCTTTAACAATTTATTGTATTCTCTACTTATTTAAATTTTTTCTTCTTTCGTAGCCTGGTAAAAACAGGGGAAGGAACGAGACTGAATAAGTCTCTGAGATCCCTAAGCCGACGTGGATTTGGAACATAATGTGCGTGTAGCTATCGGCACTTACATCCGTCATACAATGTCTGGAAAATTCATTTTGGCTGTCGGTATCGACAGCGTAACCTCATAACCAACCTCATGTAGTCTTTATTTAAGTTCCATTTATATTATGCAGTAGGGATGACGGTAGGTATTTTACTTCAATGATCGTCAGGTATGTTAACGAATAAAATACGTAATTTTTCTTTGTAAATTGGTACAGTAAATAGAACTCATGCACATGAAGTCACTTTTATCTTCATATTCTGCTTTGTCGTAACATCACAAATTACACATATCCTATACTTTAGATTTTTGTCAGTGTCAATTTTAAAAAAAGGGGTGACTGATATTTTTTTTCATTATCACGCTATTTATTTATCAGCAATTGAAAGGCAAATCATGATCAAAACACCAAGGGGCCAAGATAACAAGTTTACCAACTTTTTTATTTTGGAAATATTCCAAATGTTTGTGAGGAAGATCAGTTTTAATATTAAGAGGACAATCAAACATAACGTGTTTCAGGAAACCGTTTATCTGGGTGCAATTTTGCCAAATCTTATATCTTATAACACTATGTAAAATCCACAGTTACCGAGCCTGACTCTCACTTCACCAGCTCCGTCCACAAAAATAATTTGACATCTTCTTTATATCGTCAGAAAACATCGTGTGTGAAAATAACAACTGTCTGGCTATCACTGTTCCTGAGAAACAGCCAGGTGACAGACAGACAAACGGACACCGGGGCCTCAGTAATATGGTTCTGGTTTACCTCTTTGGTTACAGTACAATAATAATTTTATGATACCTCATAATCACTGTTATAATCCGTCTAGCAATTTCAGGTGTAGGCCGGCCCAAGAAAAGACGTGCTCGAAAATCATAATCCACCCAATTAGTAAATGGAAAATTTCGAAAGTAAAACATTTTTAGCAGAAGTGCTAAGACTGAGTTATACCTTCTGTTATTTTTTCCTACTTGCACCCATTTTTAAACGGCTCGATTTGTCAATCATGTCTAAGCGAACACTCGCACATACTTCACGTTTACATTAAAATAGTTCAATTCGTTCGAAGCTATGATGTCACAGACAGACAGGCAGGCAGATATGTCAAAGTTATAAACCGTTTTTGGGATTAAATAAGAAAAGTCATTAAAACAGCTGTGAAATATTTGACACCAGGATAGTATCGTAAACGATGAAATGTGTTTGATTTAAACATTTGATAGTCTTTGGGCCGCTCAAGATTACTTATAATTTAGAAATAAAAAAGGAAGCTTAAAATATAAAAAAAGTGTTTCATTTTCAATATTGCATTACATTTTTGCTATGATCGTTATTATTAAACTTCATAGTTTTTCACATCTTGAGAATCACGCAGACAAAGTCGCGGGCAACAGCTAGTAATTAAATAAATAGTGTGCAAGACTTCGATCAACTTCATTTATCATCAAAACAGTCCATAAAGACTGAACTTCAGAACATTGAACAAGCCAAATAACGTGGTCATGTCGCGAATAAATCCCCAACTTACAAGTTTTACGATCAAGGTTCACGTAGCAACATTGTTTAATGAGATTTCACATAAAAAGTTCCTAGTTCAAGAATTAAGACAATGTTACAAACTATCCTAATTGGCCGTGTAGTACCTTAATTAACATTTAAAGGTGAAAGTTCCGTCAGAGGCACATTTAATTTGCACATTCTCGGTGTGAGTTTTGATCGTTGAGAATGAGAAAAGTACCATATACCCTACTAATAATATATTGTGGTGTATTTTTACTACAGTAATATATCAGTGTGAAAATTTCAACTATCTTATAGTCACTGTTGATGGGATGCGGCCTTGTGACAGTCGGACAAACAGCCGCGCATTAGCGTTCCATTTTTATCCTTATGAAATTCTGAAAAATTACTCTCGATATAAGATAATCATAAGTGATCAAAACGTGTATCGAACGACTTAAATACGGTTTTAGCAATGGAATGTTGCTGTCTTGGAGATCTGTTTATTTTTGGTATTTGTATTTAACAGTATGACTTGGGTTTAAGCATATTGTGTATCTGAATACGTGAACTGTTTGGTTTTCGTGTAAAACAAAGTAGGATCGCGTGCCGCTGGTCTGTTTGGCTGGACGAAGCACTGAACAGAAATAATGGTTGCGTGCTCAGCAGATGTAATTATCAATTTATAAGGTGCGCTTTAAAAGTAAAACATTATTCTATAGATAAAATAAACCATGCATTTGTTTGTGATATTGTAAGTAGTTAATTGTAGTCATTATTTTAAGTGGCAATCGCGTTTAAAAAAGGATAACTTCAAAAGATTTTTTATCTAAAATTTAAAATATAGCAGAATGATCTTTATTTGGGCATACGAGTAAGCCACTACAAAGTAGACAAAATTTGATACAATTTTCATCATTTGACAACTGTCAAAACTGAACAGAATTTGGGCAACGCACACTGCATCACTGGTTGCATTCAGGCGCCGAACATTAAAAATATATTACTCTTACATACGATACACGCAAGGTAAACTTAAAAATAACAATGAATTTCAACTGTCGCATTGCGCATGTTTCTCCTGAAGTATCAAACGAACGTACCCAAAACAGAGCGACTAGTTGTAATTAACAATTTGACCAATTGCAATTTCGCAAAATGGGAGTACATACCTATTACCGGGGTATCCAATGCAAGCGCGACCTTTTTGATCATACGATGTCACACTTCAGGACTGTCCAAAGTGTCTGTACACCTGAACCACTTTTATGATGATGCCATTTCGAATTTCCATTTGGCCATAATCCAATAGCTCAAAAGTGGAAACCAATTCGATTAGGTACATAAAATCACATACTTAGCTTACATAAACATTCTACGACAAATAATACAAATAATCCATCTTGCATTCACCAAGAACTTTTCTAAAAACTTGCTTGCTATATCTTCCAATGACAAAAGTCTCACATTATGTACTATCTAGTAATAAAATCTTCGTTGTTGTGTAATTCTGTCCCGCACGTCATGCCTGAGCCTGACCTGCGACCCTCGAGACAGGCATAATGTGTGCTTGAACAATAAATAGAATAAAGGCCCTGTCTTGATAATGTCCCTTCGGGGACCAGGCTAGGGGAAAAGCGACAGCGGTTTTTGTAAGTCTTATGAATTAGTGTCTAGTGTATAAAGGATATCACAAAAATATACATAGAAAAAAGATGTCAAAATTGTAATACTTGAGGTCAGTTTTTTAAATGTTTATGGTTTAAAACAAATAAAGAACATGCCATTTTACGCTAGAACTCGTTAGACGAAGTTTAAAACTTTTTTGGCAGTACCTTTTAATTAAATTTTAAAGGAGGCCAAAAATATAAATTGTCCAATTTTCTTTCTTTTAGTTAAAAAAGGATTCAATCCTTTAAAATAATATGACCGACAAGGCAAAAATAAAATAAGGTTTTTCCGCTTTCGCCAATAATTTTGGACAAATCCTAAGAAACCCTTTGACGTATTACATGATTAAACCGTTTTCCGAAAGAACCGAAGTTTTTTCTGCGCAAGTAATTGAACAAAGATAGGAGGCTTCTGTTGAATTTCTTAAGGTTTTATTCAAAAGATATCTTCTAATTTGATGTAGATGGAGGCTTTTTATAAATAAAGGATATGTGTTTGTATGGACGATTTTTATTTACGTCCTTAAGTTTTTGTTCTGCCGTATATTTCTTTGTGAAATACTTGTACATAACTTTCCATTTTCAGAGAGGATATAAACGTACTCTAAATGGATAGTACAATGAACTAGTCTTGTCTCCTGGGATATATCTTAAGAAGGAAAGCATGTCCTCATGTGATAATGGCGCCCACCGTGGGGCTAACATACAATAGAAACTTTCATGTTCCCACAGAAAAGATGATATTTATTTGTTATATTATAATGCTTTCAATCATAATAACACTTTTTGTTAGAAAATTTTTGAAAAAATAATTGAATCATCTTTCATAATTCTTTAATCTTCGCATAACTACGATTTAGGTCACGCGAAACCAACAAGCAAGCGAAAAATATATTTTTTATTAAAAATATAAAAAATAAGACAACTTTGTTTTCAACGATATCAATTACCTGAAACGGTTAGTACGTAAAACGTTTTTTCTCTCTTCCAACGAATAGACAATTATTTTCTTACGCCGGGGTCAAATTCGCAAAATTTGCTCCGTACCGTTACAGGTAGGCATAATCTGTGTCGAGGATCGCCGATTTGAACCCAAGAGAGCCTACTATCTGTTCTCATCTGGAAACTGAATATGCAATTTTTTTGTAATGAAATTAAAGTGAAAAAGAATATTTTTGCTTTGAATTTGAGTAAAGATAGTCGCTTAGATAGTAAAAATGTCGGGTTTAGGAAACTCAAGTTACCCATCAAAAACTACTATGCTTAGTTAAAGTATTAAATGTTTAAATCAAAATTCGTTAAAAAATTGTTTGGTCTCATTCTCTGCGGACTTTTTCTCTCGACTTATTCTCACTCATAACACAATCAAGAAAGACAAAACAAATAGTTAGAAACAGCAAATAAAATAACACAGGAAGGTCGGAAGCCAATTTTCTTGTTGCCTTATCGCCGAAATTAGGTTTTTAAGGTACCACTTACCACACGAGCCATTTAGGCTCACATTACAATGCATTGCTTTTAAAAATAAACTAGATATCTTTAAATGAGATTATTATTAGCCTCTTTATATTTAGGCTTTAATAATAAAATAAGTTAGGTAAATTGAGACCTCTTTATATTTAAAACCAGAATGTTTTTTTTGTAGAGCCGTATAATGTTCTAGTATACTCGTTTTGTATTCTCAAAAAGTAAGTAATAGAATAACCTTGAAAGTATGATTCATTAATGTCACACATTGAAACATGCTTAATAGGGATGATGACTGGGCATAAAAAGAAAAAATCTCATTAGTCCCTCAGTTAGATAGTTGAAAAGTTTGAGACACGTATTTTTTCCTTTTTCAGAAAACCTAGAATTGACAAAGATTAACTGTTTTGAAGTTTAGAAGAGGGGGCTTGTGACGTAACGATATGGTAAAAATTAAAATCTATCGTCTATTCTGAACAAACTATTAGTTAAATAGCTTTGAAATAGGACTATCAGTTTTATATATAAACTATAAATTCTGCAAAATTATTTTTATATTCTCATAACCATACATTAGTGTTTGTAAAACCATTGGTACTTATTTGAAATGATCTATAATCAATCACGTCGCACATAACAATACTCTAAAACCCTTTAACACATGCATTCCGAAACATGTATTGTTCTTTTATTTTATGCTAAACGGCAATAAAGTAACGTTAACGAAAACGTGTTTAAACTATTGTGAAAAACAAAACGGCTGGGACAATACAAAGGCTATAACAAAAGTTCAACAAGTCTATTCCAATAAAAACTACTTTCATAGAATATAACGTAAACGTACGAACATTTTGCAGAAGTTCCAATATGTTGGGGAGAGCGTTTTAGCTGTGTGGGGCAAGTTATAGAAGATCAATTCCGTTTTTTTTTTTGCTTAGGACAAGCGTTTGTCTATCAATGCTTGACTTGAGTTTGGATGTGGTTGTGACTTGAATGTTTGTGTAATCCTTCGCGACACAGGGTATAAATTGCAGTGTTTTTTAGTTTTACTTATAAAATGTCAAGTATTTTAGCTTATAATACTAGGTACTATTGTATTAATTTTACGTCTAGTTACCGAAATTGAAATCATTGACATTACCAAAATAATTGAAAATGATGAAGATTGACAGTCTTCTTTATTTTTATAATGACAATGATCTTTATTTTTATAAGTTTGCCTATCACTTAAACATTACTTTAAAGCAAAGGCTTAACGTAGGAAAAATTGCTATATATCCATGTAACATAATGAAAAAAAGAAAAAAAGAGAAAAATTTAAACCGGAAAAAATACTCTTATAATTCATAATTTGGACCAAACGACAATGTAGAAAGAGTTTGCCGGATAATGGCAGAATGAAAGTTTTTGAGAATGTCGGCCAGCGGTAATATAAAGCAACGCAAGGTAAAACAGATCTGACCTTAAAAAGGTTTTCAATACGAGACCTCTGTTATTGGAAAATATAGAACTATTGAGGTTCTAGTTTGTATGATTTATTTCCTGATTTGTTTTTTTTATTTAGTTCATTGAATATTCGAAATAGGATATTTTGTGACTTTTAAGAATGTAAAAATTAATAACTGTCATGTAATCACAGTTAAATTATTATTTCTCAGGCAATTTTTTTATTTTTTTTTATGCAAAAGCAATGTTGTTTGTAAACACTTACTTATAAAAAAATGTGTCATAGGGCCACGATAATTCACGATTACCTAGAAATCAATGTGTAAAACCATATTTTATAAACTAGCAGCTCCACAGCTCCTTGTGTTCTAAATAGACTTTATGTTCAGTTTCTAGATGGTATCGGGACGAAGGTTGCTTACGTGCACCGTCTGATAAGACGCCACTGAAATATGGAGCTACTAGAGGCCTACCAACACTTCGTAAAATAAGACCATTGCAGTTGCGGAAGCGAGACGTCCAGCTACGCGGCGAAGACATTCGTAGCAGCGTAGAGCAGCGTAGCAGCGTAGAGTGGCGTGGACGACATAGAACGCTGTCTCGCTCTTCCAACTCCAACAGTATTACTTCAAGATATGATGGTAGGAACCTGCACTACACTGTAGGCGGATTTGTGTGCCCATAATTTTATTGGTTTTGATGTTCGGTGCAGTGATGGGTTTGGTGTGTATTGAGGTTTATGTGATAGGCATGCAATATGGAGAGGATTTGATGTGTAGTACTTTTTAGTTGCTTACTAAGATTTCGGTTTAGTGTTTATTTAAATAAAGATGACACTACCTTACGGTAGCCTTAAGTAGTGCTACACTTTAAGTAGTGAGGTATGCTGACAATAAAAAAGCACCAAAATCTTTTATTCAAGTAACAGTACCAGTCAACATATCTTAAACGTAGACAAACGAAACTACGTTAGATTGGCCCACCATTGACTATCTAATAGAGAGTGATAAACAATTTATGTAACATTTATAATACAGTAAATTAATCACAATTTACATTACTAACTATAATTGAAAGTAAATTTCCAAAAAATCTATTTAATTGCATGCCTTACGTAGCTTCAAGACCAACAGTCAAAACTCATATCAAACACCTACTAGTGACGTGCCACACGATTTTCATCATGCAGAAACCGACGAACAATGCGCAACCCTACGATAAGATCTGCTTGCGCCAAATTACGGGAAAGGGCTGGAAACGCGCCAGTCCCTGTACCACGAGCTTTTGAAGTAGGTTAACCGCCTTTGTGGAAGCAAGACAGCGCTCTACACTGTGCATAGCAGCTTCTCGTTCCTACAGCAGCAATAGTCTTCTTTAATGTATACAATGTAGTAAGGGGCAGTCCCGATATCGGGCGCGTCCACTTAATACGATAACAATCGATTTTGGAGTCACGTTCGATTAATAAATGGAACAGGCTAGCTGATAGGTAAAGTGGAAGTACTGTGTAGGGTCGCAGGGTGGGTTCTGGAAAGTTTATGATTACCCGTTCGTATAACAAGCTTGGAAGCACTATTATAATATAAAGTTTATTAAATACTAGCTGTTGCCAGCGACTTCGTCCCCGTGGTAAGAGGATATAAGTTATGATTTATACCTGCCCTGTTTTTTTCACATTTTCCATTGTATCTTCGCTCCTATTAATCGCAGCGTCATGGTTTATAGCTTAAAGCCTTCCTCGATTAATGGTCTATTCAACACAAAAGAATTTTTCAATTTGGACTAGTAGTTCCTGAGATTAGCGCGTTCAAACAAACTCTTCAGCTTTATATATTAGTATAGATAAAGATATAAATAATTTTGCTCATTTAATTGTTGTTGTACTGTAAAGGTAACGTATTAATAACGACAAAGGTTTAATAAATAAAAACCTTTGAAAACACGAAAAATATTTACAACCTCCTTAGTTTTAACTCTACCATCTCTTCCTATTCTTGCAACATGATTACACGAATAAAATTTAATGACCGACACTGTACTATAACAAAAACTATTATAATCATGGCTGTGGCACAATCAATGAGCGAGCATATCCCAGGGGCGTTGTGGACAAGAACTGGCTGGACAGCTGTTCGGCTGTATAGCAAGCGATTATTATGTACCACGATTTCGATAGCAATTGCTTTAGTATCAAACATGAGATTAAAACTTACTTCTTGTGCCAGTTTTGGTATCAAAGCTTTGGTGCTGTATTCGTTCATATATTTTTGAGTAAGTCTTAAAAAAATACTAATTCTAATTCTATAAAGTAAAAGACAGTAGGTAAAGTCTTTTATTTTTGAAACAATTCGTTAAATCTCACCAAAATACAGATAATGACTACATAATTTTTAGGAAGGCATTAGTAGTAGTATTCAGTAATTTAAGCCCTTAATTATCGCTTTTCTGTCATACTTTAGAAAGTCTGCACCAGTATGTTAAAATCATCAGAATGCGAAACGTTACGTATTGAAACAAAACAGACAAAAACACTTTTGCAGGGAAGCACGGTCAATCTTTTTTCTTCTGACCAGCTGACCTACCGACGCGTATTTACCGAGATTCCCCGACTAGTTTCGGTAACCTCGCCGCCGCGTCAGCTCATGACTGAGGACTTTAGTTGCAGAAACTAGTCGGGCAAAACCAGTTTCATTTTAGTGTGAATCATTCCCTCGAAATTTGCATTACTGATCTACTCTGCTGCCTTTTAAGTACACAAATAATACACATAACACAACAAATCTACGTACTGTAAATCCAAATTGACATTCACACATCCATACAGAGATGTCATTAAAATCAGTACAATATAACAATTAATGCCCGACGGCCGAGTGCTGGGGGACCACTGACATGAATCGACTTAATTCCCATGAACTCACGCCGCTATTATGTAACTTCAATGAGAGATTGGTTGAGCTACAGTTCAGGCCAATTGTAATACAGCCTTGATGGATTAGGTGCCTATGTTACTGTGGAAATCTGCGAAGATTATTGGTTGCAAATTGATTCTATGTCGACCTCTTTGAGTGAAGGACACCCACCAGTAGCAATGCTAAACAAATCGCGACAGCGAAATATAATATTTTTATAGTTACTATCGTGAGAATGATTCATTATTCAATGATGCATCTGTTTACGAGTCAAATTTGTCGCGGATTGATGAAGGACTAGAACTCTTCAAAAAAAATATTTTACCTTAGGGCATTATTGACGGATCTATTCACTTATATTATTTTTATGAAATTTATTCAAAATCGTGACATCACGCATAAGTTCCATTCATTGTTATTAGACCAATTTCTGTTTCGTTTGAAAAACTTGACACTGAAAAAAATAATTGCCATCATCCCAATTTCGTAATGTCTATTTTATTAAACCCATGCTTAAACAACCAGTAGCCATAGCCACATAAATTGTAAAGCCCACTTTTACGCATAATTGCACTCGTATAACGCAAACAGGTAATAATTCCCTCTAATGTGGATGATAGGTGTTTAATTACACGAAAATAACGTCACATGTGTACTGGCCACTAAATTATGTACCTCTGTTGCATTATTTAGATGATCGTTCAATGTGTTTTCATATCGGTCTGTTATTTATTTATTCAAAACAAAGGCATACAATTATCGAAAATCAACAAAATCAAAAATATTTCATGAAGTCATTTTGTAATTTCTTACCTTGCATTAACGTTTATACTTCGAGGCAAAATTCAACTGTCAATAATATGTATAATGCGACGGTATTGTTTAGTTTTTAATTTTAAGATGTAGCTTAGATCTAGCGGTATAAAGATTTAAACATCACATAATCTGAGAGTTCGTTTTCAACATCGCTATTTTTTTGATACCCTAAACTATAATCTAAAAAACATATCAATAGACAAATTCACTATCAACCAGATCAAATAACTTGTTCCAAAAAGGTTAAACTACAGCTATAAGCTAAAGCTATAATTAAATCAACATCAATATCTTCAACAAGTCAGAAAAAAAAACAAATAAACTAAAAAAAGGGAATCCTTTGTCCTATTTCCTGAGAAATGGTTCTGTCTGAGGCCTGCCTGTGATTGATGACAGGCCAGGCCGCTTCACGACAGCCCAACGACTGGCCTTGTTTGAATTATAAACGTTCCAAATAACTGATTCGAGAAGACAGTATTTTACTCGATCGAATATGCATTGAAATATTTTTTTTTGTAGAGTTCATAATTATTGTTTAAATTAATTAACAGTCTCATTACATTTACTAAGTTATTATTATGAAATTAAACTGTGGATTACCGAAGTATGTGTATTTTGAATGCTGTATTTAATGTCACCTCGACGAATTCAAAAGTAAAACGTAATAGCTCGGTGCGTAGCATGTCATTTTTAAAAAACGCGTTCTGCGCTATGGAATTTAATCTATGTATCGAAGGAGGTTTAACAAATGTTCAAAACACAAAGGTTCCCAGAGTCAGAACAAACATTTGTGGCTCACACAATTGGCTATCTTGGCCAATTGTGTGATCAAACCCACAACATGTCACTCAGTTTGTTTGACATGGTAACCTATGCCATTGAGTTATTCATACTCTATTGTGTAATGCAGAAAGGTACCTACCTTAAACGTTTATTAAAACCAGATTTCATTGAGATTTCAACAAGGAACCAGAAATCTAGATTGTTGGCGTTTTACTAGAGCGGTAAACGCCTTTTTGATTCTCAAAAAGCCTGAAATGGCCCTTCCACAAAGCTCACTTTATGAATCCTTGACGGGTCAAATAATCTTATCGTTTTGCCTGAACTAAAAGGTCACAACGAATCCACAGCCAGCGCTACTGCTATATATTAGCCCATTTCGACTAACAAAATAAAAATTTTACACACCACAAACAAAAATCATACTTAATACTCAAAATTAAAGTTGCTTTTTGAATAACATTATAAAATCGTTGATACGAAACGAAATGTATAAACAAACACAAAGGGCAGAGATTAATAAAAGGAGAAGACAATGAGATATAAAACCTTCTTTGTTATTTTTATGAAACACAGTAAAAAAATTAAGGAATACAGGAGTTGCTGAGATTCCTGAGATATTGCTTTAGAAAATCTTATACAATGTTTATGATAATTTAATTATGAAAGCGAGCTGGAATGTATATAAACCCCCGCTTTACATTAAACAAGTATATAATACAAGATGGCCGTCTGACAGAGGTAACGACACAATAAGAAAAAGATAATTTCTGACGTTGTAATTTATTGCTTTCAAGGTCTAATCTATCTTTTTTTGAAAATTAATATTGTCAATAGAGATAACTCATGATAAAAACTTTAATAGATGTTATAATTCAAAAGCCTGTTAATGCTTAACAGTAGGAAAAGTCCAATACAGAGAAGAAATAAAGGTACATCTCCAACCTGCACACTTCGATACAAAGGCCGAGATCCAGGCGTAGAAGGAATAAAACATTCAACAGAGTTGAATTTCGTAAAATAACAACGGAACCAAGCAAAGTCAATATACTGTATCCAATTGTATAGAAATTCGGTCAGCGACCTTATGCCCGACCACGTTCTATTAAAAATATTATTTTAATCATTTCAAGAGTCAAGATCACAACCAGTGTTTACTTTTTCGTCGGAATATATCTCGGCAGCTCAATTGAATCCGTAGGACCGATATAAATCTCCATTTTTCGCGTTCCAAGTTTTATTTTGTTCGACTCTACATTTCACAACCGAAACCAATTCAATCATTCAAAAGAACAAAAGTAACCCAGAGTTTGTTTGATGAAAAAATGGATTGATTGCACTAAGAGACGAGACGAATGAAGAATAGTACTTTGAATGCATTTACCCATTGTTTCTTTATGATTTGTTCTTTAGGAATAGGTGAAATTTTGTGTCTATGACAATACAGTAGCTCAGTTGTGTATGAGTTATAAAAGAGAGTTTTTAAATTCTTATTCATTTATATATCAAAGCTTGTTTTAAAGAATGATTTTTATCCAACGAAGTACAACGCCATCTACCGGTCTGAGTGAAAACTAATATCCAGAAATTCTTTACCAACTTACCAATATTTATTCCCACAAACACTTTACAACTTTGATAATAATTAATTCCGTTTCATATCAAACACCGAAACCCGTTGCAATTTGCTTCGACGGCGGTATAAGCTCCGCCAGGGTATAACACGGCGAAATAGTAAAACGGCGATTTTATTGGCTGGGTAACGCTGGGCGATGCATACTGAATTTTGCAAGATTATACTTGGTTTGAACTGAAAATTAAGCTAAGTCAGCTAACAGTCGAAATGCAGTACCGTTAAATATTCAAGGCGAGTATTAGGTAGGGAAATTATGACGAGACTCGCTCACCTAATGTACGTGCTGACTTGATTTCTGTTATCGTACTTCTAGGTTGATTCCAATGGAAATTTATTGGCAATTTACTGCTATAATGGTGAAGGTGTTGTGGTTTATCGGCAGGTTGATATCACGAATTGATGTTGTTCTGTTTTGACTAGTATCTTACAATAGGTACTGATGAATGTGCATAGTTATGCCATATATTGTCGGTATGGGTTTTTGAAATCAGTGACGTGTATTTCGAGAATAACGAATTTAGTAAAAAAAACGCTCGGTAAAAAAGAGTCGGACTCCCGAATCTAAGGGTTCAGTGCAAATAGGGTAAAGAAAACTAAATCTGGTTGGATGACAACAGTTTGAAGGTTTAAACCCAAAAATTTTTTTGTCACCCAACAAATGTAGGACCTTAACAAACGTTGCTTAACCTTTTTTGAACCTTTTTAAGTGCCAAAGCGGCAACAAAAATTTCACTTTTGAAAATATCAACTATCTAGTTATCACAATGAATGAAATACAAGCCTAGTGGACGGCGGACGACAGCAGTTCCTCGGCTTCTGTTCAAACCCTTTGAATACGAATAAAAAAATCATACGCAAAACGTATCATCAAAGTACTACAAAGCGCTCAACACCAAATCAACATATTCAATATTAATCCACGAGTTTAATTACAAAAAGTTTCATCAAGAACATTTCCTTGCGTCACTGTAAACGATCTTCTTTTAAAACAAACGAAGCTTAAATTTCAAAAGTAACATGAGTGCAGAGACTTTACAAAATATCGTACGGTAGACGTATTGGAAAACATTCCAACTTTAAGAAAACAAAGAATCTTACTTAAAACTTTGGTCCATCATTAGACACTTGTAAGATCAAAGAAGAAGTTTGGAGACAACTAAGGATTAAATTTCAACCTGAACGTGGAAATGTAACTCGAGTATTTGGTGCTGGAAGAGATTTACAACATGAATTTGTTTTTGTAAATTAAATCCTGAAATTTAATATCACAATATCTGAATTCGAGACATGCCTTGATCAAATCGCTGAAGCTAATCATATTACAGATGGCATGGCTTATAAAAACACTTTTGAGCTAAATTGTATACTTATTTCATGTATCGGTTATATTGGTTGTTAACTAGAGATGCTACTCTGTCTGTCAGTCAGTACATCTTTCAGCCGCCAGGCTGATTTACATGTAGCATTAAAGCCATACAATAGAAAAATCGCAGAAGATGAACTAAGTTCGTTGCCGTAACAATAAGGCAGGCAACCTCTGGTAAGGTCATCATTTAATTGTCTTTGGATATTTCTGCTTTAGCGTTCTTATCTGACACCCTCAGTGTTACGAGGTATACTTGCATTTTACCGGTTTTTAATATAAGGTTAACTGAACTACGCTCTTATGCCATCCAGCAACTCAAACCACTCACAAATCTCTGTCTCCCGGATAAAATATTCCGTTTGTAAGCTATGTTTTAGAATAAACTTGTCTTACGTTGATAACTCGTCCTAGTTACTGTGGGGACCATAATTGGGATCCTTTGGACTTCGTTCGAAAACCTTCGAATCGGATATTCTTGAATAAATTATTGGAACTAAAATACCCTGAGACTGTATCGATAAGGTTGCCAATAAGGACCAACAATTTTGGTCCTATGTCGGTACTTGCTCTGAATTTTTTATTTAGGTTTCTGTGGGCACACTCGTGTTTATGGGTTTCGTACGTTTTGTTATTTCGTAACCCTTGTTTGTAAGGTTTTTGTTTTCTTTTTGTGGTTAGAAAATTACATTACAATAAAGTACTGGTACAAGAAAATGGTTTTTTGGTTATTTTGTGTAAGAATCAAAAATACATTTATCTACTAAATACTAATTAAAATCTTCTTATTCTTTTTGCATGGTTGAATATCAACCTGGTGTCCGGGTTTAAGCCGATCGCAACGTTCTGACGTTTATTTTCAGGGTTGTTGGTTTCCCAATAATGATTTCTTACACCATTTCAAGCAAGTGATAATTGCTTGTTATACGGACATGAATTTGAAAAGATATTGTTGGGAATTGGTTTTGAGCATACGACCTTAGGCTTGGCAATCCAACGGTATTATCACAAGGCTATTACTGTTTTTACATAATGAATTAAGATTCGACAACGCAATAATCATAATATAATTAATATGAAAGTTCTTATATTTTTTCTTATTCAAATAAAATACGTGAAGTTATCAATGGCACACATGCCTTAAGTTAATCAAACATATTTGAGTAACGTTGACTGAACAAGAAACTTTTATTACTTTCAAAGGACCACGCTAAGAAAAACTTGGTCCTTCGAGTCTTAAATAATTTATTACATTTACATACAAAACTGTGTAACAAAGTTGTGCTTTAATTATCGAGGTAGCCTCTATTATAGCTAAACTACAATTATAAACAGAATATTAACAAGGACCTGCCCTTGAGCGAAACAATTCAACATTAATGATATGACTAAGTTCCGACCGGCCAGGTTACGCTTCACCGAGTTAACGCCTCGGTGTCGCGGTGTGATGCGAAAATAGAACGTCGTGGGAATGTCTATTTGAGTGGAACTTTATGAATAGATTGATACCGAAAATAGAATGAGTCCGAAGTTAGATATTGCTATGATTACTTTTTGTTATTCCAATTTCGTTTCGTTACTAGTTCATTGTTGATTTCGGACTAAAATTATATATTATTTAGACGTCTGAAATTGGTTTCTGTAGTTGTATAGGTACATAATATATTTTTGCTTGTGTTTATCTTTTACTTATATTTTTTAATTACATTTATTTTTCTACCCTTAATAGAGATGATTTGTTAAGATGGTAAAACCCTTTTAAGAAGCAAAAGTCTTAATTAACACCTCAAATTATGTAAAACTTATCATTTACTTACTTTATAAATCATTTTTCACTACATAACAAATTCATTATTTTTAACCGGAATGCAAAAATCTAACATTGGCAAGAAAAACATCTGTTTAATATCCAGCCCCTCTTGCCAACTGTCTTCCTGACCGACAACGCATGGCTTAAAGCACTGATAGGAAATGTTCGAAGTATAGAGATTACAGCTCGAAGTCAGGTTACTCATCGAGACGAACGAAACGTCATTTCCATCCATTCTTGTCTTCCAAAACAAGAAGAAACTCGTTAAGACATAGATGGTCAACCATCCACGGACCGAGGCATAGCTTAACCGGTACTCGAAAATCTTCTCCTCCATTTTAAATGGGTTAGAAATGAAATAATTAAGAAAATCCTATCTTATTTTCTTTTTACGGTACTATTAAATCAATCACTCACAGTAGGCTCTTAACTTCAGCGAGACGATAAAACAGACTCGATCTGTCGAAAGATATCAGAAAAGTTTTTAGGGCTAAAATAAAATGACACGTTTCGGCATTATGTCTGCGACTAGAACTATAACTCAAAAGGTCCCGATAGAATTGGCAAACGTTGGACCTTCAAGAATTTGATGTAGGGTAGCCATGAAGTCGGTGCTTGTAATTAAATTATATGTGAAATTTTATTTACCAATGTTAAGTAATTTTGATCTAGTTTGGAATGCAGAACGACTTAATGGCGAAAGGAAAACACGGTATTTTTTTACTATATTCTATTTTTATGTTGCATCTGCCAATTTCTTATTATGCTGATTTAGAAACAATAACAAAATTTGTAAAATTACAAATACCGTGACTGTATTGTGATTCTTGATAGTTTTAAGTTTTTTTTTTAATTAACATGTAAGTAACAATAATAAACATGTCAAAAATTCTTGTGTTTTACGGATAAGGCAACACTAATAATAAAACGCTAAGTTAGCTTTCTAACAAGAGTACAGATCGAAGTAAAACTCAACTCTTCCAATCAAAATGAAGGTAAAAAAAATCCGACAAATCCAACAAATCATGGTCGTCCAAATTAACCCTTTCACGGTGACTAAACATGCGCAAGTCCGACGGGCCCCGAAGCCAGGCCCGCTCTATATAATTAATCACGGACCCCTATTGACAGAGGATCATTTGGTCCCACATAAGTGGAATCCATACACCTAATACCTGACCACTGGCATTCCTGAAAGCATGTTTGCGAAACGGAATGCAAACCATTAAATTGATTTACATGACGTATTTTTATGGTGTTTAATGAAAGGGTCGGTTACAAATAGGCTATTTTTTGCGTTGAAATGTAAATGTATTCAAATGGATGAAAGATCGGATGGTGGGAATTAAGTAAACAGGACGTTGGTTGTGTTTTAAAAAGTAAATTGAAATGTGCGTTGGTGGGTAAATTGCGTTACATTTTTTGCAAATGTAGCTGTTTAGTCGTTCATGAAAAAGAAATCATAAAGATGAGTGGAGTTTAAAAATAGATGCAGAATATTTTAAGTAGCGATATAGAACAAATTATATTTAGCACACTCAATATAGAAAACAACCTTTGAAATTGCCACTACGATCACGATCAAAAAATCGCGAAAAAAAATTACCTTGGAAACCTCACGAAGACCACAGAAAGGTAAACGTTTACAACAATTACCGCCAAAAACCTTACAAAAATTCTAAAACTAAAGGCCATTCATCAAAATATCATAATTTTCTGTAACGTTCAAAACCTTGAAAACGTTCAAAACATATGTATAACACAAAAATAATTTGATTTTTACATCGCAGGTCTCAGGGAAACAATTCGGATAAGTTATCTGCTCTGATTCCGTATTTCATTTTACAGAGCCCATTGTTGGGGATGATAAAGGGGGCCCTAAGCTGCGCCCTCTGATACGATGGTTGCTTACCTGTTGCCAAAGATTAGGACGCAGAGAAGACAGTTTGGGCAGGTTTTGTTTTGAGCATTATTACTCGTGTCGGGAACAAGACGGGTGAAGTAACTGAAACCTGATTGACAGCATTGATAGAACCCATTCGTTAATTGCTTTAGATCAGGAGTTTAATAGTTTTATGAGTATGCTTGTCAGTAAATATTCAAGATCTATTTTCCACTAGGTTTTCAAACAATTTTGCGGCAACTTTTTTTAAACAGTATTTAATACGTATTATTTTTTATCATTTAATATTATGTGGAATCACACTAATGTGACATTGTTCATTATTAATCTTTTGTCACCCCAATGGCAGTTCATCGATAAAACAATTTTACATTTCAAAAACCCTGACGAGGTCTCAAACATCCTAAACTCAGTATTTTACCTACTCCATCGCGTTCCATCTATACTTAGCTTATCAGTGGCCTTTCTTGGAGAATAATGTACGCCCTGAAAGATAATACTTCGCAGTGGATGAAAGAAAATTAAAATTCATAAATCTGTGAAACGGTGGGCGCAGTATTAAATATAAGAACAGCAATTTTATAATTTTTATTATTGCCTGAGCGATGCGTCTGATGGACGTGTTGTGTTTTTATTATATTTTCAGAATTTATGATATTTAAGTCGCAGTTTATGGATATAATTATAACTAGGATTGGTATATTAGGACATCGTAGAATAGACTTTATCCAAATGGAAGCTTTTGCTCTATAGTGGGTCACAAGCATATTTTTTTTTTCTCTCGATTGTTCTAATTTAATGTTTGCCTCTTTATGAAAAGTAGCCAGGTTCTCGTTTAATTATTTTCGTATTAATTTTCTATTACCCTGAAGCAATATTTCACTGCTAAGTAAAATTTAATTAGCATTATAAAAATAATAATAATTAACTACCACTTGGTTTACAAAATATTTGCCCCTTTGTTCCTGTTTTCTTAACGTTCTAAATATAAAAAGCTAATTATTTCAAATCATACGCTACACTTAATTAAAATTAGACCTTTAACCGTTAAATACGCTTCGAGAATCTTCTTGTTCTTAATTATAATATACTTGAGTGAGTTTTCTCAGCAAATGTTTTCATGGTACATTATGAAACGGTTTTCTACTCACTAGTTTGCAAGTATTTACAAAGTGATTTAAAAAAGCAATCAAGAACGATAAAACATTTTGTTAGATCTTGGTTTTAGTATATAAGTACACATACGAAATCACTCTTTATTTTACAAAAATATTTTTATAATTAACTAAAAACTCATAATTTGAAAGTCACATAAATTTATGACAGTTCTTTAAACATATTTTTTTTAAAAAAAGACTTAAAACTTCTTAACACCAACTAATCATAATTAACCCTAAAAGCCCATTTACCACCATTTGAGAGATCATTACACTTAACCCTTTAACGGCAGGACACGTGTATAATATTTGTAACAATAAGACCTTCATCTTATACTGTCATTATCATATCTTGTCAGAAGTTCATAAAGGGCTGACAACCTTAACATGTTGGATAAGATGTAGAGACAAGGGTGACGTCAGAGGTTCCATTCAACCCTAAGCTAGTTAGGAATGAGAGACAAATTGGTTTAGATAAGATCATTTAAGAATTTCGAATCGATAAACTAATATTCCCAAAACTGAACGGCGTTCGGGGACTGGAAATTATAGACGTCAACGAAAGGCCAGGCTAAAATGGGATTGGTTTAAGTCAGCTGCATGGACAGTGATAGCTGGGCAAAAGACACCACATAATTGAAAAAAGCGAGACGATCTAAACGCTTATGGCATGGGCTGGTTCCATCTGGCCCGGGACAGAGAATACTGCAAGGATTTTGTCGGAGGCTTTCACCCAGCAGTGGGACACAGTGGATTACAAAAAAAACATCGATAGCCGATAGCAGTTATTATAAGGTCCTAACAGCGGTTATTATAGTGTTAGGACACAATTAGCAATGGGCTGTGGGTTTGGTTCCCGCATAAGGCAATTTATATTATGTGTAATCCACATCTGCTTATTCTAGGCCCATGTTCGAAAACACAAAAGAAATTTCTTGAGAGTTAAAAAAATTACATTTGTGATGATGTTTCGTTGATGATCTAAACTACATATGTTTGAGCAAATGTTCGACACAAGTATACAATCTTTAGCTGATGTGACAGCGTAGCTCACCGTAGTAGCGTAGAGTGTTACGTTGCTCGTTGCATATTAAAATGTATTTTGGGATACAAGGCTACGTGGCTACGGCGTAGCAAAATAGTTACGAGTTAATTAGTTATTGAAACCTGTCCAAAGTTACTACATGTAGAGAAGCCTGTGTAAGTTTAAGTTACTTGTTTTAATTAAAGTACTTAATGGGTAATAGGGCTTTTTACTTTTTTGATAAACTTGAAATATTTAAGATTTTAAACATTCTACACAACCTCGTCAAAACGTCAAGCCATAAAAAATAAATACGTGTTTCTTTTCATTCCTCTTTTAAATATTTTAATAGACATAGGAAAACAAATGCTAATCAGATTACAATGTTGAACCAAACAAGCTAATCCAACTATGACCATAACAAAACCAAGACAACATCTAAAACTGCCTAAAGTCGTGCAATTTCCACTGAGATTAAAACATGTCCGCTATTTATACTAAAACGTTTATAATATCAAACGAATGACTACAAAGAGTTACGGAACGCTACAGAAAGGACGGAACATTAAGCTTCTAAAGAGAATAGATGTGGCAGTGAGTGTAGTAAATGGAAGCAGAGATAGTTATAAATCGATTTTTAAATTCGTAAATTTTAGTTGTAAATCGTCTTACTGTCAGATTTAAACAAAACGTTGTTTTTACCTCATTATCTAAATTTCCGTACTACTCATGCAGAAAAATTATTTACCGATATGAGTAAAGCAACTTTACCGATATGAGTAAAGCAACTGGAAGGTGAGTGGGGAAGGTTTTGTCTCTTTTGGTATTTTAACTAGTAGTAGTAAAGACAAGGAACTCGAACTCGCGAAGGCTTTTCTTTTCCAAAATCTATTTGTCTTTTACGATTTCTATTTCTTCTAGGAAGGAATCGTGTGACCGGTATATTTGGCATTCCGTGAATTTGTCATTTTAAACCTTAGCACCTCAAAATCAAAGAACTATTCCAAAAGGAATAATTACATTGGTAGATCACTATTTGAAAATCCTTTTCATTTAAAACCACACATTATCTTCTACACTCCATGGTCTATGAGTTTGAACTGACATGCGAGTTTGCCTCGCGGCACATTTCTATTGTGGATAAACTTTATTCCATGAGGCGACAACACTGCCGCAGCTAATGGAGACATTATGATTTTATGGCGCGGTCTTCTGTACACAGCCTACAGCGTCAAGCCTTAACTCGAGACACATATGCCGATATAGGAATGACATACTGACGTGTCAAAGAGACCACAACAATACATTTCTATGGTGTATTCAAGAACAGCAATTCATGAATACAAGGCGAATCGAACAATACCTTCTTGAATTGAAACACATACAACCTTAATACCAGCTTTTTAACTTAAAATTGCTGACCGTGCCAAATGATGGCTACGCGGCCTACGGCGTAGCGTGAGCGTAGTACAGCGTAGTAAAGCGTAAACGTAGAGTATGGCCTTTATGTCTTAAACTTGAAATTGTTTTGGGCGCAAAATACCAAAATTGTCGGGTTCCGTATCGTATTGTAATTATTATTTAACGACGTGTGTTGGAGAAGTCGTTTTGTATTTTGTTTATGTCTGTTTCTGTCTAATTTGTTTTGTTTGGTTTGTTCATCTCATGTTTCGTTTGTTTTAGACCGTTTTATGGTCGCAGATTTGGATGTAGCTCAATTTATAGACGGTTTTTTTTTATAATTGCATACAACTTTATGTAAGTTAAAAATCAATATTGATTTTAAATGGCCCATTACAGTTAATTTAAAGTTTGTCGCCAGTTTCTTTTGCTCGTTTTTTATTATTTTGAACGACTATTTGTACCTAACGTATATTTAAAAAATCCATGACTTTCATCTAAAACTTTCCAACCCTTTCGAAGGTTTATCACAACTTCCTTAATTCACTGAACATAGTTTTATCTCCATCCCTTCAGGCTAATAACAGCACATACAATAATTACCACCGTCAAATATCCAAACTTTGTTTCAATTAGCCGCCGGCCATTTTGTGGTATTGAATAACAATCATTTAATTAATTTTAACCGTAATAACATCAGCAAAACATCTGATTAAAGAGAAACATCAAAGCTCGTTTCAGACCCTGAGTACATTAAATATGTATGTGGATGAGATTATATGAAAAAGAAAATAAAATTAAAGGACAGGAAAAAATGTCCTAAAAGTATGTGTTTTTGCTACAATGACTGTACTTGAATAATAGTTGTCTTAATGAGCGAAGTAATAAGATTTTTACTAAACAAAATGAATCTCAAACTCTGAGAACCAAAAAACACAGAGTATATCTAATATATAAAATTCCCGTGTCACGATGTTGGTTACCGTACTCCTTCGAAACGGTTCAACCGATTTTTATGAAATTTTGTATACATATTGGGTAGGTCTGAGAATAGAACAACATCTATTTTTCATACCCCTAAGTGATAGGGGTTGCTCAAACTAAAAAAATATATTTTCTATTTTGGACGAAATTGTTTGTTTTTTTTTTATAATGTGGCTTTAAAAATAAATACAACTAGAAAACAAAAATATTCGGCAAAACAACGTTTGCTGGGTCAGCTAGTTTTTTTAATAAAAAACAATAAAATATTTACCCGAAAATGAATCGTCGTAGTGAAGTCGTTTATTGATGATAGACTCGCGTTGCTAAGTATTTATTATAGTACACCTCCACGCACGGGCTACAGTCTTGTCAAACTAATCCATATATTTTTTATGGCTTGTTTTAGATCCCACTACTAGGCAAAGGCCTCCCCAGTTCTCTTCCAGACCTCCTTTTTTATCGATTTCTGGACAAGTGCGCCCCGCGTATTTAACTACATCATCACACCGCCTTCGTCGCAGAGTAAAGGATAAAAAAAAATCATTTAAGACTGCATATAAGTATCTAAATCATCCTAAAACCATAGCCACCCGAATCGGTTAGTGCATAAGAGGTAAGTAGCAACATTCGAAGGCTTTGCATATCAATGTACAAGTTTCGACAGTCTGGATAAACATGCTTTTGTTATGCTGAAACTTTAAACCGACACAACCAATACTCGATATCAGTATTTCTTGATACTTGCATTCTGTACAGTTTGTATCTATTGCGAAGTATGACGGGCTATGAAAAATTATGGCTCTTGGATCAAGAATGTTTAGTGTAGTGTAAAATTTGTTTGAATATTGAGCATTGTGTAAGTCATATAAGTTTCATTCTGTGTGTGTTTTTAGTTTTAGATAATTTGTATAACATTTTTCATGTGATACATGACTTTTTTAAGGAAATACTTTATATATTTTTTATTAATTTAATGTATTTCAATAAAATGTAATTGAACAAATCGTGATGGCGAGGTATGATAACCAAAGCCTTATCCACATCTGTCGTACTACGTCATCAAAATATATTTTTCCCAGGTTTTCAAGTAAAACACAAACTAAATCATAAAAATAAAATCACTAGAAGTAAACCAAAACCTCACTGCAACGAGCAAGTAACCAAGCCATTAGAAAAGCTACAAATGTTAACCCAGTTACCATTCAAATTCTAAGTATCAGGTCCTAATAAGCGTCGGGCCTATTTGGCAAGTCAGCGGCTGCAGCGCTGCGCGAGGCCGGTTGGTCCAACACACGGGGCTCCGCTCGTTAGCTCGAGAGCGCTAAAGCGCTGCACGTCAAATTGGACACTACAGTGAGGTCCAATTTGTGCACTCGCGTCGGTGTTTGGCGTGCTCCTAGTTCGGTAGTTTTGTGTGGGATTAGTTTCTTGAAAGTAAATTTTATTTTAACGTTATATTTTGATTCTTTGTGTTTATAGCTATAAGCGTTTGAATAATTTAAAGTAATAATAAATGCATTGTCGATGTTAGAATCACACTACCTTATTTTTTCTTGAAAGAGGTTTCTTTCAACATTAGGTACATTCTGTAAATACCGAAGAATTACGAACCGCCGCCTTTTTGAAGTTGGTTGAGAATAAATCACTCGTACAAAACTCACCAATGTTTAATTCAGCATCCCACTTCGCCATAATGACATCCCGAAACAGGATCACACTGAGTTCTATGTAACGAAATACCGAAGACCTCAGTGAACCAACAAGACATAATATGGAAAATATCCTCACATTTCAACGAATCCCATTTTATATTACTTGCAAATCTTCCTATAAATATTTATATTCTAAAATCTAGGAATAATGACTAATTAAGGTTTTAAAATGTAGTGGACGGTTCGATTATGTAAATTGGAAGCTAATATTGCCGGCTTTTCGTATTTGCGAAAGTGTATTCTGTATTTTCTGGAATTGTATTTTGTATTTCGGTGTCGCAGTTGGTGCCCTGCGCTGAAAAGGGGACGCAATTAGTTCAATTGTGCCAAAATTCTTTGTTATGCTTTTGCAATACTCAGCGCAGAACTAGACAATATTTTAACACTTCATGAGGGCTTAATAAAACTTTTTCTCTACGGTGCAATAAGCCAATTTTTCAATTTTACAGCCCTTAAATTATAACTACAAAATAAACGAGAACAACAAAATTCCGTTGTAAAACCAACAAATCGCTGCAATTCACATTAAAATATTAAAGCTAATAACTCTGAACTAATAGGAGCAAATTCCGCAAACTTGTACAGCGTAACTGAACAAAAAGCTTAGTTATTGCCGTCCGAACATTAACACAATTATTCCTAACATGCACCGAAAGAGGAATTGTAACATTAATTCCCTTAATTTCACTAGAATGTTGCGGTCAGCGCCTGACAGATTGTATGTCGGCGTTTTGCGGGCAAAAGCTGCGAGCATAACTCGCGCCTATGCAGACGTGCGATTTGTTCGTCGCTAGTGACATCTGGTTGCCGGTTGAAATATGTTGGGGTGTCGTTAGGTGGTTTCTAAAAGTGGGGACTTTTATTTGCTTGCAACTAAAAGTTGAAGAGAGGAATGTAAGTGTGAGAGGCCGAGTAGAGCGATATTAATTGTTGGATGGTTGCTAGGAGCTGCTGTGGGAGACGAATAATACATGAAGATGTTTAATTAAAAAAAAACCTTAAAACGAATTATTATAAAAATTCACTGAACTATTAATTAGATTTCGTTATGTTCATATTTTTTGCTATTTCCCAGCTGAAAAGAATGTACATAGTCAATTTATTAAATGAAAAAAGCAAAAATTTATTCACAAGAATTCCAATCAAACTAATTGCTTCTCACTTTTGACAGAAGCAGGAAGAAAAAAAAAACAAAATAACTCGACCCAATATTTTAAGTTAGCCCTTCACAGTCACTTGTAAAGGAAATTGAAAAAAGTTAATTAATTTAACTTTAGTTAAATAAGTTGGGATCAAATGATCTTAACTTTTTTCCTCAAGGTTTATTGTGAAGAACATAAATGTCCATTTCTGATGATAAAAAGGGCCAACATTTTTTATAGTACTTTGAATTTTGAGATGCTTTGTCGCTCTAGTACGTATATATATTCAAATTAATTCAGAATTTTCATTCTTTTTTAATCTGTCACGTTAGATCAAGGTGGCTTAATCGTCACGATAAACCCCCTGTTCCAAAATTTTTAGTAACATACCTCTCGAGACAAAAAATATCAGTAGGTACAACCTATACATTCAATTCAGAACTTCGGCTTCCCTTATCATATAAACAAACTACGAAAGCCCGAAAGCCATCAGAATCAAAATCACAGAGCAGAAACAAGTCCCATATTAATAGTGCGGTAACATTTTCTCATATGCGCGCCTGTCGCGAAGTATTCCGCAGTCTTCTGACAAGACATGCCTACATGGAAGCGTATTTACATAACTGGAACATTTACAGAGATCTAGCAGTTCCTAGAAGTGGCTTCTGGATGCTGTAGAGTCAACTGTTCAATTTTGGGTAGAGCCATTGTCACACTAACACTCCAATTTCTTAGTCTGCAAATGGGATAATTGATTGATCCATTCAATGGCAAGATGAACTGGATTCGTATGACGAAAGCTAACTCATCTCACTCATACAGAGATGAGAGTTGAAAGGCGAATACAGGTACTGGTCCCTACCATTATTTTTACAAGGGTTGCGTTTTGATGGTTCTATAACCATCAAAACGCAGTTCGGAGTTTAGTTACCTATGAAACTAAACTACGAAGAGAATCTTTAGTGTTTTGTTTTAATTTTCAGGGTTACACATAACAAAATAAGGGCTCTGTGATGAATATTACCAGAGGCCTATGTCCAGCAGCGGACTATTAAGTGCTGGTGATAATAATGAAGCTATAAAACAAGAATTACTCCCAAACCCTGCACCATAACTTTACTTCATCTAAATCTGACTTAACAGCGTGATACACAGTCCATGTTAATTACCTTTCAAGCACATTCAAGCCACTTCCATTGAGCTCTACATCCGTCGAAGAAGTTTTAACGAGCCCGTATTCTGCACTGATATTTCGGACTGGGCATGCGGAAGTCAAAATTAGTTTCGTCGACTCAATTTCTATGTCACACACAAATCGTAGGGACCAAATTAAATCTGTTACATTTTGTGTGACTACCCATTTATTACATTTCACCTTTGTAGCCTGTTTACTATGATTTCGTAATATTTCCGTAAATGTGATTATGGTTTTAGTTTTGGGATCGACAAATGAATTTTGTTTTGTAACAAGTTATGCGGCCTCTTTGTTCGTGATAGTAATGTTATTGTCATAGGAAATTTTATTTTGGCAGGTTTTCTAAACACTTTTTGAAACCTTTTGCATCTATACTAATATATAAAGTTGAAAAGTTTGTTTGTTTGAACGCGCTAATCTCAGGAACTACTGGTCCAAATTGAAAAAATATTTTTGTGTTTAATAGACCATTCATCGAGGAAGGCTTTAGGCTATAAACCATCACGCTGCTACTAATAGAAGCGAAGATACAATGGAAAATGTGAAAAAAACAGGGCAGGTATAAATCATAACTTATATCTTCTAACCACGGGGGCGAAGTCGAGGGCAACAGCTAGTTGTATATGTGGAAAATGTTTAAAAATTATGAATGGTTTCAGTCAATAGCTCATGTGATTGCCTAAAAAAGACATACTTATTCTACACATGATACTGTTTTACACTGGGTTAGACGTGATGACGGTAGATGGATAACTTGGAAGGCACAATTTCGGTAGGCCGAAAATGGGCAGGTGATATAAAAAAGATAGCATGAATAAGAGAGATGCGAAGACTAAGGGGCAGAGGAAAATGGAATAAGCAGAAGGAGGCCTATTCCTGGTAATGGGTTATTCAAGGCTGATGAATATGATGATGATGATGAAGATCATTCTTGCTGCCATAAATTCTATTGAATAGCATCTACTGATTATTGATGTATTCATTTCTATTCCTATTCATTTCAAAAATATAAGATTTATCTCATGTTTTATAGAAATAATTTAAAATTTCAAAATTATAATTTAAGAAAACTACAGAAGTGCAAAATGTAACTATTTAAACACAAAGTTCAAGAATAAAGCTAAGTATAGGAACCTTGCACAAGTTCCCTTGGATTTCACAACAAATGCAACGTTACACCAAAGAGCAAAGTTTCTGTGAAATATTTAAGTTTTGCACACAAAATAACTTTGGTATTACTGTTAAAAGTTGTTCGAAATTCCGCGTCGACTTTTTAATTCTATTGCATTTTGTTTAATGTTGTAAGTTTCAATACAATTTTTGGGGTTCCGTGCAAAAATTGAAAAAATTAAACCCTGTTGCTAAGGCCCCGCCGTTTGACCGTCCGCCTGGCACCGTTTGCATATTTTATTTGCGTGTTAGATGTTAACATAGATTTTTTATGCCAAAATTGAAAACTTCTGCCGCAAATTAAGAACAAAAAAGTATTTGCCTGACCTTCTTTTAAAAATGATCTTTAAGAAGTTGTAAGGAGCAACAATAATTGCAGCTAATTGCACTCAAAACGCAGAGGCTTTAGAGGTTGCTGAGTCTAGACTAGAAAACTAAAGATTTCAGCCTAGCTAAGCCACGGAAAACCTTGCTTGTAGATTTTAATTCACTGGTTCTTGTATTTACTAACTGGGGTTTTAAGCTTTGATGTTCATTGGCACAACAATATGGTGACATCGATTACTTAAGTTACACAACAACCAGTTTTTATAGTTTTGAACAAGTTTAAAACATGTTTATAGCTCTCATTAGTGGTTACCTAATGTAAAACGATGATTAAATATTTACCAGTATGGGAAAACTTCTATTTTGATAAGAAACAGTTTTTTATGCGATCTCACAATTTCAATAGCGCTTGACCATGACGGAACTAAATAAAAATCAGTGAATGCACGTCGGTCTACGGTCTCTGAGGTTTCCTTACAAAAAGGTAACAATAATAGGGTTCCGCTTTAACAGTAGTAGGTAAAAACTCGAATAATTCCATCAAAAAAACTAGTGCATTATTTAAATAGTCGAAACTACATAAATACGACTCCCCGAAAACTAGAACGAAAACAGCAAAGGACACACAATTTGCTCCCGTTTGTATGCAAGTTTTGAATTGAAACATTCAAAATTGAACCTTATTCGCTTGTTATAGGGATTCTGTTGTACAACCTTGTACGTTTCACAGTTCATTACGTAGTTCAAGGAGTTTTCATGAACGATGTCTATCAATTTTATGTTAGATCAATACGTGTGTTAACTCAATCTGAAAAAGTTAAGGCTTTTCAGAGAACAGTTCCTTTTTAGTTCAAAAAGCAAAGTTTCACATGGAAAAGAACTATTATATTGAATCTATAACGCGTCGGTACCAGATTTTTAAACAAATAGTACATTTGTCAAATTACCTAAACATCTGCGTCATAATAAAAATGTAAAATCTGAGTCAGTCTGTTTCTAATAATACAAAACAAATCAGAAAACAAAACTGAGACTAAATCCATTGCTAATAATTTCAATAGCATTAATAATTATAAAACAGGCTGAGTAACTTTTTTGTTTAAAAGAATCCCGCAACAATTAGACTCAGGACAAACATTCGCAGATCACACAAACGCTTGTCCTATGCGGGGATCGAATAACCGACCTCAACTAGCTATCTTAAATCCTATACAATATTAGGATATAGTATCCATCCATTCCAATAAAAAAAAGCTCTCACTCACCAAAATTTCGTCTCTCTCCCTCCTAAGTGATCTACAAGACAGCCTAATCAAAATTCCTTCACATTTATCTGAGGAGACAGTTTTACACTTATTATTCGTATTATTGAGATTTATATCACTTTTCTCCGAAACAGGTTTATCAACGGACTTTTATATTCTTTTTGACACAGCCGTCTCTGCCAAGTGTCGTGAGAATTGGAATAATTTATCTATGAGATTTCCCAAAGGCACTGTAGGAGGACAAACGAAATAAAAATCTTCCCTCTTTTTTCCTGGAATAAAAATAAAGGGGCATACGAAGATGTGTAATGGGAACTGTGATAGCGGTTTTGGATGTCATCAGTTCGATACAAGTTGTTATTTGAAGTTCTTGTCGTAATACCCAGCTTTGTATCTCGAAAACATATGTTTCGTTTGTACTTTCTGAGGTTTTCTCTTGTTTGAACATGATGTTTGAACCGTTTGGTCCATGTTGAGTGTGTTTTTGGACTAGTATCTGTACGCTATGGTGTTAGTTTTGGAGGTTGCTTAGTAGTGCATTATTTACTTTCCCATCAGTGGTACCTCTAATATTATAACAGATGGCGGACAGTATAAAACAAACCGTACTTTTATATGGTATGTTTTATACCTACACTATGTTCATTATTATGATATCGTCAGATGAACTAAAAAATAATAATTTATCTTTTCTCGTTCGTAAGTATGATTTGGGTTTGCCTAATCCCAAGTCAAACACGCTGTGAAAGATGTACAAAAATTATACTTATAAGCAACACATATTCTGCGGTAACCTGAATAAGACACAATAATGTACTTTCTATATTATGGATCTAATTAACTTTTCGATATTGACCTTTTTTGTACCTCACTTTAATAGAGCATCCGGGCAATTTTTATCCGCGCGATGTCCAGTATTAGGGCATACGAACGAGTTCGGTAATCTTCGACCTCACGAGAGCAGCCTTAAAATTAGCACGTCCCGGGAGACAGTCCATGAAAGCTAACACATTACATTACATTAAGACTGAATTTAATTAGGTTTATTGTAATGTTTATACATCTTTTTTAACTAATGAGACAATTTATTATGGTTTAAATGGTTTGAAATCTGATCATATATGAGTCTCATTTAACTCACGCGATATTGAGGGTTCCGAACGAAGTGGCTAAAGAAAATTGGGCACCATTTCTAGCAGGTCTTCCTATTATGGTTCTTGAGATATAGCCTAACAGACAGACAGACCGACGTATAGATGAACAGATAGTGGAGTCGTAGTAATTGGGTTCACTCGCCCTTTGACTAAAACCCTAAAAAATTATAGAAATTACATTCCTATTCGTGACCTCGTGTCACTTGACAGTTTGTTATAAGTTTTGTCTAATTCCTTCGTAATACCAAACCAATCAAATAAACTATAACAGAATATCTAGTACCTTAAATAAAAATTAATATATTATCCCAACTAAAATTACTGTCGTAAGGTAAATTCAATACTCAACTCCCAACTAGAGCTAATCATAGCTGAGCTAAGGATTCTAGTTGGTTCAGAAACTTGTCGGGCTATCTCGATAAACACGCGTAAGTGACCGATCAACACGTATATTTCAATTGCATTTTACTCTTCCGTTAAAATACAATCATTCATTCAGCACTAAAAAAACTTTTAGTAACAATATGAGGAACAAAGTTTAACATTCGTTACAAGGTACAAATAGCCTGACATTTACACTTCTGCTACATTTTGCTTTCACTATATTTCGCTCCGGTCTCGCAGAAAATTGTAGTATGCACTTGTCGTGCGAGAATTGGAGACGATTTCTACCGAGTTGTTTTGTAGTGTTTTGCTTATGTATTGAAAAGAACTGTTTGGAGTGTATTGAATATCTTGTTGAAATCCTTTAGAATTGTGGAGAAAATTTAACCAGCTGACTGGTTCTGATCGAAGTATAGAGCTTTGGATTTTTGAAACTTTCAGTCGCCTTTGAAAAATAATCTGCGTCAATTTTTGTTACAAAAAACCCTATCTCGCTATAAGGTAAAAGTTTCCCATACCCATCAACTCTCTGCGTTGTTTTTTTTTTCACCCAATATTCACAAGAAAACCTTTCGATCTGGTTAAAAAGCAGCCTACCCTTTCAAGAAAAGAATGAATAATACCAACCAGACCTTCTTAAAAAAATGTAAAAAGCAACGATGACGTACGTTCCAAAAACCGTACCTCCATTCGATCCGAATCTCGGGCTTCCATCATTTCCATTCCATATCCACCTCCATTGAAAAACAAGAAAATCTCCTCGCATTTAGATAAGGGGTGAAACACATAAGAAATACAAAAGGAACCCGATCGAAAGTATCAGACGTAATAGATTTACTCCGTTCGTTTCCGTCCTATTGATCGGCAACAGTATTATGTTCGGTCAACTTGACATGAGGGACAAAACGACAATATATAAATGTATGTATTGTGTATATAAATATATATTGTTTCTGTCCCTCCCCGAAGGCAATTGGGTCGGAAATTTTGTGTACTTATACGTATAATGTTGCGTGGGGACTTGCTCGATGATTCTGGATGTGGGTGTGACATTGTTGGGTCCTGTGCATTCTTCTTCGAGGTTCAACAAATGAGTATCGTTTTAATTTCATTGGCCTAATGGGAGATACAAATGTGAATAAATTAGACAAGGACGACATTACTTTTGACAGCTTGACTTTGATATTTTTTATATATTTTGCATTTTTTCATTTTAACAGCAATCAAGTAAAATAGTTTAGCTTCTACCACGTTATCACAACCCTAAAAAGTTATAATTCAGTCTACAGGGGTATCAAAGCTTCACTAAAGCTAAAATATCCCATTATAAATCTATGATCCCACTGCTTAAGATTTAAAATTACCAAAAAACAAAACATTAGTATTCTGTTAAATTTATAGTGAGGTCCATGTACGTTAAACTAACAATAACGCATTACAGTTAAAAGGCCTTCATCCGTTTGAAGTGTGCCTCAAGTTGACGAAAGTATATTGAGATGTTAACTGGTCTATGTTATCAAATTGTTCTTGCTTTAGCCATCGAACTGTTATTTAATTATGTATTTGCTTTGCTGTAAGATACTAGAAAAAAATCTCCCGAATTAAACGTTAAGGCCTATTAGACCATATGTCGGTTTTTCAATTTTACTTTTAATTAATCTAAAACTTTCACTCAACGCCATTCAGTCTCAAGACACTTAGAACCCATAAACATACTAATATATTTCTCTAACATGCGAGTATTACACACATATGATTCACAAAATTTCTCTGTTTGTGGGAATCAAACTCACGACCGCGCGCGGGGGCACGAGCAGTCAGGACTTCCAGACCCACATTTCAATCTTTCAGAAATGGGTTCTTTAAATCATATTAAGACAAAAACTCGGGATAATTCAATGGTACATTTTAGTCTCCATTTTTACTATAAAAAAATCTTTTTACATTATATTATCGAAAACCTTGAGTAGTAAATCTATTTAGTTGCCTAGCAACGGCACTTGATTAATAGAATAACAACCACAATTAAGGAGACATCCAAATTAGCTGCAATTGTCAGTAGTTAGTCCTGCGTCGGCTAGACTGTAGGTATGTGATCCTAGCAGCAAGTTGAAGGATTAACTGTATGGAGAATTATAAGATTAAAAAAAAACAGAGAGCCCAGCAATATTGACGCACATGCTCGTGCACCTTAATATATCTTACGCAATTGGCTAGAATAAAAACAAACAAAAATCAAAACTCCCGAACAAAACCCACCACTAATCCAAGAACTCTTTTGATTAAGTAATCACAGTGAGCATATTGAAGTCCCCACTCGAGTATTTTCGGTTATTATTCCCCAATTTTATCACCAGAACTTGTGGTTGTGTTAGTTAGTTTATATGGTGACAAATATTTTTTGTTAAAATGTATATAACACTCGCGCACTTATTTCAGCTTTCACACATAAGAAACAAAATCAAAATCGCTCAATTCATTCGGGAGCTATGATGGCACACAGAGACGGGGACGTCAAACTTATAACACACCTTTTTTTACGTTAGAAGCTCAAAATCCCGCCAAGTCTCATCCCTCGAACCACACGTGAACGGAGGTGCGTACTAATTATGGTTTATGTCAGCCGTCAGCAATTAGGTAGCCTATTGTATGTAGCATCACAAAGCGGACAAACTAAAGGATGTCGACGCACAATTACTCGCTCCTCAGTCTGACAATGTTGGTTCTGGTTGTACTTCATTAGCCGGCCCAGGACTGTAGGACTGCTGTGCTGTTTAGAGCCTGGTTGGGGTTGAAAATTTAAAGGGAAGCTCTCAAAGAAGATGGAAGTGCTGTTGCAGTAAGCTGGTTATTCTAATCATTTTGAATCTTGTCGTGTTTTGAGTAAAGCGTCCAAAATAAATAAAAAAAACCTTCATGGATATAACTTTTTTCCAATTGAAAACCAAAACTACAATGACCAGTACTGAAGGTTATTTCTTTTAATTTGCCTGGAATTGAATATCAAATAAGCTGGAAGGGTTTTCAATTAAAACAGAAACTTTATCACAGCAAGTAAATATGTACCTAAATCGAACAAATCGAACTCTGAAAGGCGAAAACGAGCGTCTTTGCACTTGTTTTCAGTTACCTACATCTACTCCAATAACTGGCATATACCAAATAACATAGCCCACATCGTACAACACACTACCCTTTACATCAATTCAGACACGACTTGTACGTTACCACGGGTCGGTCTAATTGGTGACCTTATGACCTTTATGACCTCACCTCCAATAGCATAGACATCTCACCTGTCAACCGAGATCCATACGTCGTGGTTATGACACACACATCAATTTGGACCGACATTGTCTGACGAAGGTTCAGTAGCAAACAAGTTTGAATCGGCCGATATGTTTTAACGAGATATTAATTGAGCAACCGATTAATTTGTATTTTAGTTGCTATGTTAGAGTGTGTGGTTATGTTCTGCTGTTGGCAAAAGGTCAATAGAGGTCATATCTTTAGAGGAAATATTACCAGTAACAGATTTATAAGTAATTTTGTTAATAAAATTGACAGAATGTAGCATGCTGAATATGGTTGAACAATAATCGTTATATGATATCAACAGCATTAATTAATTACAAAAGTTCACAAAAGGCTAAACGAAAAATGACGATGTTTTTTTCCTCGTGATAAATTAACCATAGAAAGAATCTAAACAATTTGCCATAATAAGGCACGTCTGTAGTTAAATAAATATACAAATTGCGAACACATTATACCCATAAACACTCCTACATTCCTCCTTACTTTCAAGCGTACATTTTTATATTAAGTCCTCAGCTGAAAATGGGTGACGATTTAACATAATCTAACTGGAACTGCACTAAGAATGAACAATCAGGGGTGCAGTTTTAAAATCACTGCCAGTACAACTCCACCGGGGAAGTTCGCGGCGGACCAATTGAAAAGGTGGCGTCCCCTCTAATTATATTGAAACTTGGGTAACGGGTGATGCAGGGCATCGGCAGAAGTAGAAGAGGACTTGGATGGGACTTCCCTCTCATGAAATTTGTTTAAAAATTGGGATACCGATTGTTATGCTCCGAAATTTAAAACCACCACAACTTTGCAATGGAACTCGACTAAAAGTAACCCAGTTGCAACAAAATATAATCGAGGCTCAAATTTTAACAGGTTGCGGTGCAGGAGAAACCGTCTTTATTCCCAGCATACCCTTAATACCAAATAATTTTCCATTCCAATTTAAAAGGACGCAATTCCCAGTATCGGTGTGTTATGCAATGACAATTAACAAGGCTCAAGGGCAGACTTTTCGTGTTGCTGGAGTAGATCTCAGTGTCAGTTGTTTCTCACATGGTCAGTTGTATGTTGCTCTTTCCCGTGTTAGCAGTTCTAAAAGTCTTTATGTTCACGTGCCGGACGGGTCAACTTTCAATATAGTTTACCCGGAAGCTTTGCACTAAAGTATTTTCGTTTTATAGGTACCTTTACCTTACCTTTATAAGGCAGTGGTACTTATATTGCCACCAGAATTTGAACCTTAACACATTATTATAAAGTTTAAAAGCTATAAATATTCTTAAGTTCTGTGTCTTATAAAGGGTTAAGCCTTATGTGAACGTGATCTAAACAATATTACCAATATAAATAATAATAATAAATATTACCAATACATTAACTTAATACACAAGGAGTTACACGCTGACGGAGTCGCGGACACAGCTATCTATACTTTTCTGCCGGAAGTCACTATTCCACGCGGACGAAGTCGCGGGCACAAGCTAGTTTTTTAATAAAGTTGTCGCATTTGTAGTTAGTGATAGTCCCTTTCAAATAAAAAAGGTTCAAAATCTCAGCTTGCAGACTAACCGGATTCAGCTAAATACCTGTGTTTTTACAAGGAGCCTATCTGACCTCCTCAACCCAGTTACAACACAATACCCCTTAGTAAGACAGGTCCTTCTAGCCACTAACTCATAACGCTTGTCACAGATCGATGCGCGGCAATGCATGGCAACTCATTACGCAACTGTTGGGCTATGCTTGTTTACTCACAAAAACAATTTTGTTTTTTAATTTATAAATTTTATTTTTCTACCTTACGACGTGTTTCCAACAAGCATGTCCAAACCATATAAAAACTATAAATTTGTCAAGTCACTTCAATAATATTAACCTTCTGTCATCGTCCTGTCGCATGACATTACCGTTTTCATCCCAGCCGACTTCATCCGTCGGTAACCTCGCAGAATACTGAGCAGCTATCGCGGACACTCGTAGCAGTTTTTTTTTATCTAAGATATTTTAACGAAATTATACTTTTATGGGTATAAAGAGGTTCGGTTTATACGTGGCGGATTGGTTTTAAGGATTGCTGTGTTAACTTGGATGCGTTTTAGTTGGGGAACAATATTAGTTGGTCTATATAAGTGTTCAGTTAACACTGTCAACTCCATTAAGGTTAGAAAAAACAGAGTCGTGAGAAGTGTAAGACGGCCTCGCTTCAACGAAAGAACAAAAATTTCCAAAAGAAAATAGTTAACTATCGTATTTATGATTGTACTAAACACTAGCTATTATGGTTTATCAGATAGCGTGGTGACATTGGATGGATACAAGATATTCTAAACTAAAAGATGATACCCTTGTACCCTCATTAAGTGTTCTTATTGTATAATTAAAAGCCATCCTCACGAACTTATTCTCCTAGAAACCATCTTTAGGCATTTAAAACTTATCAAAAATGTAAACTAAACACCACATTATATAGTTGAGTCAAAGCCCATTTTCCAATACAATCTTTAAGATTTAAGCTTCGATTAGCTCTGAAGCAAGTTCCGTTATAGGCTAACACCACAACAGTTGCTATTGTTTCCCTGTTCATTGAACAAGTATTAGGTTAAACAGCGTAAACGCAGTATACAGGCTAATAATGACGTAATCGTATCACCCTGTGTGTCCAAAACAGTACCTACATAACATAAGCAAGAGAAACTAACCGTAAGCTTACATGAGCAATTGTTGAACAATAATAATTGTTGATGTGCAACAATGTGAAATAAATGCTTTAAATTGTGGGTCCCGGCTGTCATTCATACACCTTTGACAGTCGTTACAGGTAGTCAGAAGCTAGAACGTCTGACAGTCTTAGGGGTATCGTGTTGCCCAGGAAACTGAGGAGGCCAAATAGGCAGTCCCTCCTTGTAAAATACTGGTATTTAGATGAATCTGGTAAGAGTAGAAATCGACCCCAACATAGTTGGGAAAAAGTAGAGGCAAGAAGTTACTTTGTTTACAAAATCACATACATTACATACACATTTACAATAAAAATATTATCAGTGAGAAAAATCACTCTATTCCATTTTCGCACATCTTCGGACAGAGAAACCTCGTCTCCAGCTTCGTATTATGCAATATATGTGTAGATCATTTATTTTTAATTCTTTCCATTTTATTTAAATGTTCCTATTCAATTTTAATTTAAAACATTTCAATGGGAATTAAACGGATTGCATCAATCAGGTCGACGAGTAAATAATTAAATGAATCGCACGCTTTATTTCCCGACGGGGTTGAGAGTTGCACTGGTTTGTAACAACGGTCAATATTATAAAAAAAAATAGGTACATATAGGAGTATTCAACTATTTAAATCAGCTGGTCATTTATGTTAAAACCTCTTTTGTCGTTAGGTTAAGATTTTTGATCAGAACTCAATACCTAATCAAAAGTTTTGGATAATCTTTAGTCGTCTACATTGCTTCATATCAATGGTCTAACATTCCAAATAAGAAGTGGTACTTATGTGTTATGTATTAGAATATTAAAAGGCTCATATAAACTCATTATTGTTAAGTCGTTGAAACGGACAACCAATTGAAACAATACGACTGCAATACATATGTCGAGTTGATAATATCAAAG
Organism: Trichoplusia ni; assembly: GCF_003590095.1. Taxonomy (NCBI): domain Eukaryota; kingdom Metazoa; phylum Arthropoda; class Insecta; order Lepidoptera; family Noctuidae; genus Trichoplusia; species Trichoplusia ni. Next base: position 1,672,441 of record NC_039481.1, read on the forward strand.
AGAAATAAACAACAATAAAAAAGACGACTTTTCTTAAAACCACCTTAAAACTTTCCCATTTTTCCAAGAAATTATTTACGATAAAATCTTCAAAGAATAAATTATTCAGGTTCAACAACATTTTAAAAGTTTACAGCATTTTAAAATCTTTTGGATTTATAAGTAAACACATCACGAACGTTATTTAATTACTCGACAAAATTCGATAACCATCGACATAGGTCGTACCAAAAAATAAAAACGTGACAAAAATAACAAACCTTCATTCTAATTCTCAACGTAACACGAAGTCTCAAAGTAAAACGGTTACGGTTGTGTGAGCGAGAGAGTGCTCTACGGCTTGTAGCGCTCTGTCTCGCTTCCTCTACGTCCTTATTTCAAAAGGTAGTGTCAAACCTTCCGCTGGGGTAAACGCACGACTGGACAGACGAAACAAAATGTTTCTTAAGTTGAAAGTTTATAATTTGTATCGCATTTAGTTTATTTTATAATGCAGCCCTTTTATAACTTGTAAATTGGGGGAAAATTTTGAAGAGGATAATATTTTTACAGACAGCCAAATCAAAATACAGCCATATATTATTTCTAAGAATCTGGATAGAATCTAAAGAACTATAGCGTTCTATTTACGTGACTTTTACATTTAAAATCAGTATTGCTAAAACAGAATTTAATGAGACTTTTTTCCCAAATATTCGAGGTATTTTATATCCGGATGAGGAGCTTGTTCCTAGGTTAAAATGCTAAAAATGTGTTCTTCTACAATAGGTAACTTCAACATTTTTGAGAAAACCCAACAGCAAGGCACATCTCACAGAGATACAAGCAAACTGGGTCCCCAACTTACCCCGTTTTAAGGAAACAGGACGATAATACATAAAAGAACTCGTAAGTCACATTTCTTCTCAATGTTCTCAGCATCCTTAATCTCTCTTAAAACTTTCATCATAAAGGTGGGGGAAATAAAATATTCGCGTCGACTTGAAGACTTGAAATAGTTGAAGATCGCCTCATAAGTCATGGCGAGAGGATGCTGGGACGAAAATGTTATTATTGCGAGGTCTTTGGGTGGATCAAATAGTTTTGTGTACTCCAGGATGGAATTGGAAATGGTGTTAGTGCAGTAGCAGTGTAATGAGAAAATGTAGAAAGTGTTTCTTAAGCATTTTTGTACCTGAACCCTTCGTATGCCAAAAGCAACTCCCAATTGATTGGTTGTGTAAGTGATGCAGTCTCTGTTAAACAGGGTGGCTTTGTGCATGTGATTTGTATGTTTGTAAATCCCCGCGACACAAGGAATAAATTCCTTACAGCGGGAGTCGTTTTTAAAAAAATAAATAAAAAAAAAGAACAAGAACACAAGCATCCCATATAATTTTAAATTTTGCATTTAAGTTTTCTGGAGTATCATGACATTATAAAAATCACCAGAAATATTAGCTAGTTTTATACTCAGACCCTGATAACCATATACCTATATAAGGGTTTAAACCACACAGTATAAGACCTAGACATTTTCTACATATCTTAGATTAGATAACTTAAAATAAAAAAATACAACGCACTTGTCATTCAAAAACAGTAATTTCTTCATTTACAAATTTATTCTAACTTAATATACCAAAGTTTAAATTTTGCAACCATATCCATTATTATGAAAATATCTGCCAAACGCGGCCCTTTGTATGTCGTGAAGTTATAAATATGACGCATGCATGAGCGAGCTATCATCGCACCCTCGACCCATGGGTTAATGTTTAATGCATGTTTGCTCTTAAGGCTGCGTTTCCACCGAAACGATAAGAGGGAAATGCCCTGTTTCGCGGTGCTGTGAAAATGCGCAACCCCGTGTAGGACAATTGTTTGTGTGGTCCACGAATGGCATGTGACTGGGTGTCTTTGTGCATGTGAAACCCCTGTGGCACAAGGTCTCAATTTCTTACTTCGGGAAAAGTTAAAAAAAAACATCATCATCGGCCTAGCTTTTTTCCCAACTATGTTGAGGTCGGCTACCAGTCATTTTCATTTTGTTTTGAAAACTTCGCAACACTAATGACTTGCAACACATAACTCACTCGGTTTGTATGCCCAAAAATTCTCCTTCTCCAACCTCTGCTTGCCCGTTCTGCCAAAACTGTGCTAACCAAGGTGAGGTACATAGAGCGGTACTATTAGTTCTTCACAAACCCGTACGCATCCTCGTACATCACTGGTAGAAACGCAAAGTAAAGCGCAAAGATTGTAACTGAGTTACCATTAATTCTTGATGAAAAGAAATAAAAAATCTTTTTTTTTTGTTCTTTTTGCACGATTACATTTTAATTTAAGCGGACGTGTTGAATAATACAAGTTGCAATACTAAAGTATAAACGTCATGTATCTTTATATTTCATAATAAATTATATTCAAATCGTAAAAAAGATACTCGTTCGACTAAAACTCCAAAAGTCTACAATACAAATAGTAACCAAATATTCATCATTCAATAAACCTTCATTCGCTCAATAAATTTTGTAAAATATCGGACATGGTTATTTAATTATCTTCACTGATTTTGTAACTATATTCAATATCGTAATCACGCATAATAAACTGTAAATAACAAAATGTTTTGTCAATGTCGATACTATTATGGAACCCGGTTATGCAAATTTCATTAAACGCAATTTTGTTTCAATATAATTAAGTAGCTCTTGTTATTGTTCAATAAGTAACAATTCCAAAAATTGCTTTGAAATTATCAATTACGCATTTGCAAATAAATTTTTAATTTTATCTTTCGATTAAGCAACGTGAAAAATCATAGAAAAGAAAAGAAAATGGTCTGCATTTGTCTCGTAAAACATATAAAAAAACGGTCAGGTGCGAGTCCGACTTTCGACAAGGAGGGTTCCGTTCAAATTTGCACGTGCAAAATACTGGACCGATATCATTGAAATTTAGTATTTAGGAGTTTGCCAAAGAGGGGTTATGTTATTGCAGCCATATCCAACAACCAGGCGGGGCGAACCACAAGCAACACCAACAGCATAATATAAAGCTTTTTCATAAATCAAAATAATACCAATTTCATACAAAACGTTATATCAATCGTATAAACATCGCAACCAACCCAACCGGAACACAACTGGCCGCATACCACAGCAAATAACGAGTTTAATTCGAATCAATGTTAATTCGCATACCATTACTCGTTTGATTCTCAACGAACTAATCTAAATTCATTAGCGGCCGGCCGTGTTGTCTAAATATTTGAATAATTTGATTTTGCTTTGTCCTATAGCTGTAAATGAAAGGGTTGAAGTAGAGGCCATGATTAGAGAGGACAGTGGAAGGACAAGGGTTGTGTTCGGGAGCGACGAAATGTTATAACGAAGTTGGATGGGGTCGTTTTAACTGTTGAAGGATTATTCTAATTATTGGGTAAGGGAAATGCGCCATTAAGGTTAAGTTTATTTATGGAAAATGAGTAACTTTACTCTTAATTGTGTTTTTGAAAACTTATTTTTAATGTTCTTCTTCTTTAAAAAAAAAGACTCCCGCTCTAAGGAATTTAATCCTTGTGTCGCTGGTTCTACAAACATACAATTCACATGCACAAAGACACCCAGACTCAGAACAAGCATTCGTTAATCGCTAAAATGCTTGTCCTAGCGGGGATCGTACCCGCGACACGTCGCGCAAAGTGGCTTTAGCGTGATGACCTCAAACAAAAATTCTACTTATGTTACATACCCACGTACTAACACAACCGTATCCAATGGTTAAAAACGGAACCCTATTACTGACTGTCTGCTATTTGTCCGTCCGTCCACCACCAGGCTAAATCTCATGAATGGTAATAGTTAGACAGTTTAAATTTTCCGATTTTTTAGTCGTCTTACAAAAGCAGCCCAGTTCATGTAATCGACGTAAAATACCCCTAGGCGCTATTTTTTTCACGACGATCACGGTGTATATTTCCACTACACTCAATTGCTCAAATATACCTGCTCCAAAATTTAGTAACTTATATTAAAACAATGTATTTCATCAGCGGACCGCAAAACTTTACTGTTGATATAACCTCCCAGGTTTCGACCCAAATACATACAATACTTGTATAAAATACTCAATCCTATTCCGTTTCGTGATGAAACTAATTAGCAGTTTCATCCTGAATAAATAATTGAGGCTAGATATTTTCTATGAATTTTGTAAGCTGACATTAACGAAGGGAGTTTTGATAGAATTGTTCGTTATTTTCGTATTATACATATTTAGAGGAATGATGTTGTGGTTTAGAAGCTAAGGCAATGTCAATTCATAGTTTGATATGCTTTTTGTGCTAGTCGCCCCACCCGTGCAAAAATGCATAATGTGCATTTAATCATCTTTTTTTGTCCCTTTTGGACGGAGTACGAGTCAACCCCGCTTTTTTCTCCACTTTTAAATAACATAACAGACTATTTACAACACGAGTAAAACACTAAACATGTGTATAATGTTTAACTAAAATCAGGTCATCCATGCAAAATAAAACAACAACGATATCCTAAATTAAATTATTTTACTTTCAAATATCAACTTTAAGGTTAAACTTTAAATAATAATTTTGAAACTTGACAATTTGACAGATTATTGACTACTTCCATTACACAAATGAAATGAGTTAAAACATTATTCTAATACGATTAAATCGACATTATCTGATTCCCCTTAGATTCGAGGTATAATTAAAAACCTCAGCTTTACAAATGCTCGTATTTTTTTCAATTTCATACAATTTTAGCAGCGCAATGACCTAAATGTACACATTCCAAAATTAAATGGAATCGCTAGTCACATAACTATTGAAAATACATCATCTCTATTTCATCGTCTGTCAATTACGAAACAGCATCAGCTAAAACGTATACAGTTAAGCATAAACACACTGATACAGCTGGTCTCGTAAAGCTATGACCACATCTTCGGTATGTCGCCTTGCTCTCGACGTGCATGATGTCAGTCTTTCGCAAGACTGCTCGTTGTGACGACGAGCGTTAGTTAAGCTCAAGTCCAGTTCATAACCAAGGACCACAGCTGCTCGAGAAAGCTCTTGGAGACATGGAGATACGTCGGTCCTGGGGAGGAAGAATGAGTATAAAAAATGTGGTATTATTAGAACGGAAGAGCATCATCATCATGATCAGCCCATATTCGTCCACTGCTGGACATAGGCCTACCCAATTGCATATAAGAAGCATAAAACGAATTTGTTGAATGGGTACGAAGATTTATACTATTCCTTCGTTAAAATGTAATTTTATATTGACACGTACTTGGGCTAGTATCGATGTTTTGGCATGCAAATAAAAATTCTGACCATTATTTCCAGTGCTTGTATGTTTTCCCGCCATCTCATGAATATTATTCGTAAATAAAATAAAAGAGATAGTATGTGGAGAGATTATCGTTGGGGAGTGTACAATTTGCTATTTAATTTACGTTCCAGCTATTGCCCACACAGATCTTAGTAGTTTAATATCTTCAACAAAGTACTTACTTAGGCAAGACCCCACTTCTCTGCGCTCCACTGCCGGTCACTTCGAACGCCCTCGTAGCCTCCACCAGGGTCGCCTGCATGTGGTTCCTGGTGATCCCAATCATCTCCTCAGCATACTTCCCCATCTTGGCAATAGAACCTCGGGCGTCTTCTGTGCAGGCGTATATGGCGGCTACATGTCTACTGGCGACTGTACGAGCTGTCCGTCTTTCTTCGTCACACATTACTTTAAAGAAAGATGGATTTTAATTATAGTTTTACTGTTTTTACTAGTACTTAAAATTTCATGTTACAGAGTTGCCCTTAGGTGGTCAATGAGATCATCTTTACAGTTCAAATCTCTTTTTCGGTTAGGCAGAGGAATCCTCATGGACACCTACCTGCACGGACAAAGGAGCAGGAAGTCACAATCTTACTGACTGAACCTAAACCATCCCACAATCTCCCATATTTAGCTATTGCGTGGCTATGCTGAGCAATTCATTATGCACGCATATGTAAGATCTGAGACGCTGTAAAATTCTTATTAACTTCATCATTTACCAAGTCTTAGGCAAAAACGTATGTCACATCTCGATAACATTAAATATACCGTATATTACTGTTTTACATTATGTATAGCACGGTATACAGTAATGGAAAAATATCTCATAAACATATTCCTCAAGCGTAAGTAATATAATTTGCATCCGAATTCATCAATACGTCAGCTCGCTACAATATCACTTTGCGATCTCATAACAGAGGAATAAATTCAACTTCATTGGAAATACAATATTTTGATGTCGGGATCCTTGTCTTGAAAATTATTATCAGTATTGTAATATTCCATTTCAATTGACTTTTAAAATGAAGAACAACTCAATTCTATGGTTCTACAATTTGTTGTAATTAATCAAAACATACTATTTATTTATTTAAACATATGTACGTACAGTTGTGGTACTAGTAATGAGATAGATTTAAGGCTGCAATACTATCGTTTAGAAAAGTAATAATAATTTCGACAATCTCTCGAGATTTAAATTTAGAACTATAAATAATCTAATGGCTGGTCTGGGGTACACAAAAGGCAAATGAAAGAACATGGGTGTGTTCAGTCAGTAGAAGTCTGACACTCCCTTCCACTTAATCCATAGTGGAAGGAGTCATTTGATGTGTTCCTATTTAAAAAATTAATACAGCAATACTGTTTCCGCCCTAAAAGAAATTCAGTTTAATTAAAACACCCACCTGGAACTTTCAAATCATCGGCCAACTGTGTCAGCTCGGTGTAGATCTGTTGCTTTTTCTGAATGGCGGCGTTGATCTCATCCTTAATTCTCCGCAAGATCTTCCCTGTGAGCTGCTGGTACGAGTTCTGGATGTTTCTGTGGTAAGTGTCCAGGAATGGAGCTAATACCGTGTCCATGTAGCGAGATATTTCACTGTTGATGGAAAATATATTTTGTAGAAGCTGCCACAAGATATTATGGGATGCAATGTCTTGAAGTGAAAAGAGGATTTTTTTGCAATTCCTCCTCTAATTATTGACAATTTAAAAATACATTTATTTGGGAATTATGAAGTTTGAGTCTGATCTTTTTTTAACTTGGAAATAGATGCTATATTATGCGTCTTTCAATAAGTACTTAATCATTTATAATTAACATAGCACAGTAAATATTTTTACTATCAAAACTTTCCATTTTTAAGAACACAAATGAATTACAAATTTTCATCCCCAGTAGACACAAAAAAAATATCACTAGCACAGTGAACACCAAGTCATTTTCGACCATACCTGTTAGCCAACGCCAGCTGTGACCTCAACTGTCTCCGTGACGTCGAGGAGTTGCCCCACCGCGCCCTGAGATTCACGAGATGCTCCTCCAAGACCACCGGCTGATGCTGCCACGGCGGGATCTCGAAGCAGAGCCCACCGTCCTGACGCAGGTGGTTGCTCCGGTACTATGGCAACGTTGAAGAATTTAAAGTACTTTTAACACAGTTGACGTTCAAACTTGATCTGTTTTAAAGCTATATTTTTTTCCTCTTTTTGAATGAGGTCAGGTTTGACTTTCCTGTTTTCATTTACTTCCAGTTGGTTTATGTTCTAAGCCTCAACATTCCTCCATTTGGGACTATAGCTCGTTAGGTATTAAATTATGACCATTTATCGTAGAGGATTTATTGCGATTTCCTCGGTCACAAATTATTGCATAATATCGTTCATGGCATAGGCTTATAACTCGACCTATTCGCTTATTTTCATTTTGATAGTGAACCACACTTAATAAGGTTTGTCTTCTGTTTTTGTAGATGGATTATTTCCTCCACAAAACTACTTATTGCGTCACTTAAAGTCAATGCAAATCACGTGTTTACTCTACTGCTTTTCTTTGATCATTGCCAGTATGAGACCCTCTAATGGACCCTGATTCCCAAGCAAAGTCTATTGCATCTACTGCTCGACACGGACCCGCCCTTTTAACCTCAATTATCATTAATAACTACAGACTTATCTGAGGAATGGTACAAAATCTTTGAAAGTTTCTAACACTGGCCCTAGTGTAAGACCATGATTGTTTTTACCCTCTTTGAGGCTAGACCGCACAAGACTACACAATATATATACGCAACATTTAACGAAGCAAGGTCAAAATTTGTCAAGTTGTTGCATTAAACCATGAGTAGACATGACGCCCCGCCTAATAATGAATCCTCCTTACAAAAGTGACTTTAACCGTAAGTTTTTTTTTAAATAAAGATTGCTTCCCTTCGTCTTATGACACAACACAGTGCGGTCTAGTCACAATTTAAAAATATAACTACATTTACAACTAAAATAAGGAATAAAACATATTTATCATCACCATCTCACTTACTCTACAGCTTATCACTGGCTCGGCCGCGTCAACCCATAATAAATATGAGGAGACTATGCAAATACTAAGAAAAAACATTGTTTACTACACTAATACGAACTACAATGTACGAAGGAATCATATTTTTATGACTAACATTCAATTATTGCAGCCATCGAATCGTAAAGATTATTCCGATAATTATTATTTTAATTAAATAAATTGACGCATGCTGTCATGTAACCTCCGACTGTGAAAGTCAATAACAGGGTTATGTAAATTGTAGTCGGTTTTTAAATACTTTTTGCGTTCTTTTCTTATGGTAAAAATGAATCCCACATTAAGGATTTTAATCCTTGTGTCGGGGTTTCGCAAACATACAAGTGACATGCACAAAGCCACCCAGACCCAAAACAAGCATTGGATCACACATATGCTTGTCCTGCGTGGGGATCGAACTCGCGACGCGTCGTGGCTGGTTGGTTTGGCGTGGGAACCACTGCCGCTCATTGAACTATCATTGCAGTCATTTGCATTTGACTTTATATATTTCCCACGTTTTTATACACTCATTTACTTTTTTTTGTATGTTTTTTTGCTTGTCGTTCCGGTTGGATTTTTGCAACTCAATTTTGTGGCACTTCCCGATCAGCTATCAGGCTGAAAATTTCAGGGTAGCTTCAAACCCGATGACAGACGAACCAAAAACCTAAGTTCCGGGTTCCGTCTTACCCTTTTGATATCCATCCCTAAATATAAGTATCTAAGGTAATATACACGTACCAGCACTTAACATTATACCAATATTGCCTTTTCAATAAAGCCTCTTCTCTCCTTAACACTATTATACTCTATAAAAATGTTCTACAAAACTTTTGTTCCTGTATTTTTTTCTACTAAGTGGTAGAGCTGGCTGGAGACGGTACCTGAATTAATTATATGCTTAATTAAATTTTTTATGGGACACTAAGAATACGTGTTGTCCGTGTTTCACCGATCGTCTGTTGTTAATTAAATTGTGGTTTAAAGTCTTCTTTCTTTTTCGTCTTTGTTCTGTTGGGTTGTAGTTTTTTTTTTGTTTAAATGTCAATGGTATTCAGAAAAGGAAGTATAGTTAGTCAGAATCGATTGTTTCCAATCGCGAATTAGCATTCCAGTTTGTGTTAAGCATTGTCTTGTATTTATCAAGATATTTTTTATGAATGTTAAAAAGAAGTCATAGTCAAAGTCGTTTTTATCTTACCCAAAGGTTAAAAACCTTACAAGTTGGAGATATTTTTTTTTTATTTTGTTTTCCTCTAACCAAATTTTTCTTTTGCAACCTTCAGTGTGCGAATCTGAATTAGGTGACAAACAGTATATGTTTGTATTTCTACTAGATTATGAAAACATAATTCTCAATCAGAAATACTTTAAATCATCTCTAAACATAACATAAAGTAACTTCAAATAAATCTTTTTCAATCCACAATTAAAATTCAGGCTGTATTAACAGAGTTATCTGAGTTTAACTCAACTTTCCTTCTATTAGACCAGATCTTTGACTAATTAAAAATCAATATTAGATAGTCTTAAGAACAATGGCGCCCAAGGTATAGCAATTAAGGCTTTCTTAAAGAAATTGAAAAGTTTAATTTCAAGGATCTGCTTCGACGTTCTTTGTGTTTTGTATGCAGAAGGTGCAGGTTTTAATCCAGACCATGCTTGAAGATTTTCATTGTAATACCTCTCTGATTAATTGAATGGGTTGTCTAGAAAGCTAGATTTGATTATCTTAAATTTCTCTAATGTGAACTTTAAATTTCAATTTAGAAACGCTCGTAATTCCACCAATTGACGTTTCAAGCGTAAACTGTAATAAAAGAGAGAGATAGAGATACTGTTTTGAATATACCATCTCTGTCTATAAAATATTTAAGAAATCTTATCTAGATAACAGTAACTAAGACTAAGATTGTCAAAACTTCACTTTCGGCATAATTAATAAATGATTACAACATTAAGATAACGCAGACGTTGAAACTTAGCTTAACGAAAGATTAACGTAAATCTGCGAGCCAGCTGCTGTTTACTAATAGTTAAAGTTAAAATATTAAGGGACTGATTAATCTAAGTCAGGGGAAATGGCTTCGGAGATCTATGGGAGACTTCAACTATTTCATTAGCAGAGAGTTGAGTGATCTTCAGTAGAGTTACGTATTGGAATGTGAGGGGTTTTTACCACCTGCAAACGTTAGACTTGCAGTTGTAGATAGAAGTCCTATGGCAAATTTCTGAAGTATTGATCGCCAGCTGCGAAGTATTGATTGCTACACTCGATTTGTTTCAAATGAATAGATATTTCCATGTGAGACCATTGTTTTCGGATTCCGCATCCAAAGATACTCCGCTATCGACGTTCTATCACAGGACTGTATCTAATGAACTATGATAGCAAGTCTGTTGCAACTATCATAGATGATGTATTTATTCCTCTTGCGGCTATAACAACAAATAATGGCAAATTGGTACGGGTATGAATTTGAGGATAGGATATTTCATTTCCAATTTTTCTATAGCCTATACGTGCCTTAGGACTCGCACTTGACTGGTTTTTATACTATGTTCTTTCGAAAATAAACAAGCGAAATGCAAAAGGTCATCACCAAACAATCGGCTGACTCTTGGTGGTGAATTCAATTCAATTATCTAAATAAATTGCAACAGATTTGTAAAAGGCTTTCAAGAAGTATACATCTGATCTACTTCCTGATGGGGTTTTAAAAGCCATATCAAGCTTAAGAGGTTGAATTTTTTTTCAGATTCAAGCGCACACAGTTCTCATTATAACTCCTTATAATGTACATATACCTTAGTTTCTACCTTCTCATAGCCAGTTCCTTAACCAAAGACCTCGATACGTATCTAAACGAGAAACGTTCATTATCTCCATAAAGAATAGCAATCAAAAAGATAAGACAAAGTAATGTGAACGGTCCCCACCTTACCTGCGTTCATATTATTATCATTTTATTTGGTAAACATGCCAAAAGACTTCGTTTAATTAAGGTAATTCAGGGACTGATAAGTTTCTTGCAACAAATTGAGGAAAAACGTGCAAAAAGTCTGTAGTTGGTAAGTCTACCTGTTTTGGTAGGTCTAAGGTATACCGCGCACTAGTCGTATGGTAAATGCTTTGTGAAGTCGAAAGCGTAAATAGGGTGTTTGACAAAAAATATTGAGTCCTTCAGACTGATTGCCAAACAAATATTGGATGCATATTTTTTGTTTTATTTTGTAAACAAAAGGTTAAGGGGAGACAGTGATTTAAAATCTAGTGTGACGTCACTTGCCAGTACGCTTTTTACTAGCAAATGATGTTAGCACTGCCATCTATTTTGTGTGTGCTTTTATCTACTTTACTTTTTAATATTGTAATAGAATGAAAAATCCGTAATCAATATTTTTTGGAAATCTGTCTGACAGACTAAGGAGATTTATATCAAGATTTAGTCAAATACCCTTTTGTATTATAGGCTTACCTAATTCCACCTCAAATGCTCTAAGATGTTAATATTGGGAAGTAAATTACGTTATGTATTTGCTAATCGCTTGCTGCGGTATAAGACTTGGTTATATTAGTGTTTGCGTGAGCCGCTCAATCAAATCAAAAAGCGAGTGCTTCTTGTATGTAATTACAGCGTAGGGATGTGTAGTGTATGGATGAATTAATTGCTGCCTGTATGTTTGCTACATGCAGGTAGTCTAACGCCACAGCTCAAAGTAAGTAGCAAGTAGTCTCAAAGAAGGAGATGCTGCCCTACACAGTGTCTTGTACCGTCTCTCATCTTCTCTTCTTACCATATTTTTTGAATTTTGTCGAAGGGATATCACAAACATCCATATAACATTTATAGATACAAGTCATATAGACAAAGACACCCAGACTCAGGAGAAAAATTCGTAGATCATACAAACGCTTGTCTCCTACGTTGGGATCGAACCGACGACACGTCACGTGGTTGGGCTCGGTGACCTCAACCGCTCGGCTATCCGTGCAGTCTTATCATCTCACTTATTTTACTTTAAGAGTTGCCAAAGTGTGCGGCCTACCTTAGCACAAGGAGTGAATGTCGCTTGTCTCCTGAATTCCACTTAGTCTTCTTTATTGCCTTTCGTTTATTTTGTTAAATATGTGTGTTAACGGCTCTGAGTTGTGGTGAAGGAAAATGTCGTGATGGAAGCCGAAATTACCTGAATACTTTTCGTTGGTTGTATATTGAGCAGACAAGAGAGAGTTAAAATACTTCATTTATAACACAAGTAGGTTGAAATATAATGTCTAGAACTTTTTCTAAGAGTGAGAGAGTGAGAGAGTTTCTAACACTTGAAAGTACTTTGATTTAAAATCACTGTTAGTATTTGTAACTTATTTAAGAAATAAGCAAAATTACGTGATACTTATGCGTACAAAACAGTACTCTGGCACCACTTCGAATAGTCAAGCATAAGTACTTAAAGTGCACAATCTCGGAAAACAAACTTTATATTCTGAATACATTCCAACCTGTGCCAATTAAATAAATCTTTTGTTTTCCACATTTCTTGTAACGAAAAGTATTTCTTAACAGAAACATTCCTAGGAGGGTACTGAAAGCACGAGGTTGGACCGAAACGCAATGAAAATATTTCTCCACCTTGAAATGTCTGAGAATTTCCAACGTATTACTTATTTGCATAAATGAAAATAAGCTCTATGCAAATGATAGAAGAGATATTTTTCTTTGTGTGGTATTCAGAGTTTTGCATCGACTTAGTAAGTGCTATGAGGTAAGGCTGTATAAAATAAAATGTCATCTGTGTCCGTTTTCTCGTTAACGTTTTATGGTTTTAAACTTTTTTAGCACTCAGCGTTTTGTGACACTGTTCTCGTGTCAGCTTTTCATAGAAGCCTGTTGGGATGTTATCAGCTGATTGTTCCGGAAATATGAAAAAAGATACTTCAGTTATTTGTATTTTGAATTGAACATTGAACAAAAAGCATCTGTAAACAAAACATATTTTCAAATTGCGTTAGACAATTCTAAAAAACATTACACTATTTGTACTGAAGTATTTTTTTTCTTTACCTCAAAGCAATATTAACGTATTTATAGAAGAGAAACTCCATGTCAAGTATTGCTTCCAGAAACTTCTACACTCCCATAAATACAAAAAAAAATTCTTTTAAACGTGATTTCAGTACACAGCTATACTAATATCATATTTGAACCTTCCTCTTAAAAAGAAATCTATCTGAAATGAACACTACATACCTTCGACGTGAATGCAGTTCACTCGAGACTCGAGACATGGTACAGCGCGATGGGAAATGACGCGGGAGACAGCACAGACCAAGCCGGACGCACCTGCGCTGCGCTCCTACATATATATATGTATGTATGTTGAGCAAATACACAAACATAAACGTTTAAAATTGAAGTATTGTTGGAGAAGAAGCTTATTGTTGTGGATTATTATGTTCAGTTCAGCTTAAGCTGTGTTATATTATGTTAATGCAATTTAAATAAGTTGTGTCATTTTTGTTTTGGGAGGTAACAGAAATTATATTAAATATTTTTGGACATCTATTTATTTATTTTCAAATTTTATTATTTTAGGTTAGAAAATACGGAAGAGCTAATACATTTTACCTTTGCGAATGAATAGTAAATGATGCATAAACGGACTTCTTGGAAGAGTTAATGTTTGACAGCAGTTTTATCCACAGCCTCAAAGGACTGTAGATCTCAGTATTCAGTAATTATTTCGACAGACAGACCACAGAATGACTCACAGTTTTTTCTCCCTTTAGAGATACAAAACGCTACAAAAAATTACCACAAAATAAAATATTTTATTACCCTTTTCTAAATCTAAGAAAAATATTACATTTTAATATTTAAAGAAACAGACCAGAACGTTCGTGCCGGGTTAAACTCGTCGCGACTCTGCTCCGAACATGTCGCTTTACCAACGTGCGTTTAACATTTTTCCTCAAAATCCCAGTAAATGTTTCGCTTTAAAATCTTCTTTCAACTTTACTTGCAATCTGCAATCGTCTTACACAATTCTGGGATTCTGAGGCGTTTTACTTGAAGTTAAAAGAGAAATGTTATTATGTATTTAGCTGTTCTTGACTTTATGAGGTTTGAAAATTTGTGACGTCATTGGTCTCTTCTCATTCGCTTGTGCTTCATTCATTAAAACAAAACATGATGAGAACCTTTTAAATCAAATCTAAATTAAATTAATCCTTTTTGGATAAAAGTCTAGGGTGTTAAACCTTTAATGGCCTGGCGTCACCACAACCTCGCCTACTCGTACTTAAGCTTGTCATACAAAACACGGAAAAGACATTTTAGGCAAATCGGTGCTTGTACGTGATAAAACTTGTCTTGCTTGTTCGAACAGTTTAACTGTACAAGTAAAACTAAGTGAAACGGTAACTTTTGGTCAGTTTCTTTACTGATAAGCCGTCAAATCATCGGGAATATCCAATGACGGAAATAGATTGAGAAATGTACATATAGAGATTCAACAACCACTTAAAAATTACTGCATCAGAATGTCCACATCTGGAAGGCCAACCTTTAACGATAGCCCTTCTAAGTAAAAACGCTAACATTAAATTAACAATTGCAGGTATGTCGCTTGGCTAGTGAACCTGGAATTTCAATAGAAAAATTAAAAAGCACGACGCTGAAATATTCCCTAGACATAATACGTTAACCAATACATGTACAAACACTTGCTTAAGTACTTAAAACCAAGCAATCCCAAAACAAAACAGCACGGGACCCTCGTCACAAACGCTTTATGATCACTCCCGAAGGCTTTATAATATCGCTGTCCTACCTCAATTATATTTTTTATAGAGCTACCTTTTATTTTTACGGTGAAGGCTTAAGATGAAAAATATCCTGTGCCCCTGAGTTATTTATGGTAGGGCGGTGACAAGCGCCACCTGTGTTGTCCGCACCAACTTAACGTATACCTATGTATGTATATAAATGTTTATGTATTATTATATACTGACAGTCTTTAAGAGTGGGGAGGTTAGTATGAAGTTTCGAGTATGTGACATTTAATTCATTTTTATATCTATGTACACAAACATAGATATAGCATAGATATTTACAAGAGACAAGAACGCGAAACGAGAGGTCTTTAGTAACAAGAAGTGTCTCAGTTATCCAGAACTGGAGCAAAGGTTAATAAAACCAGTCTAGCTATCAGGGTTCCTGACAATCAGCCAGATGACGGACGGACAGATAACAGAGCCTTAGTTGCAAAGTTTCGATTTTACCCTATGGGTAGGAAACCCAAAAAAAATACAATTAATTTTCAATTAATTCTTACACCCAAACTATTTCAAAATAAAACTACCAATTTAATTAAATCAACCAATGAACCAATCAAACCAATTTAAAAATAAAATTACCAATTCTATTCCAGTTGTATTTGTCACACCCTGTATAAAGAAGGTTCAATGCAAAGACGTGCAAACGGAGCGATGCAGGCGGTGAATGATGTGGAACATTCCTGAGAAATGAGACGTGAGCGCCATCTGGTGCTTCTTTCCGATACCACAGCTCATTTGCACACTTGAAAACAAGCTGTGTGGCTGTTGTTTAGTTTTAAATCGATATAGGTTGCTAGAAAAATAAAAATAGAGAGAATAATACTTTTGCCTTATGATGTCGGGTTTGATTTGTGATTTAAAGATTTATCTGTTATTCATTTTGTCGGTAAATTTTAATATGAATTACATTCTTAATAAGACAGATAATATGCATTACAAGTCAATAACAAGCCTTGTACACGATGAGAAAAATTTTGCTGTTTTACAAAATACCAATAAAATAATCTTTCTCTTATTAAAAAGGTCCTAGATAGCGTTATAATCTATACTCTATACTAATATATAAAGGTGAAGAGTTTGTTTGTTTGTTTGTTTGAACCCGCTAATCTCAGGAACTACTGATCCACATTGAAAAATTCTTTTTGTGTTGAATAGAGCATTAATCGAGGAAGGTTTTAGGCTATAAACCATCACGCTGCGACTAATAGGAGCTAAGATACAATGGAAAATATGAAAAAAAACCGGGCCGGTAAACCTAAATCATAACTTATATCTTCTACCCACGGGCAACAGCTAATAATTAAATATTTTCACATACAAAAACAAGACAATCGGCCCTGAGCCGCTCCGCTAACCGAAAAAAAAACTTTTCTCTCAATCCCAACGTCGATCCAGAGTTTTTGATAGAATATAATAAATTACCCCAGCCAACTGTAGTTGTACCATAAATATCATTCAGACTGAACCGAGCAATAAATTCAATAGACGCAAAGAAAGGGCAGAAAGCAATTTCCCAAACGTTATCACATAAATTGCTTTCATCGTATGGAAAAATCTTGGTGAAGGACATTCCCAATAAAATTGGAATTATTATTTCTCGTTTGATAGGGTATAGTTAGGTGGGCTTAAAGAATGTTTAGGTATTTTTTTCAGGCCTTTGTTAAAATGGCGGTACCTTTGAAGGGAAAAGGTTTTTGTTGTATTCATATCGTAGGTGGAGATGTGACACCCCCTAAGGCATTGCGAAACCTGATAGTACTATGACACATACCTATATGGTACGCTTTATTCGCTGTGAACATGTGAAGGTCAATGATCCCCTTTTTCCTTTTTTAACAAGTACCTTATACCTGTTTTACTAAGAATAAAATAACGTATTTTTCGCAAAGAGTTTATTTAGACCTATTTTTAGAAGTACTATTTAATTATTTTAAATATATATTTCCTTTCGTAGAATATATAATACAGTGAAAAATATTTGCTTTATTTTAGGACTTTTTACGTCTACACGTTTCCTTTGTATACGTATAAAAATTACAACGAAAAAGCCCAAGTTCGTAACCCGGTTCGGCTTAAACGTGATCTACCATTTTGTCGAAAGTAATCCTTTTATTCGTATCCAAATACAAAAATCAATCCGTATTCTAACCCTACATTTCCATCAACATTTCCCCAAAAAATGGAAAATCCATCGGAACACAAAACACATAGCGCCATATAAAAAATAACCAACAAAATTTGGCTCGAAAAACGCGCCAATACAGCGGGTAGTGTTGTCTATAGAAAAAAACGAAGTAAGGCAACGACCACCGCGGTACAGCCGTACAGCCTATATTTCATTCGAAAGCCAGTACAAACCCACAGCCACAGAGCCGATAAATCCACAGATTTCTATTACAGATAACGCCTTGATTCTTTCCGGATATTTAATTTTATATCCTGGTTTTAGAACGGAATTCTTATTTTGAACTTTTTGAATTCCTCGGAGTTAGCGTTCGATGACAGTTGGGTGAGGCTGGGTTATCGCGCGAAAAGAGTTTCTATTTTCTTATAATTGATAATAAAATGTTGGGTTCTATGATTTTTTTTTAAAGAAATAGCTTTAATATTTTTGTTTAAGCACAATTCTTAGATTTTCAAGTATCCTAGCTGCCTATTGTTAGAAAAGATTTTTAAAATATTTCATATTATAGATGCTCTTTTGTAAACAATTATTCACGTCGCACTAAAAGTTGTCTCATCCTAAATTAATTTTGTAAAATGCATGCAGCATAACGTACCATTCTCGCTAAGCGGTGGGAATATTAACTCAGCTTTATAAGATACCAGGGGTCTCGTACGAATAAATACGATCGAGCAGGTGAACATTTTAAAACACATAAACTCCCTCATATTCAGATAGTCTTGAACTTCTTACATTGTTACTTGAAAAAATGCGATATTATACCTATATCCTGTACAGTCACTTCCCAAAACTAGATTGAGAACTAAATACCATTACATTAATTAAGTAGAAGAGAGACAACGCTATATTAGTCTAATGCTTTCTCTCCCTTCCTCAACTGTCTCAGTCATAATTTAAAGATGAGTGCCAGACGATGAAATTTTTGCCTGCCATTATCGCGTGCATTGGTGATAAGGAGAACTAAAACACAAATGAAAAAAGCATTTACTTACAACAAACATTTTCGTTTAAGCAATTTTCTTCAAATAACACGCAATATTATCTACACCAAGTTACAGTCTATATGTATTATAGACAAGAGCCCAAACATATTTGCCCACTCATCGTTGAAACATGAGTATTGAATCGAGTGCGCTCAATACGCTTTCAACAAATCTATCAAAAAACAACCAATCTTAATCCATACAGTTGGAAAAAGTCAAAAAGCTAACGCAATCGAAATACAAAAGGCTTGTTACGATCTATATTTTTCAACAGACCTGCTACCAAACTCATAGCTTATCTGTAGCAATTGTGGAACAGGGATGGCGTTATACGCTTTATAGCGCGCTGTCCCGCTTACACACGTACAAGAGTCTTACTTTAAGGTTTGGTGGTAGGGTGTACATCGCGGAACATGAGACAATATTGTTTTTAGCCACAAAATAAACAAGAGTCCGAGTAGAGACGCCATATTGACTTTTAGCTACTTCATCTCTCAAGACATTGTGACATTATACTTTTTGGAAGTAAGCAGGTTTGTTTGTTTATTTATTGTATATTAGCTTTCGTTTAATTAAATCGATCGTATGTATCTTGTATCTTGGTCTTACAGTTCTATTTAAGAAGTCAAAAGCTTAATCCTTGATAGGCCAGTTATACGAGTACGAATGTAGTTTTTTCAAAGTTATATGTCCTTTCTAAGACACAACTGACAAACGCTGAAGGAAACCTGAATAACAAATATTGGGATCGGACATCCTCGACCCGGAGCGAGCTAGCGTGGTGACCAATGCTCGGACCATCCCTATATGGTAAAAAGCCTGTGTTCGACTGTGGGATGTCTGTTGACAGGTATTTTATATAGTATTATGCCTAAGTAATAGAGTATTCGATTCCAAAAACACTTACTTGATTTATCTTTATTAATGTAACATAATAGAATCCAGCCAAACCGGGCAAAACTGAAAACAGTCTGACAAAACTGAGATACATTGACTGAAATTACTGAATTGAAAACTGTGTACTAAAAATGCCCACAAATTGATTCATACTTTCTTATAATTTGAAAGAGACACAGCGACGCCTTAGTTTGTTGCAATCCTTCTCAAGGTAGTAAGATCAGAAATGTCAACTCCAGCGTTCTTAAAAAAAAAAGACATGATCATACGACATCCAACTCACAGAATAAATAAATTCATTTAATTACATCTTTATGTAAACTTTTCCACAGCTTTTGTCTCCAAATGATTTTGTTAACTGAAACATTTTGTGCATCAAAAATTTAGTATTTTGTAATGCAAAGAGATAATTTTGAGCAATTAACTCAGAGGGGTGGAAGGGGAAGATAAAAGTACAAGTCAAGTAGAAACTTCACTTTCGGGTTCCGTATCTATTTAATGAAGTATAATTTACAATTCAGTCATTGATTACTTATTAATGGTTGAAATAACTGAATGAATAACGAATTTTTTGTCCTTTTTGTGAATGTCAGATCTTGCTCTTTCTGTTATTGCAAAAGGTTAATGTTTCATCAATTTAAAATTATGATTTTTTAATTAAAGATCTGTATAGTATAACTATGCCATTGATTTTTGAGCGGTTCTTATAAAGTAACGTGCCTCTAAAAACAATTAATATTTTCCCTGTTTTAATTTGTAAGAATTTCGAAATAACAGTAAAATTTTTAATAATTTCAGAAAAGCATATCAAATAGCTAGCTAATAACTTTTTACACACATAATAGTTGTTTTATAAAACACATTTCATAATCGCGTGTAAAACAAAAAACAACAATTTAAAAGTCTACCAAATATACGTGATATGAATTCATTTAAGTGGAAGCTCGAATTTAAACATAAAAACAACGCGTCGTTTGTCAGTAAACAGCGAGTTAACGAGAAAATTGCAATCATCCCCTTAAACGTGCACTTCTTCTGTAATTTCCGCTTGCGCTTCTCAAATTTGTTATTTTTTTATGTCAATTGACGTTCCCCGGTTTTACGCAGCGGAGGCAGATGACGTTTTGTTATTTTTTTTTACTATTATTATATTTTAATGTCCGATTTATAATTCATAAACTTTTTGTGACAGAGGAATGAGATAAAGCAAGTGTCGTTTAACTTTCAGCTAATTCAATATGATAAATAATCAAAAATTTAAAATATGTACGCTCTCAGGTATTTCTGAAATAGACAGAGTTTCAGAGTTTTTTAATTCATGACTCAATACTGATCTAAATTCTTCTTTAAATTAAAGATTCAAAACTCAATTATATATTAGATAGTTACTGACCAGATACAATAGCCTTGAAAAACCTAGAAAAAAAACATTCATTACAGCCCACATTCAAAACACCAGAACCGCCACCAAACCGCATTTCTTTGAGGATTACATCTCTCCATAATTCCATATGATCAAGGGCCATCGCTAATAGAATTTTTATCAGGATTCCGATCTACGGGACCCAAACGTCCAACTGGATAGCTTCCAATTTTTCTCATCAACAATTTTTAAAGAGACGCCGTAAAATTAATTGGGAAAGTGAATGACTCGTTTTGGGAGAGGTGCTTTTCTATAATTAATATTAGTATTCAACCTCGTTTGTGTAAATACAGTTATTATGGAAGCTATAGTAGGTAATGATCTGACAATACAGGGTGATGGGTTTTGGCTTTTATGTCATGCGTTATTTTTATACAATGGTGTTGCTTTTTTTACGCTACATTTTGACTAATGGCGCATCAAAATTTTGCTTCCATATTGTTTTTGTTTAAATAATGTGCAATATTGGACTGAATACGTGTGGATTCACTTCAATTGAATCATAGGTTGATGCATAGATCGCAAATAGTAGAGGCATTGGGAAATTGCTCATCATCATGTTGAAAATTTGAAATTATACATTAAAATTATCATTTTTTCATTAATTATAACATTATTTATAAAACAAAATTAATCATTCTCTTCATCAAGCAACATAGCCCATAGTTATATACTTTACAGACCATTTACGTATAAATACGTATAAATTATCCAAAAGTATTTGTTACTAAATAAAAA
The DNA here is from genome assembly GCF_003590095.1 of Trichoplusia ni. Classification (NCBI taxonomy): domain Eukaryota; kingdom Metazoa; phylum Arthropoda; class Insecta; order Lepidoptera; family Noctuidae; genus Trichoplusia; species Trichoplusia ni. The sequence continues at coordinate 1,693,923 of NC_039481.1, forward strand.
CTTAAGATAACTTTAGTATATGACAATTATTTAAAAAATGTTGTCAAAGGATACGTTTTACACAATGAATACGTACCTTCTGAGTAACTTAGTCTACTAAGTAACCTAGTCTGAAATCCAGCCTGGCCTACAGTGTGTCTAGGACAGACCACTAACTACTATAAGCCACTGGTTACTGTTTACACTACGCACCGTACTGCCGACTGGAACGTCCGCAACAGATGTAACGCCATATGACATCACCACATGTGTAGTCTACCTCGACTCTAACATAAGCTTAGACTTCTTTAAGCAGAGCATGAAAATGTTGGTTTTCGTTAAAGTATAATATCGAATAATGATAATAATGAAATATGTATTATACCAGCCTATATACATATGAATCACTGCTGGGATCAGGCCTCTTCTTGTATAGTAAAGGTTTTTGCGTTAATCACCACGTTGGGGTCTCCAGGTTGGTGCTTTCATATTTCAATACTTGTAATAAAAGTTTCCTCCCTTTCCATCGCTGTTTGTCAGTGATGTAGAATAATTTAATAAGTACATAAAATTACTTTGAAAAGGCCTCATTGGTACTTTGCCTGCGATAGAATCGAACCTGAACCTGAAGCATCACAACGACTGATAAATTATATTTACATAGAAAATACAAGAGGCACAGGAACGATTAAAACCGTTAATTAACTCTTAAAACAAACCTCAAAAGTGGAAAACAAAATGAACTCTATCAAACGTTTCCTTAGTCGAAAACATTGTCTAATTATGAGAAACATGAAACAACCGCTACCACGGTCCCGGTTCTCATCGCGTCGCTAACGAGTCCCGAGTGGAGGTAATTGGCTCAATATCTGTTTAGTCACGATCGTTCGAAAGTCACTATTTAATGACATTCACGTAACGTTTGAATAAGTGAGTTCTCGGGGTAGTGAGTGACGTATGATTTATAGGCTGTTGCTTTTCGGGTGAGCTTTTTTAACTTTCGAATTTTGGATTTTAAAGAGGCTTGTTAAATACTATGTTAATGGTTATTTGGTATTGGAACACGACTGCAAGGATGGCGGAGTGGTTGATTTAACCAAGCCAAAACCTCTGTGAGCGGCGTGTCGCGAGTTCCATCTTTGTGTAGGACATAGAGTTTGTGTAATCCACGAATGCTTGTCCTGAGTCTGGCTGTCTTTCTGCATGTGATTGAATGTTCTGAAACATTCGGCTAGAGACGTTAAAAAAATGTTTTTATTACTATTTCTATCAATTAAGAGGGCCTAAAGAAAATTGTAAAGGGCATTAGAAGCGACAATTACAAAACTTCAAATGTTGTTAATTCTTGTCCACAAGCCAAGAATTGTTATTGTCCCACTGTCGGGAAAAGATTAAAGAGATAGTTCTGCACTATAAAGGGCTTTTTAACACAAAACTATGATTAAAAAATATATTAAAAAAAGCACACTATTTTTTTAATGAATATTTATTAATAACAATTATTTCTATCATCACAAGTAAATATTTATCTGCGAAACAAAAACAATGTCAGAAAACTAATATAGACAGTTGTCGAGTAAATATTTACTTTCGCTACGAAAACAATATTTACTTGCTTTTAATTTAAAAATTAATAACGCCTATTTTCGAATCTATTGTTCTATTATTAAATTCTGTTGTAAGTTTTAATTGATATTTATTTATAACAGATATACTTGATGTCTGGAAAATAATAAAACTCACATATACACGCCCTTAGGTCTCTGACGTGAATTTACACACCCTTGAAAATTCCTGAAAACTGGTTCTGTCATGGTGTTTTTCATCACACATGAATTCGAAAAGGCATTTTTGCGTTACGGGATTAGAACCTGTGATCTTCAACTTGACAATCCAACGATCGTTTGCTATTTAGAAAAAAATACAACACCTACTAATTGACAAAATTCCGAAGCAAACAGCCTGTATATAGACTTTTAAACATGACAAGGGGTCAATCTGCGTCACAGTCGAATTGTCGACAACAAAATGGCACCCTTATGGTGCCTATTTAAGGGTAAATGCCAAGGGAGACCATTATAGCACAGTAAGGCGTCGGTAATTTCAATTTTTTTTCAAAAAAAACACTCCTTTGTCGCCGACCTTCGGAGATTCACGGATCGCTGGCCCTTTTATCTTAAGATAATTTAGTTGGAGAAATATTTTCCTACGAAGGCCCGACCAAATTATTGGAAAGATTGTGTTTATTCAATTTAAGATGGAAATTGATGAGTATATATGTATCTTTGAAGCTGTGTAGTCTGAGAACGGTATAGATTGGTCTGCTGTTGTTGTTTTTATAGAAAAGAGAGATTTTCGACACACATTGACCCTGATGGTCATTTTTTTGGGTTTTATAATAGGAACCTGCTGAAAAACATATAAATATATTCACTTGTGTTAAAACTTGTTGGATTTCACGAGAAATGCCTTGAATTGAGCTAAACAAAATTCGTTGAAATGGCTTCAGCCGCTTGCCATATATATATTCCTAAATACTATATGTTACAGATAAATTAAATCTACATACAAAACAAATAATCATGCTCATCACAAATTATTCTTCCAAGGTGGAAATAAACTCGCAGCACTCAGGGTCACTAATGAGGAGACCGTCAGGCTAGTCAATTCAATATGATTATATAGATGATTTTTGTTTTATATACTGCCAACACATATAAATATAGTTTACAAGACTCGATTACATAAGTATTTCTGGAGTGTGAGTGCGAATAGATGATATGTCTGTTCGTACGTTTGTTGAATTATTTATAGGCCCAGCTTATAATGCGGGGGCGGTCCTAGATCCATGTGGGAACGGCTGGTGTTATATCGATGTTGATGTAATTCTAGAATAGTCGTAAATATTGGATCCGTGTAGGATGTGAATAAATACTTTTTATATCATCGAGTTATTTAGAAACTCTATTATCTCCTTTTAAAACCTTTTTAGATTCGTTTCACATTGTGTTTTTGATTAATAGATAGCGAAGAATTGTATACGCAAAAAAACATATTATGCAAAAAAATTAAATACCAATTTTAATGTATGTACCAGGTATTGAACCCAAGCAGATGCAGAGCACATTCTTACTAATGCCGTTAAGGTAACAGCGTATTCTCAGTACATTCGCAGACAAAATAACATATTTACTAGTTTTCGAAATAGTAATTATTGATAATATAACATTACAAATGCGTAAATACCTTTTGTTTTGGTTCGCAGTTAGCTGATATATTTGCCATCGCTCTTAGCTAAGAGTCAATAGGGAAATTGGCAAACTTTCACACAAAGAGATGGATGTACGCAGTTCCATCACGAATAGAAAAGTTTTTTCTAGAAAATTATGTAAGTAATTCTTGCTGACTAATAAAATATCTCGGTGGGAATTCGTTTTTCTTTACGCTTTCAATTCATGGCTTAAAAAGTTAGGTGTAATCTTTGATTTTTTAATTAAATCAAGTGGTTTGTGATTTTTGATTATGTATATGTAGTATACAGTCTAAATATGAAACATTCCAAATCCGAACAGTGAAAGAAAACGAACAATGTTTATAGGTCAAAATATTTATTCGAAAAATAAACTAAACCTAAAATATCGAAGCCCTAAAACCAACAAAAAATAAAATACGAATTCTATTTCTTCATATTTCATGTTCGTTTTCAAATGATGTAATTACTAATGTAGTGGCCGTATACAAGCGGCACAAAGATAGTCAACAAACAAAGAGATTTTAATTAAAACGGGAATGGCTGGCCACGGCTGCCAACCGTGGACGCACGCCTTAAGATTTTACATTTAAATTAACCGAAGCATGACTATATAAATGTCACAAAGTCCATTCGAGGAAAATCTTGGAAATGCTGATCAGAAAATGGAAAAAGATTGCCTTTAAATTTAGTATTTTAATTGTCTTTAAATACTGTATAGTTGGAATTTTGCTGGTCTAGATTTAAAGATGTTTTGTAATTGACCTCATTTTTAAACCCCGATGCAAGAAAAATTGTGTTATAAATTTCATTTTTGAAAAAAAAACACCTATCTAATAGTTTTTGGAACTCAGGATGACGGATTAAATAGTTTTATTTTGTCAAATACCTAATTTAGAAAAATCGGTCCTGTTAGTAAATGATCAGCGTGCTATGCTGTGGAGTTGGTTGTATCATCATAGCTGGAGAACTTTTGAATCTACAGAGGCATATAATCAGGATGCCGTCAAATGTCGACCAATACAATATATTCCACACTTAACGGTGACAATAAAAAAAAGAAAAATCACTCAACTACCCAAGCATTATTCAAAGCCAATCCGACCCCAACCTTGCCCTATTAAAACATAATTAACCTCTTTTTTATCAATTCTCCGCGGTTAAAACACGCACCGTAGCACCCTGCTGAATACTTCGGCAGAATCTTTCCAGCCTCATTTACCACAACTAATTACTTGCTTCGACACTTAATCTGCCAAAGTGGCACCCATAGTTACGGGGCAAATTAAAAGGAACCACTTTGTTTTGAATGGGATGTCCCCGGTTTAAGGTCCTTTTAATCTGTTTTCTATTACAGGGTTTGGAAGGTCAGACGGTAATTAAAAAGAACTCATGTGACGGAAAGAAAATTAACTGATATATATTGAGTACTGTTATGAATGAATGTTTTTCTCAAAAAAGTACGTAACAGATCATTCAAAAACATCAACCTTTTTTGATGATAATTCTGTAGATATAGCCGTGTATGCCGTTTTCGAAACTTATCTACCGCTTTCTTTAAAAGTTGAAGCCACCATATAATAAAACTACAATCAAAATCTTTATTCAAGTCTATCACAGCATCCACGCAGTACTTATGTAGAATCTTTCAATTATATATACATAAACATAAATTAATTTAACAACCACTCTTGCCAATACTCGATGGCGTGACCTGGATAACACAGGCGTCTGGAACATTTACTCAGACGTTGCTCTACAATATACCTTTAATGAAGCATTAAGTTGCAAAACGTAGCCTTATTTCGTGGGTTGCGTAGATCGTAAATCGGAACACTATGAATGAAGCACTGCTGTCTAACCGTCTGCTGCTAGACTATCAAGCTATTAGGGTTTCAAGCTAATAAACCCTAATAGCTTGATAGTTGAAATTTTTACAGATGTTGTATTTCTATTGTCACTATAACAACAAATACTAAAAATAAAGATCGACGTTAAGCAACTTTTTGAAGTCATAAATTTGTTTAATGACTAAATTTGTAGATCCCCTAACTCACATTAATCCGTCAGCACCGATTTGTTTTTCAAACATTTTTTACTAAAGTGTCATGTCAGTGACCTCAGTGTCGTGAGTTTAACTAACACTTGACCCGTTATTAGAAAAGTTCAGCCTCTCTTAGTAATAAGCATTTCCTGATCCGGTATGGCCTCCAGGTGGGAAAAGCCAGGCGCAACAGCTAGTTTAAATTAAGCCTTAAGACAACATATTGCCAAACTGAAACCATATTGCGGTAAATCTCATGAACAAAGAAATCGAGTCACAGAACACTTCAAAATATTACCTACCATAACCTCGCAAAGTAACTCCATTGCAGATATGGAAAGAGACACCGCTATATATTGTGTAGAGTGCTATCTCGCTCACACACTTGCAAGAGCCTTACTGAAAGCGGTAGAAAGCCTCCGGTTTCTACAGCCTGTGACTGCAGTGTACTTGTTCCTTTATAGATTTATATGTAGCTGACATTGTTATAGAAAAGGAATCGCCGTCGGCAGTTCTGGAAAATTCGAATGCATTGGAATTTGTGTTGAGGAGGAGCTCGTGACTAAGCTATAACCGCATAAGTGATTCGATCACAGGTTAAGCTATGCTTGACGCGGTTGGTCCGTAGATGGGTGACCATCTTTGTCATAACGAGTTCCTCCGTGTTTCGGAAGGCACGTAAAATTGTGGGTACCGGCTGTTATTCCTACATCTTTGACAGTCGTTACAGGTAGTCAGAAGCTTGAAAAAGTCTGACAGCCAGTCTAACCAAGGGGTATCGTGTAGCCCAGGTAACTGGGTTGAGGAGGTCAGATAGGTAGTCGCTCCTTGTAAAACACTGGTACTTAGATTAAACCGGTTGGACTGGTAGCCGACCCCAACATAGCTGGGAAAAGGTTAGGCCAATGATTGGAATTTGTGTTGAGGATGTACATATGTATAGGCGTAGATACTGTATACATAATATCTTTATTTTAAAAGAGTAACTTATGGAGTTTTTCTGAATTTTCTTTTCCATAGGACGCGGTGTCGGTCTATTGGAAAGATAAACGTTTTTCAATAATAAAAAAGACGAATTTAGAAACATCTCCAGGGCTTATCGAAATATCCCTTTTAAGGATACTTAAATAAATCGTCATCTAAACTTACAGACAACGTCTTATAGTTAATACTTATAAATGCCTATGTCCAAATGTGAACAGCGAGTGAAACCTCCCCAGCTAGTAGCATACATATATTTATATGATAATATCTTTACAAACACAGACACACTGATACAAACACATATATGCATCAGCTAAAGATCTTTACAGAGCAAACAACTAGTAATCAACATAAAATTTCAATTTGGGGGTTATTTCGACGCATCATTTGTCACATGATACGTTAGCCCGAAAGTATAAGCATTGCTTGCTTATATAAAGTCGCGATGCGTTTCACTAACATTCTAGTCACATGCACAAAAACACACAGTCTCAGAAGAAGTATAAAAATGCTTATCCTACATGAAACCAGCAATACTCGCGTTTGTAAAAGTATTCACAAAGTTAAAACATACCATAACTTCAGCGCACACAAAAACACAACTTAAATCACAGAACTACCAAAAAAACATAGTTTACAAAATATTTCATTACAAACATGAATTCTGGGTTCACTTAATGACTTGTAAATAGGGGGAGGGTTGGGTCATTAATAACCAGGGGGGGCTGTCTTCCGCAGCTCCTTCGAGCAATTAACCCATCGCATGGCACTGTCGGGGGCTACCAGTAAGATGTCTCCACGAGAACCTTTGAAACAAATTTTAATGTAATTTTAAATAAATTGAGAAGATTATAATAATAGAGATGAAAATTACAGTAATAATATTAAATAACTTCAACAACGCCATCTCGTCTCTAAACAAGCAAAGTTGGTACTAGGCAACTGATAAGCATACTTATATATTTCTAAATACATACGTAATTTAAATAAATTGCACCTAAACACACAGAACAAACGATCTTCACACAAACATTTCTGTTTATCGTTTTCCTCTTATTCTAGAAAGAACATTTAAACACAAACCAAAACTGTTTTTTTTTGTATTATTTTATATTTTATTATCTTTACGTAACATTAAAATACAATTATAAAGTAACTACCCAAGCTTCGATACTGTTCTGCCTACACTGTGTCATACGAACAATGTTTATAATGTAATCGTGTGCCTTACCTACTTATGCATATAGAATATCGTCTCCACGAAAGGGAACATTAGTCTTCTCAAGTGTTCTAAACTTGATACTTTTTTGAAATCGATACTTGACGACCTATTAAAATAGACTAAGGATAGGCGAGTAGCTGAAGTCACCAGCAAAACCCATAGGGCGCGAGGAATCGCGATGTCGAACATCGCTTAGGACAAACGTTTCTATGATCACCGAATGCTTGTCTAGATCTGTGTCTTGTGCATGTGTCATGAATGTTTGTGAAACTCCCCGCGCCACAAGGATTAAACTACCTCGTGTGGAGTCATTTTCTTTACAAAGAAATCTCTTCTCTCTCGCTCTTTATCTCCATTTCACAACTCTATTTTCCTCGTGAATACAAAATCAACAAGTCCGTCTAGTTTGATAAGAAGTTTATTTGTTACAGAGTACATCATTTCAAAAATGCCTCAAAAACACGAGTGACGAAATCAAAATCAAAAGGTTTTATTTCAAGTAGGCCGTTTTCCAGGCACTTTCAAAACGTTAAGGTGATGGCTCTAGTTGCGCGACGATTTTTGTCTTGCAGAATTTCAAGTTTATTTCAATTTTTATTTTTAACCAGTGTTTTTTATACAATCTCTAAAACATACCTTGGTATAAAACCTTGTTTTAAACCTTGCTTTAGGCTTTCGTTTTTCCTTTGTCGCGTATAAATCTCACACACAAGCTCTCGAGGACAATACCTCTCTTATCCCACTGAGGAGTAGAAGAATTGTGGTATTGCATTTTGAGCTCTATTAACAAGAAATAGATCTGAATTGTTTTATATTTTTATGTAAAGGAATAAAAAACATGTTATAAGGTTTAGTATGGAATGCAATTCAAGCATATGCCTGAAACAAAACGTCTATTTTAAATAAACTCTACTCTTTGATTCCATACACCTAACGTTTTGACGTACACAAGCATATTCATAAAAATATCGCGTTTCACTTTTGAAACACATTTAATGTATGTTTAAACAAATTGAAAACGAATGACACATATTAGTTTTGAAAGCATCGTAGTTACAATTACCGAACTACACGACACGATTTAAACAATATAAAATCAAAACAGTGCAAACACGATGCATAAAACGCAACATAAAATAACGAACAGATGTAATCAGCGTACGAAAGCGTAAATCGCAACATAAATCGGGCGGCAACTTTTTAATTTTACGTGTTTACGCATAATTGCGCTGCGTTACGCGTAAACGACCGTAAATCTGTCCGATTGGTTATTTATACGCTATTTACTGAATGAAATATAAGCGGACATGAGTGGAGGCTTGAAACTGCGGCGAATTAGAAGGTTCCACGCTCAGGAGAGTTGGAGAGATGGAGAGGTTTTAATCAATCAGTGAACTCAAGTCTAATAAATAAATATTAATAAAACTGAACGATTAGTTTTATTAATATTTATTTTTTAAGTTATGGCCTTTCGCAGGCTTCTAAAATCAGAACCTCCTGATTAGCCAATTTTTCATGCAAAATGATGTCCATGAAGCATGTTAAAATGTAATAAACTGAATTGAATTTCATCATTTCGAACGCAACACAAGAGTTACTTCAATAGTTGCTTGTTTTTTGATCTACCAATTTAATTAAAAAAATAGCTGGTGATAATTATTGTGACTCTCGGTTTTGATATAGAAAATATTTTTTCTTGGTTATTCTAAAATTGATTGACCCTCACTCAATTGAAACCTTGATTCCAATAAAAACACAAATACTTAAAATATTAATATTATAAATTACAACAAGAGATAGAAAACAAACCTGTTCTCAAAATACAATACCTAAAAGAGCAAAATTATTAATAAAAAGAGTACTTTGTTATAAATACATGATCTGCCGTCTCACAGCTCACGGCAGTTAACTCAATTATTTCCTAACAACATCACAGAATCTATTTTTCTTCCATTACGGAAGCTCTCTTCAAGAGTTTTAATATTAACTTTACAAGAAAACTCGATTACTTCATTATCAGTTACTGCCGCTCCGTAAACTGTAAACATATAGTAAATTGATAGATATATAAATAACACTTGTTTCGATATTATTCGGTGAACGTGATGTGAAATATTAAACGGTGTATCATGTCAGTGGTTGTCAAACTGTAGTTAAATTTTATGTTTACGGTTCCGTATCCAAGGCTCTACTGCCTATTCGTCTGTCACAAGGCTTTTCCTCATGAACAGATAGCTACACAGTTGAAATCTACAGATGCAATGATTTTTAAATTTTCACAGATTGTCGCTATATTTACAAATAATTTAACTAACAAACGAAGCAACGCCAAGTCATTTCCATACATTCGATCATTTTCTTTAATGCTAATCATAAAATAGTCGACTGATTTGAAACTAATTGCATCAGTTGAAAAAAGTACGTTAAATTACTCAACAAAAAGTTTGACAACCACTGCCACATAATAATTTAAATAACAGTTATTTTTAAACGACACATTTAAGTGGTGGTATACACAGTCTGGACGAGTCGTTTAATTGTGTATTCATGGTCCCATCTGTTCACAAAAGCGACAATACCATTGCCTTACGCGCTAACGAACTATATGTATTTTATTTTTATTTTATTGCACTGTTTATAAACGTACAAAAAATAGAAGTTTTTGCTAAATATGTATATGAAATTTTCGTGAAATACATAAAGATGAAATATTTTCATTTTCAGTTTTAAATATTTCGTACGAAAACTAAAAATATTCATTTTTTGATAAACTTCAATTATTTCCTTCAAACTAGAACAAACTGAAAAATCTAAAAACTAAACTACGTTTACTGCCTTATAGTTTTTAGATCGTCATGAGATTGACACTTGAATTGTGGTCGATATTCAAAAACATTTCTCAAAAATAGGCCTGGTACAAATTGGATGAAGAATCCTATCGGAACCGAAGCTATCGAAAGTTAATGAAATACAGCTCTTCGACAGACTGATAGACAGACAGACTGCAGAACCATAGTTACAAGGTTCTGTTTTCAACTTTAAATACAGTACCCTGAAAAATAACAACGCGGATTTTTTTGATATTGTTGATTTCCAAGATTTTCCGCTTTCATCAAATAAATCTCTTCAGCTTTGTTTTATTAGTATGGATTAAACTGTATAACAATAAATAAAAACCACTTTCCAAAATATTATATTCCATGAACTACGTGAAAGCCGGTTTAATCCGGCTAAATCCAACTCAATCTAACTTTATTACATCAATTGCTAGCACCAAAAATTAAAATCCGCCTCCATTCGCGCTGGTGTTGCCAAAATATTAAAATTAAAAAATCGTAACTAGTTAGATTGTACTAACAGAACTCGATTTGAAGTTTTGAGAACGAATGTTTGTTTTTTAATGCATTTTTTGTAAATGGTGAAAAGTCTGATCGTTTTTTAGTACATATAAAAATGTAAATGATTACATAATATATCTAAAATATGTTCATTTCTATAGTATTTTGTTTTGTGTAAGGACGCTAACAATTATCTTTATCTGAGCTGTTACTATACATTCGTCAAAGGAGTATTCGTTAAAGCGAGACGCCGCTTATTTTAATCAGTGAAACCTCACTCTCTCGCAGCAGCAACAGTCCTGCTTCAAGACCTCATGCTGCAGGACTGACCTGCATGGTTGCTGGCTGGTAGAGGTCACTACGGCAAACTGTGCCGTGCCGGTTCGATCCCCGCATACAGGCAAGCCTTTGGCCTTTGTTTCCACGAATGCTTGCCCTGAGTCTGGGCTTTTTTGAGTATGACTCGAGTGTTTGTGCAACTTCCCGCGACACAATAATTAAATTACATACAGCTGTAGTCGTCTTCAAAAGAAAAACAAGGACTATATCTGCATTACATCCAATTCAATTCATATAATCCTAGCAGAGAATTCTAGTCAATAAGCAATTGGAATCTGGTCCAATTCCCATTGGGTAACCAGAACATTCTTATTTTATTAATTAGGTTAGGTTAGTAGAATTGTTACTAGAACTAAGTGCCAGCTCAGAGATCGAAGCGAGTTCCGTCGAGTGTGATTATCCGAATAGTACTTATTAAGTTCGAAAGTTCGAAAACTTAAGGTCTATATACACTCAGATTATTTAAGAGTCATTTGAAGAATATTTTCATAGTAATTAGCGTGCCAATGATTCATTATTGAATGATGCAACGGTTAACTCCCACGTACTTATCTGGATTGCCCGATTAGTTTTGGACCCAACCGGAGTGCTTAATCTGGCGGTGAAGTCGAACTTCAACTTCTTCGACTCACGACTCTAGTTGGATCCGAAACTAGTCAGCAGTTTCAATCCCGAAAAAGATAATAAACAGAAAAATTAAAACTCTCTCTCATTTGCTCTTTCATTTGTGTTATAATTCTGGACCAAGTTTTTATTTCATCCAATTTTAAGTATAACACACAATTTAAATACCTTATTCAAACCTCCTCGTAATGCACGTATAAGATAATCGACTCTACAACTCATTTAAAGGAACTCTACAAAATTTCTTCATCACATTTTAACAATCATAAACAGTGCTACATCCGAGAACGTCGTTCCTTGATAACTCCGTGGACAAATTTCATTAAGTCCGGGTTCCGTAAGTCTCATTTAGTTCGGTAAACACTAGAACAGGACAATATCCTCTTGTTGTGCTCTCAGACCCTCGAGATGAAGCCCCGCCTTAAACATAGTTGAAAGGTTTTTTTATTAGATTTTGTAAACGTTTACACTTTTTTGTTGGAGGGTTTTAATGTGTTTCTTTTGTCTTCGATTTTAGAACGTGCTGCATGTATATGCATGGTTTTAATGCGTATCAATTTCATTAAAATTCAGTTAAGGTTTAAATCGAAACCAAATTGAAACAAAGCTTAGTAAAGCAGGTAACTCACTGTTAATATATAGATGTAGCTTCCTCTTCTACGAAAAGTTGTATTCTCCTATTTTCTGTGTGTTTTCAGCTCTAAATCTGATAAACTGTTGGCCCTCTGCAGTACAATACAAAAATAGTACTGAAAAGACTCAACAGCATTCTGTAATAAAATCAAATTAGTCCCAATTCAGTCTGAAAACAAGATAAACATAGAAATTACTAACTAAAATTCACGAAGCATTTATTTTGTGTAAATTGAAAATTCGATTTGTGAAAGATTAGAAATAGCCTGACGACCCTTACTGTTTACACTAAATGAGTTATAGTTATAAAGTAAGATGTTAAAATATTATAAAAACAGCCATCTTGAAGGAATTGTAATAAGACCTTATTTAAAATGTGTCTATTTATAATTATTAATAGCTTTATAAATGCTACATAAACATGCTATGTAAGCTGGTTCCTATCCTGATCCTCATCTCTGTGAACTTACCATCAAGAAATTTTATTTAATCTTAAAGAATACTATACACTGAAATACATATTTAAAAAAGAAATACTTACTAAGAAAACCGAACACTTTATTTCCATACAAGACTTAAACTCGATCAAAAAACATTGTTTTGAAAAGAATATCTGCCCGCCAGTCCTCAGTTACATTCCAAACAGGGTGTCCACACGTCGCCTACGTGACCAGAATAATCACTCTCAAAACACCCTGTATAACGCGAATTCAAAACAAAATTATGTTATCAACTAATTTGTGGAAAATGGATTTGTGTAATTACTTTACGTTTGTCGAAAATTTTGTTATGACGTCACAGCAAGAATGATGGGTATGGTGGAAAAATGGTGTCATTAAATTTAGTGAACAAAGCTTTTTTGTAGAGCATTTTTTTTCGTTGTTTAATTATTTCATCCTCTTGATTCAAACATTATTAACCTACAACAGGAAGATATTTTTGATTTCACATTGATAAAAATCAGTCATAAATATTGTGGTTATGATAGAATTGTCTCGAAAGGTTTGAGATGCTGTTATCCATCTTCACATTTAAGCTACTTTCTTAATCTTCAAATCGCAACACGTCATGTCTTCTAAATCTCATCTTTATTAAAAAACCCATACACAAACCCGGTTCTAAAACAAATATCGTACCCCATAAAATGTGTACTACGCGAGAAATGGCCTACGACGCGTACCAGAGAATGCGAAGCGCTACGCTACGGTGCCTACGTAGCTACGAGACCACTCTACCGGCTATACTGATAATTATGTGTAGATTGTGGTAAAATGTATTCCACTTTTGGTTAATAGGATTAGAGAACTATTAATATAGAAAAGTAAGTAGATTTTGATAAGAATCAATATCTCAATTTATATATCATATCATATTATAGAAATATGTAATGTAGATTTGTAGTTCCTCCTTTTGATTTGCCCTAACAGGGTCCATGATATTGTAAATATGAAGGAGGCTTAAAGATAGTTTAAGCCTCTTTTACATCTATTGTAACATTATGGAATGCAAATAAATTTATGAATATGAATACCTGCATTTTACCTCTTTCAATCATGTAAAAATCTTTTAATTTAAATCTAGCTCAGAACTAATACCTTTATTTTTTTATTAAAAAACGCATAATTTTCATTTTAATCCGCTCACAAAGAGGTACCGTGCCCACTAATCTTGTCCACGCAAGTTATAAGTCATCCCTACGAGAGTAATACTTGTCTGCAGTCTAATTTTGTTTTAGGGGTCCTTGCACTATTAAATATAAACTTATTCTTGAATATAAGACTAATTTAATCAGAATTGCTCAGAGGAGCTACAATTTTGAATTTCTTGGAACTAGTTTAATATCAAAGCCAATAATTGAAACTAAACTGTCAACCGACTCCAAAAATGAGGAGGTCCTAAATTTGTCTAAATTTTGTTTTTTTTTTGTTTATTATACATATATCTGATACCCCAGAACCGATTTTATTGATTTTTCATTTAACTTGAAATAGCTTTCATTTGGTCCCATAAAATACATCAAGTTTGGCTCAGCTGTTAAAGTTTAAATTTACGGAAGTAGCATCGCAGTCTTCTTTTTAAATTCGAACACTTGTTCATAAATTTGAGGTACTGAGACTAGAAAAAGGAAAAAATATATAAGGGTACGGAACATGACACGTAAGCCAGCTATTACTAACTTTATAACCTGAACCTAAGTTGAGCTTACGTTACTTCGAGACCGCATGAGAGTTAGTTCAAAATCTTCTAGAATTTACAAGCAAGAATTATTTGACCAAAAATATAAGTGAGTCCTTGAGAGGATCAAATATATATTATGTAAGTATTTAAAATAAAATAGTGACGTGTTTCTTGAAACCTGCAAAAATAACATTTTGTTCATAAGCATGTAGAGAACAGTTTCTTCTTAACAACGACTCTTAATTTTAACTGGCGTCTTATTTAAACACTAGCTGTTGCCCTTGACTTCGTCCCCGTGGGTAGAAGATATAAGTTATGATTTATACCTGCCCTGTTTTTTTCACATTTTCCATTGCATCTTCGCTCCTATTAGTTGCAGCGTGATGGTTTGTAGCATAAAGCCTTCCTAGTAGTAGATAAATAGTCTATTCAACACAAAAATAATTTTTCAATTTGGACCAGTAGTTCCTGAGATTAGCCTGTTCAAACAAACAAACAAACAAACTCTTCAGCTTTATATATTAGTATAGAGTATAGATTAGTATAAATGAAGCAAAATTCTCATAATGTAACTTTTAAATCGAGCTCTCTTTTTTCGTTCGGTAAATATACGTATTATTTTAAAAAATAATTTCTTTATGCAATTTTTATTGACGAAAAGATGTTGGTCACGGCTTTTCTGACAAAATAAAAAGAATAAATTAACGAGCGCAACAGGCAACAAACACTCACACTCCCGCATTTTTTTTATAATACAAGTGTGAAAATCTTGTATCTTAATAAATCCAAAAACAAGTAACCAACACAACTGATCTCCAACCTTTATCAATCAGTAAAGGATTAGCTACAAAGCAATCAGGTCCGACATCGGCGTATCACTGGCATCGGTCACACGCAACAATTGTGAACACTTGATTAATAGTTTAGCATTCACACATCTGACTAGATCTCGCTAATCAATCATACCTGAACCCCCAGATTTGTATGTCGAAGGTGACGCGAAGCGACGTTCAGGTTTCGCGTTCTGTATGTTCAAAGACTTTAAAAGTCTTTCGGTATGAATAATTTTATGCTTGTATTGCAATAAAAAGAAAGCACACGGCTTTTTTTTGGGTTCTATATGTAAGGTACATTGGAAGAGCTCAAATCATTTGTCAGGGTATTTGATCAAAGAGTTTATATAGTCCGAGGGCCAGATTTCTTAAAAAAAAATCTGCATGTAATTTTTATTGTATTTTATCAAGAAAAAAAATACTGAATTTTAGTCGACCATCCCAAAACGTATCCAAAATAAATCTTTAAAATAATACACTGACCATAAGACGACTAGAAACTTTACTAGATATTTCCAAAGCCTTTACAGATTTGACAACACCATTGAGGAACCCTGTGCGGTGTCCAATTTGTATCTGTAACTTTTTTGTGTTACAATTTGCCATGACGCGCCGTCAGATGAATGTTGCCAATGTTTTGTTTTAGATTGAGATATTTTATTCCGATAAAACTGGACACGTATCGGTTGGAATTGAAACAATATTAATGGATGCAGATATTTGATTTTATGGTACATACAAACAAATATCACGAGTAAAAATGTTCATGTTATTTTTGTTTGAAACCGAATTATTGAAGTACATGTATTTAGTTTTGTGTATTGATATCGAATAACCTAATCACATTGAAGTTTTTGTTTGAATAAAGGCATGAAAAAACATATTTGGTTTTGACAACAGTCTATATATTATTATATACCTGTATGTAACTTATTGTACGGCCGAAAGGGTATTGGACAAAAAAAACTGTTTAGTAAACAAAATATAACGTGCAGTGAAATAAAATCTCGTATGACGTCATTTCACAGTACGCTCTTTACTAGTAAGTGATGTCACTGGTCCCACTAATATATATTTCATCATCTTAACTACTACTTTACTACTAATCTTTATTACTTCTTTATGAAGTGAAAAAATGAAAAATACTTTATATTTTTGGGAAACCTTATTGACAAGATTTTTTTTGACCAAAACTCGATTCGACCGTTTAGCTGGCCCTTAAACTTACTCACTCATCAATTAAATTAAAACTAATCCACCTAAGAACAATTTGATCATATTTAACCCGCTTAGCCCAAAACCCGGTTCACACATGTACTGTACAATACTACATCACATAATCCAGAATCGATATCACTCGATACGTAACAAGATCGAGTTTGGTGCGATTCGTGACATTTAAGGCAGCGCGTGACTCCATTTACCGACGATACAAAAGAGGCGAGATCAAAGGGGCAGCCCAGTTAAATACTAGTGTTGTACTCTGCAAGACGTATTTTAAAATCGATTTGAAATTCTATGACAAATATATCGATATTTTTTTACATATAATTTCCATTTTCCGATTAAACCTTTATTATTTTAATATTTTTGAGGTAACATCGCAGACCAATATCTGTTAAAATTAAGCTACTTACACTAAATTAAATCATTATTTAAAGTTACTCAGTTAAGTAATGGAATTATTCAATTGTTAAACAAAGGAATTTTTACTTTTCATTAATGCTCGCTGTTCATAATTAAATTTTAAAATTATGGGTCTCATTATGAGACCTGATTCTCCTTTTATTGTGACGCGAATTTAAATATCGATCCCTATTAATCGATTTTATTCGAAATCGATGCAAGTGCAATATTTTGTAATTTCCCCTCTCTAGTAGAAATCTTTCCTTTGTACGTGAAAGATGTTTTTGAGGGGTTAAATTTTCGAAATTATTTGGCAAATGTTTGTAGCGACGGTATTTATATTATAATACGTCCTATTGTAATGAGGCTGTACTTAATGAGGGTTCACTTTTACAACTACGATGTAGAAAGTTTACAACTATGTACTATTTTGCCTTGCTATGACTCTTCTTTTTTTCTCTATGTGTTTGCCGTTTCTTATTGTGTTTTCCGATGATTTCCTATTTTTTTTAACCTTTATTTTTGACATCATCACACGACAAAAAGCATTGTCTCTCTCAGTTGGCCTGTTTACCAGTAACCTTTTTTTAACGTCCTACGCACATTTGCTCTTACCTTACGCCAATATTGATAAACAGTTCAAAAACATCTACAGGTATCTTTTCACATACTGCCATATCATATGTGAGTTATCTCCCAATTTCGGTGCAAACATTCCAACAATATGCTTTATAGTTCCGGAACCAAAGAAAGCAATAAAATACGAGCATTTCAAACGCGTAAGATAAAGTGGGCGTATTTGATATTTTTCGTTACGCCCTATGAAATATGTAAGGCATTTATTACGTAACGTCCCAATAATAAGGCGCATTTTGGTTGTAACTTAAGCCTGCTATCATCTCTTACAGACAGAGTCGCAATTGTGGGAGAGAGATGCAGGATTACGCTTTATAATGCGCCATCTCGCTTTAGCATCAGCAGAAGTCTTATTTTTAGATGTGGTGGTATGATATTCCTTAAGTTATTTTTCCCACCTGTCCCGCCCAATCTTAGTTCTACTAGTTGTGTTCCAATAGATCCACAATTAATTCCATTTCTATGATCTTTCCAAATAATAAAAACAAATTCGTCTAGCTACGAGTAGTCGCAAAACCTGAGACTGTCTAAAAGTCAAAATATTTTTTTTGTGTTTATTATATCGACTTTATATTTCACAACACAAAACTTATAAGCTGACTTGATAATATCCAATTGAATTTCTTCTCAAATATTATGTATATAGGTAGTATTATCTATTGGGCACATCTTTTGTCACTTTTGTCAGAGTGAAACGTGACGACACGAAAAGGACCCTGATAGCGCTGTCTCCAAACTCAATTGTGTTCGACAAACATATCTTCACAATTTATCACTAACATCAAACGAGAAAAAAAAGCGAATTGAAATACGAACATACGTATGAAGTTACAAGTATAATATGTAATATTTCTTTCGAGCTCAAATGAAACAATTTTTTCACAGTCAAATTTTATGTTTAAGGCAGTCATTCGTATGTCCTGTTCTGTTTGATACACTAGCAACAGGTTTATTGAAGCTCCATCTAGTCTTAAACTAAGCAAAACTTGTATTACGATTAATAGACAACTGATAAACTTACTTGTATATCCAAAGATACAAATAAATATAAAAAAATACACCCAGACATAGAACAAATCGTCACCTTCCGCCCACCGCCGTCCACCGTCACCTCACACAAATTGGTCCTGGGTGGAAATCAAAGCCACAACCTCGCTAATCTCTAGACTAACAGGTACGATGTATTTGAATTAGCCTGAGTATACCGCCACGTCTTAAAGTACCTAATGCTATTTTGGGAGTGAAAGAGATACTTTCCTAGACTTGTCGTTAGACTTTCTGAAGACCTATCGTCTCCTCTTGGTGGAAGCGTGACAGAGCACTGCATGACGTTAAGCTGCTTCTCTATTTTGAGAGGCGAAAATTAGTGTTTTGACCTAAGTACTACTCGATAATCTTTACCGTGTAATTGCCTTAAAGTTTCTCGAACCTTCATACCACAAAAAAACATAAACATCCTAGACAACAAAACAGATATTTCTACAATAAAAAATATATAATATTAAATAGGCAAAACCGACAACATTTTCCTCACATTCAAAGCAGCGGGAATATTCAGTCGTTTATTAATCCTGACGCCACTAGACGGAGTCAATTACACGGAGAGAATATACAAGTCATTATATAGTCACACAGTCGCATAAACTTGGATGTGTGGCCGTGAGACACGCGAGAAACATTCACGCAATATTTCTATAACGCCATTTTATTTTAAGTAAAAAAAAGAGTACGTGTATCCGTCACCACGCGATTGAAATAAAAGTTTTTCAAAAATTTTGATCGATTTGTTTTTTTGTAACTGTCTTTTTACGAAATCAAAAATATTTAAAAACAGGATGGTCAGAAATGTATCGCCATTTGCCGTTACGAACTGTTGTTGCATTATCGCCCAGTTAACTAATAGTCGCAAATAAAAGCGCTTTTTTATATTTTTTTTAATTCCGCTTTAGTGTGTAATTTCGTATTAATTTTCTCTTAAAATAACCGAAGGATATAAACATCTCCTAAAGTAATATTATTATAGTTGTGGAAGCGTGATAGTGCAATACACGGTGTAGAGCGACATCTCTCTCACACACCGTGTAGTGATGAAATGAACTTCTTCAGAATTAACTATCAATTTATTAATATTTTTAGATACAAGTATTTTCCGCCGTCATAACAAATTAGATTAATCCTCTAAAACAGTCAGTTAAGCGAATTGTTCCTTAGCATTCATATCACTACGCCCAACTCGTTTTCTATTAAATCTGCCGAGTTGCTACCTCTTTAAATAATATTATTGTAGTCGTGGCAAAGAGGCGACGCTTTTCGCCGCGCGAGGCACAAGTAGACGTGCCATTGGGCTCATTCGAAGAAAACGAATTGTAGACAAAATGTACACTATAATTTAATTCTACCACAATAATTAAACAACAAATACTTAAGTAAAATTATACAATTCACTTTATAAATACAGACATTTAATTTGAACATTACAAACACTAATTCCCGCTGAAGGACGACCTTGTCTCGCTCAAAGTGAAATCAAAATCTTTAGTTTTACCAATTCAATTTGAATTTATATTCAGTTATATCTAGAATGCCTATTTATGCCTATTTCGTATTACCTTAATTTACCTTTGAATCTAAATTATATTAGCTTATTTGTGAGGTAATATGGCAGAAAAAAAGAGACTCGTTGCAATTTAAATAATTTGATTTTTGTTTTTAATATTACTTGGTGATCATAATTTTTAATTGTACTTCATTTTGTTATATCCAATTCTATTTATATTTATTGCTGTTAAATTATTGATCGGTTGATTAAATAAAAATTGATTCGATCATTTTTCTTCTTTAGAAAAAAGGGAACTGCTTAGGTACTTTTACACGATGAAGAGAAAATGGCCGTCGTAAAACAGCGTTTCAAGTCTGTAGTGTAGTTTGTTAGCCATATATTTCAAATCAGTAAACTAAATCAATACTAAACCCGCTTGTTTTCGATCCGTCGCATCAAAAGCTTTAAAGCCCAATCCGTAGACACATTTCGCGCCATATACACTTTTAAAGGATCGCACTTGACGTTTATTTCCATTTTTATTCTTTGTAATCTACGAATTTAATATAGCCGCCATAAAAATATGGCGTCTGAAAAAAATGACAAGCCTGTTTAATTTGAACGCGAGGGAAACAGGAATGGAACGCTTATATAAATTTCGAACTTGCTTTCGGCATGTGTTATTCTGTTTACGCGGGATTTTTTCGATTCGATTTCAAAAAGATTCTTAAAGGCCAGTGTTTTAATTTCCTTTTCTAATTACCATTTCTTTTTGAACGAAATTGCGTTAATATTGCTATGTTGGTGCTAAATTTATAATTCAATGGCGCAAAATGGTTGCCTAAGTTGCTGAATCAAGGAGTAGGTACATAAAACGTTTTAGGTCCGGGCAGGTACTTACTGAATCCATTGAGTACCTTTTGTAAAGTGTAGATCTTGTGCTACCTACCTCACAATGAACAGTCCTTTCCTTTGTATTATCCGCCATTACCAGCACTCTCATAAGGTTAAGGTCGATTCAATTCCTATTTCTGATCTTTAACGTCTTCAAGTAAATTGTTATCGACGTCACGTTACAAACGTTTCGACACAGAAACGATATTTTAACATTAAAGGTTGAGTAACACTTTAAAAATATTATACACGGGTATAGCGAATGGTATCTGGTGGTATTTATTCAAAATTGCACCTTATCTGAATAGTACAGCTGATATTTTCGAATATACTGCACCGCAAATTTATAGCGTCATTCACAGAGCGTCAACCGTCAACCGACTGTCATCGCGGTTGGAATATCCATTTTTAGTTGATCTCTGAAGCCCTTACTATGAAGCGTTGTTCGAGTTCTAGTAGGATTGGTGCGGTAGGATTATAATTTTTGATCCTGGGAGTGCACTAAACCATACACGTGGCTCATTAGGTCTTGATCTCGCGTTTAACGAGGCGTGCCTAATTGCGGAGCGCGCCCCTCTCCGCAAAAATAGCGGGTGGCGGAATACATTACGGTAATTTAAAATTTATGTTTCACACTCTTTAAACTTTTTTTATGGTAGAGTTGCTAGAATGTTTGCTTGGTGTTGCCAGATTTTTGTGTTTATTTTACTCGAGTTTCGTAATTAGAGTGAAGAGTTTGTATGGGTTTTTGATGTTGTATGTGGGCCTAGTGGCGAAATGTATGGGTTGCACTTAAATATATTGTTATTTTTAATGCAATTTTTGTTTTTCATAACTTTTATCTGTCATCATTGCTGTAGCGCATATAGCTTTAGCGTGCCCTTTAACTCAAAAAGACAAATGACAATCCAATTACAAATACAATCGATCAACAAATCAGACTACAGCCCAAGTACCGTCAATCTTAACAGATATTACACAATCCATCAACACGACGGCATATACCGATGTGTGACCGCATAAAAACACCATTCGTTTGTGGACAACGAATCATTATAGTTTCCGGCTCATTGCGCGCGCTCGTGCTCGGCCGAGCGACGCGAGCGACCAAGCCGCGCGGGTAAGTCGGAATGTCCATAACGAACGATGCATTCACCTGATATCTTAGCTTTAAAGAGAAAACAGATTCTACTTAGCTGAGTGAAAAATAGAGATAGGAATACAGAAATAATGTTCAACATACGAGGATGGTTTTTGTAGAGTTAAGGAGATTGTTAGTTGTACATGTATGAGAGTTTATCAACTTGGTTGTAAATAATTTATTGGTGGACAAAGTTTGGGTGCCATCTGCTTACATAAATAATTACTTTTTTAATAACGTTTTACTCAGGTGTAATGAGCAAACCGTCATTTAGAAAATTATTACGAATTTGCCTCACGAAATTTATTATAATAAAGATCATTTTAACAGAAAGATTTTTTTATTTTGCATTACAATCTATAAGGACCTAATAACATTTTTGACTCTTGTAATTACTAAATCATGCAGTAGTTATTTGGAATGCTGTTTTATAATAATGATTACGTGTAGAATTAAACTGTCGAAAAGAAAAAATCAAAGAAAGCTAACCGAAAACAAATAAATATCGTCAAAGAAATATTTATAGCTTACGATCGACGTGTACTTCACTAAAATGTCTCTCTTCAATCAAAACCCATGGTTACATAAGCCATACAAAGTCGATACTTATGTCACGCGCAACCATTTATCCGTTATGCCACCCATTTGTCGACCATTGTTAATGATAGAGACCATTTTTGGGGTACCGTACGTGTGATAAAAACGAATTTCAATGGATTTCCCATTAGTGATGATACGATTGGACACTACGCTATTTCAGAACGACAATCATTTAAATATCTGTTTCGGTTTTAAAGAGAATCCTTTTGATGTTAATTAGTTCACTTTGTTGCGATTCTGTTTCGTTTTATACGGTGGTACGGTTTTATGTATTAAAGATGGTATCTCAATGACGTGTGACTGAAAACTACTTTGTTATATAACTTTAAATTTTTTTATATATTTTTTTTAATATTGTATACGGATTTTTATACACTTACTTTTTCAAAGTTATATGTACATTTTTGATTATTTCAACATTACAGAAACAAATGGTGAGAAAAACATGAACTCTAAATATCTTAATTTTAAAACCGCAGTGATCTGGCGTAGTGATCAATACTCAAACCTTCCTTATAGGTATGGGAAGTGGCCAATGCGCAGCAAGAGGACAGTTACAGGCAGATTATTCAAGCAAAGTTTTCATTCCAAACAATATCAATCGGATAAGCACAAAGATTTCCTTTTGCCTTTTTATTTCTATTACTATACACCAAATAGGGACTGAAAGCGACATTTCATATACATTGGCCACTTCTTAATGATGGCCATTAACCACTTCGAAACCAATCAGTCACGTAGTTACCAAAGAAATTGTATTTACCTTATTACCCTGCCAAATATTCTTGAAGGCTGTCGTAACTACGGCCTAAGCACCGAAGTACCTACATAATACGGTCGTATTATGTTAGCCAACGAAAATTGCATTCACTAAGCGATTATAGGGGCGACGCACAAGGAGTTTAAGTCGGAGGTGCGAAGTATTTGTTATGTGGGAATTCCAACGTTTTTTTAATATATTTTTTTCTGTAAAAGGAAATTAACGACATCATGTCGACCAGCCATTTTGCTTCAAGTTCCACAGGGGTGGCTAGCAGTCTGGTTGCTAGGGTGGTCAGTGCAACCTGATCCAAACGAAAGAAATTGAACGAAAATGCGTGTCCCTGTTAGTGTCGTGTTCACATAATCCCACCCCACTAGTCTCAGTAATGCCACTTCCCACTAATATTATAAAGGCGAAAGTTTGTGAGTGAGTGTGTGTCTTTGTTACTTCTTCACGTCAAAACGGCTGAACTGATTTAATGAAATTTTGTAAGGAGTTAGCTGACACCCTGGATTAATACATTTTACTACGGGAAAAGTCCTATCCCCATGGGAAAATACTCTTTCCTTGGTCTAGTCTTGAATGGAAAGTACTTGGTGTTAGATTGTAAGTACTTTGTGTTAGATTGTAAGTACTTGGCGTTCGATAGTAAGTACCTGGTGTTAGATGGTAAGTACTTGGTGTTAGATGGTAAGTACTTGGTGTCAGATGGTAAGTACTTGGTGTTGGATGGTTAGAACTTGGTGATGGAAAATCTTAGAAATATGAACAAAAACTGTAAGTTTTTTCTTGTTTTTTAATATTTTTAAACATGCTGACTAAAAAAATCTCTTTTCAAGTTGTAAAACAGTTGTGTGCACAAAGGTGTAACAGGTTTTGAAAATTGAGAATGAGGCAAGTAAAATAATAGAAGCAAAACTTACTTTATGTAATTAACATTACTACAATGTAGTAATTACTTACTTTGACTGATTTCCCAATGGGTAATTAAAGAGGTATTCCTCTTATAAGTAGTAAAGGAAATTACTGAAGAATAGTGTTGATAAACTTATCTCCAGGGAGAAGGAAGTCTTGGAAATATAAGAGTTTATTAGCTAGTAATAAGTGCTAATTGCGACTGCGACGAGCTGGTATAAGTTCAATCACTGCCGCGATAACTGAATGGGATCCGATTGTTCTCCTAAAAAAAACGGACTTTTTGAGAAATGTAAAGATTTCATAAACATTCCATTCTCCTGCACAAGACACGCAGACTCAGAACAAGCACTTGTGGATCAAAAGCTTGCCCTAGCGGGTATCGAACAAGCGACACGTCGCACTGTTGGTTTGGCGTTGCGACGTTTGCCACAGGGCCATTCATGCAGTCGATTTATACAGTCTTTAATAACGAAATGAAATGAAATAAAATCATTTATTCTGCAAGTTTTTAGAACGTTGGAGTCGAAATTTCCTACCTGAATACCCTGAGAAGAAATGTCGAAACAAACCCAGGGGTCAACATACTCAGTCTCTTCTAAAGTCAACTACTTCACCCGTACTTCTCTAACTCGGTCGATTTATATCTACAATATAATCTAGATCTCAACATCACCTGTATCAGTCCACACAAAGACGCCGCCCAGTGCGAGCCTATCCTTCCCTCTATTATGTTCAAGCATTAGTATTCCACTCTGTCCGAGTGTTTCCCTTTATATTCCGAACGTGATTCTAACAATTCGGCGGATATCGAACGCGATTTGTAGGCCGCGGAACGATTTGTGTTGCCAATTGGTTCACAATGTGTAATGTAATCCTTCTTAAATTATCGCTGGATCATCGCTAGCTTTGAATGTAACTGTTGAACTACGAGTGGATGCGTTATATTGTGATAGCAGAGCGGTTGTTTTAATTTGAACTTTAATAATGTTTCAATTGGGTTGAATTTCATGTAGGGTTGCCATTCAATTATTTTTCTTCTCCTACACTAGGGAAACTTGTGTTGCGTTGTGTTTTACAAACATTCAAGTCGCATGTTCAAAGACACCCAGACTTAGGACAGGCATGCGTGGATCACACAAATGCTTGTCGTGTCATCAACACGTTGTCGTGTCATCAACACGTCGCGCAGTGATTTTCGTTTAGTCACTTCCACCACTCGGGTAACATCTCAGTCAAAGAAAGTTGTACGCCAAACAATATGAAAAAATAAGAACACTATGAATAAACACTGACGTTACAATAACTGACCTTCTTATCCGAAACGTTCTTGACAGATCGGTCGTGATCAGCATGAAACAGTTCGGGTTTACACATACACAAGTATAACTATCCTTCAGAACTAAATTGAAAACAATGGAGCATCACCAAAGAATTAAAACCTAATCTATCCTTCTCAGTCAATCTTTCAAAACGGCTTTACCGTCACAGAAACAGTTTTGACTGACATCATTCACCTCACTCCAGACCGCGTAAAACTTAATTGTGACAAGTTAAATCCCGTTACATTAATACCAACTTCTTCTGAAAATGAAGGAAAAAATGTGGTTTGCTAAGAACAAGAAGCTTGGTTGTCAGGTGATTATTATTAATTTGTGCTTTTGTCACGGAAGCAGACAAAGATGTAGATTCGCTGACGAAATTTTACAGATTTTTTTTTTAATTTTTCGAACGGGATTTTGCTGTACTAAGTTATTTTATTCTTGTTGGTGATAAACTCAAATGAGAGAACTATTTGTCTAATCGTTAATATCACACTGGGAAATAAGTAAAGTACATTAATTTTTACTACACTTCTTTTTATCTTTCGAGAGTAACTTATGTATTTCCTTGCTGTTTCTTCTCTATGGGAACTCAGTTAGGAACAGTGTACTAAAAGTCAATAATTATGTCATCTTACATTTCTAAAGCGCCTCTTTTGGGCCTAATGGAAATCCGAATATTTCATTTTTGGTTTTCTGTTGAATCGAAATCTAGATTCGCATGACCTACAGCAATATAACATATGATACGCCATAAAAGCCGCAGCCACAGTTAAAACAAAAGCAATAAGATTCCCATGACTTTATAACGTCTACTGCGACTGAAATGAGTATGTTTGTCTTTTATAGTACTACTCAAGACGCTGATATCGTATTGTTTTATATACATATTGTATTAACCCCAAACTAGATTATACAAGCAAAGATATGGCTAGAATAACTGAGGTTTAATAACTGTCATTCATCTGGTTATGATTTATATAATAAGCTTTTCTTGTATAACACTTTGAGTATATATTTTCTAATATGATCAAACTGAAGAGGTTATTTGTTTAACGCTCTATTCTAGAGTAAAGAAAAGAAGTTTTTGTGTTCTTCTTCTTCTTCTTAGTCGTTGCACTCTTGGCAGAGTGGTCGTGGTCGTCATTTTAGCTGTTAGTGGCTCGCCTAACTATACGCCGCCATTCCTGTCTGATGGCCGCCTTTCTGGTGCAGACGTGCAGGGAACTGTCCACAGCTGCTCTTATCTGGTCCGTCCACCTCATAGGCGATCTACCTCGTGCCCGAGTGCCTTCAACTTTGCCCTGCACTACTAGGCGCTCTATCGACTCATCGCCACGCCGGGAAACGTGCCCAAAGAAATTTAAGATTCGAGTTTGTACTACGGAAGACATTGTTTGTTTTTGTGTTACAGAATTTTTAAGAAAGGCTGTTTTTAGCACGCTGCAACCAATACGGCCGTATCGGTTGTAGATTATAAATGCGAGTGCAACCGCGAGAATCAATAAATCAACTGCAAAAATAGGAATGTATTTTTATAGATTCTCTTGCCATTCTTCTCTATAGGAATGATAAAAGCACATCTACCATACTAGAAGGTATCATAAAACCGAGTTCAAAAGGATACCATGGATTTAAATTAAAATACAAAAATATTTATACAGGGATTCTTTAATCATTTGTGACAACAACAATAGTGTTATTAGATAAAAAGAAAAACAATCTCTTATCCTAGAGATAATTATTTACAAGACTAATCTTACCGCTTCCCGATGTTTTAATTTAAATAATACGAAGGCGTTGTTTGTCGTTTCTATAACTTCTATAAAACTGCGCACCCTTCTAATTTTTCCAGGAACAGTGGATTAATACCGACTTTCTTTGAAACGCCTTTAATTAAAAACCTTAAATGAAAACCACTGTTTTACGACAACACTCGGTTTTTTTTAACGATTGTAGGCTAAGGTACGTGTTGAGTCATTATTATGACAATTTAAATATTTTACTTTTCATTCTAAAATATTTCACTCTTATTTTTAACCAACTTTTTTAAAATAGTGGTTATTTAGGTAAGTACTTCGCAAGTATTACGAATTAGAAAGGTAATTCAGAATAAAGTGATTATTTTTAAATAACTAACTTTTTACAGACGTATTAAAAACATTTTTCTTTTCAGACAAAGGCCTCTCTCCATTCAGCTTCCGGTTTCTTGTCAAACGTTGCTATTATCAAAACTTTCTTAAAAGAGTCAAGTTCAAAGTGCTAACTTCGTAAGTTAAGACACGGTTTCAGAGTAATATCATTTACAAAGGAATAACAAATAGTCAACAATATGTCGTGAGGAAATAAAAAAAAATTAAACAAGTATTTCACTGAGATTTTTTTTCTTTGGAATCGAAGTACTAGTCAAGACAAATCATATGGATGTGAACACGATGTGGCTATGTCGTCACAATGCCGATTTGTTTCTAGGTCCAAGGTGTACGCGAGGATCGGACCTGCGCCACGTTTTGTGTGTTGACCCCAACCCCTCGGCTATACGTGCAGACCAGTGGGTAAAAGAAAAAAAGAAGGACATTATTTAAACTTGCCTTCAAAAAACGTTAAAAGAAGCAAAGTAAAATTTCATACTCCGATAAATACCTATAAAAACCGATTTCGATAAAACAAATTACATTATTGATAAAACTTAATCCTGTAAAGGCCACAAAGTGCTCACTTTTCAGCACATTCGCGTTTCTCGTAGCGAAATGAATGAATAACAAAAATAACTGAAACACACACCTGTAAAACCAGATCCCACAAAATAAAACCAAGTTATATCCAATTTTCAATTAATCGAAGTGTATGTGAAATTGTGAATACAACACTAACATTATAAGGAGGGGTGCACACTGACGGTGAATATTTTTATCCGACGACGAAAACAAAAAGATGAGTAATGATTTTGACAGTTTCTGTATGAAATAAATCTCTCCAATAGCAAGCTATCGATCTATCTTCGGATGCTCGTATCCAGCTCCTGCCAGCCATCTTGCGCTGATCATTACTAATAATACCATAAACCCAAGCCCCTGCCGTCGAAAAATAATATTGACCACACCAGCCTATATACGTCCCACTGTTGTGCAAAGGCCTCTACCCGTATAGGAAAGGATTTCAGCATTTATCATAACGCTAGATTATTGCGGATTGCAATATTTGGGAACCAGAGAACCCCTCTTGGCTCAGACGTTCGGTTATTTCTTCACCCCCACAAATTTCAAACGGGTTAACAGATGTTTATCAAACATACAAATCTGTAGTTAAGAACACTCGCTCATAACACAAAACAAACTGAATTGGAATACTTCTTTCCGTTCCGGGGCTATGATACCAAAGACATACACACAGACATCTCGAACATAATACTCTCTTTTCTTACGTTTCTTGGTTTAAAAAGAAGTGTCTTTAGTCTTTTTACACCTTGAAAATAACTGAGTTTATAAAACGTTTCTTCTTGTTTATATTTGTCATAACTAAATTTAATCTGCCATTTTCTTGTTTATTTAGATTGAAAAGAAAATAGCTGTTGTTGAAATTACCTTACTTTCAGTTAGTCAGTATTTTTAACGATACCCAAGTTTACTCTAATCTAAAAATTATATTTATCGAGCAATTTAAAAGCTGAAAGAAAATAGCTCTAAAATTTTATTACTTCGGTAATAGGTTTTTAACATGTGCAACACTGTGGTTCGGTCGTTGCCATTTCGGTAGCCGAGATACGCTGAGTTGAGATTAAAAATTGTATTAAGAAGGTCTAATATGATGAAAAATGTTTTTATCACGGAGTAAAACTACCATGCCACATATTGCAGAGATTGGTACATGGGTACAGTTGTAGCAGAGAGAATTTTACGAATAACACATTTCATCGAAGTTTTAACAAAATGTTGTATTTTACAACATTTTGTTAAAACTTCGATTAGCAAAGAAACTACCATATTTATTAGAACCGAAAATGTAGCTTATGACCACAAGAATACGATGCAAAGCGCCGTAATAACAGTCCTGGTCTAAGTATTAATAATCCAAGCAATGTTGCTAACTATACAACTATAATCAATATTTTATTTTAATAACACTTTACTCAAGCATTTTTATCCTAATTTATCGCGCGACTAGTTTCACCGACGAAACTAGTCAGGCGATCCGGATAAAGACGTCAGAATAAACCATTATTAAAATACATATGTTAATATGAATCCACACGAATATTATTATAATAATATACAACGAATAATGTTATAAAGTTATTGTATTATGGACTGAAGTGGCAACAACCGTCGCCTCCCAATCTTCCACGAGATTAAGTCGGAGCAACAAAAGTTGAGCGAGTGTCCGCCTAATGTACAGGTACAGGAATTAAGTTCCATGATTTATTACCCCGGATCTTGCCCGGGTATAGTTTTTGCAACGTCTAATTATGGTTGGTAGTGTAATTAATTCGTTTTCTGCTAAGCAAAAAATTTGTAGTGCTGCCATAATTACAAAATACTAAAATAGCAATAAAAAAATGTTTTTTTTTTTAAGATACTGAACAAGATTTATAACTTCTACTAGTAAATTATAGATTGATGTTTTATTAAAGTCGACTTGCTACCCACGAACGCTACTTAGAATCGTGTGACACAACAATATGGTTGGGCGCCATGTTTCTGAACCAAGAGTTTTGACAGTTTAAATATTTTGTCATTATTTTTTAAAACTAAATATTCATAACGACTGAATATAAATACTATTTGTAGGGTCTTTATACACCGATAAATAGTGAACCGGTTTTTAGAATCTAGACTGAATGGATAATATCGTTAAAAAATACCTACATCTTATGAAACTGGTAATTTTACTAAGATAACATCCAAGAGTAACCTCAACCATTGTATACCGGACTTTACACCATGCAAAGTGTATTAACATATATTTTTCAGATTGCAGCACGTCTCATTAAGCAGCGCTCAGTAACGAACCAATTTAATGGAGTGCCTTTAGGGGAATTTCGCAGTATTGTTTTTATGTGTGCATTACCGAAGATTATTTTACAGTTATTTGAGTATAAACATACATATATTATATCAACGGCTTGCTTATGTTAAGCGCTATGAATAAATAAACAAAAATAAACTCTTTCGCCTATGCGGCCCAGGATAGATAATCGTAGAAGGATTTAGGAGAGAATTTTGGGCTACAGTGGGCTCTAACAAAAATCTCCTTTTCCACCTGGAATTCTTGCTGGATTTAGGATTTCACGAGATAGCATTCATGTAGAGCTCTTATAAAAAAAAAAACAATAGAATGCATGCAATATATTAAATGTTATGTATAAAATGCTTTTTTATCATTTGAATGTTGGAAATTACTAAACAAATGACGGCTTGGAAAATACTTTAATTCGATACGTAATAGTTACAAAGAATTGATTAAAATCGAATAACCCGTTCTCGATTACAACGAAAGCTGTATTAGTCGTTCTATTTACAACTCACAATGGTATCGATAACTCTGTGCTATCAATCTTGGCGCTAAACTGCGACAAATTAAAACGAATGATCGAGAAAATATCGATTTCACTGCGTTCTCTCGATCTATTCATTATTGTCAAACTATTTTGAAAGACGAAGCTAAAGTAGTTTGTCTTTGTCATTTTCCTAAAGAATTATGTTTTTCTAATGACATTTAAAATATGTTTAGAACCCAAACGAAAACAAGTCATTATATAAAATGATGTGCAAATTATAGCTAACGAAATTAATTAACACCGTTCACATGAATGATTGTCAATTATTGAATAAGAAGGATTGAATGTCACTGATTAACAACCTTTCATTATTTCGAGAACTCCTGTGCACCCTTACTAACTTCAGGACTACTGATTAACAGTCACAAACGCAAATACAAACATTCCGTTCCAAGATGAACACGCGAATCCAAAAAAAATACACGTCGATAAAATATATCACGAAAACCAATAAAACGTGAAAAATAGTTGCCCATCTCGAACGCAGCCGTGCGTGTAACGGAATATCTCACAATTGGTACACCGCGAAAATGTTTGCCGCGCATAAATCAAGTTGTCAGTGTTGCCGTTATAAATTCGCGGGCCGCCGCCGCGAACGCACCTGGCAACATTACCTTGATTGCGAACGCGGCGCTGCATTTGCCTTCCCGCCACGTCCCGAACACTGGTGAAACCTGCCAGTATACTCATAGCTACCACACTCCCCTCAACACGTACTTTTTAAAAACACTGCGGAACTATTTGAGAGTTTTGCGCGTCCAAGTTACGGTGGTCGGTGTTGGGACCATTCGTCACCAAACTTTCTTGCTTTACGTTCTTTATGCAAGGCTCTTTGTCTCTCCGTAATGAGTCAAAAGTTCTTGGCATTAGACTGGCGTGTTCTCTGGATGTGGCACTTGATTGGACTAATATCAAAGTTATGAATGTGTGAGCAGATGCTGAGTTTTAAGTGGAAATAATTTTAGTTTAACTTTTAATACACTTTAGTGTGTGGTTTTGGAGTTTCAATTAATTTTACTATGTTTATTAGTTTTGTGTATTCGTAAACAATGCTCCTCATACTTCGATGTCATGTGGAATTTCTAATAGCTTGTCAATTGTTTGTTTAACAAATTCTTTTAGCAAATCTTTTAGCAAATCTTTTAGATTAGATACGTGACTTCGCAAGTCGTAAAGCGGCATATACGTCATTTGTGAAAATTTCAACTGAAATTCATTGTTATGACAGTTAGTGTTCAGCCCCGTACCGAATTTATGATTATTTTGTTGGCAAAATGCTAAGGAGAATACGACAGTGTCATTCATCGGCAATTGGAAATAGAAGAATGGGGGCCCTGATTTATCACTAGGCTGTGTTACTCATGAATCACAGCGGATGCCTCAGTAATAGCAACAGCCTTCCTTGTCATATAAGGTGATACTTACCTGTAAAGATAGTTTTAAGTAAATAACTTTCTAACCGTTTGGTTACGGAACTTCACAAAACTTTTACGAATCATGCATAATTGGTTGTAGTATTAAACTCCGGTAACATGATAACCCGGGCAGAGATAAGTTGGTGTCGTATTTTAATAGAGTGATATGCAGACGATGGAATAAGTTACCGACAACGCAGCGCCAAAGTTCCCGCCGAGCTACGCCCTGTTTAGTTTGAAAATCAGGGCGAATGTAGAAAGCTATTGGGGTGGAGGAGGCAAAGAAGAGAGGAAAGAAAGCAGGACAAAACTGGCAAAAAAAGAAGGATGCTTCGTTCTTTCTTTGCCTTCTTCAGCAATTGATGCCCGTCTCCCATCTCTCGTCTCCCTAAATGGAAAGTAGCTTTACATAGCAAACGTCTATCTGTATTTTTTTAATTCACATGTCAAGCGCTGTTTACTTTTTTTAAAAATAAATATAGTGTGTGTCACTTGCAGTGATATAATGTGTCCATTGTACGTTTTTTAGCAATAAGTTAATGAATTTATAGTGAATTTAAATAAAACCGGTTGAATCCAAGTTGGATTCGCTTTTCGGCACTGAGAGTTCCATAAAATAGGCCAAAAAAACGAATTGCGTTTGAGACTTTGGGTACGGAACGCTAAAATCTCACATGTCACATCTTGAACACTAAAAATTATTACTATATTTTAGCAATAGCTTAAGAAGACACTAAACAAGACCGTTAATTAAATCACTATTATTATTTTTCTGCTGGTGTGGCTCTGCGCAAGACCTGGCATCAATTTCTTAATCGAATAATCCATTATATTTTTCATAATAGTCTGACTAAGAAGCACGCTCCCGGGCGTCCCAGATCAGACAGCTTGATCGATCTTAGAAAGGTACTGCTAATCCAAGAATTATTACCATTATTTATTAATAATTAATATCAAATTGAGTTGTGAATAAAATATTAACTGAGAGAGCTTAGCCATTATTCGATTACTACCATAATTAAGAGCATAAATGAATAATAGTACTCTTTATAACTTAAAGATGAAATACATAGATCAAAATTCTAGACTGAACTATAATCCAATACAAAAACTCGTAGCTTTTCGTAGCACCGTCGTAGCCAAATATCTTCGTAGCTCGTAGCGGTATCGGCGGCACGTCGAGTTCCGTAGCGCGCGGCTGCGTCGTCAATATTGGTTAATTTGGCTCGCGGACTATGCGCGCCGCTCGGTCCCGCCCGCCGCCTGATCGGTGATATTAGTTGCACATATGGGTTATATTATGTGCTGTTTAATTGACTCGTATTGTCTAGAATCGGGTTTTCTAAATAAAATCTAGGGTCGGGCTTCATGATTCTTGGGTGTTTGGGTTAGGAAAAGTCACGTGAAATGAAACGAAGTCAAACGAAATGACAATTATGTTGGATGGTCATTAGAGTGTTTTCAATTTGGCAGATAGGAAAAATACAAAATATTGATAACATACGACAATCGATTCTTCTTATTGCTATCAAGTGTTTCATTTAATTAACCTAAATAACTGTAAACATTATTTACATTATGACAATTCTGTGAAATTAATAGAGCTGTGCGTAGTAATTTTAATTGGCCGAATGCTTGCCATCATTTTGTTCAAAAAAAGTTTATGAAAAAGCGTTTTCTTATAACAAGTGTCACAAGTTCATAATTAGATATCAGATCAGACAGCAATTGAAGAACCTAACCTTACTCACACAAGCAAACAAAACATAATCTCACACTGGTTATTCATTACGTCTATTAATTTGTGCTATTCCATCCATTCAACTATTGAATTCTATTTCTACCATTTACCTGACAAATTGAACCGATTTTCTGCAAAGGCACTCAATCACTCAAAGTGAACTAAATCTACACATTGAATGCATCGGTGACGTCATATAAATAGAGGGTAGTCGGCATTAATTATTCAGGTCATATTCGGTGACAGACACTCGACATTCTCTCACGGCGAGTCGTGCGAGCAATGCCTGTGATATTCATGTGTAATGTTACTACATATATGTTAGTAAAACGAGTACGTATGGGGTATTTTCATTTGGCATGTAGAGTCGTGGGGGTCTTGCGGTTTTATATAGTATATGTACATATATGGGTTTTTAAACGAAATGCTGGTTTATCCCAATTTTGTAGTTATATTTGATTGTTGTTTTTTTTTATTCAATAGGTAAAATTGTTCGTAAATGATATGTCATAGATTCGAACGTCACGTAGGACTAGCATTTTTATAATCAACGTAAACTTGTTCGGAATGTTTTAACACGTGAATTTATTTGTTTAATCTCTCAGGACTCAAAAAAGTTGGTTCCGTAACGGGGAGGGGCGTGGGATCTATTTTTTAATAAAATCGTTGCATCGATTCCGAGATTCTCAGCTAAAAAAACATAAAAAGAAATACATACAAATTGAATACCTCTACCTTTTTTAAAATCGGTTGAAAAACTACTAGTAATAAAAATAAATAGTCTATTAACATTCTCGACCTACGCAAAATTTACACTATAAATCGACTTAGCCACATCACATGAAGCTTAATATCATCTAATACGTACCTTAAATAGGCTATTTATATACATTACGTTCAGTATAAGTTTTATATGGTTCTATGAAAGCACTTATCACAGTTATCACACTTTATGTTAAGTGCCTCTCAATGCCTAACGTCTTGCTATTATTAAAGTTGCTGTATCATTGTATCCGAGTCACACTCGAGCTATAAATAAAAGCTATTTTTATATTAAATTTAGATGATACATATACTAAACTCGTTGAAAACTGAAATTAGCACATTGGATATTTTTTTAAAGGGATGCTTGTGGAATGGTCTCCTATTTCATTATAAACTTGTGTGATAAACGCGGAACGGGCAAGAAACCTTATTAGCTACTGTTTTGAAAATAAATATTAAAACATAATTATTTAAGTATGTCAGCAAGAACAGTTTAAATTAACAAAACTCATAAAATAGACAAAATGGCAAATAAAAAGACACCCAATCGCGGAAGACAAAATGAAGGAATCAAATTTCACTGGGATTTGACTGGCTGTACCATTTACCATAACAATTCAAATATTTCAATAACAGACGAACACTCTACGTATCCAACAAAACAGTTTCACCCCAAGTTTTGAGCAGAACTTGCCGGCTGATTGATTGCACGAGCCATCAATCAGAAACGTCGGCAACATTCAAAGCACAGCCAAGACAAACTTGTTCGTCACCCGCTGAAGGCTTTTAAAACATGTGTGTTACCTCTTTGTAACGTAATCGTCTTGATATCGTAAAGTTTCTTAAGTGGAAACATACTGGTTGGAAAGTTAGGGCGTCTACGTTGATATTAAATTTGATCAAAACTCCTTTTTTACGCCACGTCTAATATACTATTTTGCTTTTTTAAGGACAGTATCTATGCCTCGAGCTAGCTTCCTTGAATTTATTGTAAGATTTAACAGTCCTAAAGTAAGTGCGTATTGTGTTCATGTTATATTTCAAGTTTACTCTTAATTTAATCTTTAAATACTATAATTTTTTACATTAAATGAATTAATGGCTCTCTAATGAAAATGCCTACCAGCTTATTGCTTATTTGCAATACATATTCCGGCCCTTAAGCTACTAAATCAAAGAGGCAGTTAACGTGCATAAAATATAAAATACAAAAAATAAAATACGGCCATATTAAAAAGGAGAGCGTACATTTATAAATAGAACTCCAATAAGCCCCGAACCCCGGGTACAGGCGCGCACATCCCTACATTCCACCGTGGTAAGTACACTCGAGCACACATGCTCGTTAACGATTCTTAACAATCCCTGTACTAAACGTTTATTACTAGAGTTCTACAAAATGAAGATTTGGGATCCGTCTGGCGGCTTGTAACCGTCTTATTTCAATTTACAGAACTAGCGGTTACACAAGACTTGCTTTGCTACAACTAATTTAATTACGACGAAATTGATTCGTTTATGTTTGAGCAGCTTAAGTACTTTGACACGTGAAAATGTAGCGTAACTAAATATTAATGACTACCTGACACGTGTCTACTTCTACACCTAAAAACAGTGTGGTATTTTATGGGGAAAATGATTTTCAAACTCGGTTTAGTAGTTCTTGAGATTACCCCATCCATCAATGCACAAAGCAGATGCATCAATGAAAAAAACTTGCTCTCTTTACTTTTAAAGAGGTCATCTTCCTTTTTATTTTTAAAAATAAAGATTATGACAGCATAGTAAAATGACAGATAACTTTTTATGTAAGAATGGTGGAGAAATATAATTCTTTTAAATTTATAAATCGTAAGGAAAAATATGGTTTGTACACATAATATAAAATTAAACTTGTGAATATAATTGTATTAGTAGTAATCACATTTTAATTGTGTGGCGTAGGAACAATAGCACAAAGTAACGCAAATCTCCGGTTACCAACGACTTTGTCTCTCCAACTATGCAGAATTGAAGACCCAATTCGTCCTAACCTCACACTTAATCATCGCTGTAGAGAAACTCTGCAAAAACCTTTCAAAATCCTCTTATTAACGTTTTCCTCTTATATATATTTCTATTTTCAGCTTTTAGAATTAGACTGGTGGGTCTACCTGATTATAGTTTTAAGCTTGTTCGCCATCTGTTTGGGCCTCAATTATGTACTGAAGAAAGTTAATGGTAAGACAATAGTGTTTACTGAATATTCTACTACCTAACAAAGTATAAACCCAATCAAACGTGAGCAGAATTCGCTGCTGCTACTGTAGGCAGAAGCACTTAAGAGTACTTTGAATATCATTCATGGTCTTAGTCTTGGAATGGAAAGAGGTAAAGGATATTTTCACTTGTTACAGAAGCAAAGCTCGATGGGAGGTTTATTAGAATGCGTCAAAAGGCGTCAGCAACGCAATCTACACAAGTCCAAGGGCCTCAAATCGAAATGGAAACAGCCAGGCCACTGGTTATCCAAAACTATTCTGAGAGATTATCCACCCCACCAGGCATCTCACTTGTATTCAATCAAGAAGAGAACTTAAAGTGCAACCGAAGAATGAGGGACTTAGAAGAAACTTACAATATTATTAAAAATTCATTAAGTGCAACAAAACAGGAAGTACAATCGTTAAAAATGATACATTCACACGACACTCACGGGTCTTCGTCCCTTGCCCTTAATTTAAGTGGCATTAGAAAAAAAGAACCTACGAGAAAAGAAAATATTTCCATGGGTCCATCAATATTAGATTCAAAGCCTAATAATTCTGTTGGTATGTCACCGGGTGATAAAAGAATGAAGGAGTTGGAAGAAACCTATAATATAATTAAAAGTTCGTTAACAGCGACGAAACAAGAAGTGCAATCAATAATAAATGCTCCGTCACTTAACACTCGCGGGTCTTCGTCGCTTACTCTAGACTTCTGTAGCATATTAAACAAAGAATCTTTTAGAATCAAGCCAACTAGCTCAATTTTACCGGATACTTCAACTAAAGATTCAAAGCCCAATAGTTCTACCGAAAAATCTTCGGAAGACAGCACAGGAACCCAGTAAATAATGCCAGCCTATAAATGACTAAAGGCCAGGTGGTAAGGTACTTTTGTTGAAAAAAAAAATATGGCAACAAGATGAGCTTATAATGACGTTAAAGGATTATTTATTTAAGTGTATATTGAAACTATTAGTTATTCCTCGTGCCATAACTTTACTACCTTAGCGCAACTATGTAAATAAATATAAACTTTTTAAAAGAATTTTATTTTAATTAAGTGTCTTCCAAAATTGGCACGTCTTATTACAGCTGGAGCTTTGATTGATACACGAAAAAGACCATTTCCTATTTTTTAAAGATCCTTGCACTGACAATGTTAATAATGTATGGAAATAACCAAACTTTTGTTTATGAACGCAACATCAACGAAACGAGAACGTCAAATCGTTTTATTTGTTATCTGTAATGCGAATTACGAGTAACTGATCGCCGCGTAAACATAATACGAATTGTTTTCAGTCGATTATGTTACAGGAATTAGGTTACCAATAATTTATTTCTATTCTGCAACCATATTTCTTTAAGTTAAAGTAATAGTATGATCTCGCTTTGAAAGTTGATTATTAGTTGAGTTGAAGCCGGTACCAGAATGACGTCGATTATCAAGCTCCACTGCCTCTCAGGGGCTGGAGACGAGACTCCTCCATGCTATGTCCTACAGATAGATGAATTTAAGTTTCTTTTGGACTGCGGATGGGATGAAAAGTTTGATATGGAGTTTATAAAAGAACTGAAAAGGTAATTTGAGGTTATGTTTTGAATTTCTTATTTGGTTTTTCTAACACTGAGTGGTAGGAGTCTATCTAGATGGTTTCGCAAAACGAATAAGTTAACCACTGCCAAACTACAACTACTGTTGTATTGCCAATGTATAACATAATCATTTTTGCCTGCACTTTCGCCTTTACTAGCCCTGGGCTATCAAATATAAATATCTACACACTATATTGTACCTAACTAACATTTATATATTCATATCCTATTATTTCAATACACTATGATTTTTAATGCAACCAATGTAATTCCAGACACATAAACACAATAGATGCAGTATTAATATCACATTCGGACCCTGTTCACCTCGGAGCCTTGCCCTACGCAGTGGGGAAGCTCGGCCTCAACTGCCCGATATATGCAACCTTACCGGTATACAAGATGGGTCAGATGTTCATGTATGACTTGTACCAGGCTCACAGGAATGTCTCGGAGTTTGATTTGTTTACGTTGGACGATGTTGATGCGGCTTTTGATAGGATTGTGCAGCTGAAGTATAATCAGAGTATTGATATGAAAGGTGAGCCTGCTTTAATTTTATTTGTGACATTATTGACTTGATATTTCTTGGTTTAATGTTAAGGTTATGAGTATCACAATTATTGTGGCTTTCTATTGATATTATTTTTATTGATTATGGCTTTTTATTGATATTTCCATAATTAGTTCAGCTGATCCTGAGATTTACCCCTACATCACACACATGAAATCAACCCATGTTTCTTGGTTTCTGATATTCAACATTACTATTATGAAAATTTTGAAATCTCATCTACAAAATTAGCTATTGGGTAACTGCTTCCCAATATCACTCTTTAGATAATTACCTTACCAAATATATTTCCAACTCTTCAGGCAAAGGGCTAGGTCTCCGTATAACCCCATTACCTGCCGGTCACTCTCTCGGAGGTACAGTCTGGAGGATAGCAGCACCTGGTGAAGAAGACATAGTTTATGCTCCTGACTTCAACCACAAAAAGGAACGGCATCTCAATGGATGTGAGATTGAGAGGCTCATGAGACCTTCACTGATGCTGCTCGGAGCTATGAATGCAGATTATGTTCAACAGAGACGGAGATTGAGGGATGAGAAATTGATGAGTGAGTTTATAAAGTTTTAGGTAGTAAAACGCAACCTTTAACCGACTTCTAAAAAAGGAGGTTACTGAATTCAACCACACATATGCTATTTTTATGTTCATTCATGCCTCAAACATACACTTAAAAGGAAAAAGTAGCTTATAACCTGGATTAACAGTTTTATGGTCCTATGGGATAATTTTCGATCTATAGCGCGCGGCTTCACTGGCTACAGCTAGTATAGAAATAAAGATGGATACAGTATTATAAATTTCATAACTGACTTGACATTTTCTAGCAACAATCCTGTCGACTCTCCGCGGCGGTGGGTGCGTGCTGGTCTGCACGGACACCGCGGGCCGAGTGCTGGAGCTAGCCCACATGCTGGACCAGCTGTGGCGCAACAAAGACTCCGGGCTGGTCGCCTACTCACTTCTACTGCTGTCGAACGTCAGTTACAATGTCGTCGAGTTTGCTAAGTCTCAGGTGTGTGTGGTATTTTTGAGCGATTTTGTTCACTTTTTTTCTATAAAATGTATATTAACACGATAATTTTGCCTCATGCAATTTTTTTATTTATCAAAGCTTATAGTGTCTTGTAGTCAGTCTTATATTAAAGTAGTATTTTTAAATGACTTATTTCACATATTATTACTGTAAAAAGGTACATATCTTCATAACTTCGTCATGTGCATTTTCTAAAATGAGTTCCGTCACTCTTTGCATAATTAGCTAGTATTGTAAATAACTGCTCACAGACCACAATAGAATAAACTCAACTCAATTTACTATCATTTCTCTTTTGTCCTTCAATACACAGATAGAATGGATGAGCGACAAACTGACTCGTGCCTTCGAAGGCGCCCGCAGCAACCCGTTCGCCCTCCGGCACCTGCAGCTGTGCCACTCGGTGGGCGAGGTGAGCCGCACGCCCGGGCCCAAGGTTGTGCTGGCCTCCTTCCCCGACCTGGAGTCAGGCTTCGCCAGGGACCTGTTCCTGCTATGGGCTCCTAATCCGCAGAATTCTATTGTATTGACGGCTAGGTGAGTAAAACGTCAGGTCGTCAACGTCTTTTAAAAAATAATAGGAATGATGACCGTGTATAAAAAATAGATAGCAGTTAGATCATTTAAAAACAGCCAATTTTTGCCTTTTTGTGAATTACAAAAATTGTCAATTATCTTTAACTGAATTCACTAATTGATATTGTTTTAATTCACCGTCATTTCTTCTTTAATTGAACTATCAATGTACTTCTCGTTATCCGAAATCGATACATCTTATTCTAAAAAACTAGATAAAATTAAGTTATGTTTATTCATTCCTTAACAAATATAATAAACATAATTTTTTCTTGTTTTTTTTTTTTAACATAAGATATTTTTGCGTATATCTAATACTCGTCGTCCATTTCTCCACTACCCAGGACTTCTCCAGGCACGTTGGCTCGTGACCTCATAGAGAAAGGCGGCGACCGCACCCTCGAGCTGACCGTGCGGCGTCGCGTCAGGCTCGAGGGGGCAGAGCTAGAGGAGTTCATGCAGAACCAGAGGGTCAAGGTCAACAATACTGTCAAGTTAGTATCTTTTTATGTATTTCCTAATTTATTTACGCACGACTTAGTAAAAAAAACATAAATTTATAAAATATAAGGTACAAGATGTAGCGTGCTGTTTATTTCAATGTGTATTGTGTATAGATGAAAATTTATAAGTAGATTTGAGGGTGTAGTATAAATAGTCCGGTAAATGAGCCATAATCTCTGCTTGCTGTGCTGTTTTTTAAATAGGTATGAAATTACAGAACTGTGACACTAGAAAATCTACATGAACATTATATTTTTTGTCCTTGTGATAGTAATTGGCATATTATTGTATCTGACAAGACCAATAAAACAATTGCAAAATACTAAAGAGGCTTACAGCCATGGAAGAAGGCTGTGTCTAGTTCGGCTACAAATGATACTGACTTAAATTCTGTCATACTGGCCTTTTACAATTGTATAGTGAATGAAAAATAAACTGGCCTTACTATAGGAACTACATTAAATATGGTGTTGGGCATAATTTATTTTAAATCTCATAAGTAAACTCCTATCGAATTGTGACCTCAGTATGGTCGGCTCCAGGGAGGAGTCGGGCGGCATCTCGTCGGACTCGGACTCCGACGGGGAGCTGGAGATGTGGGTGGTGACGGGCAAGCACGACATCCCCGTCCGCCACGACGTGCGCGCCGCCGGCTGCTTCAAGTCCAACAAGCGACATCACGCCATGTACCCCTTCCACGAGGAGAGGACGCGCGCCGATGACTACGGCGAGATGATTAAGGTATTTTATAAATTGTAGAAACTTTTAGTAATGCGATTTGGGACTTTTGAAGTGTTTTTTATAAAGTCGCTTATGAATTGATGATTAATTTGTGTTTAATAAATGTTGTTTTTATTTGCTCTTAAAGACTATTTGTCAAAATGTTGCTGGTCGTTGAATAATAACCTAATTAAAGTGTAAATGTTAAATTATAAGAATTGATGAATAGCAATAAGATCAAAATTATATTACACAACTTTAGAACCACACATCTTTCGTTGTCCCACACAATGCCTAGGCAAAGTAATTTAAATAATTCCATCATCATCATCTCAGCCTATAGCTGCCCACTGCTGGACATAGGCTTCTCCATACATTCTCC
This sequence comes from Trichoplusia ni, assembly GCF_003590095.1. NCBI lineage: Eukaryota > Metazoa > Arthropoda > Insecta > Lepidoptera > Noctuidae > Trichoplusia > Trichoplusia ni. The sequence goes on from NC_039481.1 coordinate 1,736,896, forward strand.
AGCGCGACCGGTTCAATTTCATTATCTATCTATTTATTTCACTAATATTTTGGCCTTGTTTACTTAGCCTGAAGACTACAGATTAGCTGAAATAGTGGACGCGGAAGGAGAAATCCGGGATGTACCACCCGCTCCAATACCTAAGCAAGAACCAGAAGGTAAAACTTAAACTTAAAATATTTCATACGTCCTTTAAAAACCAAAACACATATATATATATCTTCCTTAGAACACAAATGTTGTTTCACAATAACTTTGGCGCAGAACGTATGTAGTTCGACGAGGTTTCAAAAGATGGCCGTTCACTCACGTATTTTGATACTTTTACAAATTTTCATGTGGTTATAGCAGATAACTGAAAAGCAATAATGGTAATACAATATTTTGACTCCCTGCTCTTACAATCGCAAAAATGGCTAGACACTACTGAAAACTAGGGCAACTTAATGGTTCTAACTATCTGGTAATGATAGTTTCTAATAGAATTTTCTTGCAACTGGCAAGTGTGAGTGACTTGTTATTTATTATTTCAGAGGAGATGACAGAAATCCCTAGCAAGTGCATATCGTCGACGCGTCAAGTGCAGATCAAGGCCAACATCCAGTACATAGAGCTGGAGGGCCGCTGCGACGGGGAGTCCTTACTGCGGGTCGTGACGCAGGCCAAGCCGCGAGCCATTGTAGGGCTCAGGGCACATCGGGGGGCCTTGCAGACACTCAAGTAAGTACTTGAGAAGTTTGCTTCTTGCCGGGGTAGCGGGATTAATTGAAAGGGTTGCCGTGGTATACAAAGGGCAAATTAAAGAACATGGGTGGATTTTAGTCAGGAGAAATCTAAGACTCCCTGCCGTTCAACCCAAAGCAGAAGGAGTCTTTGATGATTTCCCGTCCGGAAAAAAGGGGGTTGGCTTTCTGTTAAACAGTTAGCAAACACAGTTTCCGTTTTTTAATGTGAACAATCTTGGTAGTTTTAGTGTCCAAAAGTTTGGTTTATACATGTTTGACTTTGTTTATTTTTTGCAGAAAACACTGTGAAGCTGAGGGTATTGAAAAAATATACATCCCATCAGCTGGTGAAGTCATAGACGCTACTACTGAATCGCATATTTACCAAGTAAGTCTAATTCTAAACTTGCCGTTTTGAAAAAAATAAACTACTGGAACTCTTAATGCTCTACAAATTAGCGTGAGCGCTTTTCTCCTCCGTAAAGGTCTCCAATGCTAAAAATACCCAAATCTCACATGTCCCGTATTTTCATATAGTATCGAATCTTTACTTCAACACATAATAATTTTGTGTTGTCACCAGGTGAAGCTGACAGACAGCCTGATGTCGGGGCTGGCGTGGCGCTCGGCGGGCGACGCTGAGCTGGCGTGGCTCTCCGCGCAGCTTGTACCGCGCGCTAGTCAGAGGGAGAATGCCACTGCTATAGGTAAGGCAGGAAGGAAAGGTTATCCTGACCGCTTCAACTATTTCAGTGAAATAATTGTAGAGATTTAAGGAGCTATTAGTCAAAACTTATTAGATTGACAGAATTTATTATGTTTTTATCAGGATAATGATTGATTAAAGTTTAAATAATTTAAACAGTTATGAAAAGGTTAATAAATTTTTAATACTAATAGTGTTATTATCAGTTTGGTTGGTTCGAGTCAGTTTGGACACGATAATAAAATTAATAACTTGTTAAATGTATTTTTTTATTTCAAAAGTCATTTAGTAGGTCAATTGCTATTTCTCAATATTCGCTCAGAGGCAGGAATAGGTTATCCCGGCTGCAGCTACTAGAGTGCCTTCCCATTCTCAATTGCTTCAGCCTCTAGAGTGCTTTCCCATTAATTATTTGCGGGTAGGTACTAGATGGATATGCTCTCGGTGGCTATCGTGTTAATAATGAAGCCCTGCCCAGAGGAGGCCACGTCGGACGTGTCGATGTCGCTGGAGGCGCAGGCGGCGGGCGGCGCGCACGCGGCGTCGTTCGTGAACGCGCTGCGCCTGTCGGAGCTGCGCGCCGCGCTGCACCGCCTCGGGCTCAGCAGCGAGTTCAGCGGCGGCGCGCTCGAGTGCTGCAACGGGACGCTCGCCATACGCAGGGTACGCACGGACTACATTATAATATATATTTTGCCCTACTAGCTTTTCGCCCACGTCGAGGTCGGTTATATCGCGTTTCCAAGAGAACTCTTCAAAAGTCCGGGATAAAAACTATCCTATGTTCTTTCTCAATGTCAACTCTATCTCTGTACCAAATTCCATTAAAATCAACTCTGTGGTTTAGACGTGAAAGCGTAACAGAAAGACAGAGTTACTTTCGCATTTATAATATTAGTAGGGATAGTCAGTGGCGGCCTTAGGGGGTGGCGAACAGGGCAATCGCCCGGAGCCTCGCGCCCCTAAAATTTTTGAAGTTTATTTACACTTGTCACGGCAGTTTTAAAGTAGCAAATACGCAGATCATTTGTTAAGGACCTTCCGCCCGGGGCCTCGCAATGGGTATGGCTGCCACTGCCTATAGTTTCCTTTACCGATCTTGAGCACTGACCTCCACTTGCGCAGAAGTGATTTTTTGCGTCGCTTTTGCGGCATGAAGTGAGGTGCGGGGCGGACTAAAGTGCAGTGATTGGAACGCAGCGCATCGCGTCATAGCCTTCATGAAATACATTAATTTAATGTTTTAAGGGTCTTACTTTCTTTCACAGTTGGAGAATGGCCGCGTCGCGTTAGAAGGCGTCCTATCGGAAGAGTACTACAAAGTGCGAGAACTGCTCTACGAACAGTTTGCTATAGTCTGATATCGATAATGAAATACGTTGGAAATTGTAAATATTCGTCTGTAAGAATTAAAAATATTTTATCCTTTTTTAGTCTATAATTTTAGCATTCTAGTAACATTGTTACCTTTCCATCCACGTCATGAAATATCCACGCTGACATAACACAGTAATACAACATTTTAAATCTATTTAGAGTCAAATTTTTAGATTTGAGGAGAAAATATGTGTTGTCTGTATCTTCCTGAATGACAAAAATAGTGCAGTCGAGATCCCGACTCACTACACTTCATCAGCGCCATCTATGCCGTTAATAGCTACTTACATCACTCAGCGGTTGACAGCTTCAGTTCACTTCAAACCCACAAGATGGCGTGAAATTTATGTGATTGATTGGACTCTGCGACACAGCGTTTTTTTTAAAAGCTGATATTATGTGTATATTATTTTATTCAAAGAGAAACTTAAATATTTGTACGAGCTGTTTTTAAGGTAATTACCGCGGTGTCACCTAATAACCAGGCCACTTTGCAAGCCTAGTAAATGTGGTTGAGTTAGAACATTGGAGTCAAATACTTGAACCTTATTCAGATACCAATAGCGGCGTCAATGCTTTCTGTGAGGATCTTTTCCAAAATTTCACTACTACAGATAATTATGTAATGATAATGTGATACTAATGACAAGAATTACGTAGGTAAAGTTACTCAGTAAAAGTAATTAAGAGCTATCGACTGTCAGGGATAAATATACACAAATAAAAATACAAAATAAAATGTCACCACTTCATATATTTTATTTTATATCCGGGACCGGTTCACATTAATAACATTATGTAAAGAAATAAGGTACGAATTCATTAAATACAAAATTTAAGACACGGGTATTATATTGTTACCTAGGGTTCACTAAGTTTGATCTGAGATTACATATCACTACCTCACCTACTTCGTGAGTACATATACACTACAATTTTTATCAATCCAATCAGTTCGTATAATCAAATAAAAATTTAAAAGGCAATCAATAAATTTTTTGATATATTTTTGTCATTATAAACATAATTTTTGGCTGCAATCTTTACGTCAGCGGGTATTTAAAGCTGCCAATAGCATAAAATATGGAATATAATTTAATATCGTTGATACATAAACAGGTTTTCTATTACACCAATCGAGACTTTTTTTTCTTCGTCCCCTGACGTAAAGCCTGCTCCATTGCATCACAATGTCCCCTTACACCGCTATATACATCAGTAATCGCAGACCAATAACGATGATAATTATTAAAAAACTTAATAAATAATTCTGGCACAGTCACACTTCACAGCTCACACGCGCTGACTACCACCGGCACGGTTACGCATTAAAAACTAATAAATAAAGTAAATATTCTTAACATAAGAATAACTACAACAGAAAGTTAAAATAAACTCGCATGGAATTAAGATACGTAGAATTTCAATTCTGTGTAATCGAGCCGAAATATAACTTTCAAAATTATTCGTTCCCTACATTAAATTCTAAAGCCATCACATTGATTCGTTCCTATCACTAACTTAACGAATCTTTTTGAAAGTTTCATTAAACTTCTACCGTTGTTCTGTTTGTTAAAAACCACTGGCTTGTTCGCACAATGCCATCGAAACGTAACAGCTAATAAGCCATAAAACAAAAAAAGATTAAAAATTAACATAACTGCGAATCGTAGGACCTCTGACGTCACTTGCCTGGATTGTATTCACTTACAAGACAAGATAAAATGCACTATTTGTGGGTTACACAGGAGAATTTTGTACAAGTTCGCCACAAACAATACATTCATTTTTCCATCAATCATATCATCATTGTAAGTGACGGTTACAGAACAATGACGTCAGCATCTAAATTACTCATATCCTTGTAAGAACCGTGCGAATACTATTCGACACATTTTTGAGCAAAATCACAACAAAAATGCACCTTATTTTAATACAACAACCTTAAGTTAACAGTAAAATTATTCTCCTTACATATAATTTTACAAAATTAACCGTACTGCGGTGCAATTTTGGATAGATTTTTCTTTCAAAGTTTCTTTATACATCTTAATTTTTAGTTCTGCCGTTATCCCTTTAGTTTTTATTGTAATGTATGTACACGATGCCACACCTCCTCGGCAGTCTTGGACACAGTTGCAATGTTATATTTAATATCTTTAAAATATTGGGATGCATTAGGATCTTCAGCCAGAAAACAACAGACAAATGTTTGCTACTGAATCATAGTTTTATTGCGTAATGAAAAGGAAACTCTCACAACCACAATTTAATCAAATTTCACGCTAATTAAAATAAACATCCTCTACTAAAGTTATTTAACCAACACTTTAGTTCCAAGAATGCCGACAGAGGCGCTGGCGTCGCAAAACAGCTTATGAGTACTTATCGTACTTAATATATACATAACGGAATAGTCGTCAATAATGGTAACAGGTATTGAGGTATTCGATATCATCTGTTCCACAAATGTTAACATTAAGTATATTTACAAAACCAATATCGTTACTTATTATAAATCTGTGATGTTATGTAACACTTAGGTACAGGTTGCGATTAATATGGAGAATGCTTCCGTAGTTTATACCGGATCCCTTATCCACAACCGCCGTAAGATTCCTATAACTGAAAGCTCCGAATTTATTTACAGTAAACGAACAGAAGATCTACACTCACCGGCACAATTAGGGGAACACAAAAAAAAGGTTGATTTTTTCTAACATTGTAGGATATTTCTATGAGTGCTTTTGGTTTGAGTGTTAATAACATCATAACAGATTGCTCTAAGTACACCCAAGTCTTATTGTAAGTGTTTTGACAAGAATTTATGGATTTTTAAGATTTTGCTCACTTAACGTTTTTTACTCATTCTGATAAGAACTTCAGTGGATGCTGCTAAAGGGAACTGTAGGTCATTTAACTGTTTACATTTGTATAGTGCACATTGTTCCGATACAAAATGAGTGATTTACCAGCAACTTCTGCAGCCAGGGCTTCAACCATGATCGAGGAAGGGCACACCTATCGCTCAGTCAGTCGCGCATTGGGTGTATCGACATCGGTGATTTATCGCGTCGTCCGACGTTATAGGGAGACTGGATCGTACGTGCGCAGACGAGGGCAGGGCAGAAATCGGGCAACTAGCGCCTTAGATGACCGTTTCTTGGTCATGCAGACTTTACGAAATCGTCTTCAAACAGCTGTTCAGACCCGAAATCGTTTAGCAGAAGTCCGTAATGTGAATGTCAGTGAAAGGACTGTTAGAAGACGGTTAAATGAAGTTGGTTTAAACTCTTACGTGCCAGCAAAGGCTCCAAAACTCGAGGTAGCTCATCGTGTAGCAAGACTGGCATTCGCTCGAGAGCATCGAGATTGGACAAGTGAGTGGGGCCGTGTTTTGTTCAGTGACGAGAGCCGATTTTGTGTAAATTTCGTGGATGGGAGGGAAAGAATGTGGAGACATCGAGGGGAACATTATCGCCAAGCAAATTTCACTGGAACTGTGTCGTATGGTGGAGGGTCAGTGATGGTATGGGGTGGCATATGTTTGGGAGCCCGCACGGAGCTAGAGATCATCAGTAATGGATCGCTAACTGCACAGCGGTACATTACAGAAGTGTTAGAACCCCATGTCATGCTTTTTGCCCCATCTATTGGTGAAAATTTCATTTTCATGCATGATAACACACGGCGTCACACTGTACGCATAGTGAGTGACTACCTTAATGAAGTAGGTATCACTCAGATGGGCTGGCCAGCGCGATCACCGGCTATGAACCCGATAGAACATGTGTGGGACTACCTGGGAAGAAAGGTTCGACAAAGAAATCTAGCCCCTAACAATGTGGAAGAACTTAAATCGGCGTTAGTGGGAGAGTGGAATAACTTGCCCCAAGAACTGATCGACAACGTTATCCAAAGCATGGGAAATCGTATACAGGCTTTAATTCGAGCCCGTGGCGGCAATACCCGGTATTAAAATTTTCTTTTATGGGTGAACTTTAAAGTTTTTGGCAGATTTCAATCATAACGAAAAATTGTTCAATGTTATTTATTTGTAATTTTGTTAAATTCTTCAAGAATAAATATTGTGTGAGTTACTAAAACATTTAGTTTTGTTAGGTTGAGTACAACTAATAATTGTGTAACTAAAAAAAATATGTATTACTTGACTTTGTAAAGAAAATCGACCTTTTTTTAGTGTTCCCCTAATTGTGCCGGCGTGTGTATTTAGCGTCTTTTTCATGAATAAGGGTTGTTTTGTCCAGAATATTTCCTTGTACTTTGTACTATACACTAACTACCTACAGATATGTTACAATCACGACATTGTTATGATATCCACAGAAGCAGACTCCAGTATCCTTGCTCCAGTGAATTGTCAGCTGAAAATATTTTTAATTGCGAATTGTAACACTGGGGTACCTTATAATATCCAGGACAAGGGTTCTATATTTCTACATTAAACGCCTTTAAAAATACATCCATCTAACACGGTCACTACAACTAGTCTACTATTCACAATGACCGGAGATTGTGAGAAACGAGGATAATATACACAATGCCCGGTCATTGTTAACATGAATTAGACATATTCACTGGTATATTATATCTACACAACAAATAGCTTAATTATAAATATAATATTGTTTGTGGAACAGCTCAGGATAAACATTTATAACCTTCGTATAGTGAATATTGCTACATAAAACGTTATTTTAAATAAATTCTATTTTGTTATATGACCATAATTTTATAAAACAGTTGTACATTAGGATAATAACTTCGCTACTGCACTGCGGATCGGTTTCACAGCATTGCCTTTACGTATACTATATCCAACAAACATTTAAAAATAAATAATTAGAACTCCATATTTTTAAAAGCGTGCTCTAATATTTTTTCGAGAATTTTCTTTTTGATAATAATTCTAATTCTTACATCTAATTATAAATTTGTACTTATATTCGGAGATTTGCAATGTCAAGACCATGAAGCGATCTAAAACTCTCAACGAACGAAAGCTTCTAGGAAAAACCGCCGCAGTGCTGGTGGCGCTTTAGTTAGCGTTCAACACAAACAGAATAAAAACAATGTTATATTATAATGATAAATGCGCCGAATACGGCCCCCGCATTTACCGAGACATACATAGACAAGTGATGCATACGGTCGGGGAAAGAATACCTCCGAGCTCGGCGCGCCACGACCAAACAAAACAAAAACAACAATATTTGTCTCTTTAAAGCTAACAGTACTAACACTCTGTTCAGAACAGATCTAATGACGTTTCAGGTCACTAAAATACTATAAGTAGCGTCACAGCTCGCGGCGAGGATCTTTTCCTCGACCATACTAATAATCTCGAAACTTTTAGTAAAACTAGATATATTTTTTTTTTAATATTATACAAAAATAGTAACAAGTTTTGTACTAGATCCGTCCATCGTTTTGTACATTGGTGGCGCGGGTGCCGACGCCCGCCGCGGTGAAGAAACGAAATCATCGAAATCGAAGGTGAGCGGGGTCCTCGCGGACGTAAATGCAGTGGGTGCGGGTGGAGGCTTACCGCAGACAGGCCTCCAGCATCTCGACGAACAGCTTGTTCATGGGCGCGCGGCGCTCGCGGTGCACGGCGGCCCAGAAGCGGCGCGCCGCCACGTCCGCCAGCCGCAGCGCCGGCAGCACCAGCAGCAGCTGCTGCAGCGCCGCCTGCGCGTTGTACGGCCTGCGGGGGGACCGACCAGCGTTAGCACCAGCACGGAAACAGTTACCTACGGCTTGAGACTGGTGCCGCGGAAGACATTGGACATTAAATAAATGCTCGATACTTGTGCCTAGTGACAGTCGTTAAGCACCTCCAATAATTGGCAGACATCAAATAGGCAGTCAGAACAAAAAAAAATAGGTCATTCAACAAAATTCCGTAAAGATGAAAACCAATCACATAAAAGCTTAGAATTGGCTCGCTAGAAAATAAAAGTGATCCCAGAATATCAAGAGAAAATGCTAGCTAGAGATATTATGAACATCTAGTTGTATAACAGCCTCACCTAAGAGCGGACACAGCATCGTTGAGCGCGCCCAGTATGGAGTCCCGGAAGCGGCGCAGCGCGGCGTGCTCGTCGATGCGCGCCTCGGAGTTGGCGAGCGCGAGCGCCTTCAGCAGGTAGCACTCCTCGCGGAGGGCTGTGGCACGCTCCAGGCGCTTTGTTACTCCGGCAATCTTGAATAAAGGGATCACTCGTAAGATAATGGTGAGGAAAGTTAATAAATAAGAGAGGGTAATTGTAAGTACAGATGTAAACGCCGGTATTCTTTTAATTACTTTTAGTACGAACATTCGTCAAAAATGTTCAAATATCAGGTGAAGCTGTCAAAGTTTACGAATATAAGTTTTTTTTTAAAGAAAATGTTGAACTGCTTTTGAAAAAAAATACTTTCTGGCTATCTAAAAATGAACAAAAATATAAATTTAAACTTAGCAATAGGTCACTGAAAAAGCTCACAATACTTGATGCTACAATTGTCTATGCCCTTGCTATTTAATTCAGGTCCAGTTACTCAAGACAATTCATGACATAGCATATCTTTAAATATTAATAAAATTACCTGTCCAAATAAATCATGTGCGCCAATCTCCCTCGCCTGCTGCTCATCAAGCGCGAGGTCTGTCGCGAACCGCAGCCGCAGCGGGCTCCCGCTCGACATGGACCGATACGCCAGCATCAGCGACAACATCTCCGCCCACGTGCTTTGTAAGAGACGCATCTGTAGGCAAACAATAAAAAAATGTGAGGAAAGAAAGAAGAAAGCGTCTCGCGTATATTCCAAATTGTAGTTCAATTATGTTTTTCATTAAGAAAGTATTCTCAAAATCTAATCCTTTGTCTTAAGTTGTTTTTTTTTGTGTTGAATAGACCATTCATCGCGGAAGGGTTTAGGCTATATACCATCACGCTGCGACTAATAGGAGAGAAGATATAATGGAAAATTTTCTAACCACGCGGACGTAGTCGCGGGCAACAGCTAGTGTGATATATGATGCATCTACTAGCTATCACCTATCCCCACCCCAAAGCGTACATGGTACCTTTTAATCCCCACTCCATACTACTCATACGAGAGCATTATGGGCCTAAGGAATTGTCAAATACAGCTGCATAAAAACGTTCACCTACCTCCAATGCAAAATAGAGTCAGTGTATATTTTGTAACTATTTGTGTATATGTATACTTATATATTGACTAGACTACAATCTACACTTCAGGCGTTGCAGACAACCTTAACGCCTGTCAGACGAAAGGACGGACCTGTTATTAATTGTGATTTTATGTTAATTATACTTAGCTTTAATACATATATTTTATCACTTACTTAATTTTACTTGGATATTGTATAAAAATAATAACAAATAGTCTGTATCAGGGCATATCATACAATATTTTTTAGGATTTTTAAATGTTAAGAATATTGGATTTGTTAGATAAATTGAAATTGCAGAATAACTTTACAACATAGTACAAATAAATACACAATAAAAAAATACATAATTTTATGTACTTGCACCTAGTCTATAAGGGAATAATAAATACGCAGATGGACCGCGGGTGTCAAATAACCTTTATAAGTTTTTAGAAACCTTGAGGTGTGTTAGCAACGGGACTGACCGCCCAATGAGCGGGTAAAAAAACAAAACACTGTTGCTTCAACGCCTCCGCGAATAAGATCGATTACAGATTAATTCAAGCGAGAATCTATTCAGAGATCTTATTTAAAAATAATAATAAACGAGGCAAAACCTAGGTAATGGGGTGTTTTAAGAAAACATTTTTTATAAGATATTGGCTATTAAAATATCAGCCTCATAACAACAAACACATACAAAAGAATGCACCAAAATGATATAAAAATACAATCTTTTACATGCAGGCTCACACACACATCCAAAGAGAACCTTGACTTGAGCGTGACACACATACACACTCAGTAGATTAGGATATCATACGCACACATGCAAACCCCCGAAATGTTAGCCTCCGCGTCGCTATTAAATAATGAATGCATTCATAATTGTTGCATTCAAGGTCCCAGGCTAGACTATTGTAGTTTTTGCCAATAATTATTCTATCTTTGATGATATATAGGCAAATTAATTTGTTTTAGGTACTTTAATTTAGATAAGTTTTTTTTACAACGGTATTCCGTCGAAGGTCAGTGTTGCCGTATAAATAAAGAATAGGCGTTTCAAGGTTAGACCGTCTGCATAATTCAAACTTTAAATTTGGAACTCGGCAATGTGCAACGGGTTGAGACCGGTAGTACATATTTTAGTTTGAAATATTTCGGAAAGAGGAAAATTATTCATTTAGCGTAATCGATATAATGTATCAAATAAATATAAACTGAACGGCCTTGGAAACCGTATAATTGTATAAATAAATTTTAATTAGTATTACTTTAAATTAATCGTTTCATTTATCATAAGTTATCATTCTAAATATTTTTGGGTTAGAACGTTTGTAAAAAATTTAGCTCATCAATTATTATAGTATATGCAAGAAACCTAAAAAAAACTAATTTATTAACCCGTGACGAATGTTATTTCCCACATAATCATTTATACTGATGTTACAAAGAGGTAAAGTTTTTAAGGTTGAAAGGGATAATTTTACAAATTGCTACCACAGCGCGTGTAATAAATTTACAGCTTTATTTCTACGGTGGACATACCTGATCATTCAACTGCAATTCAGTAAAGCCGGGTATCTGCTTAGCCCAGCCGATGACTCCGACCAGTTCTCTGTCGTACAGATCAGCTAGGAGAGCGAGTGTCTTGGCGACTGGGTCTGTGACGCCGGCAGGTGGCGCTGAGCAGGTTAGCAGCTCCGGTTCATATGAATTTAGGGCTTCTAGCACCTAAAAGTAGAAGAGCTTAAGGTTACAATTTGATTGATCAAAGTTCTTATTTTTTTTAAGATTTCGGTAAGCAATGAATTTATTTATTCCCTGTTATCCACTAGAAGACATTCCTCCATATTTAAAAGCAACCTGTTGCAAGACAACTGACGATAAATTTTACTCGTTTAGATCTTAGGTTCGTTCTAATAGTGCTTTAAATTCTGTGGTTTCTTTCAAGATGCATCATTACTACCCAGTATTAAGTCCTCCTTGTAAGAGGTTTAAGAAGAGCTGCTGTGTTAACATGAGTGCAGTACATGTTAGTCTCATAGAAATTGTGTTATTTTACGCTGCTTTTGAAAACATAAATGTACATTAAGATTATACATAATTTATTTTTAAAAGCCTAAGTTATAGTTTCTTGCCAGTTCTTCGCCATAGGAATGACAAACCGTACACGTAGAGTCATGTAGCAATGCTCTAAAATCGCCTGAAAAACAGCCTATTTGAAATAAAAACTTTTTTTCCTGTTATACCTTGATATCATCCAACTGTGGCCTCGGCAGGGGTGCCGCAGGGGCATCAGGTGCCCGCCTGTACTTCTGCCGGCCTCCCCGCACGCGGTCCAGCCTGACTCCTTCCCTCAGCATACCAGTACGGAGGCACTTGCGGAACCGGCACGCCTGGCACGCCTTCCGCCGCCTCTTGTTGATCTCGCACTCATTTGATGCTGGACATGTGTATTCTATGTTGCCCTGTGATATGGATAAGATATTTGAGTGAGAATGTTGCCATACAAATTATATTATTTGAATTGCAATACATATTTAGGCATCAGAAATAGTAGATAGATATTTTTTTTTACATTTTTCAAGTATTCAAACTTCAAATCAATATGAAGCAAAATTAATAGATGTTATACGGGAAATTAATTTCCACTAATGTAACCAAAGTTGAGAGATAAAAATAAAGCAAAACATGCAGTCAGTGTTTTCTTTTTTTGCTCTTCCTTGTTCTAAACAAAGTCCCTTAATAAGTCACTAAGTCAAACATATTCGATGTAATTATTTTTGGTGAAAAGCTTGCTTTAACTCTTTTATGTTTATTTAAGTCACTTTAATTACAATTAATTTAACTATTAGATACATTCGATTCTAATAACGTAAATTAACAGTATAAATAAAAATCATCTTAGATCTCGTAATCAAATGTTAGTGTCCAACTGTTGACGAGTGACGTAAGCGTGTAATGTAAAGTGTAAGTGTCAAAATAAGATATCAAAGTTTTATCACCTTCCTACTCACCTGAATAGTCCTCTTGAAAAACGCCTTGCAGGCCTCACAGCTGGCCACTCCGTAGTGGAAGCCGGAGGCCACATCGCCGCACACGAGGCACAGCCTGCGGGGCGCGTCGTCATCCCGGGCCCCGCTGGCCGCCGCCGCTGTGGTCGACGAGCAGTGCTGCTGCTCCGGGCTCGTGTTACCAACTATTGTACCGTCTCCCGGAGACACGCAGAACTTTATGTCCTCTTTTGTTTCTATGTCCAACTGTTGACAAAGGAGGTTTTATTTGGATCAGTCAAGTCCACGTTTTACTAGAGAAGCTGACGATAAGGAAGAGGTGGGAGAAAAGAGTTCCCAAAACTGGAATTTAGTAAGAGCTGGTGATAGGGCCTCCTAAAGGATTTTTCATCTGAAGGGATGGGGGTGAAGCACTATCAATGACCACAAAAATAATTAATAATCCAAAGACAAACAACTGGAGTAAATTTAATAAAACAGGAAATCGCCTACGAATTATACGAAAATAAATTATGTTGAATCAACCTGCTATTTTCACAACCACTCAAAATAAAAATATGTGTGAACATTTTTATGTGCGAAAACAGAGAAGCTCACCTCATTTCGTCTCCAAAAACATAACACTGACTCATTACAAAATATCACAAGGATCGGACAATCAACCGAGAAATACGATTAAAATAAACTTAAATGTCTTGTAACAGCCATAACGTTTGTGTTAATTGTATAATCAAATTGGATTGCACATCGTTTGTGAAGCTCAAAAACACACCGTGATTTATACAAAAAAGAGGGATACATTTTTTTACCGCAAACGATCTCCGCAATATCTTTTATGACTCGTAATGAGTGCTACCTTTTTTTTCGGCTAAAGTCTCAATTACACACAGGGAACCCAAAGGTTTTTGGCCGAATGACTGTCAATACGAAAATCAATCAAGCTTATACTGAGAATCGAAAGAAAAAAAATCTGACCTTAACTTAGAAGTCTTAATACTTTCAGTCTGGAAATAAAAATTGGGAATCATATGAAAAAGTGTAGTACTTTTATGATGTCGAAATTTACGTAATATAAAATTCTGGAACTCTGAGAGCAAATTCAACTTTCAGCCAAGCGAATTCTCAGAAAATCTAATAAGTCATCGAAGAAATTTGCCTTTGGTTTACAAAAATGTGAATGAAACCGTTTAACGTACGACTGAGCAATAAGTTTAAATCCAATTAGCTTCTCACGTAACTTTCAATTGGCAGACATAATGGTATCGACTGACGTACTTTCAAGTTCCAAACTCAGAATTGAGAACGTATTAAAAGTTAAATAACTTATTTAGGTCACATTGCCTGTATGAAAAATAAACCTCGAAATTATGGAAATTCAAATGATCAAAATGGAGCTTGGAAATGTCCAGAACAAATTGGCAAAATTACGAAATCATTTTCTTTAAAAGAAATCTTGTAGCCGACACGAATAATTCTAGAGAGGTCTTACACGGCCTTCCAGAATTGAAAATATATTTTTGTAATTAATTATCAACAACACCTCATTTAGGTATCAGTTCATAGGACTACCAATTAATCTTTTATTTTCTTGTTGTTAGGTTCCAAATGGTTCCTAATCCTTACCTCTGGCTGCATCATAGGCATAGTCCGGGGGTGCAGTGGTTGAGTGTGCGGAGGCTGGGGCTCCGGCGGCGAGTACTGTGGAGTAGGATCTGTCTCTTGCTTGACGCGACGGAGCATCGGCTCACCGCTCACTGCTGACATCATTTGAACCTGCGAAAGAAACCATCAAATTCAAAACTTGTTTCAAAAATTGCAAAATTATCACGTCCATTTCATTTCCTCCGTTTTCGTCCAGTTATATTTCTTTTAATGAACAGATATGGGGCTCTACCACTTCCTCTTTCATATTCTTATAGTTGCAGAAGCGAGATGGCGCATTTTACACAGTAGGGCGACATCCCGCCTTTACATTGCAAGTGGCGATAGGTCTCTATTTAATGGTTACAAAATATATTCCAATTTTCCAGAATGTACAGAGGATATTTTAATATAACATTACAGACTGTAGGACGTTTCAATAACAATTTTCTGGGAGCCCTGTGACTTGTAAGTCCTCAATACCCTGTCACGAGATACGCAGAATTTAATAACGGGCGACAAGTAGAAAGCCTGATCAAACTCATATTTGTTCTAAATGAGTTGGCTGCGATTTTAACAAAGTTTAGTAAAGCTATTATGTTCAATACATACAAGAGGTTTTGTTTAGCAAGGACGTATGCTGTGTTGTCCGAAAATACTGTCTTGTTAGATAGCAGACGATTGTTATCGTTCTAGTAACCTCGTGTATCTGCGTCACACTATTATTAATATGATTTGTTTTAGCGACAAAACGGGCAGACACATAGGTGTGCCCCTAACCAGTACTTTCGACAAGGCCTTAAATTATGTAAAGATAGATCGGGCAAGGCTGTAGTGACGCAGACAGGCACCAGTAAACAGGTACCAAGTAATTTAGTTACAACATTATTAACGCTAGACGTAGCTTCACAGACAACTGTTCAGAGTTACTAGGGTAGTAACTCAGTTGTGTAGCGAATTGTATAATTACAAGGCCTACGGGTTTGGTAAAATTAACATACTATATTTTCCCTATATATTGTTATCGTAATGAGGTTCTTAGAGAATTGGCTCAAGAACTGACGCTCTAAGATACACGATACATGGCGTATACAGAAGTGAGAATCATGAAAGACACTGTTCAGAAGTAAAAAATTACGGTTTCATAATGACCATGCATAAATATGAAATGTGATTACAATTCCGATAAGGATCTAATCAAAAACCGACGAAAGTTCTCATTTATTTATCGGTAAGGAGAGTTACACAGTACAATTAAGTACATAATTATAATGGACAATTAGAGATCTGAACAGGGATTTAGTATCCCGAGCCTCACGCACCAAAAGCAGGTGGTCGTCAACCTTTCAATCATCTACCAAGGTTTTGTGCACCAGAACAGTTACTAAAAACATTTTACGCATCAAATAACTATTAAACCGGTTACATAGGCATCTGGCTCCCAGATTCTATTTCATTTGAAATTATTTTTTTACATTGCTTGAATCACTATCTACCGGTGACGTCATTTGTTTCTATAATAGGCGTTCTCAAGGTCTCGTTGAGGTAGGTCGGGAATGTTTCACATTGAATAAAAATGTATCATTCGTTGCGCACATACCGACTTATCTAATCTGGGTATGAATTGTACAGTTTTATTTGTCGGCTCTATTACAACTTATTTATTTCTTATTTTTTAAATATATTATGAATTATTTAAAGAGCAAAATTAAAAGTACTTGCCTAATAAAATTGACGTCTTTATATTAAATATTGTCATATAAATGTGTTTTATGTTCCTCTATCATCCTTGACTCCCAATTTTTTCGTACGTCGTTAGAGACTTGAATGAAACGGAAACGATCAATAAAATCGTTGGCATGATACGGAACCATGCGAGCACTAAATAGTGAGAACCTGAAGTGGACACCAGTAACTAGTAAATAAGGAAAATTTAGACGTAGGTGTGGCAAACATAACTAGTTTTGTGGAAGAGACTGCTCTACATCGTTTCTTATGCTTCCAAAGGTAGGTACTTTAAGAGGTGCTGGCCCTCTGGTAAAAACAAAATGGTCGAAAACTATTACATAAATAAAATCAAAACAAAACCTCTACAATTCATAAAGCTGTACAAAACACTGCATAACCATTTACGCATTTCTTATCAAAACTGTAAATATCCGAAATTAAATGTCGTAGGTCAAGTGTATTTTTTTAAACAATTCTTATCAAAAAAGTTATTAACTAAAATATCCGCTAACGTATACATCATGTACGGAAAAAAATTGTAGCACGTGATTGAACCAAACTTTAGAGTATTTTTATCCCGTAATTTGGCAAAGTTTTGCCCCAATTTGCAGGACTTCAGTCAAAAGAAAGACCATTACATAGTCCATTGTACTCATACTTCAACCATTTAAGAAAGCCAAATTACATTAAAGCGACAATTTAATTTTTAGGGTGGCTTTGACACCCACGCCTCAAAGCCAACCTGTAATTTAAATATTCAGACGTTTTAATTTTAGAGCCACACACTTCATTCGGGGTTAAGTGTGGTCTCACTAATGGGACCTTTGATTATGTCATGTGTGAAAATTATTCCATTTCAATTAAAGAAAAAATTAAAGTCATTTTAAACAGTTTGTATGAAATGTCAAAGTTTTAAAGCTTATGTAAGTGAAGGTCGCATTATGAAACGAAACGTGGTCGATTAAATGGCAGCCGGCTTCCTGAAATCCTGACCTACACATCTTTCCTTTCGGCGTAAACAAGCAGATACAAAGTATCTGATATTGCCAGCTATAAAAACGTAATAAAGTAGATATAAAAGTCTATGCTTAGATGAGAAAACAAATAATTTAAATACAGAATATTATTTCGGTAACGTTCGTTTTTCAAACGACAATAAATGAAAAAAAACATGGCGACATTAGTCATTGGATGCGCGCGGATTGGGCGTACACGTGAAAAACATCGTATATCTTTATTTAAACAGAGTTGCTATTAAAATGAAAAAAACAAATTTATCTATCAAAAGATAAGTACAAAAAGTGTTCAAGGATGGATCGGCGGGTTCAATGTACTCGTGACATTGCTCTGTGCATGTGATAATAATCGTGATGCAACGTAAGTAGGTGAATAGCTATCCAGTACCTACTCATGCATCACTAATTATTGCTCGTCTGTTTCATAATGTTTGTTTTGTACGTCTGAAAATTAATTATACTGACATTATAATTGAATGAGCATTGGAAATAGGTTTTTGGATTATGTAGGTGTTGGATATCTGTTGATTTTACTTTCTTTGGTGGCCAATGCCTTATCTTGCGTGGAGATTATACTGATAATGCAACTGAAATGCATTATTACACGTGATGCAAGTAATTCGATGGGAATTTTGAGTTTTCCTTTTTGTGTGAATTTTCTTAATTGTAGAAACTCGGTAAGCCGAAAATTACGATACGTTTTTAAGATCTTTCCATTAAAAAAATATAAAGGTATATTTCCATATATTTTTAAGCCATTGAAGTGGGTACATAACTACTTTATACCTTAACCAACGCCAATTCTTGAAATATTTATCTACAGTAAAAACTTAATGTATATCAACATCCTCTTATTAACAAATGTGACTTGAATACTACTGGCACAAGACAATAGGTCTAGAAAAACCAGACTTAAAGTCCAGACTAAATAATACGCTACCGACATCCTTTGTCGTGTTTTAGGTTTAGAAATAACTTATTCGGTACTCTAAACTGTCTAGCCGTAAAAAAAGGATGATATATTTCATTTTAATAACATTGTGGTTTCTTAGGTTTACGCGAATGTTAGACATTGAAATGAAACTACTTTTACGGATTTTATCGCGTTTTAACGGGCAGTCTGCCCGTGACCATGATACCTGCAAAGGTGTCGAAACGTCGGGAACTAAAATCAAAAATTAAACCGCGATAAAATCCGTAAAAGTAGTTTCATTTCAATATTTAATAACATGGACATAGGGTCGAAAATTATTTACACGTTCTTTACTATTGTATAATGACACAACAAAACTTTAATGATAAAGGTTTTTAATTTTTATAATTTATATGAAAGACTTAATGAATGCGTTTCAGCCACGCCTTGTTTACGTATCTTTAATAATATTTTCACCTATGTACTTCCCAACAAAGTACATATTATAAAAGTTGCTGTTTTCTCTTAAAAACATGGCGCATTTACTACTTTCTGTACAGCCTTTGCAAATGGCCGAAAACGAAAATCAATTTTTAATCGCTGTTCATTAAAAATCCCGCTGTCTAAATTAGAGAAAGATGTACTTTTAATAATATCATCTAATAAAATTAAGAATCGGTAATCGTTATCCTTATATTTACTAGTAGCTTAGAAAACGATAAATCATTTCAGCGAACAACTAATTAAAAACGAAAATACAATAGAAAATAATAATAAAACAGTCAACGAAAATGGAACCTGCTTCAAAACAAAGCCATGATTATAATAATACAAAAAAAAAATACAGTCGTCGAACGTTACGTAATCGCTATTACTTATGTATGAGCTCTTGTGCTGGTTGTAGACAAAACAATTGGTATGTTACGACTATACATAACTGGGTAGGATAGGTCAGTAAGGCAGCTGAATCGATACTCTTAAACAAAAGGCACGTCTTTGTTATTTTAGCTAATGACTAAGAGCTAACGAATTCCGATTCAGTAGAGTTTAAGACAACGTGCTCTCCAAAAAAAGAGTTATGAACCAACAAATAATCCTCAACCAATCAATATATCCAATTTGGAAAAGCGTTTAAAATAGATTTGTACGTTTTGTTTAAAATAAATAATACCAGTTTCCAAAATTTAGGTATTGTTTGGAGATAAACACAAAAATCAAATTCAAAACCTGTTGTGCACCAAAATGGAGTGATGACAACAATTCTAGAAATTTAAGTACCGATATCTACATAAAATTGCTATTAAACATCCGAATCGTCTTAATCGTTGTTGTTAATCGACAAAAATCGAATCGTACGTCTGAAATCTTTGAAACAATCAAAATCAATATTCCACGCCTTCAGAGTTTGAACTTAAATAGTATTTTAATTATAAAGGTACTAACTAAAAGCGTAGGCGGTTACAGAGAGGCGTGTTATGTATAACTGTTACCTATGACGCTCTACATCCATGTAGACTTTACATATACAATCTCAACACAAAATGGCTGCACGCCAAACAGGTAAAAACCTACTTCACACCAGCTATTGCGACATAAGGCGTTATTCATCAAACATTTCAAATCCGGATTCTTTGACGCATAAGCTCTTCAAATCTCTTCAGGAAAGAATTGACATGAATTTAGGTATGCCATGTTACTCACTAATAATAATTGCAAAAAAAGAAATACTTTTATTCGTATAACACCTGATTCCTCACTGCGCCACAATACTATTTATGTGTTGGCACAAAATAGGTACGTAGGTATTCATAATACGCGGTCGAGTTCAGCGACCGTGCGTCCGTGGTCTCACCTTCGTAGATAAACGTCATTTCGAATAGAGCCGGCGGGCGCGCGACCGCCAAACCGTGTTCGTAACTACGCCGACGTTGAGGCAGGCTCGCCGCTCGGCACCGTCTTGTGTTACAAATTGGGGCACCAATATCCCACACTCCTTCGGATTACAATGAACAAAACATGTTTGGGACAAAACTGATCCCTAGGAATATGCTCCAGCCTTAATCTTTTTAATTGATTACTATTCCAGGCAAAGATGTATTAAGAAATTATAAATTATTTAGGATACAACAGTTTTTGTATTACAATTATAAAAGCATGTCTTCCTAGCTCAGACGCTTAGTTACAATAAATTTTATTTAAATATAGACCAAATACAAACTACGTTCAAGGATAATTTGCATGTAGACATTAAACAACATTTAAGAAATCCACAACGTATAATTTTGGAAGGATATGCACGTTAACCTTGAAACCTAATCTAACAGTTAATGCATTTGGCCACCTCGACGCCCCACCGCGATTAAGTTTGCATAACAAAAACTTGCCTGACAAATACCGACCCAGATCCGATTTTAAAACTCAATTAGCTATACAGATAACTTGGAGAGTCATAATAATAACGTAGGGGAATAATAAACGGAGAATCATTTGAGCTGTATCTAATCTTGTGTGACGTAGCGTCACTAAACGGAGGAGCGTTGTTTTGCACAGTAAGCAGCCGCGGACGGCTTGCCGGCAGTGCTTCGCCGACCCGGACCTACCTCAACACGCTAATATTCAAGCGCTACGTTTTGTACTTTTCCATGTGTTATCATGCAATATTTTTAATAAAAGATAAACGCGCGAACGCATTTCATACTGGCATTGTGATAAAACATAAGTACACACACGAAATCGTTCGTGTCATATATGCATATAGTAAATGATCACGAAGTTTACACAGATGCATCCTTTTGGCGCACAATGTACTCTTTGTGGTAGGTCTGGAAACAGATCGAGCTTCAAGTCTCGACACGAATTCAGACAGCAAACCTTTCATGAATATTCTATAAAAAAATACACAAACTCTTAATAAAATCGTCTCGCTTTATTAAAAAGCATTTGACAGACAGGTACGGCCTATCGAAGCTTATATCACGTTTCCATCGTTCCCTGAATAATAAATCAGGCTCAGAAATGTTGGAATCAAATATGTACTTTTTCTTTTTAAAGGATATTATTGATCTAGGGGTCCGTAGCCGGAGCGAACAGGCTCCATTTTTGCCCTACAGAAAAAGTGGGCCATGCCTTTCCTTCACCTTCGCCCGGAGAGTTCAGGCCGGGTTCAAATGTAAGTCGTTAGATCACAACTGTATAATACCAAAGACACAAATAAATTAATATGCACATTTAGCTGTGTCTAGCATTAACGAGGTGATTTTTACCAGTAAGTTTATAATAAACACTGGCAGTGTGCAGGTTGAGAGGATTACATCACAATATTTTTACGTAGCGCAATAAAAAATCTCAAGACCAAGGCCAAGTGAACTGTTTTAGATGTGAAAACTCTTGAGCTATTTTTATTTAATCACAGAATTCTTTTTGAAAGCGATAAGTGATATGTTTTTATTATGTTTTTGTTACAGATTATCATGGTAGGTGAAATTCACTAAATATGTTGTCGATAGCTAATGTATTTGATATAAAATCTTTGATTTCGATTTGGGAATTGCCTGATTTGCTACTAATGGCTCGGATGAAGGCTTATCAAAATGAATCACTAGAATCGTCTGCTGATATAAAAAAATACATTGTTTTTAACGTTAGAAGTTATTCTCTCGTGATAGGTATGTCCAACAACAGTTTGGAAACAAGCCAGACAAAAAAGAGCCGATAACGTAAACATAACATGTTGTTTGAGATATTCAAATACATAATTCGTCATTATACTGTATCTAATCTTTACCTATCGTAAGGTTCAGTGGGTACAACAGATAGTGCGTTGTGTTAGGCAGGTCAAGATTCGGTGAGCTGTGAAGCTTTGCCCAGGCAAATTCGGGTGTGGAGGTAAAAATAGGTAGTATGAAGGTGTAGTCTGGTCGGGTGGGGTGGCGGGGGAGGCTCGAGCGGCAGGGATGCGCGGGCGGGTGGTGTGTCTAGACATCGGCCTTGACCGCCGCGCGGTTTCCGCGCGACCGAGGTCGCCACGACCCACAGCCTACAGACCGACTGTGGGCAACGGTATACCTAGTCCAGTGGCATATGCCCTATATTCATTATGTGTATATAAACACTGGTAAAATAATCCTGTGAACCTCCCCTTGGAAGGACTCTACCAAGAAAAACAACAGCGATAGCGGAAAACCTGAAAACTGTGTCACTATGTTATGTATTTTAAATTGTTATTAAATATGTACATTAAACAACTTTGCAAAAAAAAGCCATCATAGAAAATTGTTTAGTACATTTCAGTAAACCTACGTGTGAATATGTAGATATGGAATGTTAACACTCTTATTAAATAGTGTTTACTTCTATCAACCAACTATTATTAGAATCAAAATAAACTAGGTAGAATGTGCGCTAGGTATAACTTGTATGTATGTCTATAAAATTCGGTCGAACAACACAGTTGAGTGAGGAACGCAGCGTCTCGCAACTCGGTCCGTGAACTCGAGCGCGTTTCGACATTGCGCCGACATTGAGCCGGGCTAAATAACGCAGATAGCGAGGGGTCGACGACCGACATCGCCCAATATCACGCGGACGATCGCAAGATTTTAAACCACCTGCCTTAGCCTCGTGTACGTTATATAACCACGCATCAAGGAACGGCACAAGACCTACCCCAACGAATCATCGCATGCCCGCAAATTACCATTCTTTCATTCCGGAGCACATACTTTTGTCAACATTTCAATTTTCTGGAATGCATTTTCCACGACGAATCCAACTCAAATATAGGTTGCAATGAAAAACCAAAAAGCAGTGCATAATTGAGGAACTCGCAAGAATGCCAGCATCAGAGAGGCCACAAAATCGCGGATCGGAAATGATGTGAACAAGGCGCGCGAGGGTGTGAGAGCGGGCGGGGTGGGGGCCGAATATCTCGACTCGGGGTGACATTGCGCGGCCGTCGACACTATGCCCGACCTACGGCACCGGCGCCCGCCGAGCCGCGCAGCCCGCGGAAAAACGACGCCTCATCCGCTCTACTAGCTCGGCTACACAAATTCACTAGACCAGAATGTTCAACGTTACGCATTTCAACGAATCACGCATCAACTAACCAAACTACTTATTAAAAGTCGACGTATGACACTCAACTTGGTAATCCTGTGTTATTTTGCAAGAGACGGTCGAACACCGTTGCTATTAAATAATTCAGAGCTCGTCGCACTGTTACATAAATGACGCAATGCGTTTTTGAGATACTTTTGTTACCAAAATGGCAAGGGATAAACAATGCAACACGCTGTGACGTAAATTACATAAGCGCTGGTATTATCCCGCTTATCGGGGTGTTATGCAAAGGAAAAGTTTAACAAGAAACTCATAAGAATTCCTTTTGCGGTGACGTTTTTCCTTTGTTACAATTTCTCTGCCAGATTTTCCCTGTACCCTTGGAATACCGTTACCGTAATATTTAAACATTATACAGATTTAAAATTAGGTTTTCTAATTGGGATCGGAACGTATCACGTGTTTCACCTTTAAAGAAACATTTGCATTGGCATAATTGAATTTTTAGAAACTTCTTTCGTCATTGGAGACGTTGACATATAAATATAGTAGGCAAGCACTATTACAAATAAACTTAAATAACATTATTAGCACATGTTGTAGGCAAAGTGATTAATGGAGACAAAAGGACATTATTCTTAATGCCCACATTACACTTGTGATAAATGTTTAGTCTGGCGGCGATGGAAAATTCGAAGCAGATACAGCTGAACCTAGGTCTAGTTTTAGATGTGATCTAAACAAATTCTTAAGACCAAAAGTTTGGGCAATTTTTCATCAGAAACACTTACTTCAGTCAGCATTATTTTAGATTGTAGCAGATAAAAATCTGCTTAAATCTAAAATGAAAATATCATAATTCATCAGTAGCCGCATATGGCCTGCATCTCACAAATAGAGGAGTAGCATTCGTTTAAAAACTATTAAAAATAAACAGTTAATTTATCAGAAAAAAGAACTAAAAATAGAAAAGAAAGCTTTTCGAATTTGGTTTAAACTTCGCGAGGAAACCATTCAAGACTGGCAGCAACTTTATAAAATTGTATAAAAGCTTGTAAGACTGAACAAATGCTTTTAGTACTTTTTCGTTTCCATAAATCTCTTTTCAAAATAATATTATTTTACATTGAGTTTATTTGGTACGGAGCTTGACATATTACTAGTAATCAATAAAGTACAATTTACAAGTGTCAAAACATTCATAATCCTTACCTATATTTAAATAAATACGAGACTGTAATTTATCTTGGTTTAAATGTTATTTCTACAAAAGGCATATTTGAAAAGGTGATATTCTTGAATTATAATTTTGATCAACGCAACAATATTACTAAGTCAAATTTTCAGAGGCACTCATAAATTAATATCAAACCACTGCTAAGTTTCACCCAACTAAAGCAATCAATTTAGCCGATGAGAAAATAATTAAATCGTCTTCAAGCGCAACCAGTTGCATTTATGAATAATAACATACAACAAGATAATATAATTCATTACATAGTAATAATATTTAAAACGGGTACCGAAATAGAAACCAGAACTCTAAAAAACAAGCAGAAGCTTTCCGGTCTGGCTGATGAATTAATAAATCTCATCTTAGGTCCTAATGATAATTCATCATAAAGACTAATAATAGAAAATTATAAATGAACTGTGAAGTAGTCGAAGAGCAAAAACCACCGGAACGATGATTAGGTACCTGAGCAAAAACTAAACAAATATGTACAAAAAGTCTTTCGTATCCTAAGATGGAAGACATGTATCTCTGTCGGTTAACCAACCGGAATACCTACCTACCTACCTATTTAGACAAAAGTGCGGCAAGTGCAACAAAATTGTATACGGTTCATCGACCAAATGACATTGAAAAGTCAGACAAAATGCAGTTTTGTTTTCATTATCATCTATTGCGTGATGCAAAAACACTTTGTTTAGAGATATTATTCACAAGTTCCTAAGATTTTAATCCTGGTTTTACACGTGAGGATGCCTCAGGGGACGATTTTAGGTCCCATACAATTTTGGCACTATTTGACGAGGATTTTATTACAGGCAAAAATGTTTATGATTGGCGCAATTATGTAAGAATTTTCGTGCAGTTAGATTACATCAAAATAATTCTATAAATAAGATATTGACAACTATCATTTACTATTTACACTGTATCTAGTAGATAAGGACTATTTATTATAAACAATTTGCACTTTATCTACAACGACGTCACGTTTAAAGACATATGTTATTATGTTTATTGGTCGTTTTCTGTCTTTTCCAATTTTAGTTCAAAGATCAGCAATAGGACAGATAGGGCTCCGTCCGATTCTTATTATAACGCATATTATAAAATTATTTATGTCAGATTGCATGATATCTAAATAAAATAACCACAAACCAGTGCGATGATATTTGCTACATACTACCTATCTACCCAACATGTTTCGGGGGTTATAGAGAACTAGGTGCGATTTACGACGACCATAAATACGAAAAATGTATATAGTGATTTATTGAACAAATCAGTAGGTAGATGTTAACGCCCCTATCCGATGTTTCTTAATAAGATTAATGATTCACCTATACAATGCACCTTCAAAACTTGTAAAGGCTAATGTACTCACATTGTGAGAAGATTCGATCATATCCAGTGTATTGGCTATATTTGAAAATAACCACGCATCTTCTACCGCACACATTTTGAAGCTTATAATAAAACAAATCACAGCACTTGAGCACTAACATAAAGCGCATTCGAGTTTAACGCACTGGTACGTATTTATTAAATCTTGTGTATTTTGCGGGAGCACTGTAGGAAATTACTTGATGCGCGGTGAGCGGCTCATACGCACTGCGGCGCACGCATTGCGTACACGCAGGCCACGCCTCGCCGCCCCACCAACGTTCACGGTTCACGCATGCGCCGCCCAACGACTTGCCACGTGCTAACCGACTTTCAGATTGGTCCCTTCGCGTACTAACCGACGAATAAAGGCAAAACGTTGATTTTCCTGAAGCGTTGCCAAAGGACTGAGCCCGTCATTGGTCGAGCGCAAAGTTGTTATGTTACGAATGTTATCGGAAAATATTAATACCCTTTTGAAGGCAACAAACAAAGTTAATTTAGTAGTATTGTTTTTTAAATGCACGTTTACAACGACAACGGTTATTTGTACCTTTTGTAATGAAATTGATATTGCATAACGACCGAGTTTCTTAATGATGAATTATGTTGCGTGGAGTGTTAATTTTATTGCCCTGGTTAATATAAATAATCTTTATCGCTGTGATCTATGTAATTACATTGGGAACTGTCGTGTTAATCGTTTAAAGTACAGAGTACTACACGCCTATCAATTTATAGTAGGAGGCAAATGTCTTGGATATCTAAGTTACAACTACCATAAAGCGATATTACACTTTTAGGATCATCTAAAAAGGTTCACTTAAAACTCGGAAAATGACCCTTCACTAGTGAAAGCACTGAAAAGGGCAAAGCCCTGAAGACAAAGAGGCTAAAAATAACCAGTCTACATGTAGGTCAGATTGGAGCAGACATCTATTCTTTTAATCCATTTCGTCTGAAATTCTATCAAGTTCTGTGGTTCTAACTCGGCGACCTCACGGTAATTGTCACACGTCATCCTGTCACGATAGCTACACGTCCCAATTACTGGGTATTTTTAAAATCTTCGGACATTTTTAAGTTCGTAATGTATTTGCCAATTGCATAGAATATTTTCTGGCTATTTATTCCTTCTTCAGCTTTCGTTCACACTTGTATTTATTATAAGCTTCATAAAAGATGTCAGCGCTCCCATGAAGTCGTTTCATATTTCAGTTCAGTTTGAATTACTAGCGATAGCGCAACTTTAAGTAGGTCACTGGGTCCTATTTGTTTTTGATGCTAAACTTCTTGGAAATATACATCTCGAAAGTAGTGTAAGTATAAGTTAGTCATTAGACATCTAGACATCCAACAAAGAAAACAAAAAAGTCTTAGAAGTTAAATCTATAGAAGCTTTGAAAACTTAAATCCTTGATCGATCATTGGTTGGTTGGCTTGGCATCTATCACACAAGAGCCAATCTTTTTATACGAGTCCTAACAAACTGGAGAATTTAAGATTGCGTCAGCTCCCTTCTCAAGGGTAGGCGAAAAATGTTTGGAGACCATTATTCTTCCAAGAGCAATAAAAGAAAAATAGGTAACAATTTGAGCCAGACTGAAAAATGGACCGAAAAGCTTGGTAATCGTTAATCCATAGCTACCCCAACTAGTACTTTAACGGGAAATTTCCTAAGTGCGTAGTTAGGCACAGCCAGTTAAAAAAACGCATTTTTAGCAGGCCATTTTATTCTTTTTTTGGGAGCTTACATGTTTATTTGACCAAAAGCAAATCACATTGCACTTGTGTATTACCAAAGTTATAATGTTTAATGCCTTTGATAGATGTACATTGTATAGGTACACTCTTATAACTGATACCTATTTTTTCAGATTATCTGTTTTCGTAAACGGAATATTATCTGCCGATTAAGAATTTATTAAATCGCAAATTAAGTATCCATCGTATTCTGCCTTATTACACAACCAGAAGAAAACGAAAATCGTTTTGTATGTCAAGGACGTTGATGCTGCAGGTTAGTTTTTTTCCAGATCTACCATTCCCATAGTCATAACAAAATAAACCAAAAACTAAGTCATTCATTACCGCAACAAGGATACAGAGTCGGAAATTAAGTATAAAAGTCTACACGCTACGGGAAGCAAATAAAAAAAAACTGAACATAGACTGGCTAAACGTTTAACAATATTATACAGTTTAAAGGACCTATAGCCACATGATGTCATAGACAAAAGGCAAGGCAGACAGACAAAAACGTGACCATATACCTCCATACGTAGATAATTTGTACCTGCAGGATTTATTAATATTACCGTCTAGCTCAATTTGAGACAAGGCCTTGAGGTCTGTTGCCAAGTCTGACTTTCTAGCTACAAAAAAGCCAATTATTTTCATTACTGCGTCTATTAAGTTACCAGAAAATAATGAGTGTTTTCGGAATCTATCATTTCTGAATTCATCTGAAACATTTCACGGTGAGCTAAAGGATCAAAGGCAAGGTGAAGATTTGTTAGAATCTTCAAAATCAAATGTGTATAAACAAAAGCCAGTAGTATGTAAAGAGAAATAACACAAGCCAGACTCAGGACTCGTTAGTGGGGAATCTTTTGGCATTATCGATAAACATCCCGCCGGCGGGCCCTAGGCTGTCTATGTATAGGTTGTCTTAGGGCAGGCATGCGGCGACGGCGCGCCGGCTCGACAGAATTTGTTAGCTTTTTTGGCGGTAGGGTTGGCTCCGGTTCCATGTAATTCGCCTAATACCGGTTTACTGAAGAAAATGGAACGTTCTTAGTGAATTATTTGATCTGCTTCAATTGACACAGTTTTTAGCTAATAATATAAAGAGCACTTTGGGAAATTTTCCCGTAAAATTCTATGAATAGTAAATGTAATAACCTTTTTAAGCGTTGCATAAATTAGGAACAAGGACGTCTCATAGCTTTGTAACAATTATAGTCTTATCTGCATTTGATATTAAAAAACGTTAATCTATAGTTTTTTGCTTTAATTCTGATCAGGACTTCCTATAATGCCTGTACACTGAAAATCCATTAATCATTTGCCTAAGACAGCCCTAATACTTAATTGTGTGGGAGGAGGCGATTCGTGGAACAAAGTTTATATGTGTGTGCGTATATTTCAAATACAAATAAAATCGCACTTGTGTGCGCGCCGCCGGTTCATTGTCAAGGCCAACAGCCAAATCTCCCGCTCGAGCCCCCCTCACTCCCGCCTCACTCCACCCATAGTCAATTATTCGAATTCGCCGAAAACATTGGTGTGCTACACGCATATTGCTCGGACAGCGAAACCTTCTACTTCATCGCTCCTAAGTGGAGCAGCAATAGTCATCAAACGGTATTTAACTATGTTTTTTTTTTCGTTGGTGGTCATAACTTCTTCGTTTTTGGTACATGGCCCGTAGTTGCCGCCGACGCGATAATCGAGTATTTTTAACGTTGCATATCGCATACCGCCGACTTTTTATCAACGGTGTGCCACTGCGGTTGTTTGAAATCTCAATGCAACAAAAAACGTATAGCTTGCAGCTATCGATTTAGACTAGACACTTAATCATCACCAAAAGGTGCAACAGACATTACGTCTTCATCAAGGCCACATTGAGGTCTCTCCACACATAAAGAATTGAAAGCACCTAATATTGACCATACAATACTTTGGGTGATGGGCAAAAGATTCCAAGACCACCTAGTGAAGACCTATTTCTTCATCTTCAAACAAACCTATGAATGTAATTATTTTGCATACATTTAAATTTTACTGCTCAGTTTTTCAGTATGGAAAGATCCTTCAAAGTTCTCAAATTTGGTCGCAGTTCTATGTAAATTGGGTGACTAATAAAATATCGTCTGGTATTACATAACCATTGTTGAGCATTGATGAGGAAGTCTGCATCTATTTAATATAGATAGATGTATTTTTGTTGAATACGAAAGATAGCAAAGGATAGTTTTTAGTTTAATGGATGATCACAATTGATCGCGGAAGCATTCACATAAACTAATTATTTCATTATCTTTGGAACCTGCCCTGCCCGTGACCAGTAGTCTTGTAACCTAAGGTCGATTGATATCAAAGTATCATCAACAATTAATTAAAGATATGCGATATGCAAACTGTTTTGTATTATTTATACAAAGCCAGTACTAATAGTTAACCATTTACATCGAGCTATAACTTTTGGATATGATAGACATCATTTCAATTAAGACTTTTTATTCTTTCCGTTTTCAAAATTCTTAGTTTTTGTAACATACGTTTTACAGTATTCAAAACACGTGATATGTATTAAAACATCTCTTATCATAATTATTACACTGCGCTTTGTATTTTAACATGTAATTACTTCCTGATGTCATAGCAAAGAAAGTTAATTCGACTAGAAGATATTTAAATTTAAGCAAAAATAATACGGGTAATAAGGGTACAAAAACCTACAAAAATAATGCCTATCTAGAAATGTGTTTCTTTGGGTAATCTACTTCATATTTTGGACTTAATTTTATACAAATAAGAGACAACGCTTAAAATATGTGTCAGGAATGGAAAGATTGAGCCGATAAGTACTGTCAAGGCCGCGTTATATCACCAGCGTATGCATCACGTTGCAACAAAAAATGATTAGATAGCACCGAAATAATCTGACTAAAAGCTACATATATTTATACAGGTATAGCCCACTTTCAGTCTTAAAATCTCGATCATAATTATCAGAAATATATTAATACTGACTTTTATGATAGTAAAGAAAATAAATATGAAATGAATACAAAAGTACTAGAAGTATGTTAAACTTAAGAGGGAACTAACCTATATCTTGGAAGTAGGTAAGTGCAACCTAAACACCAATGAAATTAATACACCAAAGTCTGACGGCAAAACGAACAGAGAAACAAAGAAACTTATTGATGTAACTCAAAAGACTATTTATAAAACAGAACGCATCAAAGAAGCTATTATACGCTTCCGAGATAAAAAGCCTCGCTATCAAACCGAACAAGATTATACAATAAACGAAAAAATAGACAACATTAAAAATTTGCCCACGCATGCATAAAAATTCCAAATAAACGAAGCCTAAATTGTAGGAACATAAAAATTGGGGTTTGAAGTTTTGTAAGCGTTATAAAATATTTTCAAAGACCGTTCTAATTATGTAGTAATTAAAAAACAAGGCTAGAAGTGATTTATACCAGTAAATAAATTTCAGTAAAATTTTGGTAGAGTGAGCTAAGAATGGAAAGACACTGTTAATTTTCAAACACAATAAAAAGAAAATCTAACCAAAACTAAGAGTAAAGGGTAGGAAACAGTTTAATGAAAACGAAAACGGAAGAACTTTTGGAATTGCTACAAGACGCTTGGGAGATTTTTCTCTGAGCGTTATGAAAATAGAAGCTACGCACAAGGCTGAACAGTTAGGCGGGTAATGGTAGGCGGCGCGATCGATCACGGTTGGGGCAGGTCGGGCACGCAGCGCTTCACGTGTTGAGCTGTCTTGAGAGCCTAGCCGTCTAGAATACTAGAAATTCTGGAACCATGATATCTACGATGATGATGTTCTTCACGAAACATGATGTTATTTCATAGGTGGGTTTGTTTCAGGTTTTTTTTCTATTTGGAGATTTTTTTGTATTTTGTTTTATGAATTTAGTAGTTCTTATCACATTTTTTTGGCTAATTTTTATACACTTTGATTATTTAGGATTTTTGGGGATGTTTTATTACAGCTATTATGCTAATTAAAAATTTGAAGAAGAAAATGTTTTAGACAATGAAATTAAGTTAAATTCACTAGGAATTAGAATAATTGAATATATTATTATAATTTGAATATTTTTTTCTGAACACTAAATTATAATTATTATTATTTATTGCTTTAATAAATATTTTACTAAACACTGGAGCCGTATAAAAACAATAAACACATAAACTTGAGGAAATATAAAGCCAGGGCGATAAATATTCGGCAGCCGGCGTTGATAAAATGTTAGCCTAGGTCAAGGTAAAATTCATATTACAAAAAAGCCGGCATTTTTAGCATTAAAAACCACAATAAATTAAATGCGACATCCATGATAAAATATAAAATGTACGCACCACATCCTCCATCTCCATCCAGTCCATGTTGCCTTGTTATTATGTGTCTAGGTTAGCTTAGAAGTCTGGATGTAGTGCTGCGCGAAAGTACTGCGCGTCGCGACGTTCGGTACACGAGTGCAGCGTGTAGTGTGTGTTGCACCGAAAATTCGTTCCCGCAGCACAGACCCGCGCCCCTCACCGCTCCCCCGGGCTCGCTAAATTTTCAAACTTCGTACGATTCGCACAACGCCATCTAGGGGCGATCGGCGCCCCATTGCCTCCGTGTGTGGCCTTGAACTTGACTGTACACGTCGCGAGCGACCCAGTTTTGCGGCGCGTCCCCCGCACCGCCGGCAGTCGCGCGCATTGTCACGGCCGAGCCACCTGAATGGATCTAAGGCGGCATAAGGCGTATATTTGCGTGGCGGCGGCGCTGAACACTCTCGTTTTCACTTTGCTGTGTTACGTCACGCTGCACGTTACATCGGTGGATTATCTCGCACACGTACAACGCGGACGATAGCAGGGCAGAAACTTCCCACGAATGTAATAACGGTATGAGTATGCTGATTTGTCGTTTCCTTACAGAGTGAACTATTGACATTGTTTGTCCAATTTTGTATAACTTTGTTTGCCGAATTTTCTTTGTAAATATTCTTATTGATAACTTGTAATAGCTGGAAATGATTTAACATTACTATCCATTTTTATATTTTTTATGTGTCATTTGCCAAAATCAGGGAGAAAAAATGATCTTGACCAGTCCCAAATTCAAAAGTCAAGAAACAGCTCTTGCACTTAATTAATACAAGATGTCTTAGCAAGCATATTATATTCAAACGTCTGTTTGTATATTTCAGGAGGTGCCTTTTGATCAGATGCCTTGTGAATGGCGGATAAGTACAAAGTACCACAGCATGCGGCATGCACGCGCTTACGATCAGTTTCTGGAGCGATAAATCAAAATTGTAAGATCATTTAAAATTAAGCACTTATTTTTAATGACCATGATTTGCTAACAAATTTTAATGAGGTTACAATAAAAAATACTTGTCTGATAATGGCTAATTATATTTTAGCCGAGATGAAAAAAATGTTTTGATAGTTCGTTTTTTATTTACATTAGTTAGTCGCTAATGATGTTGGGTTTCTGTTAGGAAATAAGTAAATGCTACTGATCGTCTTGGGCAGACTGCTTATGTCGAAACGTTTCTGTCAAATTCTCCCGATTACCTTACTAAAAAACGCACTCGAGAGTTACATTACATCCCTTAATTGCATTTGGAAAATCTTGACTTTAAAAGTATAAAGATTCGAAAAGACATATTTTTATGATCTGATAGTTATAACATATTTAATTACTTGAATGCAACATTGAGCCGACTTGAAGCCTACGTGCGTGCCCACTATGCGGGGGTCTGGTCCAAAATTAACTCGAGATACTAAACGTTATAACTTTGTTGCTGGATGTTTTTATTATACAATACTAAGAGCTCCAAGGAGTATGACCTAAGCTGAGATAAGACTAATATAAGGCCGCATAACATTTCAGAGTACTTCAGTCCACACGAACGAGAATATTGACTCGGATTAAGGTCAATCAATGAACGGGGATGCACGATGCGCTATGCAGGAAGACAGCGAGCATTTGTAAGACCTCAGTTCAATCAGAATTGAGTGACGTAATCAACAAAATATTTGTCATTTCCTTTCTGTCTTGAATGGAAAAGTTCAGGTGAGTTTTGGCTTCTTATTTTTATGGTAATATGTAATAGATGTAGTTTTTTTGGTGCTTTTACTTTTTCTTTTCAATGATGCACAATTATTTCTACAAAGTCTCAGTTTTTCGCAACACGACAACGCAACGATAGTGTTAATCGCCAAGCTTTAAACTGAATAAGTATAGTAATGGTATGGAGTATGGTTCATTTGACTTTTTATTTTACCGTTATAAATTTTCGTTTGTACGTTTGTTAATTAAGGAATAAATTTTACCAATACGAATAGATGTTAATTGTTGGTAATGCAAGAGGATTTCATAGATTATTCCATTGCCCTTCAAAAGCATAAAAGCATTTCAAACAACCTATGCAAACAAGTGTAAGCAAATAATTACTAATGTTTGTAAATTATTCAGCATTTTTAATTACTGAACAGTAATTTATGAAGTTCTTCAACTGTCCTTTCTTTTATTCCATTATGTTTCTTGTCTAGAATAATAAAATCATTTTATTTTTATTTGATTATTTATTATTTTGATCTAACATTTATTTACGTATTATAATTTGATTTTTCCAGATGCGTATCATACCAGACTCGATACAGAAGATAAGATAGACAGTTTATTGGGTCATCCGCGTCTAAACGAACCTACATCAACAAACAACGGCAGTCAAAACAAACAATCAAACTCATTGTTTCGGTGTGACTCACCAGCGCCATCTAGTTATGGAATATGACATTAAAGGATAATGTTTACTGCAAACGGGTACGAATTGAAATGCAGCCAAATGTAAGAGTGATTCATTTAATTGTAGGTTGAAGAGAAATTGTTAAACCAGCTTATAGGAGTGTTCAATGTAGGATAGGTCTCATGTAAAGAGACGCTGCTCAGCAGACTATTTAATGACATACGAAAATCAACCATAATGTATTGGAATCAAGGTTTGAGATTTATATCAGTGTTGCAGTGACTTGTATTATGACGTCACAAGTCACTGGCTCGAAATGTTTCGGAAAGTGCTAATCAGAAACAACCTTCTCTTGTCTTTCAAAAGTGAAATGTTATCGAAATCACAGTTCATTGTTTTCCTGACTAATGAATTAAGACGAGTACGCGGTCAAAGACCTTAACTTAATGCCTTTAAGGCCATGAGTTTTAACAACCCATCAAGAAAAACTTACTTTAATATCACACATTACCACAACTATAAAAATACGAATTGATTGATATGCAAATAACTTTTTTTCTTTGAATTCCATTTGATTCTATTACGGTACATTTGAAAAACAAATCTATCGAATTTTTTCAGCATTCGGCAATGAAAAGCGGAGGTTACTTTTGGTGTCAATAACCTCGGTTCAGTTAGGCGAAAACAGTCGGCGAACGAGTCATCACAGTTCGGTAAAATAAAAAATAAAAATATGTTTTTTTAAAAAACGGCGCCAACATTAATACTTGTGTTACAGGGCGTTTCATAAACAATCCAGTCACATAAACAAAGACACCGTAAGCAGATTAAAAGTTCGTGGATTACACAAAACGCTTTACGCGAAGCGTGCCCGCAAAGCGTCGCGCATAGTGGGTATGGCATGGAGACCGTAAAGCATTTGGGAATGATTACAGTAAAAAAAACTATAGCTTTAGCTAGTATAATGCAAGAAGTAGAATAGCGTCTCGTAGAGAGACTAGGCGCTAACGGAATTTATTAAAAACACGCATTTTCCTTGTTCCGATTATTTTTTTATATTTTATCAATACTATACATATACATATTTTTATTTTGTCTTCTGAGATTTTTTTAACATGAAACGTTACGTAAAACGTACATAATATTACGATTAAATAGAAAATAATTATACTGAGATAAAATCTGTATGACGACATTTTTACAAAAGACAATAAGAACTTCAGATCACCAACATCATACCATAAAATAATTTGTGATAAAAAAAAACTATGTATTGATTTATTAATTAAAGATGATGATTCTGTAGCTTAGTAAATTGTGTGTGTGCTTAAACATCTAACCAACTTTAAAATTACATAAAACTAGATTGTGAATAAATCAAAATAACTGTCTAATACTATCATGACTGAGCATAAGTATGTTTGATGTTGTGTTTTTAGTTAGATTAGCTTTAAAACTCTTTGCTTAGAAATATCTCACTCTAGGAAAAAATAAAATGCCAAATAACATAGAAATGTTAATGGCCACAACATGCCATAAACAGCTTCATATTTCTGGGTGTATTTTGCTTAAAATACTATCTAACTGTATAACATAATTAGCACAGGCAAATGCAGAACAGCAATTTATTAACAAACATACCTTAACAACAGTAGATTGACAGCGGCTGTCTGTCACATATTTCTCCCGAGTTTATGATACCATTGAACGGTGGTTTGTGTCGAGACATCGCAGAATTGTACCTGAAAATATATCAATTATATATACACAAATATAAGGTGAAGGT
The DNA here is from genome assembly GCF_003590095.1 of Trichoplusia ni. Lineage (NCBI taxonomy): Eukaryota > Metazoa > Arthropoda > Insecta > Lepidoptera > Noctuidae > Trichoplusia > Trichoplusia ni. The sequence goes on from NC_039481.1 coordinate 1,773,191, forward strand.
AAAAAAGGTGAGGAAACCCGAAAGAAAAAAAAAATAACAATAATCACCAAGACAGGAGTGAGTGGTGATCAATATTTGTTCCTCCTCTTTTTTTTTTTGAAAGGGTTTTTGTCCACCAGTGATATTAATAGTAAGTTTAGTACCGACTACAGACAATTACTGTCCAAATGCTGAATAAATAATAAATTATAAATAACAAAGCATAAATTTTAAGTAAATTACCAGCAAGTGAATTGTGAAAAATTAAGAAAAATATGGTTTAATTAATTTTACAACTACCAATTACAGCATAATATACTTTCTTCTTTATTGTGGTTGAAAGAAAAAAATAAATTTGCAGGTCAGAGTTTTGCTGACATAAATTAAATTAAAAAGAAAATGCAATATCGTAAAATTATAAACAGTTTAAAATCACAAGCTATTGATTTCATAAGAATGAAAAGCCAATCAGCTAACACAAATATTATTAGATAAAAAAATTATGGAAGACTTCCAACTTAGAGCACTTTGTTTATACACAACTTTATCAGTATCCAGTCATGTCATCGAACTCTACATCAGGAATACTGCAGGAAGTCTTTTACACGATAATTACCGATTAATAAATGGATTTCTTTTCATTTCAAAACTAAACTCAACCATTATGTAAACATATATATATGTTTAAATTATCTCTACTTACGAGGACTCGTCCGTAAATAAATGTTGCACTATTAGTATTACATATTACCTAGTGAAAGTTTTTGATTAAGAAATTTGAATAATGTAATAATCTAGATTTTTTCTGGAAAACTTAGCTGAAGAACTGTCAAACTACCAAGGCTGCAGTTCGGATTTCACGATTTACGAACTATTTCCGTTGTCATAAACACCAAAAACCTTATTATTTACAGATAATTATTTTATAAAAAGAATGATATGCAAAATGTAAGTTATTACTAAGTTTATATCCTAACATTAAGGTTATAATGCTATTATTTATCCACTTGCACTTTCGAGTAAGAACTGCATTACACAAAATAACATGCTTAAAGTTTGACTGTCTACTGCAGTTCGCTATCTCACCTGCACACTGGCAAAAACATATAAATGTTTCTTTTTGTCATGGTTCTGTTCATGCTAGACATACTATATGATATTATGAAACCGAAACTGGAACGAAAGGAAATAGACGTGTGTTACCATATAAGAAAACTGTAATGTCAGATAATGGGAATGTTACCTTAATTAAATGATATTCTAGTAAAACGATTCATAATAATATCCTATAATTATTTATCGAAGGGTTATATGATTCTGTAATCATATAATCGCAATAATATTTTAGTAAATAAATTGAATGCAAAGCGCCTTCACACCTGTAATTTGAGATCTTAAAATGACCTTGTTAAATATTAATTCAAGGACTATCGGCATTATAATCACTAAGTTTCATCGATATTAAAGAAAAAAAATACTACACTTTATAAATAATAAACAAAATTGATTTCATTCGATTTTTTCATTTAGATTGACAATCCACCACATCTTTTTTTTTCATTTAACGCAGCCAGCCTTTTGGTTTTGTTAAGATTGATTGATTCAATTGAGTATTCACATTCTTAAACATAATTATATTTAGATGTTTTTTATTTATAATATAATATAGGAGGATATATTCCGCACGGATATTTGTAACGTTTAAAAAATGCCTATTTTTTGTATTTTAATGCGTTCCGTTATGTTACTGACGTGTAACTTATCATGGCAACTTTCTTCAAAAAGCCGACGACGTTTCTCATTTCAGGCCAACTCATCGGTCCTTTTGACACAGAATATGTTTGTTTTCAGTTCTTTATGTTATGAATTGTGAATTAATTATTACAAGATAGATTAATAATTACAATTAATAACATGGAGGTACATTATCTCGTGTTTGTTTTGTGTGCAATATGGCAAGGCACGAATGCCATCATGTGGAATCTGGCGCCTAACACTCAGAAGTGTTTGAAGGAAGAACTCCATGCAAATGTGCTCGTGGCAGGAGAATACGAAGTTACAGAGGTTACCGGACAAAGAGTCGACTATGTCGTAAGTTTAAATCATGTATTTTCTTGGCAAGATTCCACGGCCAATCCGGCGTGAGATAACTGTAAATATCCTGAATTCTTAATGCTATTGATAATGTTGCTAAAAATGTCATTCACAAACGACAAAATGTAGTTGACTGTCGTAAAATTATCATTATTTGGGTGGGCAATGGGTAGAAAACAAGACTGGAAATCCACCATGAAGGTTGTATGATGTGAAACTAATTAGAACCTATAATATGCTCTTATAAATGGAGTTGAGTTCTTATCAGAACTGTTTTGATATGGTAATCATTCTGTTTTCATATTAATGATGTATATAATTTACATCAAAGTAACTTAAGGGTCCTTACAACTTGTGTTGCAACTGGGGAGCCAAACACATGAATTTTATAATGATGATATTAAGTTTTTATTCTTGTGTCTAAAGTAAAAAAAAAATGCTATAAATAATGTAGTAAATAATCAAAAATTTCATTGAGTACAATTATCTCACTGAATATACTTTGTGTTCACTGTTTTATACTTTCATTTATTTACAAAAGAGTATCATTCTGGTTTGGCCAACATTACTTATATTAGGTCTAAAGGCTTTTTTCTTACTGGAAATAATCTTCAATTTTCAGATCCGAGACTCAAAAGACCACATATTATCACAGAGAGATTCAATAACTAAGGGCAAATTCACATTTGTGACAGAAAACTATGACACATTTGAAGTTTGCTTCATTTCAAAAGTACCACCAGGTAATTACAAGGCCACCATACCATAAGATGTACTTCATTGTCATAATGTTAAAGTTAATGATGTCCACAATTAATATTATTATGGAACATACAAGGTGATACCGCATAAGTTACAGGAATTAATACTGATGGTCAAAATGATAATTGAAAAACATTATGTTCCTATTGATGCAATTAAAAAAAAATATCTCAGTTTGTATGTATTTCTAACAGTTCATCAACTTTTTTTGTTTCAATGTGGTACTAAGAATAGTAATTGTACTTTCAAATAAAAATATTTTTTCTTTCTTGTATTTATTAGTGTACAAGTACCATAGTAATGGCTTATTATAATACTTTCTATTTATTTTAGAACGCCGCGGCGTCGCCCAAGATGTGATGCTTGACATCAAAATTGGTATTGAAGCCAAAAATTATGAAGGCGTAAGTATAGATTTTGTCTCAATATTTCAGTAACTTTTCAGAAAAATACTACAATAAAATGAAATCTGCCTAATTAAGTAGGATTTTTAAAGCACTTGCTTTCAGATTTACAGCAATATTTTTCTTAATATTAATTTCACTTATTAGGGGTTTAATTATTTATTTATAAGTAGCATATTATATCTTGCTTTTTTCAAGTTTTATGATCTTATGTTAATGTATTTTTGGTTATCGGTGACTCTTCTATGACAACCAACCAACTTCAGATCTCTTGGGTAATATTGAGTGCTTTAAGTGTGACTAATATATAATTATATGTTTTGTAGCATGCTGAAATATAATGCTTTTTTATAAGTTAAGTATAACAGTAATAAAATTGTCAAGTGGAAATCTTGTCTTCTCTTCACTACAATATTGAATATCGTATTTCGCACATGCAAATGCTGGGCTGATTTCAAATATATTTTCAAATTGAAATCATAAATTAGGTCCCTTCTTTGTTTGACCTGTAGAGTACAAATTTGATTTGTATTTGCAGTCCTGAAATAAAAATGTTTTGTCTTTGAAAACATCTCATGTACCTAATCATCATACAGGTGAGCTGTAACTTCAGCAACAAATGCACTAACACATATTAATAATGCGCATAAATTAACTTCAGTCATTCATACAGTTATACACGATGATTTTTAGTCGTCTTACAAAAGTAGCCCAGTTCATGTATCCGACGTAAAATACCCCTAGGCGCGGTTTTTTTTTTATCATCAACTAAGATAATAAGTACAACGAAAAATTAAACAAGAGAAATCTGAAATATACTCTTAAAAATGGTAAAAACGCCGCCGCCCGCGTTCCTCACCATTGTAACAAGGCTCGGACCGCGCTCGCAACAGAGCTGTGTTTCTAAAAAACTGCGAATTGCATCATAATATTGAATAAAAATTGCATTTTAAATTTATTCAAATCTCATAAATACCTATTTTTGTATCATGAACGTGTTCTAGTCATTGGATACATGAACTGGGCTGCTTTTGTAAGACGACTAAAAAATCACGGTGTATACTTCAGTCTAAATATTAACAAGATTTGTTGCCTGCATTGAATTTGTGGTTTTGTTTTGCCATGTTTATGATTTTTTAATGGATCCAGTTTTACTCCTTAAATACATACTATAAACATCTTTCTGACGCCGCTTTATTCTTGTTGTTTATACGATTTTAATCTATGATCATTTTATGAGATTCCTCCTTTCATATGTTTAACTAAAATACGTCTTAACACTTTGTAATAAAAGCCCTGACAATATCATTGTAATAGTACTGATGCGAGGTTAGGGTGTTTTAATATGAACTTGAAATGACAACTAAATGTCTGTTTTTTATTTACATTTTACTTAGCTGGTACAAGCCCAACTTACTCTCTCTTGAGTTTCACATTCTTATCCCTAATACACTTTGAGACAACTACCAAGTAACAATAATTTTATGTAATATAAATTGCCCATTGCTGGGCAACATTTGCCTCCACTTGACTACCACAATGATTTAAATATTATATTAACTTGGTAGGTTACACCTCGTCCTTGCAGTATCTGGAGTAACAGATGGGTGAAAGACTTAAGCAGTAAGAGTAATCTCTGTCTACCCCAGAGACGAAAAAAATCCATGAGGAAATTCCCTTCCCCAAATTCAGGATTGAACAACTAAAATATTTTGATTGAACATGCTCATATAATAATTAATAACTAAACAAGGAACTTACCTTCGCTACAGAACGAGACTACATAATACGCGGTGAAAAGGGCTGTCCAGTCTTTCTCTAACAACTCCAACAGTCTTGATTGACAGTTAATTGTAGGGCCCCAGTATAAAAGATTAAATATTATGTTTTATCTAATGTGTTTTTAAACTTAGATCAGATACTACTTTTGAATTTTGGTTGTCTATACAAGTAAGGTTAGTTGTAAGTGTTTTTGTTATATAACTAAGAAGGTTTTTGTTATCTAGATTGGTGAGGCGGCTAAGTTGAAGCCAATGGAACTGGAACTGAAGAGACTAGAGGATCTGTCAGAGGCCATAGTTCAAGACTTCACACTAATGAGGAAACGAGAGGAGGAAATGAGAGACACTAATGGTAATTATATTCTTAATTAACAACAACTGATTGTTCATGATATCTGTTGATAAAAATAGTAGATGATAACTTTACATCAATGAGAAGACTTTAAACAAAAGTAATGGTACAGACATACTAAAACCATGTCAGATTTTGTAAAACGCAAAGAAAATCATCTTCGTTCCTTACCTTTATGAGATCGAGTCCTTCGTCCATCAGTAGTAGAGTACTAGAAATCTTCAAAATAACTAGTATTAAAATTCATTCATTCATCATTATGCATATGCTCAAAAATATAATTATAATTTGAGCTCAGTCTCCATTGTTCTTATGTTCCAGAGTCCACAAACAACCGCGTCCTATTCTTCAGCTTATTCTCCATGGGATGTCTCCTGGGTCTCGCCACGTGGCAGGTTCTCTACCTTCGCCGGTATTTCAAGGCCAAGAAACTCATTGAATAGCACCTTATAAATTTAACCGCGGCTAAAGTTGCTTGCGGACATAGACTATTTAGAAGTTTGCAAATGGTGCATGTCTGTGTGTCCTGTGTAAGGATTTCTTTTTAGTCTTTGTATCTGAAAGTATTCCTCATTTATTCATTGTTCATAAGCGTATTCGTTGTTAATAAAGATGTAAATATATTTTCGAATCTAATTATATTTTGTTAACCAAATTGACAGTAACGGAGTCACGTAGTAGAATTCAAAATCCTACGCTGGCAACACTGCATTCGATCAAACCTTAGTGATAATAAATAAACATTTCATCACAATACCCCGCAAACCACTTTATCCGCGACCATAGATCTTATATTACTTTATATTTAAAAATAATAAAAATTTTGGAATACTTAATTCAGATTTATTATTTAATGTTTTTTTGTTGTAAATGATTGCGTTCCTGTCTGTTTACGAATGTGGTAATAATATATTTAATTTATTATTTTGTTTTATTGAGTTCTCACCAATTGTAAGCATAACACTACCTTCTATTTAGTATTAATTCCAAAAACTTTGATTTTGCTACAGTCTTCAATTTCTTCAACTTCAAGTAACGTTATTGCTGCGTTACGTTACGTCCGCTGCTGCTACCTTTTACCCAAAAAGTATCATTTAGAAGAATGATAAGTAAATAAAAGTCATAAATTATACGGTAACTTACGTTTAATGTCGTAGAAACTGATTTAATCTGGTTGAGAGTATACATATCTTACTCAGGAAGAGAAGAAACGCAGATACATCCATGTAGATAATATAAAAGTACTATAGACGCAAACACACCGAATTGTTTGACTACTGGATATTAGAATTAAATATTGAAACTAGCCACTAAGTAAAGACGACTGACTGTATTTACAAGACTTAACCACACTTGCTAAACATTGATTTCGCCAGCTTACACTGATAACAGGCACAAGAAAGAATTTATCAGTTATAATTCTATTACACGTCTATACAAAATACTATAAAATATCCATCAAGATCCGGAGAAACCTTCAGGTACCCTATGGAATATAAAATGGTATTCGTGAAGTTGAAAATAGTTTTGCCAGTACCCTTGAAGACGGTATAATATAAAGGTTCTTTTCTCGATTTACAACGTGAAGCTATCGTACTACTAAATATATGAATTACTGTACTTACGAATGAATATATTATCAAAAGTTTGAATTATGTAAAGTATGTATAATACTCAGTTTTCGGGTTTAAAATGGCACGCTAGATTACAAGGTAAGTCATTCGAGGGTAAAAGTTTCAAAGACAAGATGCAAAGTAGATATTTTAGATAAGAAACTGAAGTATAGTATCATAGTATGTAACAGCGTGATTTTTTTTTATACTAACTATTTATATAAATAATGCACCAAAGTTTCTTTGACACATCCCTTAGCGCGTAAACTAGTACATTTAAATATTTGAAATTGGAATTTTAGTAAAAATTAAATGCATTTTTTTCTAACTACACTATTTTGGGTCATGGTTCGATATATGAATGATTAAATATGACCTATATTATATTAAAGAGCATGATCATTATGTACCTGTATATCCACGCAACATTTCTCACATTATGTTCGTTCCTCTTATTTTTTAAATTAAAAATAATTAGAACGAGTATATCACACATTATAAGAAACCACAAAAATAATTTAATTGTAAATTAACTATCAATTAGCTAAACTTGTTTAATTCGTAATCATTTAGTACGAGGCAACAGTCATTATTTTCATTTTCAGTAATTATTTGAAATTAGGGAAGTTACTAAATCGATTTATTAATTGGAATGTTAGAATACAAATAAAATGAAATACAAATAAAAATACTATAAAAAATATACTACACTGTTGTTTTTTATAACATACAATTTATGCTAATATACATTAAACCAATACTTTTCAAGCTGGTAATTTTGCAGGCATTACTTTTTTACCATAGAATTGTACCAGTAAAAATAAAATTGAAGAATTTCTTCATCACAATATATTAAATCATACAAAAATTGAACCTACCATCATTCCGACGAAATCATAATTGCACAGTACATTTATCTAACTTATTTTTCCTTATATACAAAACATGAATCCACTGTGTGGACATGTGGAGTGTACATCAAGCAATCGCATCAGAGCGGGTAGTAGTCGAGTTGTACCGTTAAATGTTTGACTCCCACTTCCCGGAAGATCCGCGACGTCTGCTCCGTGACGTAGCGAGGGTCCACCTCCTTCGCCACCTCGATCTTGAGCGCGCCCACGTGCACGTCACTGCACAGAGTCCAGAAGTGCGGCTCGTGCACCGCGTGCACGCCGGCCAGGCCCACCACCCGCGTGTATAGGTTAGGTAACGCGCGCTCGAGCGAGGTTGGCGTCCGTTGCATGAGCACTCCCGCGGAGTCGCGCACTAGAGGTATGACACTCGCGGCTATGAGGAGCGCGATGGCCATGGAGCAGATGGGGTCGGCCCGCATCCAGCCGAACATGCGCATGAGGATGGCGGAGATGATGACGCCGACGGAGCCGAGCGTGTCGGCCAGCACGTGCAGGAACACGCCGCGCATGATGGCGGAGCCGGCGCCCGTGGGGGCCTCGGGCTCCCCGTCGTGCGAGTGTCCGTGATGGTGGTTGTTGTGGGAGTGGCCGTGCCCGCCGCCGCCGTGCGAGTGTCCGTGCCCGCCGTGCCCGTGACCATGCCCGTGGTGGAACGCGTATATGCCTACCATGTTTACTAAGAATCCTAGTATAGACACCAACAGTAACCGCTCGTGTTTCACCTGAAAATTATCACAAATACAAATAAGTATGGTAAATCGATTCCTTGGGTAGGAAGTATGTTAGGAGCGTAGCTATTGCAAAAATTAAATAATTATTAGTGATCATTTTAGCGTAAGGCAATAATTTAATATTGTAGTTAGCTCGTAAGATTTCTCTACTCCACCCAATAAATACTTCATGATGTTAATTATAATTTTACGGTAAGGAGATTGTCGTCAAGGCTTTTCACCTTGCTATTTATTTACCCTAGGAATTTTAACAACAAAGCCTAAAACTCAAGACAGACTCCTACATTTGTTAAGATTTAAATGTATATTAAAATATTAAACAGATTTGAGTATTTGTTCATTTATACACCTTCATCGAAATCTAGCATGCCGATTTCACAAAAAAGTAACACCTACAAAGTAGTTTCAAGTTATATTTATCGACCATAACAGGTGCCGCATCCGGGACCTAATTACTTCTTCGAAACCATAAATATTAGAGCCTGTTAGCGATTAGGACTCCAATTTCAAATTATTCGTAACTGCCACGTCTTTAGTCTCTACCTCTAGATCTTGCCGACGATAAATATTTCATGAATAATCTATGTTTGTTTACGTATTTCAGTAATAAAGTCTTCCGATACAGCCTGAATAAATATAATCTTAAGATTGCAGTGATAAATAGGATTAAGACACACCTATTTAGGTATTTTTTGTATCAATCTCATATTCAAATGGGTACCATAATAAAAACGATGCAAAATAGTGTGTCGCAACACCAGTTGCCTCTCATAAAATACTTTAAGTTTTCCATAAACGACGGTAGTTAAAACACTGCTAAATCCACCATATTATTTTCAGTCACGCATACACGAAAGGTAAGATTTTACTTTAGAATAAAGTTGCAAGAATTTACAATTGATAATTTACCTAATTCATATCGATAACTAACGCTGATAAATATTACATCATGGGGAAATGGAACGTGTTTTTCTTTTAAATACTGTCATCTAATCAGGCGTCGTTAACTTGTGACGTCATAATACACGTGCCCAGTATAAAAGGATAGGGCTTATCTGTCTCACGTTAGGCTGCAAAAGGTGTACACGTGTTCCTTCGTGTAATTTATCGAGTAACATGCACTACCTAGTTATCTGTCTTAGTAAGAACTTGCTTATCAGGATCCTAGTCGAAAAAGGTTTTGCTGAGCTTACGATTTTTATGTTGAAATCGAGAGTGAGATGAGAGATCAAAAATTATTTTGAAAAATATATAGAAAAAGTTTAGTAAGTACATGTAGAGTTATTGACCATTCCCTTTATGTAAACAATACGTGAGATTTAGATGACAATGTAGGTAAATATTGTTGCAACATTCTCTTCCGGGACATTGTCAACATGAATGCGCTGTCGTTAAAAAAGACGTAACACATTTATTATTTTGTTGTAACAATTAAGTTATCGTATTTCATGCACCTTGACAGCCACACAGTTAAAATTTTCCCAGATTATGTTTTCCGAGTGTCGCTATTACAACTAAAAATAAAATTGATTTGAGGCAACGGTTGTTGTGGTCATAATATTTTGAGTTGGGTACTTTGTCACCCAACGTCGTTTGTTTTCTTCGTTTTGTCTTTGGTCAATTAGTTTAGAACCCTCAGTGAAGAGAGTCCGATTCGCACTTTGCCCGTTTTTTCAATAAATTGATAGCCACGATGTTATTGAAAACTATCCTAAAATTAAATAATACTCATAACTAAGCAGATTTTCGTTGATTTGACTGAATTTTCAAATTTTCTGTAATATTAGGTAATACATAGAAGTCTCGTTAAGTGTTTTTCAAAGCAATAAATTGGGTACATGTAAACTTCAAAATATTACGCGAGATAGCGAACAAAAAAATGAATGAATACTATCGGAGCACGAGAAATTGATTAAACCCGCATCAAATTTACGCTACGATGATTAAAAACACATTGACCCCAATCTTTAATATTAGTTTCATTTTAACAGCTGTTTCATGATTGCCAGTTTTAAGTACAAGATAATTTCCAATCAACCAATAATACTATCGTAATGAACGATTCTGTGATAGAAAAATATATCCAATTAAATCGAATCCAAAAATGAAAATAAATGGATATGAATTTGGCTACATTTAAAACACTGTTTATTAAAGAAGAAACCACAGCTGTCAAATATAATGAAGTAAATAAATTTAATTTATAAGCGAAATGAGAATTGAATATGCACAAGGCCATATCCAGCCTTTTGTATCTTTACACTACTTTGTGATTGAGCAAAACATGAAGACTGAAGTCTGAAAATGTGTTAAGATATATACTTAGTCATATAGTATCTACTCTCCCCTCTGAATGTTTCTAAATAAAGAACAGCCTTCACAAAATAAGCGTTGGTAAAATCGGTGCGCTTACAGAAATTACGCACTCATACTCTGGCTATAAAGAATCGTGAGTGAGAAATGTGGGCGATTTAGGACTGCTGTTCTTCCAAAAATGTATTCCTGTTATAGCAAAATAATAGAGAATAAAAACCGGTCAATTGCGAGCAGGAATCCGACCCTGAAGGTTTCGTACAAAAAGGCTACTGTTGGACGAAACAGTGAACACATAATGACATATTTATAATTGTTCCTTAAACCTTAATCGCTATTTTTATTACTTGTTGTTGTAATTGAGCCAAATTTAGATGATTTAATTTAGACGCTTCACTAACGGTTCGTGCGATATAGCCTGGTGACGGACGGATGGACAGAGAGCGGAGCCTTAGTAATGGGCTTCCGTTTTACCCTTTGAGAACCTAACGTCAAAACCGAGAGTTTTTAGTCTTGAAAAATTCGTAGTAGCATTAAAACATGGAAAACTTGTACATCAACTGTTAGGCGGTACGTAGTTCGCCGGGATAGATAGTTGAATATAAATATTTTTAAGAATGAATCCAAAGTTTTTTTTTTCGGAAGCTTAAATCTAACTCAAGTGTCATTGGTGGGTTTATAAATAGTAGAAATAAAGAAAGAAAATGCCAAAATCCACATAAATTACAGCTCTTGAAGTTGTCACGGTCATTCCAAAGAATATACAAAACGAACTAAATAAAAAAAGAGAGATATCTGAGAAACGAAAATCTTACAAAAGACCTTAACTACTCAACATAAAGCACATATTCCTTTATTTCATGAATTGAGTCATATACTCGACACAATAGATTCAATGGGCCCACTTGTACAGCCGCAACCCCAAGGTATTTACGGTAACAATACAAAGTAAGAAATACTTATAAATTACGTGCCAGCTAAATGTACCAAAACGTTTGGCAATGCAATTTCGACACTAAGTTAAAGAGCCTGGTGTCGAAAATAGATTGTACAATGTTGTTGAGTGAAAGTTATTGCAGCTTAAGTAAATAATGCATCTGTGATTGTTTTTTTTTTTAATCTATTGTAGACGAGGCTTCAGTACACTGAAGGTGACTATGCCAGCCCCATGGGTGCTTTCATTTTAACTACTTCATTTACACATAGTTCCCCATTCTTTCAAACCTCTCTCTTAGGCAAATTTTCGTAAGGCCATTCAAAACCTTAGATTCTTCAGTTGATGGTTGCTTCAAAAGTACATCCTCCTTCCACCACTCCCAGCACAACTTTCGAACCCAAGGAACCACTTCACATCCATACGGCCTAGATTGATTTTGTATTGATTTAAGGTATGATTGTGTTTTCGTAGGTAAGTAGAAACGATTGGTCTGTATCTAGGCAGTGTCAGTGCAAGTTTGAAGATATAGAGGGACAAAAAAAATGGCTCGGCAAATTTTGCAGCAGTTAGTAACAACAAGAAACCCTTGGACTATCATGGCGAAACATTCTTTGCTCCATTTCCGTAGCAAAGAGATGTAAATATCGGTTTCCGTATTGTCATGAAGCTTAGTCATTACCTACAAGAGTTTTTGATACTTGTAACTGTGTAAATTATAAAATAACTCTTTCGCTTTCAAAGGTCATTACTTCACAGCATAAGTAATTGTTTTTGAAAGAATATTTTCATAGATTTACTGTTTTGCTTCAAGTCAATGGGACCATAAAGCCGATTTGTTCCACTGATAGTTTAAATAGACATTTGACTGTTACATTCATATAGGACCTTATGGGAATAGCAATAAGATTGCATATTGTAGTCAATGTTTATGATCTTATCAACTTTACAAGGAAATATGTGAAAGTATTGAAATATAATTTGGACCAAGTAATTCTTTTCAATTTGTGTAGTTGTTAAGTGCAGTCAAATCTAATTAAAATAATAGAAGATGTTGTTTGCATGGCAAAAATTAAAGCCATGAACACAATGCAATCTTTACCAAATGAAGTCCTTAAATTATAAATTTTCTGTTATAATTGCACCTACTTTCATAAGATTTGTACACTGTAAAACTTCACTATATTTGCAAATTACTTTTTTGTCATATCACTGTTTACCCTAATATGTGTGCAGTTTTTGGAACAGAACAATGTAATATTAATTTTTCAATTGAGACTGAAAAGCCAAAAATATGTTATGTCATGTTGGAACTTGGTGATTAGCGGCTGTAGGGTCCAGTCACTACATTTATTGCATGTCTTTTGAGATATTCATTGTAGATATAGTTATTACACAGATTGGTTATTATTTATTGGGTGGTATGTAAGTATTAACTTTTCCCGTCTGTATATTAAGTTGATCCATATTCACATATTTCTACCTCACTTCAAGACCTCTCTCTATGTTACGTTGGCCCTAAATGACTGATAGCAGAAATGAAAATAATTCCATCAAATAAACATTAGCATTAAGTTTAGAAGCATAGAGTTAAGGCATCAAAGAAGTATTTACCTCTGGAGGCTCAATAGCCCTTTCTACAGCCTCGCTCATGATGAAAAATGCAATAAATAATAAGAACAGTCCATTAACAAATCCGGCCAGGACTTCAGCTCTCGCGTATCCGTATGAGTATCGTTCGTTTGCGCGCCATTTGGACACTAGCGACGCAGCCAGCCCCGCCACTAACCCCGTACAGTCAAAGAACATGTGGAATGCATCCGAAATTAGACCTATAAACAAAAAAAAACAGATATTTAGCGACGTATGTTTTGCAATATGTTAGAAACAACGTTATCAGAAAGAAACAATAGAAATCGTAAATATATTGTTTTCAGTTAACTTACCTAAACTATTTGTCCATATACCATAAAATAACTCGACAAAAGCAAAGGATAAGTTTAGTATAAGGAACATAAATAAATTCCTCGAATTCTTATCAGAATAAATTAGTCTCATCCAGTTTTGTAGCTTTTCACGTATTCCACCAAGGGTTCCACGCGGAACCCTAGTGTCCTTTTGCGTAAGGGGCAACATTTTTATTCCTGTGTTTTCTAAGGGTTCTTTTCACGTCATTTCACTCAAAAATCACAAAAACTGAACGTAAGTAACATAGCTGCATACGTGTACTTGACAAGCGGTTCTAACCTCGCTCGGTTAACTTTTAATGTTATATTTTTAAAGAACTATTATATTAAATTGTGTTTAGTGGCTAGTAATGCAATCGATGTAATTTACATAAACTTTAATTATGATTTTTAAATTAAACTAAACTTTACATCGTGCGACAACTCAACTTGAACTTGTCGATGAACTGTCAAAAAAAAATATTGTTACCAGCTATAAAAGTTTCTTGCCAACGTTAATATTACTAGGACCGTTGTGAAATATTGATCGGAGGTAAATCAATATCCATCAGCCCCAGCGCTTGTTGTTCAATCATCAATGACATTTTATCCGACGAACTTTAGTAACTTTTGGCGTACCAGCTATATAGAAAATTGCAACTTATTAGTCTTGGACGTCTTCCCACTTTCATAATTCTTCTATCTTTACTGTTGCTCAGATCCTCTAATCTCAAACGGCTGAGATACTAGTTTGAGCAGTTTGGAATTCAAACTTTAAGATCGATTGTCATACTGATAGGTCTTGTAAAACATCGCACTTCGCTTGACCCAAAGACTGGCATTGTCTTAGCTTTTTCATCCAAGAACGCAGCATCTGCCTGTGCCATCATTAGCATTTTGGGCCTACTGCCAGCCGATAGTAATGTAGGCGATTTATCATCAATGGATCAGTTTGTAAATATTTCAGAATTTTATTTACAATTTGTAGCTGTAAAGATCCAAAAGAAATATTATAATTGTACATACTTTGAAAAAATTCTCTAAATAAAGGATTTTGACAAGGTGCAGTAAATAGAAAAAGTTGATGGCAATTTAAAGTTGATCTATTTAAATAAAACATTCAACATTTTAAACTATGACTAGTGACATGATTAAAAGTTTAAAATAAACATTAAAACATGACTCAAACACCTGTTAAAACTTCTTAAACTGTATTTTAATTATTTTTTCTGCCAAGATATCGTAAAACAAAAATGTCAAATTTTGTACTTTCAACAATTATATATCAAAACAAAATTGTTTACATTGTAGAATTAAAAACTTTTCGATTATTTTGATTGTCTATGATAAAATTCTTTCTCGGTAAACCAACACTATACTTACTACGATTGGCTGAAAGCAGCGAAGTAGGTTGACAACCAATAGAAAAATAGTCTGTAATGTAATTGAGAGCATACTTTTGGATGAGTCATAGACTTTAAATTGACACTCGTTTCCGGAAAAGTTTTGCATAAAATCTATGAACAATAGTTTATATTGTTTATGACTTTGAAATGCACATTCCCTTTTTAAGTTTATATTGTTTGTAAAATAGAAAATAATCTTGCTAGTCCTGTATGATATAGTATTTATTACATCGGAATTAATTATGTTTAGATATAAGTTCAAAATCCACGACAAAAGTTTTTTCCCGCCTACTTTTCAAATCAATTCCACCGGAAATTCGTCTATAGATGCGTTTGTTTCCGAAAAGTGAACGTTTCACGAGTCAACAGCAACGTCTTTCGAGAAGTTCTAGGCGCTGTTTGCGACATTTTTCCTTCTTTTATCCGTCATCCAATGTTTTATGTGATGAAATAACACGTTGATTAACGCTTATTTTCAATATTAGTGTTCATAGTCGTAATTAAGTAATCGCTAGATTACGATATAAGCTAATATGGGCGACGAAAGCCATCCTAAAACTCTCTACGTCGGTAATTTGGACGCGAGTGTTACAGAAGTATTCATATGTACGTTGTTCGGACAAATAGGCGAAGTAAAAGGTTGTAAGATAATCCGCGAGCCTGGTAATGATCCCTATGCCTTTCTTGAGTTTACAAGTCACACGGCGGCAGCTACAGCTCTGGCCGCCATGAACAAGCGAGTGGTCCTCGACAAGGAAATGAAGGTTAACTGGGCTACGAGTCCTGGCAATCAGCCGAAGACTGATACCAGCAACCATCATCACATATTTGTGGGTGATTTATCACCAGAAATTGAAACGCACATATTGCGAGAGGCATTTGCGCCATTCGGTGAAATTTCGAATTGTCGGATAGTCCGCGACCCACAAACGCTCAAATCTAAAGGGTACGCTTTCGTGTCCTTCGTAAAGAAGGCTGATGCGGAGGCTGCTATACAGGCAATGAACGGGCAATGGTTGGGCTCGCGCTCCATACGTACGAACTGGTCGACACGCAAGCCGCCGTCAAAGCCCAATGAAGGTGCACCGAGCAGCAAGCGAGCGAAACAGCCGACATTCGACGAGGTGTACAATCAGAGCTCACCAACGAACACGACGGTATACTGTGGGGGATTCACTAGCAATGTTATTACTGAAGAGTTGATGCAGACCACATTCTCACAGTTTGGCCAGATACAGGATATCCGAGTGTTCAGGGATAAAGGTTATGCCTTCATTAGGTTTACAACTAAGGAAGCAGCAGCACATGCTATTGAAGCGACACACAACACAGAAATTAGTGGGCACATAGTCAAATGTTTCTGGGGAAAAGAGAACGGAGGCGGTGACAGTCAGGTTTGTATTCCACCCATCAGGTAAATAATGCCCTCTTTCAGGTTGCTACTGGGTCATTTACTTGTCTATAATATTAAGAGACTTAAATCGGAGAAGGCATAGAGAATTTTAGATATTGTTACTGGCTGGTTCAAGCAGTATTATCATTAAAACTTATGAATGTAATAGAAGTGTGTTTTCGAACATTCTGTAATAATGTTTTTGGCACTTCTTGGTAAGTAAATGGATAAATAATGGTAATAGTAGTTTAAGCAAAACAAATTTTAGTTAATATTTGTTTCAAGGTTACCAAAACAACAAATGTGTATCATAGCAGAAACTTATTGGACTCTGACTTTTTTAAGCATCCAAAATATTGAAAATAATTTTAAAAGTAGAAATCATTCCGTCATCTAGTTTCTTTAATGTTACTATAAATCTTATATCACTATCGTTAAGAGCCAGAGATAGTAATATTTGGTAATTACATATAAAGAATAATTGGTATGTATTATTTGTTCAATATTTGTCCAAGTATGAATTGTCTTGGTAAGATAGAATCAACTTACATTATTATTTATGTCATTGCCACTGTATTATTGATTTAATAACCAATCCCTAAAATAGAAAGTAATTTACATTATCAACATAAAAATGGATTACATAAATCATGTACTTATAAAATAATTTAATTCCAATGAATGTCATATTAAAACCCAAGTTTTTTAATAGAAATTACATTTATGAAAATTAGAATGCAACCTCTTTTGAATGTTGTGTGTCATTTAGCATAAATATAAATTATGGTGCCATCTTTTCCTCTGGTGTATGTAAATCAGATCTAGGACCAGTTTTATAGTGTACAATAATAATAACCTGTTGATTGCATAGATTTTAAGAATATTTTATAGGTTATATCATGACAATCAAAAACAAGTAGCTCTATACTGATAATTATTTCTAATACAAACGATTATTGTTGTACCCTGAAAGCATAAAGCCTATTATTTCAAATTAAAACTGCAAAGTCACCCTTGGTTAATTCTTGAATAACAATGGAAAAGCTACTTAAAATCTATGCACTTATAGTTGCTTTCCTTAAACAGACTTTCTCATACACAAAGCAATTAATTGGCATTAAATGAAACAACAGCTGTGGTTGAGACATGACACTTGTTGTTTCAAATGCAACAAAGGTTTTGGTTTTGTGCAATACTCATGTGTATAAAATATCCAGCTTGAATAATGAATACTCGATTCATTTATATTTTCCTGAAGACTAATAAATACTAGCAACTTTAAAAGCTAGGCTAAGCTACATCAGATGTTATTGTGGCACTGGCCATTTGCTTCTTAGAAATCTGATTCATCTTGCGTTTAACTTGTCAATATTCATACCACAAGTTAGATGGTATCCTGAAAGAACTATTGTAGGTTACTTAAGGAAGTTTCATAGGATCATGATAAAAATCTAGCTCAGGGTAGTTAGATTTTTGTCTACAAATAATTATTGCTTTATTTTTAAAACTAAACTTCTAAGAAATAATTAATTTTGTGCAAAAAATAATGTTTATTCTGTTTTCTGTAGATACACCATTTACGGAAACGGGAATTCTTATTTGTATTTATACCGACCTGGTCCAGACTTTCCAAATGTGCTAAATGACAATAACACTATTAAATGCTTAAAATCAAGATATCTACTCAATATCTCTACTCAGTATGTTTATTATACTCATGAAAAACTATGATAAAGATATATCTAGGTCACATTTGTTTAATGAGCTCATTACAATAAGGGACCTATTTTACTTATACCATTACATTTTTACATTACTTTTACCACACATTATAACCTGTTCTAAATTAGCTAAAATGTAACATAATTTTTTTACAATTCGTAATGTTAATGTTCATTAGTCTCTCATCTCGTTCAAAGGTTACTGAATTCTTGTAAGACCGATTACTTTAAATTAGGACCATTCATGTAGTTAATTTTTGAGTCATCAGAAGTCACCTCACGCAATATAGGATGTTTTGTACTGTGATTATTGAAATGGTTAAATGTTTGTTTAATATAAATAATTGTTAATTACAGAGTACGAACAACGCGACGGCAGCGCCGCCAGCGATGGGTGCGCAAACGCAGTACCCTTACCCGTACCAACAAGGAATGGGATATTGGTATGCTCAGGTAAATGAAAATATATCTTTTTATCCTTTTTCTATAGTAACTTAATATTAATAACTTAAATTATTATTATTCATCATTAACACTAATGCAGACATGGTTGATCAGTATGGCGTTTGTTATGTTTACATTCAAAAAGTTACTTGTGACACGTCTTTCACTAAGATAGTGCCAAGTTCCACTAGCGACATGGAAACACGTCGGCGCGCGAGCAGGCGCCGTCTCATGAAAGATAAAATGTAACTTGACCTACTTGTGGTAAATCTATGCCTACAACTAACCTCTTAATCATTCTCTTGTTGTTAAGATGTGACAATAAATGTATTTTTTTCTTGTTCCGCATCCAGAATCAGGTAGGATATCAATTTTAACTATCATTGGTGTGTTGTATTTAGGGCATTAGTTGTCAGCATGCGTTTTCAAGTAATGTTTGTGTAGCACTCATCGTGACGTAATTATCTGTAATGTGTAGTAGTAGCCTTGTAAATATTTTATAGTTGAACATAATAATGGTTGCTTCAATGTCTTTCCAATTTTTCATAACAATTTTAATCTTTCGCTTGTTTGTAAATCAAATGATAAAGTAATTTATTGCGGTTTTTTCACCAATCAAATATCTTACGATTTTCTAAAATTGTTTCTGACTAATTGAGTTCTGTATGCACAACGATTTTTGCAGTGTAGTGATTTTTAAGACCAGGAAGTAGAAATTGTCCTTCATAAATCCGTCAATTCGACATTAAGCCGATTAATAAGAAAGATAAGTTTGTTTATCATTAGTACAACTTATTTGATGCATAATACTTAAGACTCAAATCGTGTCGGGTCGATAAATTGTTTTCTTTTTGCAACCACGTGCCAACAGTTAGATAGTTGGCAAAGTAAAGTATTAACTAAGTTCATGTAACCTAATTTTAATCGAAAAATATAACAAGGATGCTTAATATACAACTTGAATAACAAAAGCGATCTTCAAATGACTCTTCTTGTCAATAAAAAACTTACAACGAGTTAAATAAGACTCATAAACTGTTTAAAAGATCGTTTAAAAGGAATAATTGTCTTTATTGTCATTCAGTTGCGATATAAGACTTCAGATTTAGTCATTATTATTTAGATATACAATCTGAAACACGCGATAACGGCCGCACGATTGGCGCACTGCAGTGGTCGCGGGTTCCATTACTGCACGCCACACAAAATTAAATATCAACAGACAGACATTCTGTGTCTGGGATTGTGCGTGACCGGTGTTTGTAAACGAGTCCACACATACAAAAAATCTGTCTGTTTTCATTTCACTTAAAAAAAAAAAAGTTATTCGTACTTATAAAATATCTTATCACTTTTCCTCAAGCAAGATATAGTTTGTTTTCGTAGGAAATCTCTTTATATCAAAAAAGTCTACGATTCGTTAACCGAAATGGGTTTCATAGTTAACATGCATAAATATTCTCATTATGTTGTCTAGACGAAAACTTTCCGTTTAACTGTAAATCAACAATTAACAGTGTTTCCGTTGCTATATGGGAATATCAATTTATGTTAATGTAAAGGCGAGCTTAGGAATTTTATATCACATCGTTAAAAGTGGTTTAAATGTAGAAGTTGTAAAAAGTGAATTGTTTTTATTTATCGTATCAATATTTTAACATTGAACGTTCATCATCTTTCAGTTTATATTTTTTGTAAAGATTTGTTATAACGTCAATAAACTACAAGATTAGTAAAACTGATGTTATTTTATAATAAAAATGGTATAACTTATAACAAGTTGTTACAAACATTTGGTCCATTTAGCCCGCAACAGGTGGTTACTACAAAAGCAAGTTGAAACAATCGTTTGGAGATCTGAAATACAGTAACAGTTAACATCACGAAGCAAACACGTGAAATATGCAAATGCGTTCATTGAAAGTTTTACGCTCAGCCGTGAAGGTGGCTATTGAATTTAAAATGCGACGTTTTGTGAGAGTTACATTTATGCTGTAGACGGCCTGCATGGTATTGAAAATTTGTTGTTGTAGATTAAGCGGAAAATTCAAATTAAATTGTTTCTCACAAATAAAAAAAGATATAAAATGTTTTCGCATAGTTTTTAGTTCGATTTATGCATCAATTTTTTTAAGGTTTCTATTTGTAACCAAGTCTTACAGCTGACAGTTTCTTTAACTGATTTTCGTAATTTATGTGTGAATGTTTAGGAGCATTTAGCTAGTTTTCGAATATAAGAAACAAACCAAGTCGAATTTTAATATGCATTTAAAGCAAATGTTTTTGGTATAAAGCTTGTAGTATAATTCCTAAAAAAACGGAGTCAGTTTTCAATTTGACAAATATGAAATATAAATAATATTTCTTCATCGACAAATATTGGTGGATGTTGGAAACTTAACTTTATCCCTGTTCTGACGGAAGTAGGCGGTAAAAGCCGACTTTTACCGAATATTTGACATAACGTGTTATTATGTACCGAATCAATGTTATCACGGTTTTACATAGCCTTACCAAAACGAACAAAATAACTCTTCCCAGATTGCGTCACTCCTAGTTAACTAAAATATAGAAATCTTGTTCTTTACTTTCCAGTTCCCATGCATAGGTATTTATAAATATGAATAACAGTATTTTTAAGATATACATAATATTAAGTTATTCATAAAACTACACACTATTGGAAGTATTTTGAAACCTATTTCTAATTAAGCTCAGTGCACAAATAAACATTTACACTCAAACCACTTTTTGTTTGCATTATTTATTTTTAAATGCTTTTGCTTCATGTCATTGTTATAGCCGATTACTAATGTATGTTTGTATCATTCCAGGGCTACCCTACGTTACAAGGATATATGGCGCCCGGCTATTATCAGCAGTACGCCACAGCATATAGCAACCCGCAGGCTGCGGCGGCAGGTATATCTCTTTAATATATGTTTTTTTAACACCCAAGTTTTTATTATGTTCATACATAACATAAAGTTTGAATAAAAACGAAAATATTGGAATGTAAAGATAACTAGAACTACATAATTTAGATTAGTAGAATTAATCGTGACAGGTTTTTCCTTTAACCATTACCTAAAGTCAGTTAATTTCCTACTATAACATGTTATTAATAATTCAGTAACCGTAATATAAATTCTGATTGTGGACATTTCGAATTACTCATTTCGATAATAAAAAGCGTTTTTATAAAAAAGAGATACAGTTTTATGCATTACTTTTTTGGGACCTGAAATGTATTAAAAAAAAAGTATTTACATTTAATTTAGTTTTTTAGCGACTGGTAAAGTGAACTGCCGTTAAAAGTAAGCGATGTTGTCAAACAGCACATCCTTATCAGCTGTGCTATCAGTACCTTAATTCTATTGTTATCTACTGGCGCGTTAACTGGAGAATATTACCAACCGTTTTATGGCTAGTGATCGCGGTTTCCAATACAAACATACATTTCTCTCATTTTACCATTACATAATTTAAGAATTCATAATATTCTTAAACATACGGATTTTTATGGTTTTGTTTTTTACTTTTTCATATTTCAATGCTGCTTTGTGTACTCCCAAAGTAATTTCCTTCTTTGAGCTACATAAGTTATTAGCTCTAATTTATTTATATTTCAAAACATGTGTTTAGTTGCTTTCACCAGCTGTATAAAAATCTGGTTTTATGAACAGTAATAAAAAATTGATCTTATAACCATTGTGATGTTAAAACAAGTCTTTTTGGCACAAATACTGCTTTGAACTATTTACTTAGTTATCAGGCTGGGTAAGAATATCTACATTAATAACTGGTAGTTTGCCAAATTAATAATAACTATTGGACTCTCTTACCATATTAGCAACCAACGCTATTTTGTTATTTCAAGAGAATTCGAGACTCACTGGATTGGTAACCGTACGAAATTGTTTTCTGATCCAAAAGGGTAGTGAGATATTGGTTTCACTACAAATTAAATATACTATGCAGTATTTGTTGAGATGTAAGCTTTTCTCTCAATTTTGTTGGTGTGTGTTTCGTGTGTACTGAGCGCGCGTTGTGTTGCAGCCGGCTACCGCATGAGCATGCCGGGCGGCGGCGGCGCGGGCGCGGGCGGCGGCTGGGGCGGCGGGCCGCAGCCGCTGATGTACGCGTCGCCGATGCCGTCGGCGCAGTACCCCTCGCAGTAGCCCGCCGCCTCCACCTCGTGCAATGTCGCTCCTCATTCTGTGCCTCATGTGATCCCGAGGGGATCCTACCTAATACAATACAAACTCTGCGTCAATTTTGTAAAACTGTCTTTGGACAGATAAGTTTTGGTTTAGATTTTATTTTTGTACGAGTCCGAGCGGTCTTCCGTGTAGAGACTTCTGATAAGTCGGTTGCGTGTACGCAACAACATTTGTAAAGAATTGTTCATGTTACTGTATGATATGACGGCGATGTGGTTCACGTCGTAATTGTATATTTCAGAGCATTGCACACTGTCGAACGTGGGACCTAACATCGTCAGTGAGTGCGGGTGGTGTGCCGAAATATTTAAAGCAATCGAGTTATCGTACATATCTCGAGTTGTTGACATTGGCAGAGCAGTCAAACAGTGTACAAAATGTTGGAAAATAGCAATACCGTTCAGCTCATGTTCCAGGTGGCTAGAGACGACCAGCAGTTGTCCGTGCCCACTTCGTTATTACCGAGTGTCGACCTGCGCCATCTAGTTACATAGACACAACTACATGACGCTGGTCGCTACACTACAGTTTCGGATTCACGGCCCAACGGTGTTAGTCGACCTACATAGATAGGACATAACGAATAAATTATAAATTTTTAATGAAAGTTATAAATACATATATAGGGGGAGTAGTGTCGCGAGTGGCCTCGTGTACATACGTTGATATTTATTGGCGCCCTGCGCTGGCAGACTGAACTATGTTCCCCGAGACTCCTCACACGACGCGCCAGACAGTTTTAAACCTATTTATATTAAGTTGGGCACATGTTGTTTTGTTTGACCTGAATTGTTATGATTTATTGTATGGAAACACTGGTGAGTCAATAAAGCTGTGGGTCTGGGACAACGGGTGTTTGATTTGCCGTCTAGAATATAATATAGCAACTGTATTCTGTTTGTTTCTGGGTCCAAATTTTATATATGAGTCGACTGCTAAGTCCTTCTGTGATTGAAAATACAGCAAACGTTCAGATGACGTGAATGCATAAAAATTATTGTAAATTCATAATTAAAAAGGTAAAATTTTGTAAAAGGATAAATAAATAGTTTAAGTTTACAATTACTTTTGATTATTGTTGTATTATTAGCGGCGTCGATCTCTGTTGCTGTGTACCCTTTATGTGAACTATAACAACTTGTACATATATTGGTGTTAATCATCACAAAGTGATTTTTTCACATTTATACTAAATTTAGGTAGATAGACAATTATAAATTGCTTTGTAATTACCGCTCAATATAAGTATACTTAGAAGTTATAACAAACTAAGAATGCTGAACATATACAAATTGAATTAAAGGGAAATATTTAAGTAACACAAAAAGTAATTTCAATATACACATAAAATTCCATTTAAGCTAAATGGCGTCCTAATACACCATAAAAACAGAAAACAGAACCTTACATACCCAATCAAAACATGAGAATGAAATAACTCAGTGCCACCTGTTGGCTGTAAACAAACTATTAAAAAAATTATGATGAAACATGCTAGTCTAGCCCCTGACTAGTACTAATAGTGAAATTCACACACAAGGCAGTAAAACTTCAATACAAGTGAGACCTATTCGGTAAAGTATCTATATTACTAAATCTGAACAAGATGAGATGAATTGAAGATAATCAAACTGCCACTTATAAATGATTAAAAAATAAACATTCAGCAAAACTTTTATTTTGTACTTGGCCATTCTACTAGAGGGCGCTAGTAGTATGAAGGTTCCAAGATAATCTCTTATTTCCTAAGGAGTCTAATCTTATTTCTTATGAAATACATGACGGTTATCTACCACATAAGTCCTGGGTTGGAACAGGATAAAAAAAGCCAATCACAGTAGATAGCAATTCCGTGGTCTCTGTTACCAGGGAAATTGAAGCATTTCGGTAGCAGTAGTTACAACTCTGCCTCTATATTTTCAGAACGCGGAGTAAGTCCAGAAGTCCTGGGTAGGCAGAACTGAGACCGGTACGGGAGGACTGACCTCGAAACCGCTAGATAAAGTAAATCACCACGGTTTCGGTCGTCATAGTACTCGTTCCGTGCCCGCTTTTGAAATCATGACGCCTCGCATCATTGTATTGCATTTCTTACGGCTTTAGGGCTAGTGAGATGTTATATGAAGATAAGCAAGAATAACAAGTGATTCTATGAGTTGCACGCTACACTAAAGTTCGTGGGTTGCGCTTCCACAAATGACTCAAGCCATATGCGTAGATAGGGTTTGTATACCTACGTAAAAGCTCCCACAGAGGAAAGGAAATTCCCGATGTTGTTTATAGATGAAAATTGAGATAAGAGACACTTCGATGTGATGTGACATGTATTTTATTTTAAAGTCACTTACATTCACATATTGTATTTACATGATAAACGTCTTTGGCGTCTGGTTAACGCGATCATGGTTTAAGCGATTAAAATAGCTGTTTTTCAACTGCACGCCATTAATCTGAAAAACAAGCGTAGGAGGCATCCTTCTAGACGTGGTAACCTCGGCAAGGTCGTCGAGAGTCGGCCGACTGTTACATTAAAACATACAAACAACTGTGGGATATAAGAACAAGGATGAATGTAATGATGTCACGGGGCAACAGTAACTATCTATGAAAAGAAGGAAGACCTTTCCCCTTCAGTGGGATAGACATAAAATACAATATCGAGTACCTGTAACCAAGAAGCCCTAAAGAAATTAAGATCACTATAATGTAGAAGAACATATTATCGGTATGGGTGAGTGTTGCGGGTTCGATTCCCGTATTGAATTTTGATATCACAAAATAAATAATGGTTTCCATGTCTTTTGATTATGAAACTGTCCCTATGGATAGTGGCAAGTTGGAAAAAACAACTAGGTACCTACCAGCGAAGTGAAAAAACATGAACTGAGGGATACCTACCTATACATATAATAGGTATATATTTTACATGAAACATTAGTTGACCGACGCATGCGATTTTATGCAATGCCCTATTTATAAGTAATGGAAAGTTAGATTATGTGAGTGCTTCCGTTTGAAAACTATTTGCTTGCATTGCACTGCGTGAAACCTGGCTTGCGGTCAACTATGTTAAATACCAACGCGCTGAGCTAAGCATGCATGCGCTTACAAAAACAAACACACCGTTTGTCTTATGAAATTTATTGTCTTCTTTTCCTTTTCTCTTCACTTTTCGCTTCTTCCCGACTAATTTTCTTCGGGAATTAATGATATGGCCGGATTAATGCAAAATTCTTGTCGCAAATAGGAGTTTTGGATACGTAATTGCACTTTTATATCATTATTTACGAGGCTCTTTACCTATATTCATGCAAGTTAGGTAGGTTTCTAAACGTCTTTCGTGTTATGCGACAATCCCCTTCCTGCCTCACTGGGCCCCAATTCTGCTACTTACAATGGCCGATGAATTAATGAAATTTGGCTCAAAATGTCAATTTTCGTATTCTCATAAGCATTTTATTACACAATAATAGAAAATTCAGTGCGGGACGGTACACTCAAGGTCAATACAATTAACTTTCAATTATTATATAGGCAAAATGCTTAAGGTAATAGGAATAACTTCCAATTTAATCCAGTTGCCATTCATTCATCGGCCATTGTAAAATAGCAGAATCGGGGCTCTGGTATACCATGATAGGTGTTGACTTTCTCTTATTTAAAAATCCTAAGGAACTTAGACACGTATAATATATACTCCTGAAAGAAGATACAGGTGAGTCTATCGTCTCGCAGTTCTGTCTGTAAAATTACGTGATGACTCAAAACAATATTCATGATTTTTTCTAGATGTAAATAAGAAATAACATTCAACGCAAATAACCCATCAGTAGGTATAATCAACCTACACGAATGCTGCGGCCTACAGTGGAATCCGTGATATACACATATGTGATGATTCAAGCAAACGAAAAACACTTCATAAATTAATGAGTATTATTACCCTCTGCTTGAGTTCTGTTGCATGCAGCATTCCTCACGAGATTTGATTATCCTTAACCCACTTGTGACATCACATTCAACAACAAGCATTTTATAATTTCTGTGTAAAATTCGTGCGGGCTTCGGGAATGACGTGAAAATTGCAATGACAGTGATCTAAAAATAAGGTCGACAGCGTCGCGCCGCTGCGCGCGTTCTCTCTTCAGTCGAGGACCAACCGCCGCGAGTTACAGTCGAACGAATCATAAATCAGCAGCCATGGTATACGAGAGTGACTTCTACACGACCCGCCGCCCCTACAGGCCCAGCACCAGCTACAGCACCGTGACGGTGAGTGCTGCTGCCGCCCTTCTAACACCTTCTACTGAGCGTGCCTCACACCTCGCTCCACTCTCTCCCGGGAGCCGGACGCCCCTCGCACCAGCTCGACCCTCACTGTCGCTCGCGTCCCTCGACAAATTGCTCTGACGCCCCTCCCGCCTCATCGATGTACAAAGTGTTTTTGTTCAGTGATTTCATTCCGCAACAATGATAACGTGATACTAAGATCTCTCGCTGTCTTCCCAAGTGTCAACTTGATCCCGTTTTTGTTAGTCCGCTTGTAAACATTATTGCTATTCTTAAGGTATTCGACGTCGTTACATCGTGCTCTATGGACTTAGGTTTTGATAGACGTCGTTCATGGTAGCGTTCCGCAAGTGGGTCATTTCGTATCGAGAAACTGAGTCGGAAAGCGGAGCTACCGGGCGCGCCAAATATAGCCGCGGCTGGAGTCGCGCCCGCCCGACTAACGGCGACTTCTCCGCTTGCAGCGGCCGCTCGGCGACTGGGAGAAGGTGCCGTTCGTGCCGCGGCCGAGTCTCGTGCCGGATCCGGTGACGGCGTACGGCCGGCGCTCGCGGCCCGGCGCGCGCGCCTCCGTGCTCGAGCCCGTCACCCGCCAGAACATCCCGCCGAAGCCAGAGTCTAAGCTGGCGCCACTAGCGCCGTACGTTTCCCCGCGCGACCAGACGCGGCTGCGCGTGCTCGCGGCCGTGGGCCAGCGCGAGCGCACCTTCGAGTCGGACCCGCTGGGCACGCCGCGCGACCACATGGACGTGGTGCTGGCGCAGTCGCACGGGCGTCCCTCTCATGCGCCTCATCGCCACGTCTTTTACAGCAACTACGCGTCGTACTGACGGGCGCTATCTCTCTTTGTCGTGTGTCGCTTTCGCTAGTAAGCAATAGTCGGTCGGGTCGGTGCGAGGGTGGGCGGCGAGGTGTGATCGGCGGTTGCTATAGGGCGCGGTTGTTGCAGACGCCGCGCCACTACGTGGTGGTGGACCGCGACCCCGTGAGGCCGCGCCGCGCCGAGGAGCAGTACTCGTACTCGTACCAGAGCACGAGCGAGCGCTCGACGGGCAGCGGGCTGCCGCAGCGCAGCTCTTACAGCAGCACGGTGGAGCGGCGCGCGGGCAGCGGCCCGGGCGGCTACTCGTACAGCAGCGAGCGCTCCAGCAACCTGGGCGGCCCCGGAGGCTACTCGTACTCGTCCGCGTCGAGCGGCCGCCTGCCCTACGGCACCACCTACCGCCACTACTCGTACCGCGTGTAGCGCCCCGGCTCCCGCCCTCCCCGCCCTGCCCGCCTCCCCACCCTCACCCCATGACTCCAGCACCCCAGCTTCCCTCACAAGTAACTACCTAATCAGTATTCGCAGTAACGTAATGTGATCGCTCTACTTTATTTGTTCACAAGTGGAAGTTGATCTAGTTGAGTACTAGAGCTTTTTAATGTTACTTTAAATTATTGTTTAAAATGTGATTTAGACTGAATTTTTAATAAAGCTTGCGTTTTCTAATACATTTCTATTTTCTTTGTGTCGTGTTCACACAACAACCCAGAGACGAGGGGTCGATGATGAGCTCGATCCTTGTTTACTAACTCTATGTTCATGTTATTCCTATTCTGTGTATTTTGGTTTTGTCTACATTTCTTACTTGTTTTATTTTACAATTCTTATAGAATCTGTCAATTTAACTATTTACCTATGTGTTGAAAAGTACCAACAGTAAAATCTGCTTCAGATATAGGTAACAAACGAATTACAAACACAAACAAAGTTTGAAAATAGCCACAGTTATAACATGCGCACTGAAAGCTGTAGATGACATCATCGTATCTTACTATACCACCCAAAAACAACACTAAGTATTTTTTTGTAATAATTTACGTCGAGTAACTGTGTAGGATATATTTAGGTACATTGTTAGACAAACAAAACCAGACATAATGTAACAATAGAACATG
The DNA here is from genome assembly GCF_003590095.1 of Trichoplusia ni. NCBI lineage: Eukaryota > Metazoa > Arthropoda > Insecta > Lepidoptera > Noctuidae > Trichoplusia > Trichoplusia ni. The sequence continues at coordinate 1,802,432 of NC_039481.1, forward strand.
AACTGTACGAGGAGAGGGCTACTGGCTGGAGGACTATTGTAATTGTGAAAAAGAGACGCCACCCTACGCTGTAGAGAACGCCGTCTTGCTTGCACAACTGCGCCAGTCCTCCTTCGAAGATGTCGGTAGACTCTCTGAGCAGACATATATTCCTTGGTACAGCCAAAGAAACAAATATAATTATTATAACCGTGCCTATTCTCCTGACAGCCGTTGTCGTCAGTGTACTACCTATCGTCTTTACTACCCTACTATCACTCGCCGTACATTACGTACGTACCCAAGCTCTCTCAGGTAAGTTGGAGATGACTGTAGATAGCGCACTGTATGTAAATCATCCTTGGCTGCCGGGTGTACACCGCCATACACCGTCATCTAGACATGCACAATGCACTGCTAAGTAAGTAACTGCTTAAAAGCACTTAAGCCAGGTACATCAAGATGCACTCAGTAAATGTATATAGTATCAGTTTTATATCAATTTGTAAATATTCCGTTAATTTTTCACCAGTTTCAGTTGTTAGTTTTACATGACATTGCACGTTTTTTGTAAATATTTCAGTACCGTGCAGTTTGTTTACACCGACACTTCTCAATGTGATGTAATATTTGCATAGACACAACACAGTGTAAAGAACTAAATCATGCTCAAAATTAAATATATTTCTTTTATTTCGAGTACTTAGGTACTTTCTTTCAAAACGTTAATATTAATGACTAGTTATTCGTTTGCGCGGTTCTAAAACATCATACGTATGGAGAAGAATCCGCAAGAAACTGCCTTACACTTTTAAAAACAAAATTCTGTAGGAATTAGTAGGTAGGAACACAGTATCTTAAATATATTACAGTATTTATACTACCCTACATTTGATCATTTTACACTACGTACGAGTACCTACCACGCTATTTCGAGATTAGAAGAATGTAGTAGAAATATAAACACATTCCAAAATAAACTAACAAGAAGTTTAAAGGAAAACTCTTCGATCAATCAAAACTGTTTTAGTTTACCTCGACCCACTTGTGATCAACAAGTCGTAAAATTAAATATTCAAGCATTGTTAATTTCCTAACAACTCGTGCCAGCTTTTGAACTGAAGGGCTGAAACGCCTACCTATCTAATTTATACCAAGGAATGTGGAATGGAAGAGATGTTTGAATAGTCGATTACGAAACTCAATTCAATTTCATAATGTTGTCACCAGTTGACCAATATCAAGTATTTTATGTGAATTTAATTTAGAAGCTGCGATAAAAGTTTACAGCGTTAGTGGAATTTTGAGTCGAGGATAGGAGTATCTAAGTTCCTTAATTTATATGAAATTGCCATTTATGTTTTAAAATTTCAAAATATCATGAATACCTGTGATGCTAAACATACTTAAAGCATAGGTTTCATATCTACTAGATTGAATTATATATTTATAGGCTATAATTTATGAGACACTGCTTGCAAAGCATAGGTACTTTGGTTGTTTAAGTAACAATTGTACTATTTCCGCGCTATGGTTGTTATGCACTTATGGCTTACTACCTCTTAAACTAATGTGGAAGATGGATGCGGCGCTAAACCTTGTAGATAGGGTTGGCTTTTAAACGTCATGATACAAAATTTGCCCTAGGCTAGACTAGACTCCCGGAAGGAATTCTTGTGTCGCGGGGATCTTGCAAACATCCAAGTAGTAGGTATAGATAGATAGAATATTCTTTATTGCACACCACATAAGTACAGGATTTTATATCAATAAATAAATACATGGTGCCACAATGTACAAAGACATTTAGAACAGACTTAGAACAAGCGTTCGTGTATCACACAAATGCTTGTCCTACGCGGGGACAGTGGCGTGGTCACCTGTGCCACTCTGTGCCCCGATTCTGCTATTTCCAAAGGCCGATGAATGAATGGCAACTGGATTAAATATGAAATTATTCCTATTCTCTTAAGCATTTTGCCAAAACAATAATTGGATGTTAATTGTATTGATCTTGAGTGCACTGTCCCGTACTGAATTTCCAATTTTTGTGCTGAAAAATGCTTAACAGAATACGAAAATTGACATTTTAAGCTAAATTTCATTCATTCATCGGCCATTGTAAATAGCAGAATTGGGGCCCTGATCCATGCAGTCAATTATCTCTTTTTTACGCGATATTTATATGAATTTTCCAATTTTTACAAGTGGGCGCATGGCTTTACAGAAGACCAAGCCCCTAAAACATCGAACAACTCTTACCGCCCCAAGACCGGGCTTATTCGAAATAAAGAATAAACGGCCCTTGCGTTTAGCGCGCTAGCAAATACTAGTTTAGTCCAAGTTGAAGTCTACCATAAGGGGTAACAGCATAATCAGTAAATAAACCTAATAACAACTCTTAGATAGTACAATAGATTAATCTATGTACAATTCAAATATGAGTCTTAATTTATTTCAGCCATTCTGACTGTCCTCATAATCATAGTTAAGAAACACCTGTGTCACGAATAGTTTAACACCAGCCAAAATGTTGATTCAGATATCACTCCATCCGTCTGGCATGATCACCACAACCATATAAAAAGATAAAATATTACCCATTGAGCTAAATGATTGTTTTATATCTGAAGCGAATAGATTTACACAAGTGGGATCAACGAACCTAGAATCCGCCCTTGAATTGTTATTCAGCTAATATAAATATATGTCTCGAAATAGTTTGCTGATGTAGAAGCAACGGATGTACGCCAGTAGGCAGGCTGTCTAGCGAAACGTAGGTACTTGCAATTTTCTCTAGATTATTCGCGTCATATTTAAATAGCATTTTATATAGAATTCCGTTAATGCAGTTTGAACAGATATCCAATTATCGGAATTGCCCAATTTTAAAATAGAAGTTTGAGTGAGAAATGTCTACCTGAAAGTTTTATTCATGACATTTTTGCTGCAATGAATTAAAAAGTCCATATTCTTCAATGTTTATAAATTATTTTCTGAAATTGCTTTAGTTAGAAAAATATAATATATGCAAGTAACTGAAGGTTTGGCAACGATGTAAGACCGGATGTCTGACAAGTTCTAAGAAATTTCTCTTTTGGCAACTCTTCACCAAGGTATAAAATCAAACTCAAAATCTGTTAGAATTCCTATAGGTATCCATGTGGAACCGAAAATAGAAGTGTACAATATAATTTTGTAATTCCTTGTACCTTCTAGAGGAAACCAATCCATTTCTATAAATATTGAGCAGATGTGCAAAAGAAAAATATAAGGTAGATATTTAATATGCACCAGCTAACTGCTTAGTACCTAGGTGTGAGCCAACTCGCAGTGAGCTAGCGTGGTGATCAACGCTCAAACCTTTTCTACATAGGACGAGGCCTGTGCCCAACAATTGTACCTACTTCTTTAGGCTGATATTTCATTAATAGGTAGTATTCACGAGCCACAGGACTACCTAAGCATTATATCACGGGCATTCAAAGCTTAACTTAGTTTAGGATTTTCAGTTACAATCTCGTACCGAGAATTATCCACGAGGCAAATGGGAAAATTTGAACCTGCAATTTATATATTTTGTATAAAATTTTATACTGTAGTAAAATCCAAACATTCTGTTCTGAAACGTGACTGAAATGTATGTAAGCAACATTATTTGCAGACAGCACGTTTCGAGCGGAGAAAAACAACGTTTTCCCAGGCGGTTAGGAATAGGGTTCGAATAGTCGGTGCTAGTTGGTATACAACACATTATAATAGCTACGAAAATCGTTTTCACGTGTGTTACACAAGGTTACACGTGTTTGTGAAGATTGCATCTATGTAAACACTCCAAATATTCAAAGCAGTTCTGTAAAGCTCGTTCGATTTTCTGACTTGCTTCAAACAGCAAGTGCGAAATAAACGGTCTATATTTTTATAACATTTTTGATGTCTAATTATTTGCGTTATTTATTATACACACATAACCACACCGGTTATACTAATTACGGCATACGACGTAACATTCGCCTGGCAAGCGGCCAAACGAACGTACTGTAATCAAACCAACACTGGCTGAAAACATTCTCCGTCGCAATAAAAAGTATTTGCAAAACATGTCGTTTACAATTAAACAAGATTTGTTAGGAGCTTTAATTCTTTTAACAACTTATATTAATCCTTAACGATTGACATTGGAATGAGCGACCCGGAAACATTCGAAAGTGGATTAGATAGTGACATTGACACTGGTTATACGCGGATTGTGGATAGATGTACCTAAGAAAACAATTAAATGCAGTGGTTGCTTTCATAAGTCTACAATTCTTAAAATTGATGAATCATTCACGTTTCTTTACTCAATATTTCGTATCTTTATTGCGTTGTAAAATGTACATTTGTAAGTTTGCCTTAGCTGGTGAGTTGTAATATAAACACTATTTTGGACCCTTTCGGACACAGCATAGCATATTTTTGGGAGAAGAGGAAGAGAACTTAGTTTGTTTTTAAATCGTTTGTTACGTTAATTGAAATGTTTGCACCCGTCAGACTAATTTTTATTCAATTTTGACAAAAGAAAAGTCATGTTGGGCATAAAACAATTCCAAACTTAGGTAATAAGATCTTTCAAAAGCCAGTCAAGATACTTCACCAACCTTGAGAAGTTTTCAATTTATGATGTTTACCCAAAACACCGGACGGATGTATCACTCCCTAGATAAGTGTGGAAACAAAAGCTGGAATCGGATCAAGGGAAAGAATTTTTGGCAACAATACAAAGGCCAAGAATACTGGTAAACGCCCATGTTATTATAAGAAACTTATTTCACAGAAAAAAAAAACAATTTGAGTTCATTCTCACCAGCTGGATAGATAGAATAGGACGATCATGAATCAACTGATTAAAAGACTATATGATTAATAAGCTGGCAAAGATGGTCATGGTAACTTGATAGCATTCCTAGCTGGTCTTCCAAAACGTTGTCACGTTTCCTGTTGATTGAAACTTGGCAATTAAACAACTGACTATTATACTACACACTCATTATCTACAGTCTGTAATAAGTCAAATAAATTTAACGAAAAACAGAAAGAAAAATGTATCATCCGCTCGTTATTGCAAAAAAAGGTTTTAAAGATCATATTTCTTTTGTACATAAATAGAAATTGGAGAATATTCCATGGTAATAAAAGTTGCAATCACTCTCGACTGTTGTGCGCATGTGCGCAACCAAATCTAAATTTACAGCGGCCGATGATTCACGTCGCCATTGAGACGTACAGTAAGGTCCTCCACCGAAATAGCCCTATGATTTGGCGTATTATAAACACACACATCGTGTAGAATTCCATGTTTTGTTCAGATTTTCATCAGATATTTTCCGCTTTGTTAAACCCACAAACATATCTCGTTACATTTGCACCGGGCAGTGCTTTAAACAATGCTTGGTACATCTCAGAGCTGTCATTAGCTTTTCACAGCGTCAGACAAAAAACTGTTTTGGTATCTAGTTGCATGTTTAGACTTTTATGCATGAAAATTACGATATATAGATGGAAGTAATATCGTTATGCTTGTTTCTTCCTCTAGTTTAAAGTATAGGAGAATGCTGCACGTAAATTTACTATTTTGAACATAACAGTATTTTATGAGCTAAGTACATAAGCCACGTTTTCTAGTTATTTAATTTACAAGCTTTTGTCGAATATTTAGCTGCAATTCATGTTCGTATTAAAAATAGCGGCTTGAAAAATACAAACACGAGTACATGGTCTAGGTCACACTGAATTAAAAAAGTAAAGGAAAATTTTATAATGTATGAAAATATCACAATAAAGAAGCTTTGAATGATGAGATTTTTGATGAATTATTGCCCACACGTGTCGTTAAAACGTGTGTTAAAGAGGCCATATGCTCGCATGTAAACGTTGGCTTTCATTATACTGCAGCGTTTATAGCTTCGGTGCTTTGATTAACCTTGAGTAAACACGAATTTTCAGGCTGAGCTGATATACAGGCCGACTTCTCGCACTGTCACTCGACTCGTCACATACCCGGAGGCGCCCCACCACGTCGTCCGCGTGCGCGTGCGTCCATCAGTGATCCTGCGTGAGCTGGACCGCATTGCGTACCGCCACCGCCCCGCTTTGTCCATCTCAGCTGTCGACGATTTCTGCCGCTCTGAATCAACCAAGGTACCTGTTACTCGAGAACAGAGGGTATTTAAAGAAAGGGGCAGCTTTAAATATCAGTCTCTTGTTGTGATAGAAGCGATGCCTTTTGCGCTGTGTAATGCTTGCTTCCACAACAGCACTGGACAGCACGCATAGCTGAGAGTTATAGGTCAAAACGCCAAACTCAATGTGCGTGACGAGGTTCGGGTTCGATCCCCGCATAGGATAGACGGAATTCTTTAGTACGCGAGTAGTTGAAAAAAAAACAATCTAGCTTCAACAATTACTTAGCGTCAGAGCGTCCAGTAGAATGGCGCAGAAAAACCTTGCTACAACAAAAACGTTTCGTTATATGTTTTCAAGATTAAATCCTTTTTCTAGCTAGGTATCTTAAATATTTCAGGCCTTCCAAGATGAGACAAGCCGCATTCGCGCCGATACCGCTGCCTTGTTGCAGCGCGCGCGTTCTGTCGTGCCCCGTGCTTCATCTGTAGCACCCCTCGACACAATCTACTCGTAAGTAAATAGACAAAGCTCAATACAACATATTCAAGAAGATTTTGTAGGCCGTGAGAGAACAAACCTCGAACGATTTGGAGAAACAAAAATATCTTTTTCGAATTTAACGCTAGAGCATTTGTAAAACCTTCTAGATGTATCAGATTCAAGGCCAGGTCATGTTTTTTCTCGGCCATTTTGTAGCTGTAGTCATTACAATGTCTACAGTACTGAAATAGCTCATTGATGCAACAATTAAACGGCCGCCCTGGCAGTGACATTGATGATTGACGACACAACTACCTGTCGCATGTCATTTGGCAATCATGTACCAGTAGTGATACTAAAAAACCTGTCCTGGTGCCAAGCAGTAATGAACTTGAGGGAATAGTAATGAACCACGAAAAACGAGCTTCCAAAACCCTGGAAAGGAAGGACATCCGTATTTATTTCTTGACGTGCTTGTTGACTTCGACTTGTATGTGGTATTTGGCTTGTGACGTTCGTACCCACCATGCATCGCCGTTTAATTATAGCCTGGATAAATGTCAGTCGACATTAGCCGTCCGAGACGAAATAAAATATGTTTTAATTTAACTTCGGACATTTATTACTCGTGAAATATAATTAGTAACGACCGTTATACTTCATAAACTGTGGTTTGATTGTTTATTATTCTACATTTTAACAGATACTCGTACGGAGAGCCGGTCCCATACCGTTTCAGCAATGACGCGTACGTCGCTAAGCTGCTGGTGCCCCTCCGCAGTGTGGCCGAACACATCAACAACATCTCCCACTACAACGAACCCGCCAAGAGGTTCACCGGTAAGAGAGTTGCACTCAAGTGGGCCACTTACTGGTTCACGTGGTTCACATGACACAGTGGATATAACACTCGATGTTAATCTACTAAATGGATGGAAAGCCCTTATTTATACTTATTTAATCTTTGTCCAATAACTGTATCGTCCTTTGTTCTTTAGTTTGACCACCGACTAACAGTTAAAATTCCAGTGTGTCCCTGTGGTAACCGTGGTGTTCTTGCCAGGACGCGGACACCTCGCATGCGTCCACTACTCCGGTAAAAAGGGCTTCTCCAGCCGTAAGCCTCTCTACAAGGAACTCAGCATCAGGGACGACGTGAACCTGCTCTCTTTCTATGCCAAGAATAGACTGGCAGCTGCCGGTTTGGCCGTCGAGAGTGCCACAGGTACCTCGTCAACGTCGCATCGCTAGCGCTCGCTTACAACCCCTCGCTTAATTCTTTAAAATGAGTTTTTAAACCGGTCTAAAAGTGAAAGCTGCGCCTCAATTGGCTCGGGGCACTAAAAGATTATTAAACCGAGAAATAAAGTCCGTGTCTAACCCTGCGTGTGGTGTCTCTTGCAGCGGCAGCGCCGGAACAGCCGACGGCGGCGCAGTGCGCGTAGCTCCCCGCGGCGCGGCGCGGGCGCCGGGGTTGGCCGAGCGGGCAGCCCCGCGCTCGCGTCGCGTTCGCCCTTCGCGCTCTCTGATCTCGGTATAACACGCTAGAACTAACCAAGATCATTTATTTTTCATACGACAGATTATATTTTTGTTACTTATTTTTACCGACGAGTTCCGACGAACGATTTTATTTTATTTCTAGTCATCGTTGTGATAGCGCGGTGTTCTGCACCGAAATATTGTCGGTGACCGAGACGTCTCGTTTTCACTTAACTCGACTGATTTTACTTAACAATAAAGAATTTTTACTGAAATTGTAGTTGTTTTAATCATCTGCACGTTCGTTGTTCCCAATGTCACGCTTAAAAATCCAAGCTTTTGTAACGCTTAGCTTTTACACTAAAAATGTTTCTAACATTCCGTATAACAAACATAAATAAAAAATGATAAAACACTGAATAATTAAATTACTTACTTGTAAGAACTCTATATCGTCAAATATTTATTTACCAAATACACAAAAGCAATATTCAGAGTACAGCTCAAATTAATTCTACTTCTGGGACATGCTCATATTTCATACATAATGTGAATGAAATAATGCTTGAAACTACAAGGAGACCGATCTCGACGCCACACTGGACCACTGCACTATCATTTGCATTACAGCATGAAGCAGCACTGAAAGAATACGATGTCATAGCGAATACCATGCCATTCATGGGTTGTCATTGAGCTTGGTGCTGGGGTCTAACAGCTTCGATTAGACACCTCATGATCACGACCATTGTGCGGCGTCGCTTACTTTCTGATTTCGTTTCGATCGATGACCATTGACATTCATCTATCATGTTGTGAAGTGATTAGCTTTCGAGTAATTGAGAGCTGACCATTTCACCAATGGTCATGTTTGGGAACACGCGTAACATTGGCCTGGGTGCAGTGAAGCTGCTCCCATGGAGGCCGAGCCGCAAGTTCCAGGTCCCGCAGATGATGGAGGACCCGGCCTTAGAGCTGAAGGCAGCCAAGGCTGAACGTGAAGCCAGGTTCCGTGCCACTACTGCTGAGCCTGTACTGGCCCCAGCTGCTGACTTGGCTGAAATTAAAAGGAAGAGGCAAGAAGAAGCTCGTGCTGCCGAAGAAAAGTATGTATTTTTCGTTTCCTTATTATTAATAATAAAATAATGTTAAATATTTTATAAATTTTTTTTGTTTATTACAGAGCTTTGAAAGAAGAAGCAAAACGTGAAGCTGAACGCAAGGCTCAAGTGAGGACAATTTTATGTTACCTTTATGTTTTTCAGAGACTAATAAATTTTATATCACTGCTCAGAAGGCCGATTGGTTGGGTCACCACGTAAAACGACGTGTCGCGGGTTCGATCCCCGCTAAGGATAGGCGTTTGTGTAATCCACAAATGCGTATTGTGGGTCAAAGTGTTTTTTTTATGTGTTGTGACTTGAAAGTTTATGAATACAAGGATCAAATTCGTCAGCTTGGAAGTAGTATTAAATTATTCAAGTAATGACTTGTTTTTGTAATAAAATATTAAGAGAGCTTATTACATATTTTTAGGCCGAACGCGAAGCTGCTGAGAAGAAGAGAGCAGAGGAGGAAGCTCGCAAGGCCGAAGAAGCTAAACGCAAGGCCGAAGAGGACGCAAGGAAAGCTGAGGAAGAAGCTCGTCTGGCCGAGGAAGCTCGTAAAGCCGAGGAGGCCAGGCTAGCGGAGGAAGCCAGGCTGGCCGAGGAAGCCAGGATTGCTGCCGAAGCTAAGAAGGCAGAGGAAGCCAGACTAGCAGAGGAAGCTAGATTGGCTGAAGAGGCCAAGCTCGCAGAAGAAGCCCGTTTAGCTGAGGAAGCGAGGTTAGCCGAAGAAGCCAAGTTAGAGGAGGAGAGGCAAGCGGAACAGAGGAGGCAAGAGGAACTTGCTCGGTTAGAGGAACTGGAGAAACAAGCGGAAGAAGAACGCGAAGCCGAACTTGCACGACAGGTAAAATTATTCAAACTTTTCAAACCATGCAAATTTCGGATGCCAACAAGTTAGTCAGTACGTTAAGAAGGCTGACTGCCACATTATTGAGCCGTAAAGTTGCAATTATGGACGGTGTAATATGTAAAATGCATGTGTATTCCGGATAAGTATAATTTCTTGCTAACTTTGAATTATTTGAACAATTATATTCCTTGCTTTCTTCCAGGCTGCTGAATTAGCTGAAATCGCCAGACAAGAGTCAGAACTCGCTGCCGCGCGCCTTGAGGAGCTCTCACAGAGTGGTTCTGCAGCGGAAGTCCCGGAGGTTGAAGCTAGGTAAAAAATATACATTTTATTTTATGAAATCCAGAAGAATGAAGAATTCAAAGAATCATTTAAAGAAGTAGTGGGGGTGAACACTGAAGAGAGTTTTCTACAAAACACAGATATTTGCCTGTTCTTAGGATTAAAGCTGTTACGCCTATCAGTTGGGAAAAGATAGGAAATTGAGAAATAGGTTGTCTTAAACCAAAACAAGTAGTAAACTAAAAGATCACAATGCTAATTTAGATGTTCTTATTCCCTTTACAGTGAACCAGTTGCAGATGAGCCACAGCCCATTGTCGAAGAGCCCGAATCTCCCGAGGTAGTCCCTGAAACACCCGCCGAGGCCGAAGTTGAAGCCGCAGAGGTCAGCGAAGACGAACAAGCGGAACCCGACCTAACTGACGAGGAATAAATAAAAACTAATTAATATCTTAAAGTTAAGCATTTTCTGTATCAAATATATGTTAATGCTAAACATGATTCATGGGCATTTTGGTCTAGAGTAGACATGAATGATGTGATAGCAATAAGGTGGTTGTCACCATCACCGTCCTTTCTTCTGCGTAATTAAATTACGCAAAAATGAAAGTTGTCCTTCATAGAATACGTATGAATAGGAAATCGTCTACCACCGTTAACCAATTAAATTATTAAACTAAAAATTAAATGTTACTAGCATAAGTGTTTTAATGATGTTATATTTTGTTAAATTTTAACAATAAAAGACATATTAACATTCTGGATTTCATTTTTGTGACACTATAAGTGTGTCATGGCTTAAGGCTTATAGGTTGTGAAAAACTACAGAGCAGAATTATACTTCTCAAATATAAGCCATTTAATTGATGGGGTAATGCCTTCTAAAATAGTTCAAGATGAATTCCTTTTACGATGTTTACTACAAATACCTACAACTATAAAATAAGATCACATCTGTTGAAATTACTGTGAGTAACTACAAGTTTAGTATGAAGTTTAATTCTCACAAAATGTTACCTTTCAAGTTTACTATCTGCATTATGCATTTGGATGCATAGTGCATTAATATCAAGTAGGCAGGTAATAAGTATGCACACATTACTATAAGTTTGACTATTTTAAATAATATGGATAAAAAGACACACCTGTCAAATTAAACTTTGTTACAAATATTCGCAAAATAAATTTCTGTCTCTGAAAAGAGTTTTGAACTAGGGATTTGAAGATAAAGAACAAAATTTGTTATATATATTTTTAATATATAATTTACTTAAAAACTAATTCATTACACTATTGTTATAAATCCATCTTAACCACTTTTTCTGCAGTTTTTGCTACCTCTTCTTTTGTCACTGGTTTCTTATCTAATTTTTTCACGGGTGCTTTGACTGTGGATGGGGATGGTTGACTAGCTTTTGGCTTCTTACTTATTTCTAAAAACTCCTTATCTATAGCTTGAACTTTTTGTTTTATCTGAAACATATAGTAAAATTAACAAAATACAATAATTTCTTGTGGTATGTGTGGATTAAGAGAACTGCAGTGGAACTTAATGATAAAGATTCTTAATTAATGAGACTTGGAAATTGAATGTGACTTAGTGACTTAGCTTTACTGACATCAGAAAATAATCAATGAGCGCAAAAAGAAGATAGGTTTATTGGATACAATATTGCGACATTTTACATAAATTGTATCAACCATAACCAGTATAACAATGTTTTTATTTTCACATATAGGCATCATACCTAGGGATAATGGAGCAATTTTAAAAACAGGTTCAGAATTTGATATATTCAATAAAGAGCAAATGAAACTTACGTCTTTTAATCCCAAGTTCACCGCTTTCGCTTTAGTTTTCTTCAGGCTTTTGGCGCCTGCAACTTTAAACACATTGGCTTTAGGGCCTTTTTTGTTGTTTTTACCCATATTTTTAAATTATTTTAATATTTTGTCTTCAGATTTAGGTTATATTATCTTCTGCGACGTGAGATTTTACGTCAAATTGACTTGACGTATTGACACACACAGCATTTGAATTGATCGGTTTTACGCACATCAAGCACAAACAAATATTTGTCTAAATCAGAAAAAACGTATAGTATTTCCTAAAATTACATAAAAAAACTATTATCCGTTAAATATTATATAAATATTCAGTCACTTTATAAAAACAGCTGCTCTTACTTCATGCGTGTATCGAAACGTAATGGTTGATAAAACGCGAATGAAGACATTGCTATTTCAGTGATTAAGGGGCTAAAATATAAGTTTTATCAAAACAATTGCTTTCTTATCTTTGTGAAGAGTTAGATAAACGCCGTCAAAATTACTTACTACTCAAAATACAACGGGAATATTTCCGCCATGGCTAAGGTACGATTTTTGCACACCTGTTTACCTTTATGCATCTTATCTGTTTTAGATAAATTATTAATGATATTCACAATACTCGAACCACAAGTTTATCCATCTAGATTAACTGTGACTATAAATAAACTTGAACGTTACTGGTTTTACTCGTTTTGTTGAGAGGCTCCTGCCGCTTCAAACCGGCCAGTGTTAAGGCATTTACGCAAATAGTCGCGCTTTTATTTTATAATGGGTGATATTGTTGAAACTAAGGTAATTTATGATTTAAAAATTTTCATTAAGCAAATTTTAAGCAAGAAAGTTGTATCCTAATTTGTGTGTATTATTTTATACTTTATTTACAGCCAGTATTATACTCGTACTGGCGCAGCTCATGCTCGTGGCGAGTGCGAATCGCGCTGAATTTAAAAGAGATACCTTATGATATAAAAGCTGTGAGCCTGATCAAAGGAGGTGGGGAACAACATTGCAATGAGTACCGGGAGGTGAATCCAATGGAGCAAGTGCCATCACTTTGTATAGGTAGGCAATTTTCCCAGTTTTTTTATGTTCTATGTCTGTAAAAAAAATAAAAATACTTAATTTAAAACCAAGCAAGTTTGTGTACTAACCTTTTTGCACTAATACCTATTTCTCATACAAACTGTCTGAATTCTGTAAACTGCTTTTATTACATTTTTAATCCATAATCTATTCTAATTTATTTATTTATTTGCAGATGGGCACACAATTGTAGAATCTCTAAACATAATGCATTACCTTGAGGAAACCAGACCTCAACGCCCACTGATGCCTCAAGATTGCTTTAAGCGGGCTAAAGTGCGAGAAATATGTGAAGTGAGTTCTTTTTGTACTAAGTAATTTATTATCTAAAAAGAAAACTGTTGTTCAAGACATTTACTTTTTAAGAGTTTCGGGGAGTTCATTCTGTAAATTTTATTTTAATGTTTTCAGGTGATAGCTTCTGGCATTCAGCCTCTTCAGAACCTGATAGTCCTGATCTATGTTGGAGAAGATAAGAAGAAAGAATGGGCCCAGCACTGGATTACCCGTGGCTTCCGAGCCACTGAGAAACTGCTCTCAGCATGTGCTGGGAAATATTGTGTCGGAGATGAGATTACTCTAGCAGACTGCTGCCTTGTGCCACAGGTGTTTAATGCTAGAAGGTAAGAAAATATTATCACTATTTTTTTTAAACATGATAGCTTCCCAGCTCCTGCTGCAGAGGAAATACCTTCGTTTTTTAAATGCATGTTGCCATACTGTGTGATTGAGATTGGGAAATATTTTTGCCAATAGAAGCAAAGACTTCATTAGGCAAGCCTTGATGATGATACCAACCTAGATATATATATATCCATAATATTATGTGTAGAAAATTAAAATTAGAATTTTAAATTCTACTGTGACAGTGTAGTTCTATAGTCACAACCAGAAAATATATACTTTATGTATATACAAGATTATCTCGTATATTTAAATATATACGAGACTTTTAATATGATTGTCAATTTTCAGATTTCATGTTGACCTGCGCCCGTTTCCCATAATTCTGCGCATAGATCGTGAGTTGGAGAACCACCCGGCTTTCCGCGCCGCCCACCCCTCGTCGCAGCCCGACTGCCCACCAGAAGTTGCCAAATAAACGGATAACATCAGAACCACATATTAGTCGTTTCCTGTGCCTATCCGATACAGTTTTTTAACGCATATTTTGCTTCAAAATATTTTTGTTGATAAGAGGCCAACCTATTTTAAGTAGGCCCTAATTTGTTATACTATTTAATGGATACGTTCAAAAAACTTTTTATGTTACAAACGCGCGGGAATATTTGAAAGGTTCAACAAGTTGACTACCTGTGGAGTTTCTATTTTTATCTGAATGCTCGTGGTGCCAGACGTGCATGGTCTATGGTTGGTAATACAGTTTGATTTCCTGATTCCATTTTCAAATCGAAAACCTTTCTCGTTAAAATCATTAATGTTTTTTTTATAAACTTGGATTATTATGTCTTTGATGGATGTACTTAACTTTTATTTAAGAGTAATACAACATTCCAGGGATCAGACTTTATAAAATATGATGATATAATTAAAACCTAATGTTATAAGAAATGAGTGGTTTAGTGCATCATGTTATCACATTCAATGTAAGCCATCATAATCAATATTAGTTTTAGAATGTACATTAGCATTACTATTAAAATATAAATCATGCTTCACAAACATATACACACATATAGTAAACAAAATATAATATACTAGTAATAGCTGATACTTATGTATTACGAATTACCGGATTAATGGAAACATTTAAATTCCGAGGTTTTCAAGGTTTTTGCACTTTTATACAAAATCGCTGCTGTTTGCCCCTTTCGAATTTAGTCTTATCTTAATGTAGTTTGGTAAATTGTAATCAACTTTTGTAAGGTTTTTGGGTATTAGGTAATCTGTATAAGTATGTATAATTCAATCTATAATATTTTACGAATTATTTATGCGTTCTTGCCATTATGATAATTTCTTATTTTGTAAGAAAAATTTTCGTTACATGTTGTGTATGTTATTGTTTATTATTATATTTTTTATGTTATAAATAAGGAATAAATTTATTTTCATTAGTTAAATTTGTTTATTATCCAATAAAATGAGTTAAAAGCTTGATTAATTCTGTCTTTTGAATTCGTGCAATAAAGTCATATTAATAACCGTATAATACATCAAAATCTCATTTGTTGATATCTCAAGGTAAAACAAAAAAAAATATGAGCCAAACACTAAAGAAGACCAATAAAAAAATAAGTCCATTGGTCTAGCTATTACGTGACAGACAGCCTGACAAACACTGGTGCCCTACTAATAGGGTCCCACTTTTACTGGCCTACTGCTGGGCTTTCGAGTCGGCTTCTAGTCTAACCAGATGCAAGTACAGGTTTATAAGAGCCGACTGCCTATCTGATCTTATCAACCAACACTATACCCTTTAGCAAGACGGATTGTCAAAACTTCGATACCCACATCCCATGATGTAAATTGCCTTCCAAATCACTAAGGAACTCGTTGACCTAGTTGATCACCCATCCAAGGAGCGACCGTATCTAGCGTAGCTTAACCTGTGATTGATCAACTTGTACCTACCGTTGTAGCTTAGCCTCCTAACGATATACAGCGATGAAGTACGTAGTAATGAGTTTTCTTATTTTTTATTACTAAGAAGGAACTGAAGAATAAACATTCTTCATTCCAATTATTAATTTGAGGTTACTATAAATCCTAATCTTATGAACGCGTCCATATATTTAGTGACATCTAGCGTTGACATCTTACAATTTCCTGTGTGGTAGAATGAAAAAACTTACCCTGAAAATAGGAAATTATAATTTTAGAAAATAAAACCTGTCTGGGCATTATAAATGCGACATTTAATACTTTTAAATAACAAACTGGGGAGAAATACAACATTTAGAAAATATTAAAACAATGAGGTAAAAGTAGTAGCCTTGTTTTAGTACAAATAAATCTGTCTTCGATAGTTTAACTTTGTATAAAACGGTTCTAAAAAGATTTACCTTTCTTTTTGTGACTTAATAAGAACAATATGTAATACTTTAAGTATCCAAAATTTAATTATAAATTAAACAGCAAAACCATAATTATAATCTGACGATTGTGGTTGGTAAGTTTTAATTCGACATGTTAGGGAATTTTAATTGGAGTGTGGAAACACAGAACCGCCAGTTGTCAAACGTACGTATCGAACGCCCTCGGTTGGCTCGCAGTGATTCACTGGTTGACCGTACTGTAAAATTACCGAGTATTGTTGTGATTGCGTCGGCATCGGCTTCGTGTATGAACTGTGTATAAAAATGAATACAGTGTCGTGTTTAGTGATTAAATAACAATGCCATTTGTAATGTACCTTAGTGTTGTGCTGTGAAATAGTTGTTTGGTGCTGTTTAAGATGACCGAGAAAAATAAATCGGAAAAGATGACTAATGCATCGAAACCTGTTCCCATGAAACTTTTTGCGGCCTGGGAAGTGGACAGGACTCCCTCCAACTGCATTCCCAGGTAATATTATTGTTGTAAAACTTGAAAAACAGTCATGTTTATGTTAAGTTTTGAGTTTCACATACCGTTGAACATTACGATTTGCATTGCTTTGTATTGTTAGAGATTGTAACGTTCGCCGTGTGTCTGTAGTATTATGTTGTTTATAACGATGTTTTCGTGGGGCGTCGCTTGTAATCGGCTCGCCGGCTTATCGCGGCGGTGCCACATCGGTTTGGTTGGGCTGTACGACAGTGTTCGTAATTAAAACAATTGTGTCGTACTACTCTGTACTCATTAAACTTTCTCAGTAAGCTTTGAGTCTAAAATATCAAATAAGATAACTTACTTTTTTGGTGTTATTGTCATTACTTCAAAGAAATAAATGATATATTGTCTATGAGTGATAATTATCAGTGCACTGTATTGAAGATAAGAGTAAAGTACTATACAAGGTTGTCATAGTGGTGTAATCTAACTGGATTATAACACAAATCTTATTCAACACATTCTAATTACTTATGTACCTTCTGTAGCTAATATTCTAAACAGTCAAAACTAAACAGTTTTAGAGCAACAAAATTATTTAATTTTAATCTTCATAAAAAAATACAAAAACTATTAATGGACTTGCAACCTGTGTTTTTAGAAAAATAATATTAAGTAATAACAGAATTAAAATAATTCATAAGAAGTATGTCTGTGTTTTTCTATAGTTTTTTTACTATAATGTCAGACAAAACAATATATAAAGTTATATATTTAACATAAGCACACAAATGATTAGATACCAAATTATGCCAATAATTTTTTTAACCTATTTACAACCCAAGAATATATCCCAAAGTTACATTTCAAAAACAAACAGACAGCTAATGAGCACCTAATTATTTAAATAACAATTATCGGTTAAGTATACAATAATGATATACTTATCACAAGAACAATGCATTATGTTTACAATGTGTTTACAATTTAAATATTTGTAAATAGATTAAACATTATGTCCTCTTAATAGCAAGATAAACTTATAATTATTATTCATTCTCAAACTTAAAAACAACTTGTTACAAGAAAATTTAATTTTGTAATTTCAACATACAATTTGTTAATCAATTACTCATGTTTACATTTTAATTGTAATTAATAGTAAAGTCATTCAAATTTATTAAATTAGTGTTCTGTTTCTTTGTAAGTAGGTACACCATATTCATTTATGTTTATGAAATGCAAAGCAACACAATTTTTTAATGTACAATTGAATATTTTGGTCCAATAAAAGTCCCATTTCAAATGTTACATATATTTACAGTGAGATATAAAGAGAATAAATATTTTTTGTGATTTAATTTCTATGTAAAAATATTTTCTGGTAAATCTAATTTATAAATAACTCATTATGAAACACGGCTACGGGCTCTGGAATCTAATATCTATCTATTTGTGTTTTCAACTAGGGAGAACTTCATTTGATTGTTCTAATTGATTTAGTCATTTATTAACCAATAATTAATTGACAATTCTCTTCTACCTTGTACAAGTTTATTTATAACCCATTTTCCTTAACAATATCCTCCTCGTTCATTAAATTATTGCAGAAAAAGCGCATACTTGCGTATTACCTGCAGGGCCGGATCTAGGGGGCCCCGAGGCAACAAGGGAGTGGGGGCCCCTTGGTTCAAGTTATTTTCATTCAGTGAAAAATTTATCCAGCTTTTTTTTAGATGCCTACTTTGGTGGTGGGCCCCTAGGCACTGGCCTAAAGTGCCTTATGGATAATACGGCACTGATAACCTGGCGACCTTATTCTTTTCATAACCCACCTATGCTATTCCCCTAAAGAATCAAGGCATTTTGTTCAATAAATTATCGTCTTCCAATTTTACATATTACACGAAACCATTTGTACTGAAAAGTAAGTCCTTGTTCATAGCAACGTAGGTAAGGTTGTAAATGTACGAGTAAAGGCTCATTTAGACGATGCAAGAAATATCCTACGAATTGCAATACATTGCGGGATCGCTCAGCTCTGACTTCAGAAGTGATATATTATGGACGGCAATGTCTCGCACAATACTTTCCACACCGCCTAATCAGCTTTAAGAACTGGTGTGATGTGAGGAACACCATCAGTCACACGCCACTGTAACGGAGGAAACAGTCCCGATACGATAGATTGGCATGTGGGCCGCTCAGGATGTTGTTGATTCACAATAAATTGTCACTGTTTGATTACGTTTTTAACACAAGGCCGACTGTATTATTCAATTGAATTTTTTATACAGTCTTAGCTTCATCCGCTTATGTGGGGCAAGCCTTGACTGGTCCTTTGGGTCTCGAAACGTCGCAGTAGTTGATGGAAAATACCTTAAACGCTGTCGCTTCTCTGTCCAAAAGTCTTTGCTATAGAGATGAGAACTTGATTTTGCGTGGTCAGTTATTCTTTCCGATTGTTGAAGCTGCAAAGTATGTAACAATATAAATATAAAATACAAAATACACGAACTCTTTCTTCGTAAATAAAAAAGGTTTTATGAAGGTACAATAATAAATTAGCTAAAATGAACTAAATTAGCGTCATTCTCTAACTGAAAAACCGCGGAAGCAACGCACTAAGATAAATTACTCAAAAGTGCGTCAAAAATCGTTGAAACAAATTATATTAATGCGGAGGGTGGAGGGCGGAGGATGACTACGAAGCATGCTTTAGAAAATAATAACGTACCTTATCATCATACTTTGCGGTTTATCCGATTTCTAAATATTTATAAAACTTCAGTTATCACAATAACGGGAAACTGGCAAAAAAGAAAATTGAGACAATATAAAAATAAAGAAAAGATACGTTCCCTAATGGAACACGACAGAATTCTAACAGAATAGGAGTCAAAGATAATGAGGACTGCTGAAAGGATATCGTAAATCAAGTGAGGGAAAAACAGGAATATCAATGGGAGAGTCGTAAAACACATCTGCCTACATGTACATTGTATCTACGTTGTTGGTAATGCCTTTAAAATACAATCTTTTAGGGCGTGTGTCTTCAGAATTTCGCTATTCCCGATGTCATTTCTAGTGTTTTTATTAGTTTTGGCTTTTAGTCATGACCGTTATGCCAAGGCTTACTCAATCTCTGAAATGATATCCACACGTCCTATTCCATTTGTAATGCTTATAATCCAAGCAATTTAAAAGTAAGGGAAGAAAAAGTATCGTGCAAATTTAATTGACTATTAGCTACAAACTAGCCTACATTAAAATGTTAGATCGTGTGGTGAACAAGGAAACAATTATAAACCCGTTTCATACTTCTTGTTCTACTCGTAAGGTCGTGAGCACGCTTTCGCGTCCCGACGAATAAAGAAAAAAACTAGGAAATAAAAGGTTTTCTCTTCCATGTGCTTTTGAGGCGCGTTTTTATATCGACATTATTCCGCTCTAATATACAATCCATAAAAATGTTTTATATAATAATATGTTCATTATAATATTACCAGTATATCAAGTACAAGTTGCGTAATTTGTTAAGAAAAACTTTCCATGGCAACAGCGTTGTGTTAAGAGGCGGTGTAACGCTAAAATGTATTTCAATATTATCTTTTAACCAATATTCTTGTTAAGGACCTTCCGAAACCATTAAATATCCGAGACGTTTTCAAAAAGCTGACAATGTTTACGAAAGAAGCGCTTATCCCACTTTATGGATATTGCCATCGTCCGTAAGTCTCTAGGCAAAGATATTAAAATATTCAGCCAAGATTTCCGAGGCTGAAGTTTTCACGAAATAGAATTTAATCCGCGTAGAATAAAAATTAGCTTGGTTTATTCGCAATGGTTGTCAACTAAAATTCTAAATGTTAAGATTATTTTTGGCAAAATTTATAAGACAAACTACAATAAGTGTTTTGTCACCAGTCATTGTGCTCATCGTATCGTTAGCTATCGCTTGATACATAATACCAGCTTGTTTTTCTGATGGTTTAAATCAGTATTGTATTAATTATTGTTGCGTAACAATTGAGTGCACAGCTGCCTAGTCGGGGACATACCACATACCAAGGGGCAATTAACCAGTTGTCTAGATCGTTAGGCGTATACGGGTTGTATAATCTGAAGCTATGTTTTTTGTTTTGTTAAGTACGCATCATAATTATAAAAAGGCCTAATGTAATTGACTGCACGGATAGCCGAGTGGTTGAGGTTATCACGCCAAACGCGCGATGTGACGGGAATTCGATCCCAGGACAAGCATTTGTGTGATCTGCGAATGCTGCATTCAGCACGGGAGTTTTACAAACATTCAAGTCATTCATCATTATGAATTAAGTAATACTCCCGTGTAATACTCGCGACACAAGAATCGAATCGCTTCGTAAGGGAGTCGTTGTTAATCAAAAAAAATCTTAATACGTTCTATGTGTCAAAAATCAGAATTATTCGTTCAAGCTATACATATTTCAGCGCACAACAAAATAAACAGAACACTGATAACAAGAATAGAACTGACCATTTATTAATTGCTTAAATGTAATTAGGGAATCGGAGGTCAATTACTTGTAAAGACAAAACACATTAAAAAAACATCAACTGGAACATGTCAATAGATAAGTGATTAGTTTTTGGTTCGGTAGTGATTTAGTATGGACGATAAAGACGCACGAGTCACTCTTTGTTAAGAAGTTTTTGTACCAAAGAGATTGCTCACATGATTGGCCAGTCAGTATGCTCCTTAGATACTGGCAAGCTTAACCCCAACACTGGTTAGGTTCTGCTTTTTATTCGAATTTAATTCCGTTTTCAATTTCGGCTCTGAAAAGGTACTTACCTACCAAACCAAGAATGAGTAGCGATCCAGTAATAACAACGTCTTGCGTGACATTTTCCATCTAACAGCAATGTTAATGCCCACTTGTATCATTTTATGTCTTATTTGTATTACAATATTGCCAGTACGTTATCACTTATTAGGTAACAACCTAATAATGCTATCTCTGTGTAGTGTAAAGGCAAACATACACTTACATCTATTCTGTTTGATCAAGAAACGTGGCTCGGCTAATATTAGTATTTAATAACCATTTTCGTTGGAACGGTATGTGCGAAATGACATCAGTAAAGGTTCAAACTCGCTACGACGCACGCTGTGTTCATTTGTTTGGATTAGTACGTAGCAGTATGGTTCTTCTTTTCCACTGCATTGCATTTGATACCAAAGTCATCAAATGACTGTCCGTGCGTAACTGAAAATTCCGCATTAATTTCCTTGAAAATCGAAGACAGCCCAGGCTTAACCACATAGCAAAGTAGCAAATGCTACGGGACCCGCGTTCCAACGCCTGCGTATCCGTAAAAAAAGGAGTGGCACAATTTTTAGACCTAAACTCTGCCACAGTGCTCTACAGACAAGTTCGTAGCACAAAACAGGAGAATTTGAGAACCTAAAGCAAATAAAAGGATCCGTTGGTCGAATTTGCTACAGGCCCCGCTTGCTTAACTCGGTACAGAGCAAATACTCTATCTTGGTGAGTCTTCGCCTTAATACAAAGAATATTCGGGATCCCGACATCCGATCCAATCCATTCACGACATTCACTTTAAGTGTCAATAAACACGGTCGCGGTGTATTGTCTTCCATCATGCTTATCGATCTTAGAGATATTTGTTCTTATATCGATTATAACTTCAAATTTGTGATACCTACTTGATTCTGTTTGCACTTGTTTGGTAGTAAAATTATTGTTTATATGTACATAATAAAGAGTAAACATACCGGAATATCATCTTATTTAAAACAGTAATCTGTATCTTCGACCTCTGCGCAAAAATCATTGTAGGTGTCTAGGGTGTTGTCCTTGCAAAGAGGTGTAAATGTAACTAAACCTCCCACGACACAAAATATTAAATTCCTCAGTGCGGAAGTCGTTTAGGGAAAAGAAAGACATATACACTAAAACTTTGAATAAGGTTAAAGGCCTCGGAATTTCTATGTCAAAGGTTAAAAGTAAGCCACAATATTATATATGTGTAGGCGGCCAGACGTGGCGGAAATAGGACGCTTTGTTCGAAATAGTTGCTTATATGTTATGGCTAGTAAATCAGGAATACACAACACTTGACCTCTGACCCTCTCGAATTACCGAACCTCTTTTCGTGTTGGTAAATTATTTTTAAATTATCTTTCAATTCTTATTCATCCATTGATCTTTATTAAATCACTATAAGGACTCACCGCACAAGTTTAGGCTCAGTTCGAACGCAATCGGCTAGTGTAACAGAAAAAAATATTAATACATAGATATCAGTTCTGCAGTTTTGCTTCTGTTCACACGGCACGCGTTTGCGATTGCGTTCAGACGTGCGTAACTTC
Organism: Trichoplusia ni; assembly: GCF_003590095.1. Taxonomy (NCBI): domain Eukaryota; kingdom Metazoa; phylum Arthropoda; class Insecta; order Lepidoptera; family Noctuidae; genus Trichoplusia; species Trichoplusia ni. Next base: position 1,825,569 of record NC_039481.1, read on the forward strand.
TAAAAGCTGCATTGAGTCATGCCGTATCAATGGAAGCGTATCGAGAGGCGTGATGGTCGTGGTAAAAGTTTTTTCAGAGCAACTTTTCATTAGTTCATGAAAGGCGTTTTGTTTGCCAGTCGATACTGGTTCGCGTGGAAAGACTTACCTATATGTTTTTTTCGCAAATACACGTTAAATGTAAAACAACAATTTTTGCTCTTAGACTGGATGCTGGCAAGTCAAGTTATGAATGTACTTACGCTTTTAGATTTTGATTTATTTGTAAATCGTCAGTTCTAATTTACTTAGCAGGAAATTTCTCAGTTATCGGAAGTATTCTAATTTCTCATAGATCAAGCGTTGCTAGTTGCCTACTCGAGCACGCGCACGATAGTAATTGATGCGCCTGCGCCGGTGAGCGTGACCGCAAGGTCGCCGATACCGGGGGGTGACATGAGTGAACGATTCACTCGATGTAGTCAGAACTCACGTACACAGATGCACAAGACTCTGTCGAGGACCAAGAAGTATATATAGGTATACTTTTTTTCGTCTTTACGGTACTCTTTTGTTTAGTGTTTTTATTAACAATTAGCGGTCGCTTGTTTCGCACGGTTGCCGTTTTTCGTGACGATAATCCATTTGGAGTTTCGTATTTTTTTTCAATTGTTCCGTTGTATGAGACCGTTGTAAATAAGTCCGGTTAAACTGTGATTCATGAATGACGTTTTTATTGTTGGCCTACTTCAGTTTTGTAGAGTAGGTTACTGACTTTTCAGTGTTAGAATAATTGAACTGGAAGCTAATAAAAGTCGGCAAAATGGTCCCTCTTTGAAACGTCAATGCTTTACTGAAGCGGAGGCTTCCACTTAAGGATTAGTTGGAGCACAACAGACGGGGACCAGATAAAGCAATTTGCATTCGACCGACCTATCAACGAACAGAACCAGTACTATCGGTGCCGTTAAGCCCCAAACTGGCTTACAAACGAAGACGAATTAGGGAAAAGGGTGATTCACATCGCAATTAACGAAAGCATCGGGGTCATGGCTGTCTCAAATGCGTAATTAACACGTCGGTATAATGCTGTAGACAAGGTCGTTCGATCCAGTGGCAAGTGCAGGCAATAACAAACATTGCACGTTGCATAGTTTTATATTGCGTATCGTTATAATTAGTTGTTAAGTACGTACTTCATTTTATATTCGAGTGAGTTTTTATACTACTTTTTTAGTATTTTTATATTACTTTACGTTTACTTTTTTATGAAACTTGCTTTCGTGAAATGGTTTAGCTACAGGTTACTTTTTTATCTTTTTTTGCTACTAAATGTGCTTGTAAAGTTATGTTTACATTGCGTTATTGATTATAGTATTCTATAATTATATAGGGTTAAGTTCGCAGAGTGAAAATGAATAATAATTTAAATTGATTATGTGGAGTTATACTGTATAAGTTTGATACAGTTCCCACAGTTCGTGTAATTGCAAAAACGTCCTTATACACGATGCGCCTTTCATATGAATATAAATTAATTCTCATAATAATATTATAGTATTTTACAACATTTAATTTTATTGAGATTAATTACGTCGCTGATAACGTAGACGTCTCGCGGAGCTGAAAAATGAGGTACTCTTAATTATATTTGGGCGTAAGTCCGGACTGAGAATCCTAAAGGGATCATAAGGATTACATGAGATAGGGTACTTGAAACATTATTACTTGTATCGAGTTACGACCTTCTTACGTAATTGAGAACACAAACAGACCCGTACGGTGTTAATTTAATGCAATATTGCCTTATACAACATACATTAGCATAATGGTTATTATATCATTCATGTTTTGTTTTTAAAAATAGCAGTTTAAGGAGAAATTCCACTGGATTTTTTTAAGATGTTTTCTTATAATTTATTCATTTATTTGGCCATTTATGTCTTTATTATCATAAGGGGATTGATCTCTGACACCGATATTGAAAGAAACCTTTTTGTTTTGTTATAAAATTTGTTTTTCAAACGTTTTTACTGTTACATAGTTAAGAGATAGTAAAAAAATATCCAACAAGAATGTGTAGTTATGTTTTTGCACCAAATAAACAGGTAAAAATCACCATAAAGCAGATGTTTGTTATTGGTCCACGAAAGTTACTTTAAAAAATAAGGTATAGTTCACCAACATATTATGCTTATACCTAATAGATAAACGTCCACAACTAACATCTTTACTTTTTATATTATAAGTTTAAATTCATAAGCTGTTTAACACATACAAATAATAAAAAAAGCCCTTGTCATTATTTTACAATTAGTTAATAAGCTAAACTGCTTAACCGATTCAACATAGACACTGCTTACTTAATATACATGGTTTGGTAAGTAGACGTGTCCTTTAACACACTAAAACATGAATACAATACCTATAAACACACATTATTCATATTTTATGCAAAGCTGTGGCCATGGGATGTCCAAAGAAAAAAACGTATTGTTTTAGGAGCGCTAAAAAAAGTCGAAACTACGCATTCTGTAATCGTCTGTGACATTCAAAATGCAAAGGCACCGTATTTTAGAACATGGTTTCTTAATATGGTTTGTTATTATGAAGAAAAAGTAGGAAAAATATTGAAGACTGCACGGATAGATGAGTGTTTGAGGTCACCATGCTAAACACAACGTGCTCGACGTATCGGCTACGATCCCTGTGTTTGATAAGCATTTGTGTGATCCACGAATGCTTGTTCTGGGTCTGGGTCGGTTTATATTATGGAGAATATAATGTACCTTCGAAAAAACCTTCATAATTTCAATGTAAACGGTGTTTTCCATAATTTAAATACGAGAAATAAAAATAAACTTGTAGTTCCAAGATTTAGGTGCAGGTGATTTGAATGTTTGTAAAACCCCCTGCGGAACCAGGATTCAATTCCTTAGCGCGGGCGTCGTTTTTATAATATTTACAGTAGAAATATGTCTCACTTCTGGGCACAGAATTCTTCCTACATATGGAGATAATTATGCAGGCATTGATCACAATGCTTGCTCGCAGTGACTAGACGATTACGGATTCCAATATTTAAATTTATTCGCATAAGATTTAATTATTAGATCGAACAAAAATAGAAATTACAATACTGGTTATTCTTTATTTAGATTCTCTAAAATTGCCTGGTTTCTAAATCTTTAAAAATAAAAAGTTAAAATTAGGATTGAATAAATTCGAGATAAGTTTAGTTTTAGGTGATTGAGTTAAACGTAAACAAATGAGAACGTTCCTGTCTAAGAATTACGTCAATATCAAACTGATTTGGTGTAGTTTACGTATTTATTTAATTTACAATCAGTACATATGTAACGTTCGTCAGTGATCGCCTATTTCTTAGAAATTTACAAGATTTCTAGTGAGGTTTGGTACCAGAGTTTGTAGCTATTATCGGAAAAATACAGATGAGTTGAGATCCTTCTGTTGTTAAAGTTAGTTAAAAATATGTTTATTTAAAAATTTATTGTGAGTAATTATGAATACACCTTACGAAAGTTATTAGAGAAATATCAAACGTCATCATTTACGGAAATTTAGAAATAAAAAAACTCAACAGACTATGACTCAAAAAATTTGTTCAAGGTATCCTAAGGTGCTAGTTTTACACTTATCGAAAAAACTTAAAATTATAAATTATGTTCCTTAATTCTAATTGGAATTCTCAACATGCCTAGTCTAAACTAGTATTCGAGCACACCATTCAAGTAAACCTAATGCTTCCACAATGCATGCTCCGAATTCCGTGGCATAGTAACACAGTAGCTCATCCGTGGCCGATGTGGCCGATGCGGCCGATGCGGCCGGCTCACACGGTTTCCGAGACGCTCAAAATGTCACGTATTAATCGCCACTCCTTTGACAAATTGGACGACTTTAAAAAACATTTATGTTTTATAATTTCAAGGTTGTTTTGGAATTTTATGGATAAAATATCGTTGCTTATGACAAAAATCTATATAGTTCATCGTTAATTAGGTTATATTTTACCGAATTTAATATCTGACTCCCTATTTTGGCTAAATGAGTAATTAAAAATATTGTAATGAGTGACTTCTATACATTTTTGCTTGTACTGGAGTGTTTGCATTTTCTACTGCTTCAATAGAGTTGGTCGATTATTTCGATTGGATGATAGTGTATGGCTTGTTTATTGTGATGCTATAATACACAAGGAAAGGCAATCTGGTCGTGGTTTATGATACCGAAAAAAAGAAAAATAACGAGTTTAATAAAACATTATTTCTAAGAGATTTTCTCGACGACGATATGTTTTTGTGAATCCTTTTCCTTGTATACCATGTATTTTGGCAAAATATAGTAAGATTAATTATGAAAAACCTTTTTGGATAGTTTGTAAGTATTATAAGTAAATACTCACAAAGACTATTCCATGATGCACCCAATAGCTGTATATGTAAGTACTCAAAATTCATGCAATCCCAGATAACTGCTGAAAATAGAAAACACTGTCTTTCATAGCCATTAGGTGATGCAACCACACCATAGTGCACGCTATCACACGTAAAGATAGCCCAATAATGTGTGTCAAGGAAACAGATTTAACATCGATAAATCGATAATACTGGATCTAATCTTATTCTATACTTTAAACATCGAATATTGTGAGAATTTAATTTCTTACGTTGCACGTTGCTTTGATTATGATATAAATTACATCCAAATATAAGGTGTTTGGTTGCAATGTTTCTATTTACTGGGTAGATTAGCGAAATATTTTTTGTATAACTTCACAAACAGCTTCAATGAATAATCCTCACCATTTTTGAAATATACTAAGTACATACTTACAGACACTGTTCAAGTAGCCTTATTGCCTATAGTGACATGTTTAGGGATCAACAAAATCGGTTCATCTAATCCAAAGTTCTGTTGTAACAAATATGAAAAAAACAAAATACAGACGAATTGAGAACCTCCTCCTTTTTGAAGTAGGTTAAAAAGGTGTATGTATGTGATGCTTCACAAACACGAGCGTGTATCACTCGTATCAATTTGTCGCGCTATTGAGTTACAGACCTGCGTATAACCAGATTGCATACCTGTGATACATCGTTGTCCCACTTCAGCCCGGCTCACATTACCAACATTAATTAGACGCGAGGCTTGTAAAACACAATTACTCTACACCAACAATTGGCTCGGTAAATCTAAACAGTAATTTCGCTTCGGCCCCATATCTCGATACCGTTAACTGCAATGAGTGTGAACAGCCAGATCGGTATACTTTTTGTGAACTGGTCGATGACCTGTCTACATCGCTCCATCACGTGAAGTGCCAGATGATTGGCAGAGAGCTTACGATGTGATCCGATCGAAATATTGGGAGCGGAATAAACGTCGGCACCCCTCATGGAATTTGGGTCGACTGTTTTAATTTAATTTCCTTTAGTGAATATTAATATTATGATGTTCCCTGCTACATGCCGTCATGTTTGAGAGCTGACGCAAAACCGGAGTATTTCCAGATGAAGTTTAATGAATGTTCTTATTTTTGATGCATCTTAGATACGATTTTACTTAGATCATTCCTTCATTATTAAGACACGAATCTTCTGTTTTTGTTATTTTAAGACCTTTCCGAGAAACAACAGGAACTCATTTTATCCTACAGCACAAGAAAGACAATAATGTTTTTGTTCCTTGTTACGGTATTTTTGCAGCATTCGAATTTGAAAACACCACAACAATATCAATTAGTGTAACGGTATTCCCAATTGCTAACAACTTACCTATAGACTTCAATATCACACGATACGACTAAAGCCATTTTAGCACGTTAGACTAAATTAGAACGAGAACGATGATTGACTCATTCAATAAAAATGCAGTAGTTTACGTGTGGCCTATTACTATTTATCAATGGACGGGTTGAGTTCATTTAGCTTGCTCATTAGATTACGGTACATTGGGTATGACGTCATCGAGACCAGCCTGGCCGTTCATTAGCTGCAAACGTACGGAAGTCAGCGACAGATTGGAAAATAGAAAGTGGCTAGATTGAAACAGCACTTTTGTAATTGCACAAGTTAATCGAATGTCAGGAAGTAGGGGACTGTATATGTCGCACTAACACTGATGATAAATCAAATGAAACCGATGGTATTTTTTGCCGGTTCTTCTGCATGGGAATGACATTTTGGAACCTTTTACTAGTAATGTGGTATACGTTTCTTAAGCGCCTATTTTAGGCTTACTTGAAAATAATTTTGAAAATTTTAATTATCTCCAGCAATCTCCTGGCGATTTAAAACTGGATCCCGAACTATTTACAAAGTACCAAAAAGGCTCCTTTTTGGTACTTTCGTACTACTCGCGTGGGTGAGAATATCCTCAACGCTAATGATTCACCAATGACTAAGTAATCGGTACTGATTCATCTTGTTGTGTCGACTTGTTTTGATACATAATGTACGCAGTTAAGTTAATATGTTACTTGTCATCTTATGTTAATATGCAGACAAACATTTTAATACAAACTGGCAAGTGGAAAAAGACAATTTATATTCTAGATAGCAGATATCTGCCATATGCAGTTGTAACTTGTAACAGTAATAACTTGAGTATGTGTTTAAAAAGTGAATTTTATGATTTTTATATATCTATTATGTCTTTGTTTTCAATAAACGTCTGTTCTATCGATCGTAAATGTAAACTTTTCTTATTTACAATTCCTTTTTTTTCCTCCTGTGAGAGTTTTTTCTGTAGAAGTTTTACCCACGAGTATAATTAAATTATTTTATTAAAACCTTTTGTTGCTTATATTATGTTCTCATCGTATATAATATTGATTACTTCCTTTATCTTTATTGCCAGTTTGCCGTTTTTATAATCGAGGTCTCTTCCATTTAAATCCCGCAACCAGTCGTTCGAAGTGCAATAAAATTAATACTGGGATTACAGACACCATAATTTTTCCACAACCACCGCTCTGCAGGTTGATGCAATTTGTTGATGTCACAATGATGCCTACACTATTATTTACCTCAGGTAATTTTCTCTACGTGACACATCCGAAAACATTGTGAAATAGTTTTTTTTTGTGTGCAGGCTTATTCTGCAACACTGCAATTAGATTGCTTAACTGTTTTTAAATGGTACTGGTGCTTTGTTGTGGGTAACTGTTTTGAATAGCGATAGTCGGGTGTAGTACGTGATGAGGCTCAATGGTTTTTTGGTTACTTTCGGAGTTTGGGAACAGAGAGGGTTCGCTTGTTCTTCGTAGCATTTTTGCCCTTCCACTTTACCAACGGATGTATTTCTTCAAAACAGTTCTAGAACCAAAGCTTTTCACCTAAAGATCAAGACCTACACGTGTATAAGTTGCTGATATTTTATTCCTCATTGTTTTAACATGTTTAAGTTGTGTATTGTCGTTAATTGAAACAATTCGACGTCAGTCCGTAACTGTTGAATGCAAGTATGTTTTATAAATCATGCAAAGGTCAATATGGCGTGTTAATTGTTCGAGCCTGCTGATGACCATGACTCAAAGTTATGGTTTATTCAACTTTGACACTGGACAGGACATGTTGAATGACGCATGCGTATTATACGACTAATTATGCGATTAGTCGCAAATAATTCTTTACTCTTTTCAGAGGCCTTTTTTTTTGTTATCCGGGGTGAAACTAATTGCTTCAACCCAGGGCACGGCGTGGAGATATGTCGAACTTTCACCTACTAAAACTCCCCGGGCCCCTTCTACTGCTTTAGCCAGAGTCACGGGATCGCTCGTTTATGCTCTGCATCTTTTCCGAGTCCTGCTTAAATGAATTTGCCTAATTTGTGTACGGCACCATAAAATTATGTAATAACACAATGTTTGTTCCATGACTTACAATGTATTTACAATAATCCAATTAAAAGTGCTTCTCTATTAATAACTGATATTTTCTACCATGCTTACTTTATCCAATAAGTCAGATCGCTTCGTTGATTCCGTCTGTGAAATAATTGGTTTACAACAAAGGCTGATCTTTGAAGACTGACAATGCAGTTATGTTATCTTAAGGATCCTGGTTTCCTGTTACAATGTATAAAGAGGAACTTACATTAATACTGACCTTGATTAATCCCTCAGTTGTACGTCCTACACTAATAAATACCGAAGAGTAATTTAAATGTGCCGATAGTTCGCTGCCGTCTCCGGTGCGACAAATGCCGCTACATTGCAGTCGCATTGTCGCGTCCCTCGGACACCCACCTAACTGCGAACAATGGATCATTTCAACAATCGTGCGTATTGTAACACTCGCATGTGTCGCTTATTATACGTCCGACGCCATGTTTCCTGTTAACACATTGTTTTCGTGTCATTAACATAATATTATTTTATTTCCGAGTCCAACTCATTTCATTTAATGAGTGGGCTTAATTTATCGCTTTAAGCGTGTGCCACGAATTAGGGCTCATTAAAATCTCATTATGTGAGATGGTTAGGGAAAACTGTCGAGGTTGGATTGATTCAGGTTTAGAATAACTGACCTACATTTAATAAACCACTGATAGTTTTATCTATTTGTTAGATGTCACGCGAGTGAGGGCAAAGCTCCACCATATAACAGGTTATAAAAGTTCCTATAATAATAATTCAATTATGTATCGCTGTGGTATGTAACTGATGAAAAATTAACAATAACAGTCTACTAAGGTATACGTGAGTCGAAGTTGAAACTTACATCTATCACAATTTGTTATTATAAACTAAACCCATGGATGACCCCCACACCCACAGCCCACTTACGATGTCTCAAACATCAAGGAACATCAACAAAACATGACTAAATCACTATAATTTACTATTCAAGTCATTGTTCGGCCGTAGTCATAATAACATAACAATTACGAAACAACATTGAACAGACGTGCTAGCGTAAACAATAGGGTAGCCAAAGAAGCGGCTTGCACTGAATCTTGTGACGTCTTCGAGTAGTAAACTTGCAAGTATATTGGTTAGGCATTTTGTGCTAAGCTTATTGATGGACCTGAATTTATAGGCAACTAGCTTTTGCCCGCGACTTCGTTCGCGTGGAACAGTGACTTCCGGCAGATTTTTGGTTTTACTCACATAGTTCCCGATCTCGCGGGATTTTTGAGAAGTTCCCGCTCCCGCAGGATTTTTGGGATAAAAACTATCCTATGTCCTTTCTCGAGTTCCAAACTATGTCTGAACCAAATTTCATCCAAATCGGTTCAGTAGTTTAGGCGTGATGGAAAGACAGATAGAGTTATTATCGCATTTTTAGCATGGGTAGTTTTGCCCGCGACTTCGTCCGTAAATTTACTTTGAGCAGAAAGTTTATAACCCACTGCAAAAAAAGGAGGTTCTCAATTTAGAATTTACGAAACAGGACCAATCCACATAAACGACCATACAACCGACAATACAATTTTATCACGACGGTACCGAAGCGCTCGGCCGATACCCAACCAAATGCGTGTAACGAAACCATAGCGCGATCTATTTCGATCCCAACGCCATCTATCGACCATAGTGACAACTCGGATTATTTATCTATACTCCGTTCGGGCATTTTCTTTGTACTAAAAGTAGTACTATATTTTTTATATGTTATTTTATTATTTTTTTCATACCTTTTTACTATTTATTTACTTTTTTCCGATGAATTAAAACAACATGAACCGAACTCGTGTAACGATCGACACCATTGCGCGTAGTACTAATAGAATTATCTATACTCCGTTAGAGCATTTTCTTTGTAGTAAAACTTTTATTATATTAATATTATTTTTTTACACCTTTTTACTGTTTATTTACATTTTTCTGATGGATTTTCCGATGAATTAAAACAATAACATGAACCGAACACGTGTAATGACACCATTGCGCGATTAACGCCATCTATCTACGGAGCATAGGAACAGCTCGACATTTGACCAATAGATGGCACTATTAGGATAGTATGTCCGTAATAAATTTTATTTTTTATTTTTATTTTTTGTAATAAAAACTATCCTATGTCCTTTCTCAAGTTTCAAACTATGTCTGTACCAAATTTCACACAAATCGGTTCAGTAGTTTAGGCGTGAAGAAAAGACAGACAGACAGACAGAAAGACAGACAGACAGACAGACAGAGTTACTTTCGCATTTATAATATTAGTTTGGATGATATCTGAAGCTTTACGTCTAGAGTATTTTAGTATTTGGTTCGAGTAAAGATTATGCCCCAATTTTAGAAACTAAATTTTTGGAGTTCTGCTCATATAGATTAATTTTCTAAATAAGTAATGTGATTTAATTTAACATTAAGAATCGGTTAAGCTTTATTATTACTAACAAAATATGGATTATATTTTAAATGAATATTGGATTTGAATGAAAATGATATACATACTTAAAAGATGATCAAAATCAACATTTTAAATATAATTTTATTTTACATCGTTGAATGTCTTAAAGTAAGATTGTACTTAAGGTTAATATTTGTTCAGCTCAATCTAGAGAACAGTTTTTGCGAAAGGCAAGTGAAATCTGCAGCGATCACTATCTTCGCAATACGCAACTTCCATCTTGTGCTGCAGGTTTCTAAACTTGATTACTTACTATACCCATTCCTACTACCATTGACTTTTAATTTAGTAATTAACTCGGTTGATTTCTTAAGGGATTAAGGAATATTGGAAGGTTCTCGAATTTAGGTCAGTTTACGCACGGAAGCCCTCAAGGCCTCGAAGCTCGATTACTTTGATTACAAACTTGTAGTTAACCAAATACCTGAACTCATAATCCTTACTATAACCAACCCAGCGATAATACTATCGAATGTTTGCCTAACAGTCTTAAAACTTCACAATTATCATCCTCAGACACACTTAAATAGAAATATCTAATCTGTAAGTCAAATAAAGAAATCCCAGACAGGGAAAAGATTGTTATCAATGCACAAAACATTACAATTCTTAATAACCTCAACACAAAGTCAACAGATTTTATCTTTATCTGCATCGCATTTGTAAGACGAAGAATGCTACTTATCTAAATAAGGAAGTTTGTTTCTACGACTTGTTTTTTCAAGGGAAGCAAGAGTACTAAGCGCAGTGAAAGTGGTGTTCTTGGTGTTTGTTCATCACACGAATGGACTTATTAAGTTATTGCATAAGTTATCGAAAGCTCCATCGCTTCCATCCGAATTTAAAATGACAATACAATGGCCGATTGAATCATTGTTCGTTATGATCGTTCGTTATGCAGTTCCGATCACTTTCACTCTCGATTCAGTATTTAAGTTCGTGCACAGTGCTTACAAGAAAGTTTAACTTCAACAATCATTAATTTTGTTCGCGTTATTTGTAGTATTCGTTATGTAAATAATTTTCGAAGTGGTTTCAAACAATGTGGAAATGATCTGCTTACGTTGTAATATTTATACGAGTTCCATGTTGGATGTGACTTTGATTTTGGACATACTAAATGTATATTTTCACTTTCGAACAAGACTAGACTGGACTGTAGTACCCTTTGGTAGTACCTTGTACACGAATGTATTTTCCTCTGTATATTTACTTATCTCTTCGTCACCATTGACATTAACTTAATTTGTTTATAACTCGACAACTGCCTCCTAAATTAATCCTGACACCTCAAGCGTAACTCATGAAAGTCAACACTTCAAAGTAGCATTAGTAATTCCTTCCAAGTCTGACTCTCGCTAACTCGAAATAATCAAGGGATTTGTACTCACGTTTCCAAGTAAATTGAGTTTTGTTGATGACAAATTGCCATTTAATATTCCCTTGTAGGTACCTACTTAGTTAAGAAAATACGGGATTTGGAAGTTTTCTCTTAATTTTTTGTAGGACGATTATTTTAAGAAGGTTTTCTTTAGCAATATCAGTCACAAGTCGTTTCTGTCAATGCTTGGGTACAATTTAATTATTTCTATCTTAAAACTGTATCCATATTATTCTATATCAGTTGTTCTATCCCAGTACAGGAAGAGACAACTCAAATGAGCTTCCACTTTTCTATTCAATGAAACAGTCATGCTATTTACTGTTAAATCTGAATAATCAACCATTTGTATTATGACTCTTCAACCGTTAGCAATTCTGATTGATTCTCGTTATTGAGATATCTATTCGTAATACCGGAAAACCACTTAAAGATGGAGCGATCTGGATTAGTTTTCCGCCAATTTGAACTTGCAATGAAATTGAGCATTTCAATAAGCCACGTCTCTTAATCGTTCGTTTCGTAACGATTTATTGGATATAAATATTGGTTAAACTGCTCGAAAAGTGATATCATTATTAGCTATTTTCACAGAATAGGTACTTAGGAATCAAACGGGGAAAAATTACATTCCCCGTTTGCTAAAACATTTATCAGTAATACCGCTGTTAGTTTTAATCTATGACCACCGCCTATATTAGTGCGTTTTCGTATTTCTTTTGCATTTTTACAAGTTGGTCCCTTATGTTTTCTATATAAGCTATCGATGCAATTAACATCTGAGTAGCTCGTAGCATCTGAAAGTATTATCACAACTTTTTCTGTCCCTTATACATGTGCTGGTATTTCCTTTATCTCTCGATGCTCATTCGAGATTTCAAAGTGAGAGAGCGATGAAACGCAACTTGTCTAAACATGTGTTATTATTCTAAACATTAGTTGTATTATTGTAACAGTCGGGAAGCCGCTTTCCTGTGCTGCTCTTGTGTAAACATTTGACTTGTCTGATCTGAACGTTGGATGTACCTAATCATATTATCCTTTACTTTATTAATAACAAACCTTATTGCTGCTCTTTTTTCTTTCTAACTTTTTTTTTCTCTTTCTGGGTATTCCATGCGGGAGTTCCGTCATTTGTTTCGAGTTTTGAGTACGAAATACGAGTGTATGTTTAATGTTATGCCTTAATATTCATATAATGTTTCAAGCTTTATGATGTTCGCACAATCTTATGGCTAAGTAGGAAACAGACGTGCCCTCAATAGTGTAATTATAATCGTCTCAATAATGACGTGTACCTGCAAAGTGTCTTTGTGGTTTGGTTGGTAAATAAGTTAGCCTCAAAATCATCGTCAATCTCATGGAAAGTAGATTAAATAAACTGTGAGTATCAGCTGTTTTATAATCACTTTTCCAAGAAATCTAATCTGTCCTTTTAACCTTAAGTGAAAGAATATCTGAAAGGCATTTTATTTTGAATACGGTATGCAAATTTTTACAAATTTTGTTCGTCCGAAAGCTCGGCAGTATATATTTGGATACGAGAGAGGAAAGTTATGCCAGTCACGTTTATTGAGAGGATCATTTTCGAAGTTACAGCCTCCGTATCTTCAGCAAAAATATTGAAATATTACTCATCTATTTTCCTGTCAGTATTATATATTCTGACATCAATATGATATATACTCTAATTTTATACCTAAGTAGTTTAGTAGGGTAACTTAAGGTGCGTTGAAAGATATTTTTTAGGCAGCATCAAATCAGTCGCGACGCTTATATTTCTGGTTTATTATAGTTATTAATATAATAATTACTTCATTTGCAAATATTGAAACGAAAATTGTTCCTAAAACGCGATATTATATCTTCTAACACACTAAAATTTATAACTACAGATTAAAGAATTCTTATCCAAGGAAAACAATGTTTCAATTGGTGCTTTCTAATTCACAGAAGTACCTTATCATATGTTATCTATTAGAACAATATCTAGTGTATACTTTATCTATTTATCTAATCGTGGGCACTCAATGTCCAGTGTGCTATTGACTTGCGCGTTTAGTCCTCAAAATTATCAGATCAGGATATGTTTCGTAAATATTTACTTCGAATACAAATTTTGGAAAAACATCGGGAGTTTTAAGGTTGTTTTCCTTATTTGTAGATTGTGTCTAACGTGGGGTTTTGGGTTGATAAACGATGAGAATGATTTAAGATTTTTATCCTTCCTTCCTTTGATAGTGACGAATGATTGACAAATCGTAGCAATTGTTCAGACCTTCGTTTCACAATCTTTGGGATTTTAGACGAATAGCGAAATAATTTATATTGCAGAGGTCTTTCTTTCGTCCGAGTGTCGACAGCTGGCTTTGCCTTATATTTCGTGTTGCTAAATGCGTTTTGAACCTATTCCATCGTTTACCAAAATGCTGCATCTGGTAAGAGTCGAAACTTTTTGTCGACAAGTAGAAAGACTAACACAAGTAGAGAACTCACATATCTTGTACTTATTATTTATTAATATAAATTAATACGGTAAACATGAATCTTCAACCTCTATCAATGCCCAAGTCAGTATATTACACCGCACGAAACACAGGGTGTTGTAGTTAACACCTTGAGTAAATACACTCGTAACGTTTAACGTTTACGTAAGCTACTACGTTCGGTTTACGTAACGCGAGTTCGGACAATGACCGTGGTTGCTGGAAGGTTGTGGTTTAACATGCGTGCGTCGATGATTGACGGAACTAATTTCGAACGAAGTGTTTGTACTATAAGTATTCGTGTTTAGAGATTCTTCAGCAATTTCTACATTTGTTTAGTGACCTATTTAATTGTGGGAAGAATTGTTATGCAATGCATTTATAATATTTTGTTCGAACCTCTTTTTACATGTTCCTAATCATATACCTATCGAATAAATCTTTGCTCTATTTCTGCGTATACTAAGCAGCTTTTGCAATAGCAGCCTTGAGATTAAACGGTTGATTTATATTTACTTTGTCTTGCGAATTTCATAGTTTACTTATTTCTCTTATTTTTACTGCAAACCCAATAAGGCAAGGAACTAAATTAAAAGGTCGACAGCAAGGCTGAAATGTCTTGAACGTCTTAACTTTGCTTTTCTTTTTATTGAATCGATTTTATTTAATTATCTGTTCGTAGGGTTGCTTTCGAGAAGTATGAAAGTTTATTTATGTTACTTACCTGATGCAACCAGTAATGTACATTCAGATATATGTTTACTGTAGAAAGTAACACATAAGCCGACATTGCAGCTTTCTTGAGAGTTTGTCGTAAATAAATGTACATCAGATAACCGGATGCTGGGTACTGGATGACATGAGTTATAGCTTCGTCTAAACATGTTTAGTTCTTACATATTATTTATTTATGTATGTTCTGTTTGGAGTGTTCGAGATAGTTTTTTTTTTTTAATCTGCCTTCTTTATATCTGTGATAAATTTCAGTCAAGACTTGATTGCAGTTACGGATAGTTATTAAAATTAATCTTTATATGATATATTTTGGAATATTGTATTCCCTCTTTAACGCGTTACGAAGTTATTGTCAGTTCAGACGCATTGTTCTGTTGCGAGTGCTTCTGAATTAGCTTACTATTTCATACGGCTTTAGAGTCCAAAAACTCCGACATCGGAGTTTTTGAAAAATCTCGGAGATTCTTTAAGAAACAAATTTTAACAAATACGCACGTTTTAGTATTTGATTCCATCTGACTTGTCATTTCATGAAGTGACACCTTACAATTTCTTTACGCTTACCACAACATGATTTTATCGGACTTTGTTATAGGATCTTTTATTTCATTTTAAACGTCGATATCAGTAGAGATAAAACAACTTCATCATTTATTGCAGGAAATTGAATTCTCCTTTCATTTCCTATAAAAATAAGTGATGGCGACTGGAGCCGTGGATCGCTGTGAATGATAAAATCGTACCCTCTTTATATCTATCTTCAAACAATATGGGATTCTTTACATTGCGAGCTGGTATTGTTACTTTCTTTTATCGTGTTAGTAGTACTGATAACATTGTATGCAAACCATTTTACTAATATTTAGATTTCCTAAATGATGTCACTACTTATCGCAGTGCACTTTAATTTTTGCGTGTTTTATCAGCTGGGAGCTTAAGCGATTATTACAGATTTGGTTGATGCTAACTGACTAATCTTTTTCCAAAGAACAGGAAAATGCTGTCAAGATAAAAAACGAATACATTAAATTATCTGACTTTATTAATAGATTTTTGTTTTGGTTTCGAAGCTATTTTTATTCCTTTCTCAATTCTGCCAAACATGCAACATTTGGAGCGAAATTTCGTCAACTTCTTAAACTTTGTCCGTTTGTATATTTAATTCAACTTGGATACTTGACATCCTGAGTTTCTCTGAACGTTGGATGACAGTAATAAAATCGGGCACCGAGCGCGACACTTTCTCCGATACGCTCCGCGGGGCTTGCTCAATCGACCGGCTGACTGCTCGCGATTGCGAACTTGCCCCCTCGTGTCACCCGCTAACAAAACACTTTCCGTTGGAGCAGCAGTCAGTGTAGATGCAATCGATTGGATTAGTAAGACTCAAATGACCCGTGATAATGACGTACTTTGGCTTACGTTGGTAATAAAATGGTTTCCCACGATTAAGAATTAATTAGTTGGTTAAAGATAAGTATTGCTGTGGATCGCACAGTGTGTGTTTGTGAGTATGTAATGAATAGTACTTTGGAGTATTTTGGCTATCAGCCTTAAACAAACTTCGCCTCACCCAAATAATGTTCGAGCTTCAAGTATAAAAACTTTTCCTAACCAAGAAAACTTCTTTACCAAGCTTACGCTAGCGACGCCTCTATTATATAGAAAATTAGATTTTGCTTACGGAACTCAGTCATGACGAAATCTGAGGGGAATAAAGAATAATATGGCCGCGCACGTTGGGAATAACAATTTCTCCGTAATAGAAGTCTGCTGCGTCGAAAGTGTTTATGAGGTGTATAAAATCTAAAATGAGAGGCTGTATGGCTTGTTTGTGGTCTAGGATACTGCTCTACGTGACTGCGATATTAGATTTCAAGGAAACCTAAAGTGACATGAAATTACCGTAGTGTAATCGATTCATGATCTGATTTATTTCCAATTTAAGCCGTACACTATCGTACAGTTATAATAAATTCTACATGGACATCATATTTTATTGCCGTTCAGAATCATTTTGAAGGAACTAGGTTTCGATACAACTTCGATATGGTTTTTTCTCAGTATTGGTAATGATTTGAAAAATCTGTCACCGTTTTATTGCCTGCCGCATGTTTGACATTGATATTTTCTATATTTGAGTCGCTGCTGGCCTTCAAATTTCGCTCATTATTATTGAAAACCTTTCTTAAATCCTTTTATAATCGTGACGGGAACGACGCGAACTGTGTCTTCAAAATTTCTTGAGCATCTCTCATTTAAAACTCTCATTGTCCATAATTTTGATTGTATTTATAAGGCCTTTTAAAACATAATTAACCACGACATTTTAACTACTGATAAATAGTAAATTATATTTCGTCACTGGCCTGTGAAATTTAGTTTCGTGGAAAACGTTTGAGTTCCTTCTCTTTTAGTACATTATTAATAGGGATTTTGACATATCCTCTATAACCAGCAACATTAAGATAATAATTATTACTTGCTGCAAAGTAAAGGGCTCGGAAGTATATACAAAACTACTTTCTGTGCTTCGAAAAGTGGAATCCTCCGAAAGCATGTCACATCCCTTGGGTACGCCAAATCGAATTCAGGTCAGACCCAATCGGCAAATGTTCCTTAAAGTAATCCAATTTAAACCTCTTCCAAACGACTATTCATTGCGGCATTTACCTTTTCTTCAATACAATTGATCATTATTCTCTAAGTTTGTTCCATTTTTAACTTCTTGAGTATCAGTAGCGCACATAGTATATCTCCATTCACTTTCTCTCTAATGTCTGTCATCGTCCATTACTTCAGCTGTCCGATCAGGTCAAACGTTCGACCGCTACTTTGTCCGTCTTTCATCTATTGTTTGAAATGACACTGAGATTTGTTTCTTGAATGACAGCTTGAGTAATTGCTTTTCTTTTGGTTTCATCATCTCAATAGTTGTTTTGGGTAGCATATTTTTCTGCTATTGACCTACTTTGTAATGATCTTTTCGAACGTTTTACATTAAATGTGTTCTAATGACTTCAGACTTTGTGCTCACGTTATTGTTAAAATAAATTTTGGAATCGATTGAATATACCAGATGTGTAGCCATTAAGACAATTAACCAATTATTGTAACAGCTCGTTTGAATTACGAGTGAGATAATCCTATCTATATATTTGTGTTACCCTCTTTAAACAATAAGCTCTTGAATCGCCTACGATCATTAATTGGCCATATCTGATAGCGTGGGATAGTCTTAACAATATGTTGGGTTATTTCTTCATGTTTTTAAGAAAGAATGGTATGTTTCAATTATGTATTTTACTTACCAGTACAGCATTTAATTACTCATAAACTTGTTAATTTTATTCCCACCAGTCATTGATTGAATTTTTATGTTCATTGACCGATGGTAACTTGTATCGACATCGTTTTAAATTCTATAAAAAAGATTTAATTAAACGCTCCCTGTCGAAGATTGAACTATCTACACAATACGTACAGATTAATACGAGCAACCGGTCGAGCCGATTGGGATTCTTAGCTATTCATACATGATTTATGAAGAAAAATATTCCACTCGACATAAATGTTTCTATAGCTTCTCGTATTTTTCTATCATGCTTACTAATTTGTTTATCACGGTTACATATTGTTACATAGGTATTAAATTAGCACGTAATATATTTCGTACAATTTTGTCTTTGACTTTATCATTGCCATTAAAGTAAGGTTTTTTATTTTGTGTGAAAGAACTTTTCCTTTCTCAGAAAGTCTCAATTTCATTTTATTTCCTTCCTTTGTCATGGAATCATTATTTATTAGGCCGCTCGTTTCCTTATCTCGTTGGTATTCCGTCCCGTTCCCATGTGAAAAAAGTAGGTAGATTCCATCAAGTTACTTTCCCGAAATTACGTGGACATGTAATGCGTCGCAATTTTGTAATTCATTTTAAGTATTTTTGGTGCCTCCCTTTAAAAAGTTCCTTTGAATATAATCAGTTCTGTTCGTGTAAGTTGTGAGAAGTTTTGTTGTTCGCGTTGGTGTGACGCACGGTCATTTAAATGTACTTGGATTAGTTCACTTTATTCAATTAGCGATTTAGCGGCACGTGAGCAAATATTGTGCGTGGTCTGTTGCGTGACTCCGAGACTATATTGTAAAGAGATTTGTTTCGATATTTCAATCTACATTGATGCACAATGCGTGCGTCTGATTACACCAATTATACCTATATAAATTGGGGCTGATTTTCTGTAAATTAAAATTGATTTATTTGACAAATTTTGTTCAATAAATTAATAAACTACTGTCACTTTTTTTCTAACATAAGACTTGAGATGATCTCAGTAGAAAAAGCAGGCTAAAAATAAAATTTTGCGATAATCCCAACGACCGGAAACCCAGTTCGATCAAATGGCTCTGAGAGCAGTTCCAGTAAGATAAAGGGACATAATCTTAAAATGCCAATCTTCGAAGATAATTTTAGATCCGATTTGAATTTTTCATTTACGTTCTGTTAGACATTCAATGTAATGACGTAGACAAGATTACTTTTATTTTCATCGTTTTCGTCCAATATGTTCGTTCCATCACATTGAATCGTTTGAATGGTCTGTTTGATGGATTAATTGATTCGTCTAAAGTCTAAAAGGTTTTGGTTGTTCGAGGCAATTTCGACGCTGTGTTTGACAGGCTCGATCAAATACTGTATTTGAAATACCAAACATAAACGTTTGATGTTTCGTCGTCCATTATCTAGGTTCTAGGTTTGCTTTCATGAGTTTAATATTAATCAATACCTACGTCGTTTGTTCTGTTTCTACAAAAACGGTTTCTACAGTTTCTTTAGTATTCATTGATGGCTATAAATAAGTACGTTGTGTATAGGTCTCTCTTTTTGTGCGCCTTTCACTTCGTTACTGTGTGAAACACGCTCCGCCTGAAACTTTTGTAATATCGTGAAACTATTTCGCGTTTCGACGACCGGCTTCATTCACTTTGTCGTGGTCACCATTCCCGCGTCGCCTTGCTTAATTTGCCGTCATGTTTTTGTTTGTTTGGCTGAATAAAATTATATTTTGTGTTGAATAATTTATGACTTACCTTTATTTGTACAGGACTTGTAGAACTCAATACCTTATTTCTGACTACTTCTCCGTTCCTATAAATATAGAACGTATGTAACATATATTATGTACATGTGTAGACTCAAGTAGGTTTAGCGATAGGCCGCAGTAGACACATTTGCGCTATCTGGCATTCCACCCCCCGCAGTTTGGGCTTTATCAGGCAACGCCGCCCTGACCTCCGTTATCTAACTCGTGCCAGTATACAACACTATATCTAAGTAGGCTATATATGATTGACGAACAAGGACTGTAATACAACAAGAAACAGGACTCGGCTCGGACAATAATAAAATCCTTTTGTTCTCCCACTTAATGTTCGGTTCCTTTTTCGGGAGCCATAAAATTTGATGTTTTACTTATGGCCTTATATTTGTTCTATTGAACTGTTGGGACCAAACAAAGACGCATAAAAGAATAGATGGTTCGTCCAAAATGGCAGCATTGAATTGGATTGTCCCATAGAGATGAATAGACGAAGACATATGGCGCCATATCCCAGGGCAAATGGCGAATAAGGCGGTGGGAATGATGAACTACTGACATCAAATATTTATAACAAAAGAAAGGGAACAATTATAACACGGAAACAACAGAGTTCGCATTCACTATGTTTGCAAAAACAGTCACCGAGCTACAAACAATGCAAATCAGCGGTCGTAAATATATTTGCATGCGGGACGTTGGTACACGTGCAGATATTGGACGATCGCATTCACAGCGCAAAATGTTTGTTTTCATATTAAACAAGGGCCATTAATTTAAACACGCCATGTGGTGCTGCGACACATCAAAGACTAAGTTATAAATGATGGAGATCCGACAACCGCTTTGAAACAGTACCCTGTCCTGAATCCTGTCTGAATGCTGATGGAGGACATGACACATGCCCCTTGGTCCCGTCTGCAAAAAGCTTTAAAATATTACGTTATTTATCTTGCTGAACAATTTTTTCAGTGTTATTATTTCGTTCCACATATATCTTCGCAAACAAGAGTAATAAATTTTATTCCTTTAATCATTTTTTCGCCGTCGAAAGAAGCAAGAAATTGTACTTAAATTTTAAAACAGTTCATGGTATCGCTTCTGCTCTGTTATAAAAGTGCATTAATGGCTTTGTCGGTCCTTGTTGAAAAGTCTGGCCTGTAATAAAGTTTACTAGGAACAATATCACGACAGCGGAAGTGGACGTTATGTATGGTCTGACACGCACTTGGCATGTTCGTTGTTTATTGGCAAAACTGTTAATATCGTTGCGCCCTAATTGTGTTATTAAGATATCTCGAGCTAAAATTATCGTGACCCGGTCCATTAGGATTGCCATTTGTTGCATTTGCTACCTACACAAACATAACGGATTCTGTCTAACAAACAAGATAATAATGTTGATCATAATGATGTTTGTAATAGATCAACTCACCAGGAATCAAAATCATAACAAGTTTTACTAAAACTGGATCAGTATTGATAGGAATATCGGTTTCAATCTCAGCTTATCTATCTAAAGAAGCAATATGACATTTGGCTCGGTTTTCTGACAAGAGATTTCAAATAATCTCAAAATTTTCACCGGATTTATCTGTTGGGAATCTAGTTAAGCCAATCTCGTTTATAAGGTCGATTGTTCCATTCTTATGTTATATGGCTGTGGGCTTTAATTACGTTTTGATGTGAAATAATTAGGGCTTTGCAAATATGGTGTTGGTTACATGTTGCGCATATGATTGTCGTGCGTCGCCCTCGTATTTGAAGTCAGCTTTTGTTTAAATTCTTGGAATTTAGAATATTATTATGTTGCTGGTTAATGACGCTTTGTTACTTATTTGTGTAGGTTTATGTTCAAACATTCATTATTTTGTCCGTTTCAATTTGCTAAGTTATAAAGAATAATGACAATGTAAAAATTTAATGACTATTATTATTTTTTGTTTCAGGTAATTATAGTTCATGTTGAAGCTATCTGACTATCAAATAACGAAGGACCAAAGAGGGTAACTTTCAAGCAAAATTATATGCTAATATAAACTTCCGGAGTCTGAACATCCGTGCCGTTCGTATCAATAACAATAATGTCTAGGATAGGGACCAAACCTAATCTGATTCCAATTGAAATCCTACAAGCATGGCTAATCAAATTCTCAGTTAGCATCAATAGTCAACACTTGCATATTAATGCTGACCTCATTTCGAACCCAACTTATTCTCATCCATAACACGTTTTCTTCCAATTCGTATCGTAGCAACAAGTGACGGATTTCACTTTCGCGTTTACCGGGGCCAATGAACTGGTCATGTTTGCCCTACCGGCTTGGAAAACCAAAGCTTGATAAAATATCAAACCAACAATATAACAGCCTCTATCTCAATGAAGTAAAGTCCAAAATTGAACTGTTCTCGGTTCTATATGACCATTATAAATCCTATTGGAAGGCCGTTTGTCGATTTACCTAATCACGTAACCGGACTGATAGTGGAATGGTCGTAGATGATAGTATTGTTAGGGCTGACATTTCGAAAGGCTGTGAACGGCGCAATTTCAACCAATAGTATGCAGTATCTATGAAATTCTCTTGCATGAAGCTTAAAATAGTTTGTAGATAAATATGTCTGAGGATCGTGCCAATGTTGCGTGTCAAGAAAACGTCTAAATTAGTAATGAGCTAAATAAAAAAGAATCTTGTTGATAATGTAATGCTGTACTAAATGAAGAAAGTAATAAAATCAAGAAAGGATCGGCCGACTGAGTCAGTGAATTTGGTACTCAAAAAACAATATCCGTCCCTCCTCACGCGATCGTAATCGCGGTCCCTCTTTGTCCACTCGAATGTCTCAAAACCCCCACTCCCTCCCCTGATTCCTTGAAAATCAATAAAGCTTTTAACGTTAATGGTTTCTGTCTTGATGTTTACGAATTAACTAACCGCAAATTTTGACGGATGTCTGAGATTTTCTGATATTTCTCACCCTTCTCACTCCATTCTCGGACCATTTTTCTTAGTCACTAAGCTTTTACGGCTTTGATTTTTTTGCCGAAATCTTGACAATGTTTTCGTGAGAATATTGGGAATTTCATTTTTGTTTATCCAATAAAGATGTTTGTGCTTTCTTGAGTACGGACGTCGGCCTTTAATTATCTTTCGAATATAATATTTCGTGTTTGAATTTAATTAGACGTAGTTAATATCAATGAATTTATTCAGGCAGAAATTCTAATTTATGATTATTAATTATTTGGCTTACAATGTTATTACAGTGTCACTTTTTCATAATTTTGTTCTTTTTTAGAGTAGTCGGTTGCTTGTCAAATGAAACAAATTGTCGAGCATCAAGTTTTTTGTTCTAGCCTCTTACTTTGCACTCACACATTGAGCATAAGTGTGATATTTCTAAAAGTAAATTTACACGTTATATGCACGAATAGAATAGTTAATAGACTTGGCAGTTACACAGAGGAATAACCTGTTTATTGCCAATGCTTCCTTATCTAAACAAGAAGCTTCAATGTTGTTGGAACTCCCGAAACTGTGATTGGACTGGACGGTTTGAAACTTGTTCCTTCTCCAAAATTGAATCTGCTACTTTCGCTACTTGTGAGCTAGCTCCTCAAGTTGGATTTATCTTGGCTTGTTTGTTTACCAGCGCGGCGACGACCATTGCTAAAGTAATTTAATTAACAAAATACTCTCGAACAATTATTTTTTTCATACTCTTTTGCGGCATAATGTTTTCAGTCATCAAAATTTGGGTGTTCTTTGTAATTGTTCGATATTGACACAATTATATTTGTACTAAATATTATGAAACTGTCCGTTTGTGTCGTGCCAGACATGTGCTAAACAAATAAACGTCATGCGTAAACAGCTTTCTTACCGGTAAATGGTCTGTATTTGCTATAAATTATTTATTTATGTAATTTGAACTTGTTCATAAAATCGTGGATCTTACATAAATAAAAAATAGTTATATCGTAAGTAAAATGATATGTAAATAGAAACGCATAAAAACTCTTTACACATTTCTTTTTGTTTAATTAACGCTAACATTGTTAGCGGTAATTGGCATTGATAATTACATTCCTAATTTATTTATGGTTTACGTAATGGTCATAGATTTTGTAAGATATAATGATTAGTATGAAACGCATGTTTTATGGTTATTTTCCTTATTCTGTATTCTTTCTGTTCCGTACAAATAACGTTACCTTATTATTGAGGCACAGCTGTCTGTCCGTCTGTCTATCACCAAGGTGACCTTACTACCTGATAGCTACACAGTTTATTTGTCACCCAACAGATTAGTTTTTTATCTTTAGCCTATTAATACGCAGTTCGCACTTTATTTACGCTCGGTTTAAAATGAGTACGTAGGTAATCATCATCAGTAAATTCTTATAGATCAGAGTGCCCCAAATATTGTGTCTTTGACGAATTTGAATTGATGATTTTGCAAACTGAAAGGGTCGTTCCTATCTCCAGAGAAAGGCGCAGGTGGACTATGTCTAGATATCGATAAACTGATTTCAATATTCAAATGATATACCACCAACGAAGAAAGTGAAAAGAGAAACCCATTTGAATAAGTTAGACAATGAAGGAATTATAATTAGAAGATTTATACATGTATTTAATATAATTATCAGATGACCATGACCTGAAAGAATTGCAAATTTCATACGTTTTGGAGCGTCTACTATGAGTTAATTGTTTGTAGTTTTTTTGATGATGATGTTGAAATTGTATTATTGTTGCCTAATGTTTATACATGTGAATACTAGATATGAATATAAAACGTACAATGTGCGAATTACTGACTTATTCTGTTTGGCAAATTGAGATGGGTTAAACCTCAATTCATAATTTTGTAACGCTTGTGGTTCCGCCCGCACGTTTCCCGGTAACCGAGTCTCACAAACGCTTGTCCTACGCGGGGATCGAACCCGCGACACGTCGGGCTCGGTGGGTTGGTGTGATGACCTCAACCACCCGGCTATCCGTGCAGTCGTGCAGACAAAATGGATATTGAACTTGCTCTTTTACCTTTACCGAGTTTAAAAGATGCCAATTTAAAACTAACGGTGTTTATCATCACTTCCAGTTCAATACATCATGTATTTATATCAAAGTATAGGAAATCGAGGTCGCATAAACACTGGTAGTATACTTTTTCGAGCGGTTATAATAAAATTAACGGTCAATGGCACACACGAGCCGCGCTAACGAATTACCGTGTAAGTGCGTGCGTAACACTTTAGCATTTTTGCGTTGCTTGATTGGGTGTTCCTTAGATCCGCGTATCCGTTTGTTGTATAATACATTGTTCCAAGTACAGCTGTACTGAAAATGTTCTCAAAAAAAGCCTAAGCAATAGAGTAGTTGGTTTTCATACTTATAGAATCTGTACAATCCTACGATAGATAATATAATGTATGAAAAATGATAGCTTCCGTCTCAGTACAATATTAAAGTATTGCAAATTAATTGTCTTTGCGGTACCTACTTTATGAAAATTGCCGGGTAAGCTAGAGCTAATTCTACTAGATATAAAACAACTAGTAGTCCCCGCGACACAAGAATTAAATTAGTTAATGAGGGAGTCGTTTAAAAAAATATTTTAAAAGTGGTGATACTCCCTAGTCTAGTCTTGACCTTTGACCTTTTCCATTTTCCTCCTACATCGGTCATTTCTATATTTATCCTTGACTAATTACCTTTTTGCTAAATTTCATTGGAATCGGTACAAAAGTGACTTAACGAACCATAATATATCATCGAGTAACCCTTACAATTATATTAACCCTCGTAATATAGTTAGTTGTATCCTCCGAAATAGGAATTTAATATTGTTTGAGGACCATCATGGGTAATTACGAAATACTGTAAAATAAATTAGGATATAATGTAACTAAATGTTATATTACAGATTCCTGAATACTATTTAATCTGGTAATGAATCTCAACACTGAAAAAACCAGCCTCATCATCGACCATCATTGTTAATTAGCTAAACGCAACATTTAGGCATAAGAACATCGCATGATAAAGAAAAAAACTCGTCAATTCCGAGTCTTTCAAAACACTAAGGTTCTGTACAGGCTAAAGAAAACCGAATCGATTGGTTACCAAAATTTCGACTGTCTAGCTATCACGGTTCCTGAGATACAGCCTTGAGACAGACCGACCAGACAGCCGTGCATCAGTGACAGAATTCCGCTTTTACCCTTGGGATACGGAACTCTAAAACCTAGCGGAAGTCGACAAAAAACCATGCGATTTAAATAGACAAAATATTATGAATGGTTTTATACATCGTCTATATAATTAGAAGCAGACTTAACATACCGTTACTTGGTTTTATCGGTAACTGGTCGTTTTAGGACGACTCGTCATGATCCTTGAACCTGTGACACACTTTGAGGTAAACGTGTTCGAATGTTGTACCACTTGTGCCTTGTTTACATCGACACTGTTTTGTTTTGTTGAAGATTCGACTCGCTCGAACGTTTGAAGATATCTCCTGAGTGACGTCAATGGTTAGTCTATCTTGTTCTGGTGACCGTGTTTCTATCACTGGTATTTTTATTGGTGTTTCTTGTGAATGAAATTGGAAACTACATTTGAGAGCAAAAGTTTTTAAACTACGCGTAATTGAATGGTCAGAACAATAATCTTAAATGTAATTATTTGAAGATCAGTTTTATTGGATACTAGCTGTTGCCCACAGGCTGGCCCGCTACGAATTGAAAATGATCTCAAGGGAACTTAAAATCGGAATAAAAATCCTGTGTTAATCCTGCTTATAAACTACCTGTGTGTCAAGTTTCATCTAAATCAGTTCAAAGGTTTTTGCGTCAAAGAGGAGGAAACCGCCAAGCATACAAACTTTCGCTTTATAATATTATTTCACGTTTATAACATTAAATAGGATGCTCTCCAATCTTATTTTTAATAAAATAATGTCATTATGCAGCACTCAGTACGAGATACTCAATAATAAAATGAAAGCACTTCTGTAAGAGAAAAATAACAAAAGTATTGAAACAAGTTCTTGAATATGGAATTGTTCGAAATAATATAGCAAACATTCTCAAGTCCCTCCCAAGTTCACTAATAAAACAAACGAGTTTTGCATTCATTGCAAAGTTTGTCCTCAATTATTGTTTATATTAATAGTTCCATACTTTCATATAATTAGTTCGAAAGCTTCAACTTTCCATATTATTTTGAACAATAACTAAGATAGGGTCATATAAATAGAACTTGTTTAAATTATCGCATGTGTCAACATCCTTTACCCGTCATTTCAACGTACAGACATTTAATTACATATATAAATTTTCGTCTCTTGTAGAATTCGCTTGCTCGATTTTCGTAACAATATTACCATGTTATTTTATTAAAATGTATTCTGATGATTTTAAATTCGTTAGAACCTTTTTTCTGCCAACCGAAGTTCCAAACAGAATTAGGCCGTCCCGGATTTTTCTGCCCTCAAGGGCAGTATCGATCTCATTGCGATACATTATTCTGAACGTGTTTCCATTTGTACATTGTAAACATCAATAATCTAAGATACTTTTACTTTAGTATCATTATCATTCAGCCTGGGGTGAGCCACAATATTAAGGTAAACACATGTTGAAGCGAGATGGATTTATACGCTTCCCTTTTCCACATTGTTAGTCTCACTTTAGAAGTGACTGGTAGGCCTCCAGTTGCCTACATTAGCCTCACAAATTGCCTTGTCTTAGCTTTTTATACTCGATAGATCCGACGGAATTAATTCTTGTATCTTTTGTGATGGTACCAAGGCACATCCTCTCATTCATAATGGATTTCTTTGAACTGTTTTTATGGTAATGGGATCGTGCAAATACATGTAGCTGTCATTTACATACACGTGTTCTGTCTATTGACTTTGTATAAGTGTATTATAAATAGAATTATATCATATGTTTTGGACTATTAGCATTTGTGAAAGAAATAGATTCAGTTATGAATTTAAATTGCATAATGTATTAAGTTACTGATCAATTTGAATACGTGAAGCTGGTGTTGACATTTGGACTAAACGTATGTACTTGTATTATTTTATAAATGTATTGACAATTTAGTTTCCTGTAGAAGCGAAGGAACGCATTTGCATTCAATTTTGTAAAATGAACATTGGAACTGTATCGTGACTCTCGGAGTTTTGCGCTCTGCAAAACCATGTCCGCATATGATTATCATAATTTTGACATCTTGACACGTTTAATAATGTATGTGATGTTTTTATACGCAACAAATACAAATGCATTACACAATGAGGATATTATGAATTATTTAAACTGTTTGACCCCTCCTGTCGATGGTTTTAATATAGGATAATTGTATAAAATTTAATATTCTTGTACATAATCGCGCTTTCGATATCGACCATTTTTTTAGTACCTAATTAT
Organism: Trichoplusia ni; assembly: GCF_003590095.1. Classification (NCBI taxonomy): domain Eukaryota; kingdom Metazoa; phylum Arthropoda; class Insecta; order Lepidoptera; family Noctuidae; genus Trichoplusia; species Trichoplusia ni. The sequence continues at coordinate 1,854,080 of NC_039481.1, forward strand.
TTTACGTTTTTTTTTGATGACTTAAGTGAATATTCGTTATGACGATTCAGATCCTATTTATAAATTGCCTGTTTAGGCAATAAATCTGTAAGTCTAGATTTCTCATTTATAACCTAGAGTGAGCTCCGCTTGATTTCCGGTTGATATCCGAAAACGATCAGCGTTCATTATTATTTCCTTACATCGTTATTATTTTCACAGTTATTATTTATGTGCGTGAAATCAAACAATTAGTATCATTTCATGATTGAACGATAATAAATTAATCGTCTGAAACTTAATTTTTACTCTTTTTGTTGTAAAGTTTAAAGGAATTCTCTATCATTAACTATCTTTTTTTGTTTTTTTAATTTTTTATTTTTTAACTTTGCTATTTTATGTTTGTAATTGAAATTCAAATACTGGTTACTGGCGATGGGCTGCCTTTTCAGCATTTATTCTCCAAATCGGCCCATTGTTCATAGAGGGTGGCTTTGGGAGGCTGTCGGTCTAGCCTTCCCAACCTAGCCCACGCTCATTTATCGGGACATCCAGACTAGTTTCGGACTCAGCCGAAATGCGTACCTATCATGACCTGACGTGACGGCGGTCGAGAGAGTCGAACTTCTATGACTCTTATTACACATGAACATAAGGCATATGTCGCATAAACTAGTAAAGATTGTACATAAGGATAAGTATGAGTAAATAAGTAAAGTATAACTAAAAATCTCAAATTATAAGGACAATTCCGTGCCCGATTCCACAGCTCAGTATAACAAAATAGGTTATACAAATGAATGCATATCCATTATTATTATGAACTGCTATTGTGCACAGCAATATCTCGCGAGGCATCCGAGACGACAATGCACTCCACTGTAATAAATTCGCTAATTTCTCACAGTCCTGGTGCTGTGTGGGCGGCGCGATAACTAACTGACATTATGTATCATAGTTTTCTTTCATACTGCAGATCTTTTAACGCTGTATGTGTGAAGCGTTTTTGTATCCGTTGAGTTGGTTGGTTAGTTCGTACTTTAGTCCTAATTCAGCAAAGAATCATTGGTTGAAGGAAGCTAGGCAGGAAGAATTGCTGATCTCATGTACTTAAAAGATTTTGAAGTTATACTTCTGTGAAAAAATAATGAGAGTGAAATTTTACGATGTATCAGCCTCACGCAAAATTCTCAGTTGCAGGTGCAGTTGCCCACTAAACTGCTCATTAAGTCTTTTAATATGTTTTCAAATTTCGACTGTGATAACTATTCTTTTCCAGTCCGTTTATTATTTTATTGTAATAATTTGCATGCAATACAAAACTTTTTTAAGTACATAAGTTCACTCATCTTTTGATCCTGTTTCAGTCTGCTTGCAAGTCAATCAACACTTATAAACAAGACTGTATTTTTGAAAATCTGTTCATCACTCAAAATCCTCCTGCAAAATCCTACAAAAACGCATCAAGACTCTAATCTTGAACACGCAAAGAACAATGAGAACTCATTTTCTGTGTGTGACGTAACATGTACCTACCAAAGTAACGCACGTTACCTTTGTGTGCTGCCCTTGGAACGTCAATCGGTTACGCGGATTAACAGAGCGGGACCCGACCCGGTTCCCTCTTACATTAACCATCACGTTTTACTACGATTTCGTTACTTTCCATTATTTTTTGAATTTTATGAAGTTTTTCTAGTGTTTTCTTTACGTTTTCAATTTCTTTTTCCATTGGAATAAGGAAAACCTCTTTACTGATTGATTATATTTGAGTTATGAAAATGTGCTAAATGACGATATTTAGCTTGTTTCCTTTAATAGCTTGATATAGATTTTCGGAAGTAGAGTTAGTGACATAATCGTATAGATTTACGATTTGCTAGCTACATTCGCAGTTTAATTTAATCCTAAGTTTTCCAGTCCATCTCTGGCTGTCTACAATACAGATGAGCACAACCAATTTGTAATCGGTACAACCAAGTATTGTACCGATTATACGTTTTTGCGTTTAACTGCGCAGTAGCTGTTACCTGTGTCCAGTAGTTATAGTTTCATTGTCGGTATGATTAATTGACTTGCGGTTCAATTGCTCGAACATACCGAATATAGATTTGAAGCGGCGACGACGCGTCTGTCACACGTCGCGAGCGTTTTGTTTTAGTTACAAAACGTGCGCGTCTATTAATGATATACTGATTTGCTTACATCTACATGTTTGAATATGTATGTAACTTGTCACTGATTGAAATGATAAATAAAGTAGTCGAGAGTTTTTGTTTTTCGAAATTGGCTTAAAGTTCTGTCAAACGTAAGTCAACGGATTTTATACCGGTAAATTAAAAAAATAACAAAGATCCGTCAATATCAACTTTATTAATCCCGGGAAATTTTTGCTTGAATTTTTCGTTCTGTTAAAAGTTGGTAACTTGGTTACAGCAGTCGATAAATTTCTGAGAAATTGAAAGTAACTTATGAGTCGTGATTGTGTTCCTTTTTTCACTTGGAAGTGAATATAGAAACTTCCGAAAAAATTGGTAGGATATAACCTACCAATTTTTTCGGAAGTCGGCATAAACTCCTGAACTTTCTATAAAAAAAAACGTGCGCTAATTGATGACATTTCAAATTATAACATCATAAAGTACTCCGGTGAATCAGTCAAAGATTCTGCTCGAGCTAACTCGTTAGATCTATTAATTGAAAACGTAAAAACGTTCACCCCCTACAACTTAAATGGCTGACTGATTTTTATCAATTACTAGCTGTTTCCCGCGGTTTCAACCGAGTAGTATTTTTTTCTTTGTCGCAATTTTTCGATATTTTCTCACCGTTTAAACCTTCCCTGGACTGGTACGAATATTTCAAGACTAAAATTAGCAAAATCGGTTCTGCCATTCTCGAGTTTTAGCGAGACTAACGAACAGCAATTCATTTATGTATTTAAGATGTCTAAGAAGTCTCGCATATAAACCACCCTTATTACAAAATATAAGAAAACGAAATAGTTCAATCCGTTCGAGAGCTATGATGCTACCGTAAGACGGACTCGTCAATCTAACAACACTCTTTTAAGCAACAAATTAAAAAAAACATATTAATATACCTACGGGCAAGCTCAAGCTCTCTTTCGCCCGTATATTTTCAACACCAAGCTAATGCACGTTGGCGATTCGATTTGTCATACTGACACTTTTGTTTGCTTCCCATTAATATAATTAATTCGATGATTGCCGGGTATTACTGCAAACTATTGTAAACATTGGCGTCGATAATGTTTGCCTTTGATAATAAGAGTGCATGCTCAACAGTTATCGGGTATTAATAAACTATTATAACTACACATAGGTTTAGTGTTTCTGCTAATGACAGCTAATATGTTATAGACAAGTTATGTAAACTTGTGATTGTAATATAACAATTGACGTCATATTAGCATTTGTTTATATCCAATTTATATGCAAATTCATCAGTCCCAATGAGCTGAACGAAATATTTTTATTTTGATGGAATTTTTCAGACTCGATGATGTATTAAAATCTCTTACTTTTTCTTATAGTCTATTAAGTTTTGCAACTTTTTTAATTGTGCATGAATATTAAACACAACTCGTTTTGATTGCATTTTATTAAGAGACTATAGTTTATGTAACACTAGCTGTTGCCCGCGACTTCGTCCCCGTGGGTAGAAGATACATATAAGTTATGATTTATACCTGCCCGGTTTTTTTCACATTTTCCATTGTATCTTAGCTCCTATTAGTCGCAGCGTGATGGTTTATAGCCTAAAGCCTTCCTCGATGAATGGTCTATTCAACACAAAAATATTTTTTCAATTTGGACCAGTAGTTCCCGAGATTGGCGTGTTCAAACAAACAAACAAACTCTTCAGCTTTATATATTAGTATAGAAGTATAGATTATTCACATAAATAAAATCAATTAGGTTAATTTGTTTGTGCGTAGTTTTAGTTTTGCAATCGTCTGTTATCTGAAGCACGTGTAGACAGCTGTGCTTTTTATTTCAGTTTTTATAGGTTTTATTGTAATTAACTGCCGCCGTAGAGAGCAATTCATTTAGATTGTTTTGATTCATAAACTCTAACATATTAATGTCGGAGTTTTGTTTTGTGACATAGTAAATGATTAAAATCGTGATGCCGATTGAGTTGTTCCATTTCCTAGAAATCAAAATAGATATAGTGTATATTATTGTGTTGGTATTGATATGCTTGTAACAGAATCATCAACATCATCCACAGCCTTTATCCTCTGAATGCCGGGCATAGGCCTCCCCTTTCTCGTGCCAATTTCTACGGTCCTGTGCTAGCCTCTGAAAATGGCTCGTCAATGACAATGCCGATCAAAATTTTGGGAAAGTTCTAATTGTAACTCTGACACATTTCAAAACAATGAGACGACGGATTAATTAAGTTTGTTGTAGCAAACAAAATTTTGTTTGTAAATATTAGGCTTACACGTAGTTACAAAAACCTAGTTTTGATTGAATATGGATGGAATATATGCGAGATGTTTTGAAGAAAACTTTTTTCGAAGATCAAAAAATATTCAAGACTTGTCCTGAGGCGTAATCAATTACTTTTCAACGTCGACATGTAGTCCTAATTTTCAATCTTCGAGTACTGTAGACATGTTTTGTTTACTACATCTAAAGTACCCTGAGGTATGTCTAGGTATGTAATCGGATATCCAAATTATTCCGAACTTTGTCTTACTTACTACGCCTACGCTTCAACTTTGATATGTATAAGATTGTTTGACATGAACTGAAAACTCAAGGACTACCAATACGTCGAGTAAAATTATTATGGTTGTGGAAGCAAGGCAACGTAGACTGGCATCTCTCTCCCACATCCGAAATAATTTCAGACAGTATTTCAAGTTTCAAGTTCAATTTCAGTGGCGATAGCCTCCTTCGTCGCAAAACTTGCATGGACCCGTAATTTAGTAATAATAAAATTAGCTGTTTCCCGCGCTTTAAACCGCGTAGCACCCGATCTCTCGGTAATTTTATGGTTTTCTAATTAAAAAAACATCATCATATATTATCGTTTTCATTAGTCTTTTCCGCAATTTTTTTCTTTTCGTTTAAACCTTCCCTGAACTGCTACTTCATGACTAAAATAATCCAAATCGGTTTAGCCGTTCCCGAGTTTTAGAGAGATTGTAGAGCAATTCATTTTTATATATAGGTATTTGTATATAGAAGGTTCCTAGCGACGCACTCCACTAATCAAAAGTATATCGTGTGAAAAACAAACTAGTTTGACGTCGTTGACAATTGCATAACGAGTCCTAGTTGATGCTGTCCGGTATCGGATGAGTCAACGAGATGAACCCTAAAATAGAAACAATTGGTGCCGGGACAGGGGTCGTGAGTAACCGGCGAGGCATCCCGGTCCCCGATTGTACCATACTTGTCAGTACTTCGAATGACTAATGGATTGTTTGAAGTACTGAATTATCTTTTGCGTCATTTGGAGGTCGGTTTTAAAAATGTTTTTCTTTATTTTATCTTGGCCTATGATGTCTCCAAACTTTTTGTTCTTTAGTAACCTCTGTTAAATCCATTAACGTTTTAAATTAATTCGCGCATTAGTCCCTGGTAAAGTTCGATTTATTTTTATTGAAATTTGAAGAATGTATACTTCAGAGTTGTATAAAGTCGGCAAAATGTGATGTTTTTGGGTAGGCTTAAAATTATCAGTGTTTATTGTTACTAAAATTTTCAGCTGCCCAGGACCGGGATGGTTGGCGCACTTTGAGGGAGGCCTACGTTCAGCAGTGGACGGCGATAGGCTGAGATGATGATGATGATGATGATGATAACAAAAAACTCAGCTGCACTATAATTATTTTTAAAAGTTTCTCCAACAATAATAAACTGCCAGAAAAATTACATGTTTCAGTTGCCTATGACAGATAACATCAATTATACAATTTTGTCTGATATAAAATTTATTTGGATGGAGGCCAGAAATCGACACAAAAGATTGTTCATTCAGGAGTTAGAAGTTATAATAACTTCTTTGAAATATTTTCTCCTTTCGTATAGGTTCTAGAATTAAGTTTCCGCGTTACGTTTCCAGTTTTCCTACCCAACTCGGTAGATCGTGAAACTTTTGGATTCGCTGAGTTAGTTCAATGTGACATTTACCTGTAACGATATTACCTAATTGTGCTTTGTTGAAATGAATTGAGTAAGCTCAAATGGTCCACGACGGAACTGTTTCTGCACAGATAACTTTCGAGTTTTCGTAAACGTTTTAGCGTTAATTAAATTTATTTTATGAATTCTGTGTAGACTTTATTTGTCACTAGCTGTCCCAGCGAACAACGTAACGCCTAACAGTCGAAGATAACAGTGCAGACAATAATACAAAAAAAAAAAACTATTTTTCCATATAAATCATTCCAGGACTTCCATGAATACTTCTAGAATGAAATAAACCAAATCGGTTTAGCTGTTCCCGATTTTTAGCCAGACTAACGAGAAGCGATTCATTTTTTTAGGCAGCTGAGTTTGTTAATACTTAAATAATATTATTATAGGTTTTTTAAGAGATCTACTTTCTAGTCAGTTGTCGAAAGGAAATGAACCCTATAGCTGTGTAGTGTTATTTTCATACGTGATCGCGCCGTCGGTATTTGCATGTATGTCTGAACGTGGAGCTGCGCTGTAGGGATTCAATACGAGCTCCGAAAGTATCTGCAAACCGTAACTGAAGTCTAACAGAGGATAGAATTTTGATTCTTATTTCCTTCTTGCCTATCTTTAAAGCTCTTACTGTACTCTAAATATATACATTTTTAAATATACATTTTTTCCTTGGAAGATGATGTATTAGATATTCATGTTTTAACCCCCGATAATATTGTGTAATCATGTATTAAGCTAGAGATTATCCTTCAAATTGTGATGACGTAATTATGATATTAACATTGGTCATTTATAATGACGTCTTATTTAATACTGTTGTATGTTTTGTTCCAGGTAATTATATTACACGTGCAGGGATTGCGGTCAGCACTGAAAGCTTCACATTAGTCAGTGGTTTGTTTCCATACTATTAGTACTTATGCGTATGTTATCCAGTTATGAAAATGGACATCAATATCAAATATAACTAAAGTGTACTGCCGTTGCAGATAAATTGTCAATTAGAAGGCGTTCTGGTCTCGCAGTGACAGTATACCAATTATATCATCTTGGTCCTCTAGTATCTATTTTATCACGTCTGTTCTACACGCCCACGCCTTTCGAACTGTCCATATAACTTGTAAGTGGGCGATTTGCTTCTTCATTTTAATGTGGATCCCAGACGCAGTCCTTTTGCAAACCTACGTAGTTTATTGACCTAACATCTGCGCCGTTGCGATCTATGCAATCCGTATTGGTTTTGAAATAGATTTTACAAGCTGTGCCTTTGACTCCATCTGTGGTTGCTATTCGTGTTTGTTGATTTAGGAAGTGTATTTATTTATATATGAGGTTCTAGGGTATTGTTATATCATCGTTATTTTTGTTGTGTTTGCTTATAGTGTAGGATGCGTCCGCCTTCGTTTTAAATGTTAATAAAATAACGTTATTAGAAAGTGTCAGTGTTGTGGCCGTCATGCCGTTCTATATTTAGATTGTATGCGTGAACTGCAGGTTAGATCCTCGATGCAGGAAAAGTAATAATGAGACTTTTTAAAGACAAATGTATTTTCTTGATTATTCTAAGATGATTGCTGACAAACGGTGAAGGAAACGTGGATCCCAAATATTAGGATTAAATGTATTAAATTATTAATGCTCACCTTCCCTGTACCTACATGAAGTTGTTGTACAAAAATGTACATACGCCAGACCTTCTTCCTCTTCCATTATGCATGATCTGTCGAACCGTGAGTCAGTAAGTCAGGCTGGCATGCGTTTGAAGCCGGCCTCCTTATCGCATATCTAACAATTGTAGACGTTGCATTCAATAGCCACAAAGCGCTCGATTGAATGTGAATGAGGTAAGGTACAATGTCGGTGAACTTAACTCCGTGTCAATTGGCGTCAATTGATTGATATCTTCTATTGATAGTCGGCTTATGATTGATTAACTGACATTCCTATGTTGTATTCTGATACTAGTTAACTGGAATGATTTAATCAGAACATCCTAGTCAATTTAAAACTGCTTTGTCCGTTGATAGGAACTGAATCTTAAATTTTACTAACTTCGTAGTATTATCTTCATACGTGATTGTGCCGTCGGTATTTGCATGTTTAGGTTTACGAACCAAATGTTACTAATCCTAATGAACTTTTATTTACCTGTTTAGTAGACAAAATACATTCCAAAAAAATCTGCTAAATCAAGTTAAAACTTCCTTAAGCCTACTTCCGAAACAAACGGAATTTTAAATGATAGCTGAACTAAATTAAAACTTGTTTTCTCAACTAAATATAGAAGTTTTTTTACGACTATAACGTCCAGTGAAAGTTTTCTTGTTTGTTTGTTAATCCTTGACTTACATAAGTTGTGTTATAGTTTGTCACATTTTACTTTTAAAACTTCTGTATTTTGTAGCGTTATTTTATTTTGTGTGTTGTAATCAGCTTTTTGTATTTCATACACAGATTAATTTAGATGTGTATATTTACTACAGAAATTCTTATTGTTTTGTTATTTCCGCGAAAGACTATTAAAAAGAAATCGGTCTTATCACATGATAATAATGCAATTAGCCGATTTAAAATGATGATATTAAAAGTATCTGTAATTGGGTGCCGTTGATTTCGCTTCGTAGTTCAATTTAATAAAAATCATTATCAACCAATACACATACAATACAATAATAGACCATTATGGTTGATAACGTTTTGTGGGACTTCTATAAATAGTACTTGCATCCTATCCATGCAACATTGAGTTATCACAGTAACACAGACGTTACGTTGACTGCTCATAAAGGCTCATTTAGACGATGTGAGAAATATCCTACGAGTTGCAATCCACTGCGAGATCGCGCAGCTCTGGCTTCAAAAGTGATATGTTATGGCCGGCAATGTATCGCAACTTGCAAGATATTTCCGCACCGTCTATATCAGCTTTAACGCGTCTATGTCAATTGTCGCACGCCACGGAATGTGCACCCGATAGGGTCCTAGCACGTGTCAGCTAACCACGTGTTTTACACATGCAAATATTAACTGTAAGTGGACTGAATACATGCCAATTTGCTTTGTCATGTTTTGCTTCCGTTTGAGTTTGTTTAATGGGTTGTCATATGTTTTTGTTGCGAGTGTTAGGATTTTATGAGGAAGTTGTGGTCTATATTAAAACGCTTATTATGCTTACAAATGTCAGGCTGTTCGGATGCAAAATTTTCCTAAAGATTTGGAGATGCCAGTTCCTTTGTTTGTTCGGTTTTCTAATACAACAAAACGCTTAAAAAACCATCCGCGGCACCCCTAATATCCGCAAAGCTCTAGTGACAGACATTAGTACTAATTAAATGCACCTTCTGAATCTGAACGACACATATTAGTGACTTAAACGTTGCCCGCGGCTTTGCTGTCTTAATAGAAATTTTCAAAGCTTTATCTTAAAAAAAAATACGGTTTAATCATACAAACTTTGACCCCCTTTTCACCACCTTAGCGGATGAATTTCCAAAATTCCTTTATTCGTGCTCACTTATGCTCTGCATTGGTTCTGCGTTGATATGTCAGCAAGTCAGTCAGTTATCCTTTTAAATATATAGATTCAAAGAAGTAAAACCTCACCCGCTGATATCACTATCACGGCAAGCATCGACCGTGAACAATTTATAAGAATTGTATTAAAAATGGTAATTTCAAATTAACGATTTATCGCTAAGCTGATAAGATAAGGAACGTACGATAAAGCTCTTGTTTGTTTAGAGTTTTAGATTACGACGCCTTGGGAAAGGTTATTAATAAATCCGATTTTATTTACACAGAAACCTAAGTGCTTTTTCTATTGGTTTGTGTACAACCTGGTGTCATGGAATTTAAACCGATGTAAACGTACTCATCAAATATTCTCATATGAGCTGGTGTCAGCACGTTGTTCATGTAGTAATGAGGATTTTTATGGCTATTTCTGTCCTTCTGCGTGGTAAAGGCTTTTCCATTCCTAGCCGATTTTAGGAAGAGATGTACTGTCTGTTTCTTTTTTTTGTTAAGCCATTACTGTCCTACTGCAAAGGACTTTTCCACTCTGTCCTGTCTGTTGCTCCATTTTTTGTGGAATCTAGATCGTCGCGTCATCGCATGCTGGTTTGTTGTCTTGGTATATATAAATAAGTATGAAACACTACCACATACTTCAAGAGCTCCAAAAACATAGACATTTCCCTTGAGTGTATCTCGTGGATAATTAAGGGAAACTTGCCAAAACTCGTAAAAGTAGATTCTATGTTAGTACATGTGATACACGTAATTAAGGCGTATGAGACAAACTGTCATGTATCATGAGATTCCTTATTATTGTATTTCGTGGTAATTCAATGTGTAAGGAAATTGTGTAGGTATTTGGAATCTCTGTTTAAGTGCTGTTTAAGTATCTATCATTCTTATTATATGCCTCTTGTATCGTTAATGTTTACCAAATCAAGTTAATAAATTCAAATAAAAATGTTTCTAACAAAATCCACCTAAAATTTCTCGCCAATGCGACATCGTGAGGAAAAATAATCCAAAGAAAAATAAAAGTCCTTTTCGATTCTTTTTCAATCATCGTTAATGATTTAACACATTTTTTTTTCATATAATGTACATTTTGACCCTCATAAATGATTTTGAAGATATCAATGAACTCGCAGCAAATTGTTTGGAAATTTCCACTGACTATAATAGGCTAGGAGACAGATTGAATTATGGCCGCATAATGTACTAGAAACTGAGAGGGTCGGAGTAATTTATCATCGCAAAACACTACACTATAAGTCGTTCATCGCGTAATTTTGTCACGACTGAAAGAAATTCTACAGCTCATAACAAAAGCTCTTGAATTTATTTCAGTAGCAAATCAAAAGAGTTCTATATCTTTACAACATAAACTTCTTAGTTTTACTTATTCTATCGCACTTGTGTATATCCTTTAACACCTCCTAAATGGCTGACCAATTTGAATGATGTTTTGTATGCGTTTGGGATGCGCTTTGGATGGTATAGATTTACAAATTAGCCCGGCAAAATGTAATGTGTTATAATAACAGCCGGGACAAACAATTGAACGTGCCTATGCTGTCTTGTGTTTCTATTCTGTAATATTATTCCAGTTGTTAAAGCCTGATAGCACACTGCGCGGCCTATAGCGACGTCTCTTTTACAAAACTGAATAAAATTTTAATATAGGAAGGGGCGCTAGGCTGAAGGGCTTAAGTCTTGCCTGTTTCTTTCTTTCTCCCTCTGTCTTAAGCTAGCAAACAGCCAGCGATTTAAGAATTCAAGTATTAAGTTTTTTTGTAATACTTGGCTAAAAGAAACGTGGTAGATTAGCGTGATTAGTGCCAGCAGCGGTCACTTTGGCTCAAATTATACGATCTTAACACGATACCATGTGGTTTATGACGGTACTCGTATTTAAATTCCTTTTATTTCATTTGTTAATTTTTTATTCATTTAAATTCTTACGATTCATTCTTTTTTTTTTGGTTTTGGGATTATTTTTTTCACCCTTTTTGGGTTTTAACATGTTTGTGTGATTATCGTTTATTTTTGTTTATGTACACCAATACCTTTATGTATATTGTTGTTCTTTATATCCTACTACTATTATAAAGGCGAAAGTTTGTAAGTATGGATGTATGGATGTTTGTTACTCTTTCTCGTAAAAACTACTGAATGGATTTGAATGAAACTTTACCACAATATAGCTTATACAGCAGAATAACACCTAGGCTACAATTTTTGAGGTTTCTAATGTGAGGTCGTAAAAAAACACATTTTTTGCGCTTACATTGCAAACGCTGACTGAATCCTACAAGATAGATAGAAGGCAGATAGATAGATAGAAGGCAGGTATAAATTATAACTTATATCTTCTAACCACGCGGACGAAGTCGCGGGCAACAGCTAGTATATATACATAGAACAAGAATAAATAATATGTTAAGATTAGTAAATTCACAACGTCGTATTGTCATAACATCGTATTAGATTTTATATTTCATCCTTGTACTATAAAATGTAGTTCTATGAATAGTTAAGTTTTATATTCCAATGCATTCGGTTTTACGAATGTGTATGAATATAAAATTCAAGACTGACGTTCTCAGTCCGTAATGCTGTTTCTTTAGACAGCGAAGACACTTCTAGTATATTTAAACATGTAACCTTGTGACTAATATTTCGATCCTTCCTTTTTCGTATTGAATTTTTCATAAGTACTTATTTCTTTGATTGAATACTTACTCTACCTAGTCGGAGGAGACGTTAGGTTTGTCCAAAAAGAAGAAAAGGAATCCACACAAATAACTTTACTCCTATGACATTCCACATAATTCGAACTCGTATTTTATTATATTTTTCTCACATCGTAGATATTTGAGACCATGGTTATAGAGCGTTGAAGTGCCTAATATAAACAGCGAAATTAAAACCCCATTGTTAAAACGCACTTTTACTCAAACAAAAGCTAATTAAACACTAATAGCTTTTAGTAATTCGATGCGAAGGCTTGCCATAATAAAATATTATTGACGTAATCAGATTGTGAGCGTAATAAATTGATATTACGTCAAACTGTGGATATAGGAAGAGAGGATGTTCACTCGCTCAAATACATTAGCCTACACGACATTGAATGACGGAGAAAAATGTTTCAATGTAAACATTTCCAATCTGACAGGCTTCACTCTAATCGTAGCGGTCGAATAAAATGGAAGCGATTTATAACGGTTTAGAATCATTGTTTAGCAAATGAGAGGAATAAAGATCTCCGGACAAATAGCTCCATCCTTTTTACTTCTCAACAAAACAGTAGAGCGCCCTCAGACCATAATGAACGCAAATTAATTTCGCTGATTGTATTTTGTTTTAAATTCACTCTAGCCAGACATTTGTTTACATTTTCAATTGAAATTCTTTTGTTTATTATTCCCAATACATTGTGTGTAATGTACAATTTTGTACGCTCTGTTTATCTTTGGTAAAGCCAGCATTATTTACATTTCATTTTTATTTAACTTCTAAATTGCATTTATTTTGGTTTGTTCCAATGTTTACGGGAGAATGAAAAAACAATATGCAGCGCTGATTGGTATGCATTCCCATTTCAAAAGTTAATGGCTGGAAGCGTGATACTTTGTTTTTAATCGACAGTGAAGCGCGAGCAATCTCGGCAATGATAACTCGCATTCAGCCGTGACATATCGTTTATTCCCAATACGATTTTTGCAGGCGTGTTTACAAACCAATATTTAAAAAGAAAATAAAAAGAATTCGCCTTGGATATCCCGTTGGTTCGAGAAATTCAGTTTCAAATAAAGAACATTTTAAACGCAGGATCAAGTTTGTATATAAAGTAAAATGTTTTGCAAAATTGTAACAATGCGGAAATATTTTGGGATTTATAAATTCTCTTATTTAAGCTGAAGCTTGCCGTCTTTTACCGGGAACTAAAAGAACCTGGAAGTTAAGTACCTCCTAAGATAGGAACATTGCAATGAAAATGCGTCTCTGTTTTTCTTCTTAAACATTTTTGTTGGCTTAACAATTCGCTGTGGTTTTATATACCAGAACTTTTATTGAGACTGTACTGCAGTGTAGGTACATACTTGATGGTAAAATGTTTAACATCTTTTTAATTTCTGTCTTAAATTTTGGAATAAAAGCAACCACTTGCCCTGCTGCTTATGTTACCTACACTTCTTTTAATGAGAGCTTAAAATTTGTCTCTTTAAACTTCACCGGTGGCACCTCAAACACTCTTCACTTATCAAAAGAAAACCAATTAAGATGCACACAAAACTGGCCCCAACACATGTCAGCAATTCACTGCGAGACTTCGCTCGCCCTTTTGCAAAATAGATGCGTTTATTCAACGTTTTCATTCAGACAGAGCCTGCAGACCTGTGCCATGTGACCTGGATTCGCAGTTTTCAGCTCATTAAAATTCCACACATTGTACCACTAATACCGTGGCTCAGTACACTTGACCGCGCATTTGTGCAAAACCGCTCGTCTATTCTCCGACTACCCGATAATCGAACGTGTTTACCGGTTATTGATGAGACACGTTTAAATACGATAGTTTATAGTTCGTTTATTTATACTGACGGCAAATAAACCATATTTGTGAATACAATATTTGATCAGATTACAGAGTTTTCGTAAACATTTTAATTTCTTATGCTATCTCGTGTCTTAACCATAAAGCTTTGTTAACTTAAACAATATCCACTTTAAATGTCTTAAAATATATGCTCCCTTCTTTCCATTAACTGTTGTTCTATTTTCATTTCCCGAAATGCCAAGCGTTCTCAGTTAAGATTAATATGTTGATGCTTCATTTGGTACTTCCGATAGGTGTCACTTCGGAGTTCCAATTTCACACAAAAGACGTGTCTGTAATAAATTAAAAGCTTGTTAGTGGCACATGGAATTTGCAGCGGCTCCGGTATCAAGTTAATTTATTAAGAGTGACGTAACCACTGCAGTAAACAATGATGAAATTCAAGCGCAGCACATTTTACGAGCTGCCAGCATTGCATAGAATAAAATGCAAGTCGACACGGCAAGGACACTGCAGCCGGAACCAAGGCTGCTGTTGGTATGACCTTCTGCAGACGTCCCGCGAATGCCATGGTCATTACCGCTTATTAATATATGTTTAGTCTCAAACTATCCATTGAACATTTTATGAGCCTGGTACATGAAGTAGGTACCTCGTAACGTGTGTTAATGGGTTCCCGCCACGACAACCACTGGAAACTGATCATTATTTATACATTTTAAAGTTATTGCCTCTGTGTCAGTTTGTATAGAATTTGAACATTATGAGTTTTTGCCCCATTTAATACGTAATTTTGATGGTTTTCGTATTTTTTATGTTCATTACGTTAAATTTGACTTTGAAAATGAAATTGTACTTAATCGGAATGGTCAAGGACATTGACAATGGCATTTGGCACCCTTACCAGAATGAAATTATGCAGAAAACCATGTTCTGCATATTCATGCCAACTCATTTGGTATATTGCAGCATCTTCCATACCTAGCTGGTTTCAAGTAAATGCAGATTTGTTTTACAACATGTAAATCAGAAAATTTTAAACATTTATGAGTTTTTATTGAATAGAAGAGGTGTTGAAGCATAAATGGAATGCTGGATATGTTTTTAATTACGTTGATATTAATATTGAAATATTCTGGTGAAGTGGTTTTTAATCTGATGTACTTGAAGTTAATTGTAGAACGTAAAGCATCCCTTCAAAGAGAAAATGTAATGAGTTTTGTAACGAGATTGTGAAATGTTATCGGGTGATAATTTTGAGGGAACTCCCTTCTTTACTGGTTGTTCAGAAAATTGAATAAGATAAGAACGGTTATTGTGTTTCTGCTTACTCCGTAGCTTGAGGTGAAGGTACGGAGGTGAGTGCAAACGATGATTTTTATTATCTAGTCAAAGTAAACGAATTTTGTTTACTTTGGATCCTTGTTTATTTCAAAGCTTATCTAAAGATGTTTTCAAAATTTCCTGGATCCTTTTTTCTTGCATTCCGGCTCATATTCAATTTTTGCAGATATGCTCCTTACTTTTTACCCGATATTAAGACATTTGTTGGACATCATCTGTTCATTGTTTATTATAGAGACACCACAGCCGATTTCCCATTAAGTCTCGGTCTCTTGGCTGCGCTGATCCCGCATTAAGATGTTTAGTCTTGAGATAGGAACCGCTTAGAAATTATGTTAGCGCAGTTGTCGCCGTCAGTCCCTACGGAGATGAGCCCACGATTCGACGCTTGCCCGTAATCCAATATTTATGGATAATATTAAAGCTGTCTAAAATAGAGAGGATTTTTTATAATTTTAATATTTCACGAAGGACTCCTACGGCCAATAACAGATTAGCTTTTTTTGTCCCTTTTACAAAGTTGACATGACATGTTCGAAAGATTAACAGGGTTCGAAACTTGAAAGCCTGGATCAAAAGTTTGTAATGGTCACGGAGTTCGAAGAGGTCTCACGTTTGACCGTTACCCTGCCAATGTTATCGGTACAGAAAAATAAAGAAAGACTGCAATTTTATTTTCATCTGAACACTTGGCAATTTTGTTTAGTTTGCCTTTGTTCTTAATGCAAAGCGTTGCTGAAAATGTTTGTACAAAGACATATTTTCTACCTTAATGTTTGTCAATAGTTTTTAGACACTGCATGTTATTGACATTTTGTTTTTATGTTATCGTAAAACAAAGTATATTTGGAACTTGGAGTTGGATCCTGTATTCTGTTATTGTAGATGTCTTATGGTAAATCATCAAAGCTTTTGGGTTATTTACATAATTTTTACCCTTAAAAAGAGGTTCCCGGGATCAGTGAGTTTTTCCTTCAAAGATATTTCTGTTGACTCAATCAAACTTTTCCTCTCTTAAAACCTTTCTCAATATGTATTTAAGAAAACGAAGGCAATCGTAAAGTTAAATATTCCGTTTTAATAATTAGTTTCGTTTCAAGTATTTGTAGCTGAAAAGTTAATTTGTATAAAGGTGTTATTGACAGAGAAACTGACAATGAACTCGTAAAGTCGATTAGGTATTTAAGTCCTCCTAATGAGACGAGACTTAGTTCGCTTCTTGTGAATGTACAATTAGTTTTCGAGACTAAAACGCCCCTCGGAATACACAAACTTCTATCCAGTCCAATTACTTAACAAGTTTTTGCGAGGGCCAGACTGGGCGCGCCGTATTAGCACTTTACTTTGTTCTTGAAACCCTGTAAGCTTGGTTAGCTTAAATTGTTATTAGGTTAAATTATAGTTTCGCCTGAAATTTTTTTAGGTTTGTCTCTATTTAGTTTAACCTAAATAAGTCTTGCTTTATCGAGTCGGAGATTTTTGTAAAAATTTAAGTTAGCTGTCTCATCTTTTTCAGTTTTGTGTATGGTTACATAAATGGATAATGGCTTAGGATAAATACGATAAATTAAATGAAAGTTTTAAACGAGTAGTAATCGGAAATGAATTTGGATCAATCACAGCTAATATAGAAATCTCCGGCTATTGTCTGCGAATGCAACTTAACTGGGGCAAGTGGCTACTATATTGTGTCAATTTCTCGAGTGGTCCCCTTTCTCGGCGCGCCCCCTGGCGTGTGAGTTGCACGTTAACTCAATGCTACGTCCATTCTGCCAAGTTCAAGTAAAATTCACGTTCTATACCTCTTTAAAGAAATTGATTGTTTATTTAAAGGTCACCTCCGCCTTCTGAGCTTTGTAACAAGTTATTTACACAGATTGATTGCGTTTTAAAATTAAAATGAAATGATGGAATTAGGTAATCCAACGATTTATTTTATTTTAAATCTTCAGTTTCCTATTTTAAGCTTTCTATACCTACACATCCTTTTGTTGTTCAGTATACAAAACCAGATACTTCGTTCTTTTGGATGACTTCATGTAAAAAAATGTTAAGTGTATGTGCTGCGGTATATATTAAAGTGTGCCGCATAAGTGATCCGGCCTTTCGCGTCCTCTTTCAAGTTCAAGGTTATACTGCCAGGATGTCTTGAGGCATTGCGCTAAGTGAAACTGAATTACGTAGGCCGTAAGTGTTAATACCAATTTACATTATTATTATGTTTTGTATATTATACATCTTGTGGACCAAGAGTAGTGCCCTGGGGTAGCACACGTAAATTAACTTAATGAAGCGCAGTAAATATCCTTTGAAGACTTTAAAACCATAAAATTCACTGCAACAGGCAAACAAAAATACTTAAACTAGTCAGTAAAAATAAAAGTCTTTATTTGAAGAATTCTATGGAATTTGTCCACGGTGTTGAACGCTCGAGCCATGTTTAAAGCATGGCCGTTTCAGTTTAACACGCATTAGGAGCTTTCATGGTTCGCTTGCGTACATTTTTTAACCTTCAAAACAGCCTGTCTAATTAGTGAAAATGCAAAAGATGTTAAGCGTGTAAAACCGTCCACGCATTTGTCGTCATTAGAACTAGAACGAATTTGAATGTTTGTTCATTATTTTTTGTTAACAGCTCTTTCTGAAAATAGCTTGGTCTTATTGCTTTTTAATGTTGTTTTTTCGGTTTAGCTGGCATTTGTCACTTTGTGGCTTTCTAGCGCTTTTTTCCTCTTATTGTTTTGGTTTTATGCATTAGACGCAGTCACGGATAGAATGACGTTGTCATTGTGGTATTTATCATAGTTTCAGTCTAATGTAGAGACTGTCTGTATTACTGTGCAGGTATGTTTAAGCGATTTGAAGGTGTGAAGTTGATGTTAAATTTTACTATAGGTTTAATAGTCTTTAAGAAGAATAACATGCGGTTAAGATGGCGCTCGGATTAAAACCAACAATCAATAGAATGTAGGTAATATGTTGTTACCAGCCTACGATTGAGTTCATTTAATATGGATAAATCAGACCATTTTAGTCCACAAAATTACCCCAATTCTTATAAAATCTTTATGCAGTACAATAAAATATGAGTAGCATTTCATTAAAACATATTAAACGAGTACCACCTTCATTAGAGGGAATGGGGACGACTCAGTACTTTTTCAACATTTATCAACACCGTTTGTATTTGATGTCGCATTTACTTCGCAAAATGTTTCACATTTAGATAATTGTTTTCGTTAGGGAGCGCTGCTTTGATTTATTATGTTTCTGAAATTTCTCTGGTCCATATGATTTCAATGTGAGGCTACTAGCGCCATTAGGTAAATTGAGATAATTTGCGACTGCTCATATTTTCTCTGGAGTTGTTTTTTTTTAAGTTTAGTATTTTAAAGTTTTTTTAGTCTAGTATTTTTAACATTTATTCACCTGTGGTGGAGTATTCAGCCAAGTAGTATTCAAACAGTCCACAATTTCACATCAAGCACCCGACATTTTATTAACAATGAAGACGTTTCCATTCGGAACAATACAACATATTGCAAGTAAAGAACAAAGGGTTATTATAAAATCAATTATCACGATCGCTCACGACATTGTTGCGAGTCGGGCTTCGTCGTGCTCTCAGCCTTGCAGTCTGATCACAGAACTAATAAAAGATAGACAGAACTTGAAAGCTCGAAAGTTCTGTCTGTGTTAAGTAGGGATGGATGTTGGATGTTGACTTGTTACATTTTACTATTACCAATAATATTTGGAAATCCTTTGTTGAAGATTGTTCTTATGGTCAAGTTTTCTCCGAAGAAAAACCTTTAAGTTAGTGAAAATATGTTCATCATTTTCATATGGAAAACCACCGTTCGTGAACGGTACGTAATTGTACATATACTAGTTTTATTTTCATTGACCACTTGATACCTAGATTCTGCTAGTTCAAATTCGTCCCATCTACCACTTTCTTTTGTCTGTTTCTCCGTTAATTGGAGGTATCGGATGGTCCATGTCTGTCGTAAGATTTAGTCGAGCGAGAAATGCTAGCAAGTGGTTAACACATGACTGGAAATATCAATTAGGAACTACCGATATTTGCTTTCAGGTACCTACTACAGTTTAACAGTGCTTCTCGCTAAACGACACTCAAATTTGTTTTTTATACTTAAACATATCTACCCCAATTTGATGACGTCTATTTAAGTATCAGGCAACGCTTAACCAGCTCATAAAACCTTTGATTAGCAAGACTACATTTATCAGCATTATAAGCGTCTAAAACTATTCACTTAATATCGTATATCTCGCTTAAAGCCTAGGAAACTATTACCCAAGGCATCTCATTGTTATTCCGTGCGCGAGTAACAATAAACTCACGACATTGTACGATAAGCGTGACCTAAACTCAGCCAGAAATAATCTCTATACTGTTCATGCCAAAAATATTTACTAAAGTCAACTTTTACTATAACTAATTATCGTTTTTTGTGTGAATTATCTTTTACGATATTTACGTATGCATCCTTAATTTCTTTAGGTACTAAAAAGGGAAACAATCTCCCCACGGTGTTTTATTTGTGATTTATATCAGTTTAAAATTAAAATGCTAAAACAACCAATGAATAAAAAAAGATTACTAAATCGAATATACCTCTTAAATTCCTAATAGATTTGATGGTTTATTTATTTATTACGTATATGGATAATCATCCACCAAGATCGTTTGCCTTTTGATTAACTATTTAGAAAAACGTAGTAAAGGCTTGCATTAAATTAAATTAATCGAAAATCCGATACAACAGTTCCTACAAAGTTGAAAAATAAATTAAAATATCACCGTATGACTTTCTACTCATATTACTCACCTAATGGTACTTTGTTTTAAAACCTATACGCTTAGTTTTGTCAATCTACAGTCAACAGCCGCGTTGTTAGGTGATTAAATCGATGCCGCACCGGCGTGTAAACATCGATATCAGTCGATAAGTGCGATTATAGAATCAATTACAGATCGTTCTGATGCCAGTAATAATATTTGCATTACGCGTGTGCCGTTGCCGAGAGTTATTGAGTCTGTCTTGTGAGTGGAGCGCTCATACCGTCGAATGTTTGATTTGAATTATTATGATAATATTCTTGGAGACATTCAGTAATGTTCAGAAGGTTTGATTCAATTTTGTTTTATGTGCTTGACTACAGACTTACGAAATTAAATTTAACGTTACTTGACCTTGGTATTTATTTTTTTGTATTTGTTTTGAAACTTTCAACTGACTAACTACCACAGTTTATGAAATACAGCCTGCTGTCGGACGCATGCATAACTGAGCCTCAGTAGACCCTGAAAAATCCTAAACTAAGTTCTCCGATACCATGTCATCCCAAAACCATTTTAATCATCTAAAACTGGAGCGTATTTGTAAATAAACTGGGATCGTAATAAAACCCGTTTATTTGGCAAACTGCGCCTTTAATGAGTCATTCGGCGGTTACCGTAGGTGTCCGATCCGAATCCGGTTCCCTAACGACTTTATTAATTGTGGTTATATGACTTTCATAATTATTAAAATGGTTTCACTTAGGTGTTAATGATGTTAATATTATATGAGATGGAATATGGAAACATGTTTGAGTTACCTTATAACATCTTTACTTTAGAACAATGGCGTTTATTTCACACCATTTAATATTATCATAAGAGCGCCTGCCTTTCTAAGTGGTTATGTGAAAAATAGTCGAGATAATAATGTACTTTTTCACATCGATTGATATACCAAGTTATCGTGGACACAACGTGGAATATTTATACAATCATATTTATATAGGATATTTCTAAGAATATATGTCCCTACGTTACACTTGAAACTAAAACCTCATGGTGGTTTTTATTAAGGTTTCGTTTTTGTATACGGCCGGTTTATGAAAAGTCTCATCCTCTTACCATGTTTCTCTTCAAAACATTTGAAAACTTACTTAACCGAAATAACGTTAAAAACTGCCAGGAACAGGCAGATCTAAAAGCTATAAATATATAAAGGCTGAGAGTATTTATACCACTAGGGTTGTCCGGCGAAGAAAGAGTAAACACAACTTCGTGACAATTTCTCCACTTGATGGATATTTAAAATTGAAATATTGATTGCGCCTTGTTCTCGGTAAACATTAATTTTCAGCTAGCTACATGGTAAACATGCGGAGACACGATTTTAATCAGTGAAGAATAAACGATATGAAGCGAAACATTAACAAAGCACGAATACATTTCAACAATTTTGTAGACTCCTGCAGCTTCCAAAGTAAATAAAGATTGAATTGAAGGTTCTTTTAGTGGAATAAAAGTAAGACATACATCGGTAATAAACCATTTATTTTGCAGAAAACAGTTATGGAAATAATTAAAGAAAAAAATCAAACAAGTGGCAACCCTATACACTCTTCGTAGCGCCACAAAATTTTTCGAACATAAAAACCTTTCGTTCTTAATTAAATACGGTTTTTGGTTACTGACTATTAAATACATTTTCTTTTTACACAAAAGTAATTCAATTTATCGTTTTGTAGAATGAAATCGCTTTATTTGCCCATCGTGGAAGAAAGAAATTGACTTAGTTAAGTAAAAATATTTCAGCTCTTACCTTTCTGAAAAAAAAAAAAAAAAATTAACTGGAACGACATTATAAATAGGAAATTACAAGTAAAATAACCTTGAGCATTTAACGATCGATTCGATTAAGATAAACATTAATATTTCACATATCTAAAGCATTTAGTTACTTAAAAAGAACAAATTACAACTATTCGAAGAAATGAGTAACATTCTTAATTCATTATCAGGAAAACCCCGTAACAAAAGAAACTCGTACGGTCATTGTATAACTCCAAATGAATTTAATCAGCACATTGGCAAGATAAGCGTTTTGTTCCTCTTTTGTTTGAGAGTGCAAGACTTAATCTTTTCTTTTCTTTTGTACTCTTCGGTCTTATCGGTTTGCCAACCTTTGTTGTATTTTGTACACAAATAATTAATCTAAAGTACTGTTTGTTCATGGAAAATGGTTAATGTGTATGCAGTGGAAGTTTGTTTAAGATTGAGAGCATTGAATTAAGTAATAAGTGACTTCATGTTGATGGATGTGTTCTCTGTGCATATTTCGGTGTCTGTCACTAGTTATGCCAAGAGAAGGAGAAAAAAAAAGTTTAGTAGATTCCCCGTGTCATAGCTAGTTATCTATAAACAACCAGTAGTAATAGGATACGGACTGTCAACACTGTTTCCACATCGCTGCGTTTTTTCAACTCATTGGCTTATCAAAACAAAGTTCAAAGCTTCTAGTATAAAATTCAGCTCTATTTTTTAGTACGAGTAACAAAAAAGAAAACTTAACATCCCTTAGTTACTGAGCAACACAAATAGCGTGCTATAATCGTTTAAGTGAACTCGGAATGACTTTAGAATTCTTAGTAAGTCCGCAAATGCATTTTATGTTTGTTCCAAGTGCATCTAAAGAGGTTTGGCAGTCGTACGTAGGTACCATTACTTTGATGTGAAGTTTTAGTGCATTTTCCAGCGTTGAATATTGAATAAACCTGTACAGTGAATGACTCCCACACATCTTTCTGTGTTACTTGAATACCTAAGGATTTTAGGTCTTCTTTTAAAAAGGCGTTGGCGTTTTTAAACAATAATTATTATTTCCGATAGGAATCAAGTTAATTGAAATAAATGAAGGCAGAAAGCGTGGATTTTTTTTGTCCTCGTATCCAAGCCTATTATCTAATAATTTTGTATCCCAAATTGAGGTATTTTAAGCTTTTAAGTGTACAGTACTACTGCATGCTTATTGCATCACGACCATCAGTAAAGACGAACAAGCAAGCAGAAACAGTTCAGTATGTTAGGTATGGTTATAAAACTACCGCCCCGTTTAACTTAAAGCGACATTTCGTGCTTTCGCAACTTATCTAGTATTTGCCCCAGTGACCGTGGACTAGTTTGTGTACCGTCCGGCGTTGTTGTCACAAGCTACAGGGTGAGTTGGAGACGTTCCAACATTCTAATAGATTCTGGATCGACTGGATGTTCAATGCAATTTGTTTAGCACATTTATTTCCAAAACAGACTGCCTAGAAAATTGGATCGGATGTTTTCAGGGCATGGGTTTCAAGTCGATGTGCTTCAGCATAAGACAGATATTTTTGGGTGATCTTTTAAAATGCTTTAAAAATAAGTAGGTATGTCTGTTTAGAGGATAGTTGTTAGCTTTGAATATTAAAGTTCATTCAGTCCTTATAATAAGAATACAATATCATGTTTGTGGATAATTATGTCGCATCATAACCCTAATTACACCAAAGGTTTGGTCTAATATTTCTTTAAGGAAACAAAAGGGCGAGAACCCCAACAAAACAAATGACACACATATGTAAGTTTAGACGGTAACAACCTAAAACTAGGTTATCGATTGTCTGTAATGAAGTTTGCATAGTGTTTAGAACTGAAATAGATGCTATTCTTTATGAATGGTTTCGCTTGGTCATCGATACTAATGGAATTGCCGTAATATCAGAGTATCGGACGTTTGTTATCAATCAATCATTTATGTAACTATTCTATTCGCGAATTTTCCCCTGTAAACAATGACCTATTGTTTTCTTTTGATAAGATATTTGAGTAGTTTCGATAAATTAATCTTATAGTTGTCTACAACTAGACCTGCAAATCGTGACGACAACGAATAAGTACCTAATTATTTTTTCTAATAAGTATATCGTGCCACTGCTTAGTAAGTTTTACAAATGTATGTATGTACCCATTGATTATATGATATCTACAATGTTAAAGAAATTCGAATTAAATCAGAACGAATAAAGATATTTTTAAAAGAAAAATTTATTTGTTTTCACTATCGCAATGAATTGTGGGATGGCACTCATTAATCATATCTCACTCAGACCGAGTGTCTGGGAATAAAATTATGACAGACTTTTACGAATCAAATATTTCAGCTATCTTCGAATTTTAGTTTCTACTTTGATAATATTAAGTGATAATAAAATTTCCAGATGATTTATAATTCAGATTATTTTTTACTTTTAAATACGTTCGAAGGAATGACAGTGGGTGTAACCGAGGATTCCTTGTGAAAATAGTCTGGTTTTATTAGATTTATCTTGCGTCTTGGACTGAAGCAAACAGACTCAAAGGCAATATCTCGAGACCACATCAATATTTGCTGTGTAAGTAGAGCTGAAGATAATGAAAGAATATGTTTGGTCAGATCTTTAGAATTATTGTTGCACATCGCATCTTGAAAATAAAGTTGTAGGACAATGTAACAGACAAACTTAACTTAGACTGCGATTACTTATTTTGTAGTTAAGCTTTTGATCGGTGAATGAACACGGAACTGACTACGGTGTGTCGTGGGCTCGAACCCCGCGTAGCACAAGGGTTTGTGTGATCCTCGAATACTTATTCTGAGTTTGGGTGAAATTGTGCAAGTGGCTTAAATATTTGTGAAACACTTGCACCACCAGGATTTAAAACCTTTCAGTACGAGACGACAGACTTTAACATAACATTATTTTCTCGTATCATACCTCACGTAACAATAAATTACTAAGTAGTTCTCACCGATAAACTTTCATTTAAGTGGAGTCTTCTGAACTCGTAACTTATAATAATTATAGAGAGATAACGCGAACATCAGAGGTCGTGAACTTGGACGTGAAGGAGCGATGCGTTTAGTGCCTTTCTCCGCACATTAGATTATATCTCTAGAACATTTAACACTTAATATTTTGGACGAATGAGTTTCGTAATCATTAGGTATTGGTACAGACTATCTTACGCCTTTTATCGATGAATGTGCGATTCTTATAGGCATAAAATTCTAGTACGATATCGAAATGACGCCGCCATCACGGTGCCAGCAACCTCTCAGTATAGATTGAGAAAGAGAGACGCCGATATAAGCTGTGTAGTGCGCTATCTCTTCCACACGTTCTACAATCTCCACAAGGTAGTAAGCCATCAGGAAGTTAAAGTGAAAATGAAACGTGGAAGGGGAAAAATGTTTCGCGAATTGGAAATGTGTGCTGATACGTGAAGCGTGCGATCCGTCGCTTATCTGTAACTTTTGATAGTCGATCAATATTACTTATGTGGTTGTCGAAGTTATCTACATACGTAGAAGCTTTATATCATGTAACCAATATCAATAAACTCATAATATTAGTAACTGTTACCCTGTGATAGATACAGCGTGGCTTATTGTTTGAATGTTCAGAAAAGTGGTTATAAAGGTCTAACACCTTTTTTTAAAATACACGCCGGTCAGAGATTTCATTCAGTTCCATTTCTGTAAAGTTTAAAATATGAAAAACATCGACTGATGCCAGATTTGTGTGATAGATGCGTAGCTATTATCTAAAAAATACCAAATAGAAACGGCAATTAAAGAACCGAGGTCTATTTAACAACTCTATATGACATCTATTCCATTGTGTTCCACACAAGTCCTCTATTATTCGTATTAACAGCTCTAGTGAGACATATCTAAGGCGAGGTGAAGCTCAAGCACGCAGAGGTTATCATCTATGACGGGATGAACGCAAGCTTTATAGCGCCGTTCAATCAATCCGCTATGACTTATCTAGTAATTAATGGGAGCCAATACAAGAGTATTTTGTATCGTTAGCTGTGTGAGAACCCTTGTTTATGATCTAATCCTGTTAGCAAACGTGTAGCCGAGTTGATGAAGGGGTTCTGTTTGTTTGACATGTTATGAGATAATAGTTTATTCTAGTATATCAATATATTGAAATGAAATTTTCCTCTGTAAATAATTGTATGGAGAATGTGAGAGAATAAAATGCGTTTTTTTCCAGAATTTGTCTTATGTGATGGTATTTTAGATAAAATTCGGTAGTTTCCTAAAATAATTGCAATAGCAGGTCAAAGGCATACCCAATTCATCATCATCATCTTCAAACCATATTCGTCCACTGCTGGACATTTGCCGTCGTGATCTATCTTCGGCTGCTTGCATCCAGCTCCTGCCGTCCTTCTTGCGCAGATCGTTCCCCATTGACTATCCATAATTCTTACAATTTTGGCGACAAAAAAGGCGGTGCCCATGCAACCAGTCGTTAAATAAGCTATTTTAAAAATTAATATTTTTACAGACACATCCAATCCAACAAAAACACCTTCTTCAAAGTTAATTTCTATCTTATTTACTGGACATAAAGTAGTTTTCTCCCTACACTCCATAATGCATATCCATGGATATCACGAGTTACACGCGCTCCGCCTGATCGAGTTATCAAGTGCCGCTTTAAGTCGAGCTCTGTTCTACTGAGTTAATACGCTGTGACCTATCTATTTATTACTGGGAGTTTATGACGGGAAAATGTGTTGTTCGTAAAGTGTTTCTTGTTCCACAATTCATTTGAAACTATATATTTTATTGGAGACGGTAACTTCGAACGATTTGACTAAGTCTTTTCGCATAGATAATTTTATTTAACACGATTTGTTCGATAATAGCAATAATAACAAACTATTTATTAGAGATATTTGCTTAATGGGGACACGATGTGTGGCTTAGGTATTCTTATTCATGGTATTTTTGAGACATTATTTTTAGTAACCTATACTTTAAATACCATCTTAAATACCTTATACCATATACCTACATCTAATGATTCACCAAAATAACGAAATCCCCGTAATAATATATGTACGTACTTACGATGTCCACGATTGGAAAGTAATAAACCATAATGTATTATTGAATACCATCTCGAGGTCCCAAAGTCGTCTGTTTGTGCGTGCAGGTCACGGCTGACGGACGTATTTTATAGCCGCCAGTAAAACGCAAGTTTTTTACGAGCAATATGTTGACATTACCGATGTCAATAGCTGAAATGTTACCGCCATGCTTATTCGAAGTAGACGGTTTGGGAGCTATTTGAATAAGAATTTTAGAATGATTGGTATCTATTGTTTTATGTGTTTGATTATAAATCAGTTTTTTTTCTTGATTTAGTAAGACTTCTGCATTTCATTTTCTGATATAATAATAATCACTTTTAAATAAAATCCTGTGGTTATCCAAAACGATCCTAAGCAAACAGCAGACCACTAACAATGAATGCCTCCTAAATTCGAGGAAGCCATATTCAAATTAGCTTCAAAACCAGCCTCGGTTCCCAGTGTAAACACGGTCTGTGTAATTAAATCTAAATGCGTATCTTCCGAGATCGTTCCTAACACCGTACATAGAATGTTTACGCTACCGCCAATGTTTATCGTCCAATTGTTTACTAGTTTGTGTGACGGACACAAGTGGTGTTCTAAACTTCAATCCGAATGGAAGTTGCTTTTTAATCTATAAACTTTTTAAACAATAGGTTGGACGGCTGGTGTATTGAAACTATGTTTTAAATAATGAACGGGTATCTATTGAAAAAGGGGATTCCCCTTTTTTTTAAAGGCTATGGATTGTTTGAAGGTTGGTATGCAAAAGAAGGTGTGAATGATGAGGTAAGCAATGGAAGAAAAACCTCATTGCGATGACTCCTTATAATAGGGAGAACGCAAAAAAACTTATTTTCAAATTGGTTAACCGCTGTTTACTTGGTCAAAAAAGTGGAAATAAAACGCTTCAGTCCAGTTGCTTGTGCTAGCTTGAGAGAAGTCTCGAACTTGCACGTAATGTATTTATTTGAATCCGAGATAATCTTCGGGCTTGAAAGACTTTCGCATGAAGTTTTATTTATTTTATCTTGCAAAACGCGGAAGCTTTTTTACATTATGTGTAAGCATACACTCTGTCGTAAATCGATGTAATATAGAAATGTAGATACTATTTATTTCTCAGTCTTAGTAATAGGAAGTTAATCGTATGGAGGTCATCAGCATTTGTCATTTATTTTACTCTATATCGCTTTCCTTCTGTACTTTCTAAAGCTGAATTGTATGACTAAAGTGATGAAGTCTATGTTAACCATCAAATTTTAAAAGACTGTAAAAATACTGTTAAATAATTTAGTGCTTCATATATCATACCCAGATAAACTGAAATCTTTCGTCTCTTATAGCAAAATGTATTTGAGTCTGAAAGCAGTTGACCGTCTGCATGCAAGCAAACCAAAACGTGAGGCTCAAATTTTAATAACAACAATCTGTTTGCGGAACACGTACGAGTAAGTCATGAAGCTCCAACTTAAATATCCCAGCAGTACATAATTCAACATCTTTAAGGAAACCGGTTGAAATAACCATGGAGTGCAGTCGAGAAACGAATAAATATTCAGTGCAACCGCTCGCGTACGTACGCAAGACTATTTCAGTTCCTAGGAAGTGTCGCGGTAACTCCACTATTGTATATTCAAGACTTAAGCGGTTGCTTCGAGGAAATTGTGAGGGCACGATTACGATGATTGATCGTATTTTGGGCTTCATTTGTATTTGGGTTTGGAGATTAACGGTAAAGCGAAATTGTTCCATTGTCCATTATGATACTTGGAGGATGGAGGTTCCATAGTGGTTTCTTAGGTTTAGGAACGATAGATAGAGGCTCCTCGGTGTTAACCAGTGGTAATTATTAACGGTAGGTACCGCAGTTTGAGGCTAATTTCAAAAAGTTCAGTACCAAATACAAATTCGTATTTTCCTTTTATACTTACACCTAAATAGAACAAAAATAAATCTCGTACAAAAATTTCCTTTCATAACTCCAACCTCATACATTTTAATAAACTAAGAAGCCGGTACCTTTCCTAATTTAGACTGGAGTAAACAAAGAACGTAGAAAAGAAGTCGAAAACAAACTTAGAAATACCGAATGAAGCAAACTTTGCTTCGACTGCCCAATTACGTAGAATTTAATCAAGTGTATTAAACAGTTATTTGATTATACGAATTCCTTTGATGTTAATTAAGATTGATCTGCCGTGAAATCGACCATGGTTTGGGGACATATCGTAGGGACGACTGATGAAGGACCTCTATTAGATTGGGGACGTATTGTGCTGTCAACCGCTATACGTTAATATGATTTTCGGATCCTAGGGGGTCTACTATCAAACCTTTAAGTCGTGTTGTAGTTGTGGAAGCAAGACGGTGCTTTAAAATTTGTAGATTGGAATCTCACTTCCATAGTACAATGGTATTTTTTGATTGGTGGTGTTATGTCACCAGCTATCGAATTCGTATTCCTTATTCAGTATTCACACTTAAATGGTTCAGTGAAGAACTACTTCCAAATTTTAATCTCATTTTATTTTGCCCCTTAAGTTTCTGTATTAGTCGTTTTAAAAGTATTGTACGATTTGTATTTGTACTAAAACAAAACATCGCTCTAAGCGTTTACCGCATTAGATAAACAAAACAAATCCTTGAATAGCAAATCTAATTAAACATACAATTTACTAGTATTGATAGATTCTACTCTACAGTATTCGCTTCAAACAAAGGTATTTCTGATTAAATTATTTCGTGCGTGAAGACAAAGACTTGTAAGGGCGGGCACTGAAGGTCGTTTCAAACGTGTCGAGAATGCGGTGCTTAAAATCATGATGAATTACATACATTACACCTGCCTCCCGCAGGGCTCGGGTGTTCCTATGGCATTTATCCTCATGTAGGTACTTCCTATAGGTGTATACGTGTGTACCGTTCTTATTTTAACTACCAGGTTTGTATAAAGAAATGTTACTTTTGTTTGAAAATACTTTGAGTGAAAATCCAATAAAGATTTTTGGTTTCATGCTTTGAAGATTAGCAAGTATATTATTACCAAAATGTAATACCTCCAAGATAAATAGAGACCTATGAAATACTTAAGCAATTAATGCTAAATATGATTGAAAACCCTTTAAGCCTTGAAGCCTGTTCAATGTTTACTACCATCGTATATAATATAATAGATTACTGAACATCGGATTACTAGGACTTTATATTCTTGGAGGTTCGTCGAGACAAAGCCGTCCCTTTAAGGGCACCGGTAGCCCTCGAAGGTCGCATACACACGTGCCTCTTAAATATGTATTTGCGTTCTAATCACGGGACGAACATGTTTGGTATACTAATAGATGTATGTTTGATTATAATGTATTGACAGTAATGACTCGTACCTGTACCACGAGCTGGCATTTACACCTTATAATTACCTACGCACCTAATATAGCACGTAATTTAATGAATTTGATTAAAATTCCAAAGGAATCGCGGGTAATGTAACATGACGAGAATTAAAAGTTGTTCTTGAAGGCTGAAGAAAGTTTCAGTATTATGAGGTTTAAGTTTTAAGAGTTTGCTAATTTGTTTTTGGAGTATGAATAAGATTGGAATATGAAAGAAGCAGACGTTGGTATAGGACTGTTAACGTTTAATAGCTGCTAATTTATTACATTAGAACAATTTGCATAACAACCCTTCAATATTATGCCAACAATTACTGTTAATATTATAGTCGTGCCATTTCCCAGTAATTCAATACAATAAACAATTTACGCTCCTGTTATCTCATTTACATTATGCTTCAGCTACCAAACCCACTACACATCTTTCTAAGAATAAATTAATCCAAGATGTCGGATGTGGCTTTCGCTTCAAGACTTTTGGTGCGATGAGTCCCAAGTTTCGAGGTTCCAGTTCGCCCGCTATCGTTTCCACCCCATCCTCTCATTGTTTCACGAAAGCGTTTTGGCTTTATTCCATTTGCAACTATGTCTCTTGTTCGCCTTTGATTGTCAAACTTCATGACGAGAGCTCGTCGTTTGTTCTTGTGTTTCAAATTCTAGATTAAACAACAATGTTGCCTTAGTTTTATACTGCTTACTGAGTAATTTCCAGTGGTTGTCGTAAACGTAACGACCTTACAAATGTATACAGACCAAAATATGAGTAGGTCTAGAGGTTATGTCCCCAACCTTTACGTCGTAAACATATTTTTATGTCTCCTATTAAAATGTATAGTCCCTGTTCACTTATTTATGGAATTTAAATTACGAGCTTAAACCAAAAGGGTGGTAATAAAAAACACGTGTAACTTGAGCCTGTGTTGAAAGAGTAACCTTTAGCAACGCAACGATTTATTACAACGGTATAAATAAGGATGGAATATATAAAAGAAAATAAAATGGCTACGACAGGACTTGTCACATGATATACGAAGTCCTTACAAAACGTTTTAAGTCTTCGCTGAGTGCCCTTTTATAGACGAGGACACTTTCGAAACTCTTGTCTGCTCATTGATCTTACATCGATAATGCTCGTGCTGTTTGACTCATTTATGAATTTTGAAAATGGATAATCCACGGTCGTCATTTTTCTATATTTTAAGAATGTTACCAAAAATAATAAATCATGCATTAAGTTTAGGACAGCATCGTTACATTGCTATATAGTGTATTTTTGTCTTGAAAAGAATAAGCTGACTTACTTTTAATGCGAGATACGTACTAAAATTGCGAAAAGTCAGACGGGTAGTATATAATGTATGTTTCCGTACTCGATGTCCGGAGTGCACTAAAGATGCACTTATTTTGCACTACATTTCAATATAGTACGTGATTCTTTAAAAATTGTCCAACCCACTACACGTGTTCACGAACGGTGCCAAAGCAATTAATGACGTGTCGCAACTTTCAATAGCCAAATGACTTTAATATAGACGAGTTGCCAAGTTATTGAGATAGTTGTGGAAAGCTCGTGTTTATTGCAACATAGCAACTGATTACTACTAATTGTTTCAAAAAGCACCTCTACATTTATTTTTCAAATAAGTGTTGCTATGTTTGCAAAAAACTTCAGATACTGTAAGAAATACTAGGCTTTTAGTGGCAAATTATAAACGAGCATTAGGTGAGATGTATAATAATGGTTACATATTATTAGGGCTTCTAAAACACACAACAATGTTACGAAACCTTATGTAGGAATGCCTGTAATACGACGGAAACGAGCTAAATCATAACCAGAACGAGGACGTCTGTTCATATTAATGTGACGAGGATACGATCCTTTGAGATGCAGCCGAGTGCGAGGCACAGCCACCACTCTAACAGATTAATGCGCGACGTTTTTGATGCGGGTGATATGATGTGCCCGTTATATTTCTCTCAACCAGATTACCTACTGACAACATACGGAATAACAAAGAATTTCATGTTACTTTGATAAGCTGTAAGAACTACGCAGTGTGTTTTTGTTAATCTTTATGGGGTCAATAGTTATAGGCAGGTCACAACCGTACCAGCTAATATGATCTGAAAATGACCTGAACTTTTATCTTCCAAAAACGTTTTCTCAAAAACCTCTGCTTTTTTCGTAGCTTAACAGAATTAAAAAAGGCAACGGCGATGTAAACAACAACACGAAACAGACAACATTAATCCCATCGCGTGGAATTCTGCCTGCCTAGCAACCCCTATGAAGAAGGGTAAAGTAGATTAATGTGGCAAAGTTATTAACAAATGGCCAGGCTTGTCGGAAGCTCTCCAAACCCTTCGAGTGCGTTTATTTCAATACAACACCTTTTATCATATTGATTGACGGTTTCGGGTCAGCGAATATGGACGTAAAATTGGGGTAAACAATTTTCAGCTCGCCTAATATTGCTAGTGATAGATGAGAAGGAAATTCGGATGACGTGCTCATTTCAAAATCCAATTTTGATTTTAATTAATCAGAATTATTGATGAAATGGTATGTTCTTGCGAAGTCCGTCACTGTATTGTTGATTTTTGTCCACAAATTTCGGCTTAACCAAAACATGATTTTTAATAATTTTATTGAAAGCTACATCGTATTAATGTTATTGTTAAATCGTTTGGCATAACTATACAGTGATCCTGGTATCAATTTTATTATACTTACCTAATTCTTTAATAAGGTCATTTGACTTTGCTCCTATTCGAAGTAAATCTAACTTTATTACTGCCAAGTTATAAAGCTTGTCTATAAAAATATATACTGCGTCATATTTCCTGTTCCGATGTTCAATATCCTGTGATTGTATGAATGAGTCACAATATTCTATTCCCGTCCCCTTATTGCTTATAACCAATTGACCGATCGTGAAACACCATACATGAAGCAATGAAGCCATCTGTTTGGAGATTACTGAGACCCGAATTGATTCCCGGGTCTAACCAGTCCCTATCCGAAATTGCTTCATTTCAAATCATTTTACAGACCTTCATAAAGTTTAATTTGTGTACTGTGTAATTATAATCTCATAACAGGAGTTGGGACAGTCTCTTTGTATTTTGTATCGATATCATATTTATTCAACTCAAATAAATCAAGTTTATTCTTATTTACATTGAATTCTCCTTTTACTTTCGTAGCTACGAAAATTGCTACATTGCCAGCATAATTGCTTGTAATTGTTCATCACACAATTGTATGACTCGTGCCAGTAACACGCTCGATCGATTTCAAATAGCTGTCATTACATTATCTACGTTGTGTATTATCAATTAATCATGTGATCTAATTATAAACTGTTCAGTAATACTGCATAGTTGGTAGTTAGGAGCGGGAATTACTTAGCATGGAAGACAGGTGTTGCAAGTTTGAAAGTGTCTAGCGTCTAGTAAGTTTCTAATGCTGTGCTTAACCAGAGTACTTAAAGCAATTTAGATATACATAAGTAGGGAGACTTAGCTTGGTTGCACTTTAAATACTTAATGTAATCTGTACGTACGGATTTATCTTTTTTTCTTCTGATTTCATGTTTTACATACTTAATTTCCGTTATTCTTTTTCAGGTAAGCGTTGTTTTCGAATAATTTTGGAGATATCAAAACTCATCTATACTTGGGTAAGATAAACATTATTTTAAATAATTCAAATGTCACATTACATATTCGTCTACTGTATAATGATCTCTTGAAGGTTAACGGTCTCATAATAGTTTTGGAATAAAACCTATTACCAAATAAAAAAAATATGCTTACAGTTGCGTATAAGAAATGAAAAATTACTCGTTATATATGCGTGTAAGTGCAAACTGTTTCACTTATGCATAAACTTTCGTCTAGTTTACATGTTACCAACAACAATACAAGTGCATAATTATGTTAATGCCTCATATAATTTATGTGTGCCGTATCGTCTGTCGCCTTGCCATGTTAATACGTCGTCAATCAAATGTTGAGCATTAGCAGTTCGGTAGTGTACGCAAGCAGTCGACTCTAAATAGTTTGAGGATTCGTTGTTTCGCATTCATATTGAAATGTGGTGAGCGGAATTCTTTTTATTGAATACACTTCAATTCTGGTAACTTTTGCACTTGACATTCAAAAGAATAAATTGAAATAACATGTAACACTAGAGATAATTCAACACTTATTTAAAGTAAGTAAAGTTTAGATCACATTATAAAATAAATCACAATCTATTAGGAGAATCCAAAGTACACATCTACAAACTGACGATAGGACACTGTTAGCATATCTTAACTAATGAGCACGTCAAATTTAAATAAAAGTCCCATTAGCTCGACAAAACACAATCACCTTTCTTTTTTTTACGATAAAATAAACTTTTTAAATAATCACTAAGCGAATAAATCAGGCTCGTGTTCCCCCACATCTGCTGAAACAGGCAGGTGATAACATCGTTAGCATCAGGTGCTGCACGGGCTCACGTAAACTCATTATACAGCCTTATTAAATTGCGGTTCGTGACAGCTGAACATTTTCGTAATTAACGCTCGAAAATTCAACTTTTAAAGAGGGTAGTTCCGATTTTTTGTTTCCTTTTTTCTGCATATATTTCAAAATATGAGCTTCTATAATAAATGGATCAAGTTGAAGGTTTGAAGAGGACAATCGTTCTGAAGCGGATGGCAATTGTTCATAATTTCATAACTATTGTACGTATGTATAAGCTATACGTGAAATAACCCTTTGATCAAAACATACAATGATGTTGCTGATACCAAATACTATGACGGCAAAGTCCTTTGAGCTGCACTCATTCGGTTCAATTTCAAAGCGCATTGTGAACTGGAATTTTAAATTCCACACGCCGTACATAGTTGGTAAAAGCTTAAGCTGATAACAATAGGAAGTAACCATTCGCTTTTCTCTGTGGTGTATTTATCAATGCGGAATGAATGTAAAGCTTTCTTTGGAAGTGCAAATATCGAGGTATTTTGATAAAGAGAGGTGTAAGTGTAGTTGGTTTATTACATTCACTGTATGTAAGGAGCTTATTCAGAAGCGATCGATTTACAAAGTGACATTGTCTGGCAACGTTAAACACTATGTCAAAATTGTGAGCCAAATTCAAAACGTTATGGACTCATATTACCTCATTGCCAAAATACCACTATCAGTTTATGTAATAGCCGATACATATATTATATCGACAGACAACAGCTGCTGAGAGCCCATTCAGCAAACTTGGCACGCTCTTGAACTTAAAATGCCAACGTTACATCAATTTTTTTACGAATTTGAACTCTAATAGCTCGTGAGAAAGGTCACGTTATAATTTGGCAATGGAAGACGGGTAGTTGTATTCAGATATGTTGGCTAGCGGGGCATGCAAACACGTAGGCCGTGCCAAACGCGATCTGTCGGTGCTTATATTAGCAATAAAACTGGATATTATCCAAGCCATGCATGCTCTGGGCGACATCTTCCGTTTTGATAGGACGCAGTCCCTACGTCGCTCTCGCCGTATTCAAATCAGGAAGAGTTGTTTAAGTGTGAAAAGTTTATCCCCCATAAACATGGAAATGTTGCCTAAAGTTACTTATGAGGCAGTTGCTATGTGCACTCCATAAACAGTCTCAAACTGTTTCTGTTACCTTGCATTTGAAGCAAACAGCAAATATGCTCTGTGAAACATGACACAGTTTCGAACTAAAACTTTGAAATTAGTTTACTTTGTTTGGAGAAAACTCACGAATACATGTAGTGTGTGAAACCTGAAGTTACAGAACTAGAACGAGTTCTTGAGTAAACAGGATTTTGTTTCGGAAAGTTTTCCGTATTTTGTATTGAGTTGACTGCATTTGTAAGGACTCTATGCACCCAATAAAACTAAAGTTTTGTGAATTTTTGAATATACCTGAAGTCGAGTAATTTTAAGAGTTGTTCAAGCCCAAGACGAAGAATTTAAACAGTTCGGAATGTTTTCGGAAAGGTATCTAATAAAATAAAAATATAGACATTTAACTCAAATTAATGGATGAGAACCATTCTTCTGACAGCTGCCAAATATATTTTAGCCTTTGTCAGAATTTTCCGAAAAGGTAAATCTCCTTTATCCTGTCAAATTTGATTGAAGCCAGACCTTTCGTTGTTCTAGAAATATTTAATTCAGTAGTCGACGTATGATTGATGCTCGTGGCTGCCAGTAATAGTATATTAGCTGTGACTTATGATGGCGGCCTCGGTACCGTAAATAATGATGTTCTACCATCGATTAAGGCCGTGTCTCCGTTTTGCAAGACATTGTCCGCGATTTAGTTTACTTTGAGCTGTTTCAACTATTCTCGATTTCTAAACACATTCGAGTGCTACCTGTTTTCGTAATTTTCTTCTTTAGTACTATTTTCTTCATGAACTACTTTATCTCATACAATTCTCATCAGCTTATTTGGTGTTTAATTTGGGTGGAAAGCTTATATCTATTTCGCCGGCAAGCAATTGGAAAAGTTGCATCTCAATTTCACAGATTGAAACTCTACAAGTACGAAGGCTATGTAAAGTTGTGTACATTGCGTTTCGTACCAATAGATCGGATTCGGTATTCAGCTTGGATGGTTAAACCTAATGGTACAGGCGAAACTATCCCCTATTCCATTTGATATCGTTTCTTGCTAGGTGCCTGTAGTTGAACCATTTAATCTTTAGATTTAGAATTTATAACAGTTGGATGCTTAAAATTTTAAGGACTACATGATGCAACCGCAACAGATTTAAAACTCGTAAAATTGTTTTAATGAGGATAACAACCCCTGTTCCACTTTCGGCCGAGTTTATTAATAAAACTACGATATAAAAATAAAACATGCGTCATGCTCCTACGGTATTCGGAATGGTCTAAGAACGTCCAGGACCGTTAGTCTCATTTACAAGCCAAATTGGGTGAAGTTCGAGTGCGGTATCCCCATTAACCTATCACGCGACTTCGTGACCCTGAACTTCTGGTCACGTTGGGTCAGCTAGACCAATATTATAATAAACAGCAATAACAACTCAATTGGAGGTCAATAAATAAAATTTATGCGCTGGTTTATTCCGTTTGTGATGCCAATCTGTTCTGTGTGACTGTCGTCGACGCAATGTAGTGGGTTTTCAACGTCTAGCTAGATCTTTACGCATACAAGTTTTCCTCGACATTATGTACAAGATCTTCTTCCGCTGATCGGCGATTATTATAAGATGTAATATTCAAAAAATGTTTTCCTTTTGAAACACGATTTTCTACATATATCTGAATCTAGACTGACATCGTTTCCAACAGATCTTTGCACTAAGTCGGGTAGATATTCAGCTCTATTTTCGCTGCTTTATCTAATTACCATAATTTATTTCTTTCGCGAATCCATTTGAACGAAAGCCAAAAAAACTTGATCTGCATTAACTTTCAAACAGCTATTAGCCGTAGCCGTGTTATCTTTTGAGGAAATGGGGTCAAGTTTATTGCGGGGTAACTCAAGGATCCCTAATTCCTTCATGGCCGTGACATTCACGTGGGCCCGCAAAACACGATTTATGGATGTTCCGTAAGTAACAAGGTAATGGCATTCTTACTGATACAATTTGCAGGCGTTAATTGGTTTGTATAATAGATTTAGTGCGCCAATTAGTTGCTTGGTTAAAATTATTGAGATGCTTGTTAATTGGAATTGGTAATCAATAGCAAAGTTTTTTTGTTTCCGGTATGTAATTAATTTAATGATTATTTTTTATTCATCTAAAACGAGTAGGAATGTTAACACCTATTACAGCAGACCGTTGAAAGTCGTCAACTTGTAAAAAGTCCAAAACTTTATCATATAAAAAAATAGTTAATGTGTTACCGAAACCTTATTCATAATTCCAGTTCTTCAGACGAAATTATAATTCTTAAATCACTCAACATATCACCCAAGCAAAATTAATTTAAATAACCTGCTAATGATTCTCTTACGTTGATAGATACTACCATTTATTTGTCATCGCTCTCACGTGAAGGTCCGAGTCATTCGAGAGTATATTACGGTTCATCATAAAAGCTTGTTTTATATTCCCCCCCATGGTCGACCTTGCGACTAAAAACAGTATCAGTTGACCTAGACCGTGTACTCAAATTTATCTTGTGATAACTGGCGCCTCTAATAATAGACTAGGTGTCGCCGACGGGCGTTGCCCGGACCGAAGCGGTGAACAACTCGAGACGGCGAGACAAGGCACTTAGAATGTTATACATACCTGCATACAAACTTTACACAGTTATTTGTAATTTAACATAGGTGTAATAATAATACCAGGTATTCAATGTTCTAGTACTACGCGCAGACGTTTTCTGCCTTAGGAAAGGTTTCAGCATGGCATCACCATGGTAGGTTATAGCGGATATTTGATTCTAAAATAGAGTAGCGAAAATTCTACCTACATAGATGTCGCTTTTTAACACAGCTTGTATCTGAAACTTTCCAGGACCCAAAACTTTATTTTCTAAAAGTTTTCTTCTTAAATACTTTTTAGTACGAGACCCGGAGGAAACTTGATAGATTTCTTGCGGCCAGATGTTACAGTTTGTTCAGAATATAGATACAAAAATTACCGTAATTCAGACCTGACTTTGATTATAGTTTTATGATAATTCCGTAATTGCTTATTAACTAACAGTTTTCCTACTAATTATCTTGTAAGATATATATATATTAATTCAAAACGTTTTTGCAAACACAATTTCTGCCAAGCCATTTCGACCTCATTTCTAGTATCATTAATTACCTTTTTCTACTTGACAGTGTTAAATTAACACCAAGTTCGAGAAAGGCTTTTTTCCTACGTTTAGTAATTTGTTATAGTGTAATGTTTGAAGTGCTAATAGGCTGGTTCTCGATATAAGTGGAGTTCGCTGGGGTCGGGTGCATCCGTGCATGTAACGCGTGCCTAATTACGTTGACCTTGCCATGTACTTAATTTCGTCGTATGTTAATGCCGAACTAATTTGCTGTACCTACGTCAGTTTGGATGACCTATTACGGGTTGAGCGTTAATTATTTTAACGAAATTTTGATGTTTTTTTTTGTGTGTTTAATGGGAGGAGGGTAAAAGCAAGCAGATATGAACGTAAAGTACTTAGTGTATGTTTTCGTTCAGTCTGAGATTGATGTTCATTTGTAATAATGTGAATATTTAACATATTATTCTAACTAGATTACGTACTTAAAATTCAACGTGTAGGCGTAATAGTAATCATTTCTAGGTCTTCAACAAAGAAATAGTGCTAATAAATTTATTCGTGAAATTGCATTATATTATATTTAAAGGTGAAGGTCAGGAACTTGGCTGGTGCCGGCGGCAATTCGCGAACTTCATTAATTACTTTCAGCTCGTGCTGGTGGCAGTTTTAATGGTTGTTTGCTGTAACAAACTTATGACAGATCCTCGCGACGTCGAGTCTTGGCGCCCGAGATGCTGCGCTATGTGAGGTCTCCAATTTTAATGACCTACTTAAATTTTTTTAGATCTTATTTTTATTTCTTGTTGGGAGTAATTTTTGTTAGTTTATGAGGAAGACGTGCAAGATGGTGCAGTTATTATTTAACTATGACTACCAAATTCAAGTGACCTACATTATAGAAGCAACTAAAGACATGAAAGATCACATAAAATATTATACGAAGACTTACACTAAAAAAAAAAAAAAAAAACAACCATAAATGTCAGAAAATGCAGTTTTTCAATTTATGATTTCTTCTTTCCCCTCACACTTAGGTTCTTGTAAATTACTGTTATAATTATTATCGCACAGTGATAACAGAAATAGTCCAATCAAACCGGTTTGGAACGACGCCGAGCGTACGGCAGTCTGCGATACGTATCCGAATTCTTCACGCAAATATCTTAAGCAAATGTGTCTATTTGTTCAACAACAGCTGTTAGCACATGTATCATCACATCTTACGTTACTTTTTATATAAATTGCTATTGTAATCATCGTCTAAGTATTATTAATTATTTATTGCTGTTTATGTTCGAGTTTCATTTGTTAAACGATTTATTTTACTGGAGAATAAAAAAAAAGTAACGCTTACTTCCTGCTATGATTACGTAAATTATCGAAGTAGTTAATTTGCCAAAACACATTTTTTAAATTCTTTACTTTCTCATTGAATTGATTACTCACAATACATACTCAATTAAATGGAAATTGAATGTAGTTCTGCTACTTTCAATTAAGAATTTAATACTCTTTTCAATCGCATTTTTTTCTAAGTACTAACCTAAACAATGTAGTACCCAACACTATACATTATTCAATAGGTCGCAATATAATCACGGCTAATTAAAACACTCGTGCTAAACCCCACAAATATCTTGCCCTAATACAAAGTACTGTCGGCAACATAAATCTGTAAGCAAACTAAACTTCAAGACAACTGTACCTACTCAAACAAATTCAATGAGTTCAATCATACGACTTGACTGCACGAGCCAGTGGTTGAAGTCATCACGTTAAGCAATCAGTACGGGACGTGTCGCGGGTTCGATCCTCGCATACGATAAGTGTTTTGTGTGATCCACGAATGGTTTTTCTGACTCCGGGTGTGTGTCACTTGAATGTTTGTGAAAATCCCGTGACACAAGAATTTAATTTCTGAGTGTTTCTCACGTTTAAAAATATACGAACAGCCCTTACCTACCTGTTTCGGAAAGATATTGAAACTTGTTTGTGTTAAACGTTTTCTTTGCTGTCTGTACCCATGTTTTGTTTGACTTAACGTTTACGTTAACGGTTACGTTATTTATAAACGTAGTTATTTTTACGTTGTACTCGTATTGTTGTGTGGAATGTTGATGTTCTTTGATAAAGCTTCCGTGCGTGTTTACTGTTTTTGTTAATTTATGCGCGACGGGAATTTTGTGCGTACGTATGAAAATATGTTGTGGATTAGCTTGTGTTTAATAGGTTTGTGTGAACGAGTTATATTGTTTAGGGTAACGTCGTAGTAAATTAAGAATATTACGAAATGTTTGTAAGTAATTCAGATGACTTTCTTAAGATATGAACATAGATAATTATAATTATCAATCAAGTTGAAGAAGTTCTTGGAGGTCACAAAGAGTCCCGTCAAGCACATTTTCCGCCAACAGGATATTTCGTTGATTGAGTTTCATAATGAAAAAATAATATTAAAAAGTAAAAGCAATTTTCGTTGGTTTATTTCGCTCGGCGCCGTGTAATTAATTTTGTGATGGAAGGAG
This sequence comes from Trichoplusia ni, assembly GCF_003590095.1. Classification (NCBI taxonomy): domain Eukaryota; kingdom Metazoa; phylum Arthropoda; class Insecta; order Lepidoptera; family Noctuidae; genus Trichoplusia; species Trichoplusia ni. The sequence continues at coordinate 1,896,110 of NC_039481.1, forward strand.
GTCCTTTCAATAAAAAATTATAATTATAGAACAATAATTAACGGTTGTGTTTAACTTGTAACAGTATCGTAGATTATTATTGGTTTTAAGTAGTAAAAATATCATTACTTATTTTTAATTAATAATTGATTCGATTTCAAACATTTTTACTTCGGTCAATTAAAACTAAAATAGACACCATCAATTAATTATGTAAGACCTTATTTGTAACTAATTAAAGTCAACATTTAACTATGACTAACAAGTAAACAAACATATTTATTAATACGAAAAATCGTGACTATCATAAAATTTTTATCGATACCTATGCGATTTGAATGAGAGATTAATCGTCATCGTCGTCAGCGAATCGAGAGCAAATCTCTCGATGTAACCGTGCGTGACTTATATTTCACTATCTAAAAGTAAGGTAATTCAATAAGTTCTTGCTTTCAATTTTCGTATTTTATTTCTGCTTCGTATTTCAATTCAAAATCCCCTACTAGTCGTTATGAGAAACAAAATGAACTTCGACGCACGAATAGAATTAACGTTTGCAATAAAATCGTAAATTAAACCCCCGCAAAAGTTACACGTCTATTCCTGCTAACTGTCTCGTGCAGGCAGTAATTTACCCCTATCTAGATTCCATGATGAACTAACATTAAACTTCGCTAATACAATAACACCCCTCATATCGCATAGTCATTCAATTGTGGAAATCCAACGCAACCCCTACCGCTAAAAATAGCCGGTCCAAAAATAGTGTAACTAATAACCCCTAGTCCCCCACAATAGGTATCGTGACGTGTCTGACGTGAATGACGTGAGTCATCGTATCGTGTCGCGTCACTTCGTCTGACTGTGCGTCTGAATGTACCACTCTCACTTATCTTTATGTCGGCTTTAACGTGAATTATGGACAGGTTTAAGATACACGTGTTTGTGGTATTGCATTTCGAATCTAGTTTGAGTTTTACTTGTTTGAGGATTACATCGTTTATGCTTACTTACTAGGTCTTTGTAGTTTTCGTTCTCTATAATTTATTTGCATGACTTAGCGTTGCTAAAACCTTTTTGTTTTAACGACAGTAGGTTACGAAAACTCTTTTCTTATGTTAGTTTTGATGGCTAATGATGCCTCTTCACTTTCAAGGTTAAAACTTAGAAATGCTACTTTTGCTAAAAGTTTACCTTATCGTTTACCTCTTCAGTTACTGCAGACAGCCTGTCTTACAGAAGTAGGGCTATTATTATGGTAGACTTGCGCTTATACTTTCAAGTGGGACTAGAAAAAGTTACAAGTTCTACAAGTTCCCCACGTTTTTTTGCCCCTCCTGTTACTCCAGACAGTCTGTCTTACAGTAAGACTGTAATTACCCCTCAGACACAATAGTAGGTGTGTAATGTTCCCAGCAGGCAGCAGGTAGAGCGTGGCGACGCCCGCGCCCCTTTCCTTGACTCACCGCGTCACTACGTCTGCCTGAACGTCTACCTCTTCGTAGGGCTGCCCCACGAGCTGTTACGATTATTTACAGTGCATTACGAATTTCAAGGTTATTTCAGCATTTGCATATGTCTTACATATTATTTAGGTAGCATATCTTGAAACAAAAGTATTTAATTGGAGATTGAATTGACGATGAGAGTTAAATGAAAAAGAAATAATTCATGAGATAAATGTATAATAAAATATAAATCCTTCTATCCATATCTAAAACTTAAGTTATCATGATTTAAAATATTAGTTACTTTAATGCTTTTCAGCAAAAGCTAGCGATTATACTAATGACGCAATAATATAAAGATTAAAACTTTCTAAGAATGTTAGTGATTTCCTCAAGAAAATTAAACTGTCCAAGAAGGAGCCAAGTGAAAACGAATAGCGCATAAAATGCACGGAGCAATGTCTTTTACATTTCAAACGCATTACACCAAGAATTATCTTCCAGAAACGATAAACCTTTTCTCGTACGAATAGGAAATAGGAATAGTGAGAATCTGTTTTCTACGAATAAAAAGAAGTATTTTATTGTAAAAAGAAACTACTTCAGGGATATTAATTGTTAATGTATGCTATGCAGGTTTATGTTACTCACAACCTCTTGTAGGTTTTATACAGCTTGCTTTTTTAGTACATTAAATAAGAGTAAAAGATAACTATACAAAGCAGAAAAACAAACAAAATTATCATTTTTATCTCTTGTATGCGTTTACCAAAAGTTGTAAATCTAAAGAATATTTTCATGACACCCCTGAAGGTCTCGGGCGTGACCTGTCGATGCGTCAATAATTGCAGACCGGTAGCTCAGGAATTCCGTCAAGACTGACGTCATTTTCATTGTTTTCATCTCTCTACGCACGAAAATATAATCATAATATATTTACAATTGAAAGTCCGATTAATTTGTCAAAGTATGCGCTCAGGTTAGCGGTATTGACTTGTAAAATGACTTATATAAATTTTGATGTATTAAAAAGAAAGCTTTGAAAAATGATGCTTCGTTTAGTGAAATTTCCATTAGTTCTCTTTAATTTTGACACTATTCAATAGATATCAAATTAACAAATTCAAATACAAAATCTAATTCGGAAAATAAAACATTGAATTTCTGCTTCCATTTTCCTTTTTCCCAATCCCTGCATTCTATCAGTGCAACCATAAAATAGCTTTTATTCAAATGCTTCTGCACAATTATCTAGTCGGCTGGGTCAACCTAATAGGAATGATAACACAAAGCCCCTAGAGCTGGCTCTCGTCTTTATTGATGCTCATAACATAACTGGAATATCATGAAGTGTTATTGTCTGAACCGTAACGAGCAAATTGTATATCGTATAGTTTTATACAATTAGGTAGTTTACAGCTAGGTGAGGTTATATAGGTACAGATATTGAAGGTAGTAGGTTCTTTGTGTGTTATAAGGAATAGTTAATACTGGTTTGCTCTTAACAATTTTACTGTCGTGTACGAGGGCATTCTTGTCTCTGGTTAAAGTGGCTAACGGTGTCACCGGATAGAATATTTCAATTTAAAATAAAAACAACACTGTAATGCCTTCTCAATAACTGTAATGCATGTCGCTACAATAATATTAATTGAAAGCTTGGCTGAATAAGAAAATAATTTTAAATTGTTTCCACATTATATAATTTTATTTTAAACTGTAAATAATTTCCATTCGGCTCATACAATAAAGCAAAATTCTTCTTGCATATATACCGAGAAATCGCAACACAAGTGCAACTCTTTATTCAGAAACTTCGATCCCATTCCGTGACAACAGCCGCGGATTATTCAATCGAATCAATTAGAAAAAAGAAAACAATGACATCGTGCGAAACTACAGTCGTGTGTTATGTGAGTTACGTGAGCGAAGCGAAGCCCGCATGGTAACCGCCATTGTTCGCGATAATCGATACAGTAACGTCCCGATCACTCGACTATCGAGATATGTATTCACGTTACAGAAGGCCTATTGATAATGACTAAATTAACTAACTTTTCTTGTTTGACTTGTTTGTAAGCTTTTGTTAGTTAATTAGTGTAATTTGAATTTAATCCTTGTGTATCCGGCGGTTTCATAAACGTTCAACTCACATACATAAAGACACCTAAACTCAGGACAAGCATTCGTGGATCACACAAACGCTTGTCCGACGTAGGGATCGAACCCGACACACGTCGCGCGTAGTGTGTTTGGCGTGGTTAAGTCGACCACTCGGCTTACCGTGCTCTTGCTAAATCGTTAATTTTCAGTTAAATTTAGTTGCATTTAAATCTATTTTAGACATTTATATATAAACAGATTAGCAATTATCGCTTACATTTATTAATATTCATAGATTTACTATTAAATATTGGCAAGGAATTCCGATGATTCTGAACTGCGAACATGAATGGAACTTCTGCATCATCTAATGGCTTTATTGCACAATTAGTGAGTGCGTTAACCGCTTTTAGTCGACGCGACTAGTATTGATTGCGTGCGCTAATTTAATTTGCAGTTGTAATCAGACAATTATGAACTTTATGAGACAAATTACTAAGATTAATTCGCTTTATTTACTATTTGTGGTGTAGAAGATCATTATGAAGATGTATAGAAGTGAGTTTGATTTATAACTTTATGCACTTCGACCACGAAGCCTCGCAACCCCCGCAAGATCTCCGATATACGAAAAATATATTAGATTCGAAAAATACCGAACTATTTACTTATCCATTTATGTATTTAAGAAAAAACATGCAACATAAATTTCTAGTAAATGGTTGGGACGTCTATGACTTTGTAGGGCTTTGTCGCGTAAAACTAAAGTCTTCCGTAAACCACCCACACAAAATATAATTAAAATTGGACTGGAATTTAGATTAACCTAAGACCCAACGAGCTCCCAGCACTTAATATATTTTTCTTCTATTTTCGCCCAGTAATATAAAACCTTTTGAAGCGTCGTCGTAATTATTCTTATTCTTAACAGTCTCATTACGTGCATAAGACACGTACACCGCTGTGTACAGGGTGTTGTCAGGAATATAAATGATACCCATTTTTATGATGTATTTCGAACGTAACTCGTCAGCGTTTGTTAAGCACATCGTTACGTTTAAAGTGTGTTTTTTGTAACATGCTGTAAGTTAAGGTGTTGTAATTGTATATTTTATCTTGTGAATACATTTTGTATATATTACGTGATTTTCATCTCCGGGAATCGCGGTAGTTTACAACACTTTCTTACATGATTCACGGAAACCGACCCAACCCCAGCCTTCTGTTTCGTAGTAAAGGACTATTTAGGGTATAAATATGCTTTTGAAGTCTTTGGATATTTGGTATGAACATTATTCTCACAAGGCTTGATCCTTGATATTAGTAAAACACAATTCAATTCAGACCTATAATTGGTCGAAAATTATCCAAGCCATTTGATAATGCCCCAGAATATCTAGCCTAACCGCTCCTTAGCTGTCCTAATAAATAACATAAAACGTCGTTAGACCTAAGTCTCTCTAATAAACCCAAATGGTGCCTACAGCCTTTCCACATACATCAATAATGTGGGCAGAGCCGGCCAGTCCGCGGGCTCTCATAAAAAGTTACTGCTACGACCTATTGTTCTCTAAGAATGTGCAGAAAGGGTACTTTAAATGAAAGATGATTCTTTAGCCCTAAACCTCTTTGCACAGATGTTCTCAAGTATCAACTATTTAGACCTATTTTAACTAGATTTATTTTTATTATCCTGACTATTTTTATGTGTAAAATTTGTATGATACGATCATTAATGACTTCATGAATTCTAATATCAAGACAAAACTTAAACAGATTACCTTTTTTCCATCAACAAAAACCCCTACAGGTATTTGAAACTAGAAGACAGTTATTATTTTACCTTAAGAGAAACTTAGCAACTAAAACTTAAACTAAATTTCAAAGCAAGCGTGACAATAATTAGGCAACAATTACTTTTGTTTTGTTTACCGCAGTGCTTTATTGTTTCTAGTCCTATCCCCTATCTCCTGAAATAACACAAGCTGAACATTTTAAGCTGCATTTAATATTGAATTTTAATCTAAGTTAAAACCGTTAAAACTGGCACGGTAGTTAGTAGCACGTTATCACAATTAGTGACATTTGCCGTGAGCGCAACTCAGGCCATTGTCCACGAACGCCCTAATAACCTGCTTCCTTACATTTTCACTACGTACTTCATTAAACGGTGAATACTCTTGACTGGACTACAATCGAAATCCACCACTATCGTACTGAGCTGGGTTTACAACTGTAACATTTCTCACAAAGGTTTATTCTCCGACCCTTGAATAATTCGTTTATTTCACTTCAATGACCCTTTTACTTACGAATGCCAGTTTTGCCATATTCTCCTTTATCGCATCTTCGGTATTTGTCAATAATCCAGGATACATTTCTTTCTTTCATGTAACTGGTAGCACGTGTAACTTCCCCCTCAATTCCAACTGATACAAGAATTTATTTCACATTCACGTAGTTCCTTTCTTTTCTTTTCCATTGCCGATTAGATACAGTATCGACGTATCCTATAAATGTCTGGGTGTCTTCCAGGGCGTTAAGCTTTAAATTCCATTAGGTGTTGTGTCTCCATAAATACTTCTTACATGGTCCGGTATTCATGAGGGCGAACGTGTAGGCTTCCTATTACAGTGTCAGCTTCGATCAGACTTTATAGCTGAAGTTAACCTAAATATTATGGCATTATGAGGTCCTAAATATCGGTTATTGACGTAAATTGCCTCTATTGTTGCTTCACATTGCTTTGTTTGAGCTACTGCCGTTTCTCGGTAAGTGGTGTATAGGGCCTGTTTTGGAAATCGTTGGTTTACTGGCACAATCAATATCAATGTAAATGTTAATTATAGAATGAACTTTATTGACCCGAAGTCCTTAATCATGACCTGACGCAGTGACAGGGTCGTGAGTCGAACCCAAATATTATTAAACAAAAAATGCTATTATCAACTAAGACATAGTAAAATTACTTCAATGGCTTGATAATGTAAAAATCCTTCATGAAATAACCTTAGTAACAAAAAACATTTAAGTCTCAATAGAATAAAAGAAAAATCACATTAAAGACACGTCGATACTAAAAAGCTCGTGTCAGAACATAAATAACATATAAAAGCATCCGTTTGGACAAAGGTACAGACAGCGATGTTTCTCAGCACGTGGTGGACGTGACCTGTGCGCTGACTAGGAACGACCTCTTAATGCAAGACTCGAAGCTGTGAAAGTGAAACATTACACCCAGTATAACGCTGTCCCTCTTCCACAATGACAACAGTTGTACTTTAAGACATTCACAGTACAACTAAAAACACCTAAGACGGGAACATATAAATATATATAAGTCTTTTTATAACGCTCTGATGCTGAAAGCGTTTGAAGTTCTTGTATGCTGCTGAGAGCTGATGTCGAAGGGAAAAATAAACTTTGACATAAAACCGTATTAAGTTTTCTCCATTGAATCGTATTGTATACAGAAAAGCTTTCTATTCAGTGTCGCCTGTTAGTTCTATAAAAGCTCACACTCGCTTAGTTGAATACGAATTCATAGAAATATCTATCTCGGTAAATACTTTCATATTTAGAATTACTTAGAATTTCCTGTTCATATCTCTTTTCGTACCTATATTGAGTTTTGTCTTACATTCTCACGACAACTTTCGACCTTAAAGAAAATATAATTAACCCATCCAAAAAACTTTATTACAATTGAAATAAATACGAGATATTAGAAATAGATATGAAAAACTAAACAATTTAATTTCGGTACCATATTTGACAGACTCTCATGCGTTTCACCTTCTTCTGTAATAACAGCATGGCGTACAGGAGCGCTTCGGCTGTGGGTGGACATCCTGGCACGTATATGTCCACCTGGAACAAATCCAAATAAATAAATACCATCAATCTTTATTAGATTAAGTCTCGATAGTATCGCCGGCACGCCGTAAAGTCTGCTAGCCCTACATTTTCAATTCCCAGTAAGCTTTCTTCTCATTCATGTTTATCAGCTCTATAAATTCTAATTCTTGAAATAAGTTTACACCAACATGTTTCCGTGTATATTCAGATTCGATAGAATTGGGAATAGATTGCCAACTGAGATTTAATGATTAAGATTGTAAACGCATTGACCTCCAAAGTGGTTCACCCATCTCTTAATCAATGCATGATACAAGAAAAAATACTGATAACGTACCGGTTCGGCTTGACATAACACTAGCAACATTAAAGATTTGGATCGGCTTCTTCGTAATTTTAAATAAAGAGACTTACCGGTATAATTCTATCAGCCCCACGACACGTGGAGTACGTGTAGTGGTAGTACCCTCCACCATTAGCGCAGCTCCCCATTGACACCACCCACTTCGGCTCCGGCATCATGTCGTAGGTCTTCCTCAGGATCGGCGCCATCTTGTTAGTGACAGTACCAGCTATGATGATCACGTCAGTCTGTCGGGGAGTGCCGCGGAACACCATACCGAAGCGATCCATGTCGTATCTAAAGAAATTGGTAGAAAACTGATATTATTCTGCCAGAAAAAATATTGAGATAAATTATTCCCACAACTAAGCCACGACTAAGCTGCCTAATTCGTTTTGGGTTTCCCCGAAATATAATCTAAGAAATAAGAAACAGGTATTTTTTGGGATAAGACAAGTTTATCATTCATTATTGTCATATTAGAATTAACTTAAACAGAATTCTGAGAAAACGAAGGTTTTCTGGGCTTCTAAGATTTAATGTAATCATCGTTGTTTAGCATTGACATTTGGCGAAAAATGTCATGTCTCAACCTTTAGGTCAAGTCATGGTTATCGAGAATCTTGGGAACGTCGGTTATATAACAATAGCATTGTTTGCGCGAATTCTTCATCGTAACCTTTGTAGCTCCTCCTATTTTAATGTCACGGAAAAGTTTACAAAGCATCTGAATAATGTAGCGTTCTTTTAATTTAAAACGAAAGGGACAGTTGGCAAAGAATTGTCTCGCTCCGCTTATTTAAGGTATTCATCGTTTTATTAAGGTTCCTTTGTACAAATACTTTTTTGTGTAAAATGTAAATTTAATTAGAACCGGCGGCATTTTCGTGAGTTGGAATTACTTTCAATTTGTAACGGAATGCGTTGTTGTAATTGAAGCTGCGGTAGTCGAAGGCTTCTCGTATTTTTCACTGAGTAAGAATTCTGTAAGCGAAAACAGGCCTTTATCATTTATTTAACAGGCTTTTAAAACTTTTCTAGTAACTTTTGGATCTCGCTGGACATTTTCACTCTCACACTGCACACCCATCTGGCACAGAAATCAATGCATAATTCTCAAATGTACATTTCAATTCTAAATCGCTTTGTGAAATAATGTCGTGAATTAAACTGCTCAGGTGAAGGTTAGGCTCCAGTAATTGAGCCCATAAATCTCCTATTCAGACTCTAGGTGTCGCAGATTATACGTCAATTACGCAACAAGTAGGTGCATTAACGTATAACGAGATGCAATGGAGCGTGACGATAACCGCGCCTCCGCGTGCCTCGCCGTACCTCGGTCTGCCTCGGCTTGTATACCGTACCCGTATCAGTTACGCGGTTAGCGTCCAATCGGATATTGTATTATGCCAAGCCGTGGTAGAGCCGCAGTGGTCTCGTTTAATTACGATCGATTGGCCTAGTAAAGTGTTTTTAATGGAAACAGTTTGGTACTACAATTGAATTTGTTTTTTCGAACTTTATATTTTTATATACTTCATTTTAGAAGTTAAAACCCAATCTCCTAAATTCACCCGTTTTGTAGCTAAAGTACGAACTGTCTGTGCCTTGGCTAAAGGCCAGTCAACTGAGTTTTCTTCCTATCCCCGTGCAATCCTGAATCTTGATAACTGTCTATAGAAGCAATTATGCGTAACGAGTGAGACTAGGCCACTCCAAGACTTTTATGAATGGTTGACTAATAAAAGAAGAAATATAATATGTCTTGAAATACCTGGGTCCAGCATAATGCATCATCTCAAGAGCACAGCATGCGAGGCCGAAGGTCAAGGGCCACAAGGAGTTCTTTCTGCCCCAGTTGAGGATATCGTCCGCGCGGGCGATGACCCACTCCACCGTTGACTGGAAACATAAAAATAACTTTCTAATAAACCAAAATTAACCTGTAACCATTCATTTGCCTGACAAAAAATAGGTTTAAATTCATATTGCTAATATAACTTATTGAGCTTCTGGTCAATAATCTTTAGACCACTACTTTTATTTCAATTAATACTATCATCAGGACAAAATAATGTTTAGTCAAATCCCCAGCTTTACCTCTCAAATACCATTTTACCATAAGCTTGTTATTACAAGAGTTTTACGTTCGAGTATCTCATTCGAATGCAATAATATTAATGTTTGTGGCAAACCAATATTAATATTGGTAATTTTATATGAACGTATCGGGTTCTCGTACGGCCCAATGAATGGAAAATACGTATTGAAAATGGGAAACTGGATTTTCGATTTAAACTCAATTAAGGTGGAGATTTGAATGTCAGCAAATAATATTAATAAAGGAATCGTTTTTGAAATATTTTAGGAGTATTCTATTTTGTTTCTGACAAACCTCATTTCTCTGCTCTTTGTTATTGATTGATTGTTAAATGATTCATCTCGCACATTCCAGGGGAACAATCGGTTAATTGAGCCGAAGTCAAAATCACATTAAAATATATTGTGGGTGATACCACTACCTAGATTACCAATTCAAGATACACACATTCGATATTTGAGAATTAACGATCAGACAATGAAGACACGTCTATCGAATATTATAACATGCCTAAGAATTTGATCGTCATTGAACCTACAAGTCATCGAGCGAACATTCCAGGTATTCGGCTTTTGAACTACACAGTACTTATGTATCATTCAGGAATGCTATATGCGCGCACGGACGTGTCTGACGTCGTGCGGCGTAATGCGTTCTTTATGATAAAAGTGCTCAGAGCTCAGAGAAACTGAAAACTTTACTTGAAGATGTATGAGCTTTCTAAACAGGACTGGTGCTTTGTGGAAATGTATTTTCTCTACCTGCATCTTTAAAACAATAAGAATGATAGTAGAACGCATGATTGTTGACCGTGCATATCAATTCAAACGGCATGCATGAATGCAGTCTACGCGAGCGTATTGGCGAAATGTTCGTCATTCATTTTATTACACTCAATACTAACTGCCAACTTTAAAATACAGAGAAGTAAATAGAAGTTGTACGGAGGGTACTCGTGTGTGTCACTATTAAGAGATGGCGATCAACCTGAGCATAACAAGTTAGGGGGATTGAAATCAGTTGTATTCAATGACTAACCGAGAATTTTTTTTATATCTGCCGGCATTTTTCCATAATAACGAGCCAAAATTCTATATACTTTACAACAGAATAACACGAGTACTTTTTGCCACACTAGTTTTGAAACTACAGCTGTAAAGGCATTTCCTATAAAAGTCTACATTCTACGCTGCCAATATTCGGCCAACTATTAATGTATAGACACATAGACATTCGCAATAATGAGTAACAAGCTTCCAGTGACGTCACAGATTCCTGTAGGATTACTAATACGTTTCCAGGAATATTACTGACTGTTTACTAGAAGCTTCGTATGAACAAACAGACTAACGAAGCGAGAGAAAGGACAAAGTTAAATTAATTGTTCGAGAAAGTTCCAGAGTTGGGTAACCGTGTTTTGGAAATTAAGAGTAAATTAATCATCCTTTTAGATACACGTGTCTTCTAAATATTACCTTTTTATGTTTACCTTTATCAACATAATATTTGGGTCTAAAAATGGCATGTAATTTGGGGTTTTCGGAACTCGATTATTGCTTTTTAAAACAGCTTTTTTTTTTAGTTATTATAGATATACGATTTAAAGTGGCAGATCCATGTCCTTCCTTGGGAGTTCAAGCTTCCACCTGCGAAATGTTATTGATACCGGTGGAGCAGTTTATCTGTGATATTTTTCTTAAACATCAATTTTTATCATAAGGTTTCAAAGCTAAACAGATAGATATACACATATACGTTTTTTGGTAAAAAAAAAACTAGTATTATGTAATTTACTTTTTATCTTAGTTTCATTTATAAAATCGTTGAACACAATGTAAGGTAGTTACTCCAAATAGCCCTGTATTGCAGTCTGGTGACCTGATGTTAGTCCCGGACCTCAGTCGATGTCCGCCAAACTCAATCCTCTCAGTAATTGGAAACTGAATAGGGTTGGCGCCGTAAAACCTTATTATTTTTCCAAAGGAGGCTTAATATCGGTATTTCCCAGAAAATGTGTTTTTAGGCGGGCGGTCTTGTTGCTTTTTGTGTAACCTTAGATTCTCTAATTAATAAGTCTGCGTGTTTTAATTCATTATTAATTATACATATTTCTTCTATTCCTTTTCGTCCGTCTAACATCAGTATTGAATTTTTAGCACATTAGATTTGACGTTTATACTTTTGTTTTCATAATGGAGGCTGTATCATGGCTCTTTGTAGACTGGAAAATAACATTTATTTCGTATAAATCAATTTTCGCTGCGACAAAGAAAACCTTCGACTTCGTAAACACATAGAATGTACACATAGTCTGTACGCATGGCTCTTCATGCATACAATGATTTTACATTAGTCACAGCATGGAATTGCACGTCCCTACATACTAGGCCTACATTCAGTAGCACCACTTCCAGGGTGCGTAGTGATTCAGAAACGTATTACCGGCCGGATCCCGGGATCCTCGTTTAATTTCTCTTTCAATCCGGCGCCGTTAATCCGGTATTATCGTCGTGTAGCCGGATGTAATCTCAACACTAGACTAGGATTCCTAAAGACTTAATATTTCTATTTACTGTAAGTTCTGAATTGCAGATTCTTATGCCTGTCCGTTTTTTAAGCAAACGCTATTATAATACCGGGCTAGCAAGTTTAATACTGTATTGTATGTTTATTTTTTCAACTACTTTTCCGACCATCTTTCAAAGTCACTTCTCCTACATCCATAAATATTATCGAAAATCACATTTTTCAGGTTTAAGAAGTGAGTCTTAAATATACGTAATTTATAAGACTACATCATAAATCAGAAGCAACTCAAGTATCTGAGGGCTTATTGTGCTTTATCGCGAAGTACTCTTTGGTTACCGAGGGCAATCATTAATTGTAGTTCATTGCCATAAACATGGTGTGCCAGTCTAGTTTCATGATCAGAAACGAGAGAAATGAAAATTAAAAAATATGAAGAAAATAAACATGTGGCCTTCTTAGCGGTTTCAGAGAAAAAGGCTCTGTATTTTAATATTACAAACATAATGTTATGTTTTTATTTTGAACGCCCCTTACGCTTTCAAACTCAACTTTTTCTTTTTCGTAACTCGATATTGAAGCAATTGAATGCCGATGTAGTAACACTTTGAATACCCCATTAAACCGACTAACAGCCAAGTCTGGATAATGCCAAACACAGCAATAAACCAGCCCCGGGCAAGAACAAAGCGTTGTTCAATATAACTACAATAAATAATAAACGTTGTATTAATAGTTTATAATTATGACTCACTTCTGTTTCATCCGCGATTTACCGCTCCTTCCCGGAATCCTTTTTGTAACTATAAACTACATATACATATATGTACGGTTGGAAGAACGCATCTAATTTTGTCAAAAATTGTGTGTAAAGAAATTGTGATTTATTGGTGTCTGCATTGTTTTGGAAAATGGAGCATATTGTACAATGACATACGCAATTATTTGATTCAACCACTCATTATATTCAATCTTAAGGTGATAGACCGTTTCTTTTTCTTCTATGCTGTCTGTAATATTCCACATACATTTAAATGTATCAGGATATTTTGTCTTGATAAATAATCACGCATTATCCATAGCATATTATTTTATAATTTCAGACAAAATTTTTCCGTTCCATAGTTTTAGGAGATATCATAATCCGGTGTATTCATATATTGCAACTTAGACACGTGAAAACAACATACGTTAATTTCGGACACATGGTTTTAGTTCTCAAATTTTGAATGAAAATCCTTAATTTATCATTAAATTATTAAGAAACGTATTATTATTCACTGCATCAATAGCAATACGTCACGATTTACGGCAGTAATTCACAGCAGGTCCCTATCTAGTTATTTACAGATCAAATAGGAGAAATAACGAAGACTGTCGTCACTATATATTCGTGTACCAGATATAAAGTATATTAACACTATAACCGACTAAACCCAAAGCCGGCCAACGTACTATATATCAAAAACTAATAAGCAATATCATAATCGGATACAGCTATCGTAAATATATTTTAGTTCGCGGTGTAGCCGTGGTATCCTCTGTCGTATTCCGGCAACCTCATATATCAACCGTGTCACGTTATAAATTAACCTAAGTGAACTACAGCGACTGATATAATATAGTGTTGTAGTTTTTGGACTAGGTAGTGATCAGTATCAGTAGGACTGTAATCAATTGTATGCTAAAATTGATTAATTTAGACCATCTCTGATTTGATTTTGCAACTATCTCTTATCGTGATTATACATATATTTGATTGTTCAATCAAAAGGTTCCTCAATGTAAAATATTGTAGCTAATATTTCTTTAAAGACGTAAATGGCAGCTAAGTTCAATAGAATAATATTCGAGAAATACATGTTGAACCATTATCCCAAATGTGTTTGCGAAACGAAAAACGTTCGTCGTTTTGTACACAGTATTTGTGCAGTATGCCATTTGCTCCTTTTATACTTTCAATTCTGAATGTAAAGTTTGTCCTGAGAGCACCCAGTACCCGCCTCTTAGTTCAAACGGGAATATAAAATTTTGCTCGAGTTCGCGAAGAGATTGAAGCAGATTTAGTTCAGCATGGATTTTTGTATAAAAGCGTCGTGGAGCTTGTAAAATTATTATATCACGTCGACTCTTTATTTCCCTTAAGATTTTATGCAGTAAGTCTTTTATAAGGTTCTTAAAAAATGTAGCAAAACTTACGTCAAGACACAACCAACCTTACTCGTAATAGTAAGAAAACTTCTAATAGTAACAGAAAACCACATTCAATGCATTATTTGCTTTATTAAAATAGCTCCGAAAATTTCCAAATCATTCAAAACATTTACCTGTCCCGGGTAGTGGAACGGCGAGTAGCGCCGCACTTCGTCCATGGTGTAGCTCTTGGTGCCGTGCACGAACACCGGCGGGATCTTCCTCGCCTTACTCTTCGCCGCCACCGCCTTAGCATCCTTCCCCTTCTCTTTACATGCCACCTCCTTGGACTCCTTCTTCAGAACCACAGCAGTGCAGTGTATCTGACGGACACCCCCCCACGCGTTCTCGTTGCTCGGAAACACAAGACTCTTGAAACTCTGTTCGTTTCTAGGAAACAAAGACAATTTTATAAATTATTTACGCCTAAGGGCTTTGTTATTTAAGATGGTTGAGGTTTGTTTTCGTTTACGCAAAGTTTCTTGAACAATAGCCTTGACTTAATTTGTTGAAGCTGAGTTAAAGTGAATTTATGAATAGTTGTGTTTACAACAACATCGTTTTAGATGGACCGAATGTTTTAACACTTGTTTAAACTGTTAGAATGTTTCGGAAAGTACCTTAGAACTTCGCGGTAAATATAAAACCAGCTAATGGTTTGGAATTTATGTTTTGAATTTAACAATATCATTTTGAAACTTCTAGTTAGTCACCCAACTAGGTCCACTCCTGGCTATAGGCCTCCCCCGAGTAGCGCCACAACACCGCATTAGGCTCAAAACTTAAAGATATCAGGCACACCCTTCTGCCTAATTGCACACCAGATTGTCAAAGCGACCAAACCTCAGACCAACGTCAAGATATCTAAAGAACACACTGTTAGATGTACTTTCTGTGTAAGCTATGCCGCTACTTGTGGTAGGTAAAACGTGATACACGCGGCCCTGCTGCTGACCCCGGTAAGCTTGTAATATGAACCAGGCTTTGTCTTGCATTTAATAAATAGAAAAAGGCATTTTCATCACTACCATAATAGTAGTATGTAGTTTTAAATTAAATTGATGGTAGTGTATTTATTTTTCTATTTAAGCAACCGCGTGGATGTTGGTTATTAAGATCCTCCAAACCAAATTATTTAACACTAGCTTTTCGCCCGCGGTTTCGCCCGCATCGAGGTCGGTTAACAGACAGACAGAAAGACAGACAGAGTTACTTTCGCATTTATAATATTAGTAGGGATTATTAAACTAAGTGTTCGATCATTAAGAAATAACTAAGCTAACATATTTGCTTTACATCATAACAAGTCCCTAATTCAAATAAATAACACCTATTTAACACTATATTTGGTTGTAATTCGATCTCGTTATTAACATGAAACCGAACACGATCAGACAACGCCATCCTAATTATATTTTAACGCTAATTAGTTTTGATTGCCTTCAGAAATCAATAGCTAGTTCGATGACACGTGCCGAAACTTGTTAACTTGTAATTTGTAGGTTATATGCCTTAATAAACATTATATGTTTCTAATATACATAGTATACACAAGATGAAATGGAATTGACTAAGGGTATATTGACCTTAGTATTACTTAGATTTTTGTGTAAAGTGCATTGATTGCGTGTTAATATAGTTTGGATTCATTCCCTTTAAAAGGAGATGAGTTTAAAAATAACCCTCAGTGTTAGTAGTACTATACTATTGTTTTTAAGAAAACATGTATTTCCAGGCCAAGTTTCATGATAGTGCTAATAAGGAGTTCTGCTTTTCGACAGTAGCCAAAGGAATCTAAAAAGTACTTATGAGTACACACAAACAAAAAAAGTCAAAGGTGAAAAGTAATCATAAAAAAATAGTCTGGAGCATTCATTATAGTTTTTTTCACTGTATACGTTAATATAGCAAAAATATAATGAATGGAGTGTCAGTGATCGTGAATCCTTGGCACTCGATGTGCCCTCGTTAGCGCGCGCGGAACGTGACAAGCAGCGATCATGCGATACTGGCGGATTCATTCTGATGTAACTCTGTATTGTATTGTAAATAGATAAAGATCTAACTGTGGAGTATTTAGTTATGATCATTTATGTACTTAGTTAAAGAACACGTGAATTTAAAAGTCATATTTAATCCCCGGTGCAAAGAAAAGGTGTTGAAAGTTTGAAGCCAATGTCTGTTTGTGCTGCAGTTTGTTGGATAAGCTCGAAAGTATTTACAGATTGAATTGCTGTTTTACGTGACAGGGATTTTTTATGGTGTCCTTTGATTTTTTGAATCGTAATCAGTTATAGAGTTTTAAATGAACAAAAGCATAATGTGGTATAATTTATAACATCAATTAGATTAGTACCTTGTTTCGGTATTCCCAGAACGTGTCTGAACAAAAGTTTTGCTTTCGAACTAGCTATCTAACACTATAATTCATTGAACGCTTGAACTGAAAGGCATTCCATTGTAAACAGTGTCTAAGCGCTACAATAATTGAGTGAATTATACATTGAAAAATGGTGTAACCGATATTGCTACAATAACATCGTATTATCTAATATTTACCTCATCAAGACATCCCTCAAAAAATGTCCAGAAACTCGTGACATAACTGTTATTCCAGAACTGTTTACGTAAGCAAAAAATATTTCGAGTACTGCTCGCTGGACCCAAAGCCGTGCATTTGACAATGACAAGCGACACATTGACAGGTCAACATTCGTTCTGAATTCGAAACTCGTTACGATATCGTAGCAAAAAGTTTTTAAGCATGTAGGTTTCATAAAGGAGTATTTATTTGAGTTCAGAAAACTTGGTCTTTCTGCAAGCAAATTGTTATTAACTGTTAATAAGTAACTTTATAAGTTAAAATGCTTTCAAAAGCAGGTATTTTCTAACGTAACGTGTAACTTCCTTTAACTACGGACCTAACTTTGTTCAGTTTGTAGTCAAAGGTATTTTTGCAGTCAAAGTAGTTCGTTTAACAGCTACATAGTCGTTTAGTTACAGCAATTAAGCGAAACTGTGTATTTTTTTAAGGAACTTTTATGTTTGCGTAATATGTGGAAAAGTATTATTAGATATTAGTGGTCCATTGCATGGCAAAGGCCTCCCTGCCTTCATTCCCATTGTGATCAGCGTCTTTGGCTAACAGCGGTCAGCTCTGCGAAAGGAATCGAGCTGTTGCCGCCATCTCGACTGCGCCTTGAACTGTTCAAACAGTAATGAAGATTTCATCGTTATCATATTTGGTTCTGGATGTTTTCCTTCCTGGTTTTTTTTAAACGACGCAACGGAAACGTTTTACAAACATTCGTCACATGCACAAAAATACCCAGACTCAGTTCAGCAGTCATGGAACACACAAATGATGTCACACGTGGGGAGCGAACCCGCGACAAGTCGCACTCAGTGGGTTCGGCGCGGGGACCACAAACACTCGGCCATCCGTGCGATAACATCGTTGTTAGCTTCAAACAGTCATTACTGACACCGAAAAACTAGCCTGAGGTGAACCCCCGTCATTAAGAATTAACAACTTAGCCGCTATCGCGAACGCAAAACGTTTCCTGCAACTATGCAAACTATGATGAACATTTTCCATTATTTGGATTGCACATTAACACGGTAGGCTTGCAATGTCGTCGACCTCACTGGTCTACATAGATTGCAGCTGTGTGCAATTACCGCAGTGGGCTAGTGAGGGGCTTTCCTATGACGTGGCGGGAACTGGGGCAGGCATGCGCGCCCTAATGGCTTCCTCGGTAACACTTAGCGTCGCGGCATCGCTCGCGGATTGCTGTGCCAATTCTGACGAATGAAAAAATGCGAACTATATGTACATGGTGTAATGCAGACATATGAACGCAACCAAAATTATAATACCTTTGATTCCACTGACACTATTTTTGGTGGAAATATAAAAATTTATGTCAAAATACATCAGTTAAAACGTGACATATAAAAATGAGAACATATTCACATATTTCTTATTTCGTAACGTCAACGACTACAAAGCTTCAGTTGTGAAAATCTCACATTTTGAGCACAAAATTCCAAACTCATTTCGTTCTCCGCTGTTCGTGAATGTAGAAACTTTTCTTATTACATATTCTTTGCATCTTAAATTATTTGTTCATGAAATGTCGCAGACGTTTATTCTGACGTTCATACGCAAAAAACGTTGCGAGTTTAATTTGGAACGCGCTTTGAAAACGCTCATATACATTCTGAAACATGACAGTTAAATGTCCTTTCCGCAATATAAGTAGTACACGAAAATATAATATACTTGTAACGTGTAACAATGGGAACAGGTGTAACGGATATTGCAAATAGAGTAGAATTTTGTAGCGCCAGCTGCTGAATTATGTTCAAAATTCAAAAGCACCGGACTCAACAAGTTCCGAAGTTATTTACATACCCACATGTGTTGGTCGCTCAGACTTGTATAATATTTCTTGAATTCAGTACCTGCTTGCTCGGATATGTTTTGAAATTCAAAATGTGAAAATGTATTTCACAAGATATTTTTTATTTGGTTCAAATCATTAATATAGGTTTATACCCATTATTAGGGGTTTAATATAAGAATCTTGGTTATTAAATCTATGGAGTAAACGTATCATTTTGTTCCTCGCCTCATTAAATTGAGACGGTATTACTCAAAGCGGCTTATATCAAGGGATAGTTACTTAATACTGACTTAACATGGAGCAACGTAATTAGCGGAGACATTTGATCCTTATGCGTATATTCATATTGCTTGATCCCCGAACTGCATAGGTTAATAGGATAAGTACTCCTTAGTAGTAGAAACTGCTTATGTTTTAAATATTAATTTAGAAACGCTCACTGGCAACGAAACAGTTGCAACTGTCTTGCAAGTATCTTTCAACTAAAACAAAACGGTTTTGCTCCCAACATCTGGCAGACCATCCCTACTAATTTTACAATAGTGAGCACAAACTCTTATACTTCAGTAGTTTCATATATGATATCTATTGCTGTTGAATCGCATCTATGCACTCATGAAATTAATTTCAAGTATCTTTCGCAAAGCAAAACAATTACTACTTCTTTATAACTGGTAGTTGTATTTTTATACTCGGATAGCCGAGTGGTTGAGGTCAACACGCCAAATCCAATGTGCGCGTCGTGTCGCGGGTGTGTGATCCACGAATGCTTATTCTGAGTCTGGGTGTCTTTGTGCATGTGAGTTGTATGTTTGTAAACCCCCCGCGACACAAGGACAGAATTACTTAGTGCGGGAGTCGTTTAAAATAAAAAATATATAATAATAATCACTAAAGAATTAAATCTTTTTGTCGCGGGGCTTTCACAAACATCCAAATCTTATGCAGAAAAACCACCTAAGACTCCCAAACATCCAAGAACCTTACTCTTTCAAACTGTCGTCATGGAGTCTGTATTACGCATAAAATACTCTTTCCCAATATCTGGTTTTGTTATAAAGTTTTTCCATTGTGTTGAGCCCTTTCATTTTCCTCGCGAATCCTTTTCAAAGGGACTTTTCTTTTAGATATATCGTTCTTACATTTTATGAGGCCGTTGCCACAGTTTTTGTAGTGAAATGAAATACTTCGAGCGGTCGTTGTTTGATTTGTATCGTGTGATGTTAATGTCCTTTGTGTGAACTAGATTGAAATGTTCTGTTTCCTGCGTGAATGTAATTGTTTTCGGGGTTCAAGAACATTTTAATTTACTTTTTACCTTCATACTGAGAACAAATGCATGTAGAAATATGCAATTAATTAAATATTAAGGAGAATACAGATTATAGCTCCTTTATCTGTCACCAAGCCAAAAAATCTTTAAATATGTAGTTATTTCAGGTGACAACATATTTAATTTTTTGCCATCCTTTGGATCCTACTGCGGAATCTAAGCAAAATTCTTCCATAATTCCGTAACCTACAATTCTTCTAATCAAATTAACACTTTCATGTTCCTAAATTACAACCAGAACAAAAGCTAAGCTTAAAAATTCAAATATTTTTACCTTATTTAAGCAATAGTTGGACAGGAATTATGAGGGTAATATTACTTTCTTGCATCCATAAATACGGGCGTTACACCTGTGACCTGGCCCAAGTTCCCCTTTAAGACTTGCCCAATTTTTGCCGTCTCGCAATTATGTAGCTGGCGATAAATCCGACTGAAAAACCCATTATAGAGAAAAAAGCTTTCTAAGCTTCTACGAAAGTATATAATATTTATTTTTTAAGCTTTGTAATGTTTTTTTACGTGGAAAATCAAATATCAACGAAATTAACGTTATTGAATGACAATTTCCTTCAGATTGTTCTGAAACACATTTAATTTATTACTGTCTGAGTGGTAAATGCTGTTTCTAACGGTATTTTTATTGGTAACATTAAGACACAAATCAGTATCACAGTGAATTTCGAAACATAAAATTTATTAAAAAATATCCATCGCTCACTTTATTCCCGAACAGACATATTTCATGTCTCAATTATTTTGCTGTCACCTAAACACCGTGAAGAGTGTGTAAATAACATACATTGATAGCTGTGCACTCTGTATGATTACAGCATATATACAAATATAATATCTGATGTGACAGATGCACACGTGCTCGCCCCACGGCAATCCGCGAGGGATTGAATCCATCCCGTGAAGTCATTATTTTATGTAAATCATAAAATGTTTTTATTTATATTGAATATTTATGTGTCACTTGATAAATGTGATTTTAAATTAACGCGTCGCAAAATGTTATTTTAACTTTTACATACAGTCATTGAAAGTGCTACTCGTATACACGAAGATCTTATAAAAATGATAAATATAGTTAGTGAATTCAATTTGTAAACAAACAATACTTTACTGAGAAGCGTTCCTTAATAGCCGTTTATATTTAATTGTTGGATGAACAATGGCCATAACATTTAAATAAAACTTTTAACTTAAACATTGCGGCTAATTTGAAACTCTGCCAAGAACCATCTCTTCACCTTCTCACACGTTACGACGACCCTTATCAAAACTTTCTATTAGACCTCTTAAGTTGGTCGCATCACTAGCAGGTCTCATTAATATTAACCAGGCACCCTTCAGCCATGTTTACCATAAACAATTATACTTTCCCCTCGGGAACTAACCGCATCTCTGCTTATTACTTGTTTAATTGGAACCACTTGATAAGCACTTTGTCGTGAGCAATACACGGAGTTTAATCACGGTTCTAAGGGTCCGTTCATTAGGATATTTTGAATAGAAACAGTTTTAAACGCGTTTAAAAAAGTCGTCTTAAAAATATTCCGGTTTTTGACATTTCACCTCCCTTGAATAGTACCTTGGAGGCAATTACCGTAAAAGATAAACTTTATTTTAATAACAGCCTTAATTCTTTGTCAAATTCACTCTTCTCTACGTATCTATAGGACGTATATTGACTGCACGGATAGCCGAGTGGTTGAGGTCAACCCGCCAAACCTACTATGCGAGACGTGTGACGGGTTCGATCCCTACTTAGGACAAGCGTTTGTGTCGTCCACAAATGTTTGTTTAAGGATTAAGGATTTTTTTTATGTATCAGCGAGAGATTTTTGCGATATCAAAATATTATTTAATTGTTATGCAAATGTTATTTTGACAGCAATAATACATTTACCTACCGGTTTATAAAATCGCTGCCGGTCTATGTAAACAGTGCCTAATAAGATGCTGCAAGATCCGTTCATGATACGTTTATAACCTAGTTTGGTGGTTTTGTCCTCATTCTGAACCAAAGAGGATCAACGCTAATTATATTTATCGCTGGTCGTGCTCCAACTTGATCGAGTTTTCAATCACAAATGAATAAGAGGCTATTATGTTTGGTTTTTATTACTTAACGATTTGTATTGCTTATCTATATCTACACTAATATTTAAAGCTGAAGAGTTTGTTCGTTTGAACGCGCTAATCTCAGGAACTACTACTAAAGTCCATTCATCGAGGAAGGCTTTAGGCTATAAACCATCACGCTGCGACTAATAGGAGCGAAGATACAATGGAAAATGTGAAAAAAACAGGGCAGGTATAAATCATAACTTATATCTAACTCCTACCCACGGGGACGAAGTCGCGGGCAACAGCTAGTTTGTAATAAATTTGGGGAGGCCTATGTCCAGCAGTGGACTACTAAAGGCTGATGATGATGATGATTTGTAATAAGCTTAATACTTTATTACAGATTCCGAAAAGGTCTTGTTTTGGTTCTAATGTAAGCTTTTTTAAGAATTTGCATTGGAAATGCAAACGAAAGCCAAGGAAGATGCCATAAAATCTCTTTTGTATATCGCTCTATTTAAAAACCTAACTTAAATCTATTCTGCTTTTAAATTACACCTCCGTATATATCTCAATAAAAAGTTCGTCCTATATAGAATCTAATACTGCTAATAGTAGTAACGTTTTCCATAATGCTATTACAAATAATTACAGTTCTTCCGCTTCCCTTTGTTTGTCATCTAAGCAAACAACACAGTGACAGAAACACATTTTACGTAACAATATAACATTCACTAATTACAATGATTATTGTTTTGAATGAACGAGTATTATTAATTGATCCTTGTTAATTGAACAATCTGAACATAGCAATCAACGAATCAGAATCTATACTAATCTATACTTCTATACTTCTATACTAATCTATACTTCTATACTTACTAATATATAAAGCTGAAGAGTTTGTTTGTTTGTTTGTTTGTTTGTTTGAACGCGCTAATCTCAGGAACTACTGGTCCAAATTGAAAAAATCTTTTTGTGTTGAATAGACCATTAAACGAGGAAGGCTTTAGGCTATAAACCATCACGCTGCGACTAATAGGAGCGAAGATACAATGGAAAATGTGAAAAAAAACAGGATGGGTATAAATCATAACTTATATCTTCTTCTACCCACGGGAACGAAGTCGCGGGCAACAGCTAGTTTAATTATAATTGGCGAATGAGCTCCAAAATAATAGAGGTCCGATTAATTTATTGATCAAAAGGAAATTAGACGTGTGTAATGATTCAGATGTTTTTGTTTTGCTTCTAATTCTTTGACTTAATTAAGAATTATATTTTTTGTCACCGACTTTAAATTCATAAGATTTATATTTTAACTAAAGACAGACCGCCAACAAAAAAATACATTACTGTACGTAATATATCCCGTCGCTAATTAAACTTTTCCACTTTCCGTCTGAATACTTACTAAAGTATAAAATATTTATCTTAATAACACAGCCTCATTTAAAACTGAATTGCCTACTTCCTTCTTAGCTATTTGCCTTATCACTTTCCTATTTCCAATCTAAACTACCAATGGAGTAAATAACGAACGTTCTAGTCTTAAACAGTCGGTGAAAGGCCAGAATGCAGATCATAATGATCTAGATGCAGGTGACCATACACCTACCACTGTTTCTTATAATGCGACCGAATATTTGTTCGAGAGAGATGGCGCTCTACGCTGCCTATTGCTCCGTCTTGCTTCCACAGCTACAGGGGTCTTTTAATTGTGTCGGTAGGCTTTCATAGCCCGAGTGCCATAAACGTCGGACGTGCACGTTCCGGCCGGCTTTCCCTTCCTGGCGACTTGAAACAGGGCTGCCAGGGGTATTAAACTAGAGTAGGTATCTAGGGTTGTCAGGGATAAACAATTTGTTTATTTGTTTAAACTTTCACGTGCCATTGTGGATAAGGCGTGTTTATTGCTGCAAAGCATTACCTACCAGTTAAAATTTCATTTCGCAACGTATTATTAAACATCTTCAAGGAGGAAATGGAAGAGGATTCGTATGGTTTTTGCAATCCCTGGTGTAAAAGTTTAAGCTTGGTTTAAGACGAATGTGGTAAACTTTAGTTCGCAAAACACTTTTTGACAGCTACATTTTGCGAAACTTTCAAAGCGGTTAGTGGTATTTTATGCCGTATCTATAGGAAATCTGCCCCTAGAGATATGTAACGGTGGTAGTAAGAGCTAATAGGATAACAAATTTTTGAGATTTTTGAAACGATTGTATTTTATGGAGAAAGTACATTTTTTGAATCTCTTATCTAACGCGAGTTCATTTCAGGCAGCAACAAAATGTAAGACAACCTAAGGCATTTTCAATTAGCCTATAAGCTTGTCTGTCCCCTGAGTTTCATCTTATTTTCTTTCCAAAGCTTACCGTACGTAAATTAAATTGTGTTTGGAAAGTTATATACATAGAACAAAACCATCAAGTTTTCAATTATCTTTTTCTTTTTATTTGATAAGTAGAGCTTGAAGCGATACAACGACAAAGTATAATCCCACAGACTGAATAACTTTGAAGTAGCTCCAGTTATAAAAACACGAGATTTGTTTGGATACCACTGACACAGGCCGTTGACACTACTATACTTTTATTAGAAAAATAAAATTCCAGTACGTCTACTCTAATTAAGGGTTCAAGTACATTAAGAATGTTTTTACAATTCATCATGATGTTTACGTTTCATTGACCCCGGTCATTCCCGGTCAATTGTGAATTAAGTGTGTTTTTGAGGGTGGAATGTAGACCCAAAAAGGCTGTAGTTGATAGTGTAATGAAAATTAATCCGTCACTCGATTTTTAACAATAATTACGTATGACATAATTAATGATGAATACAAATATTACACCTAGAAACCATGTCCATTAAAGAAAGCAAAAAATTTGTAAACATATTTGATTAAGGTCAACAAAAAACAAAGCTTAATTTCCGCAACAAAAAGCTAAATCCTTCGCTTAATCAAACCGTCATGAAACTACGCGAAACGGCGCCCGACAAACGGTTACTGCCGTGGTATGTAAGTTTAATATCGCCAGGCTCGCGAGGGATGTACGGCTTCCGCACTTAATGTTACTGCCGCTTAGTTTTAAACAGGAAAACAAACATTAAGTTTAATCATGGGAAAAGTTTGCTGCTAGCCCTGCAGAACGCCATTAAACACTGCCTAGTTACTGGCTTGTACTAACGATTCCTTGCTATAGCGACTATAGCGAGCCCCATCACGTTAAGCTTGTATGATAGCTCGGATACCGCCCGATGGTTGGGTTATTGTTTGAAGAATTGTAAGTGGACTGGAAAGATTTGCCACTTTAGCGTTATAAGTCCTACTAATATTATAAACGCGAAAGGTTGTGTGTATGGATTTATGGATGGATGTTATTTCCTATTTCACGCAAAAACCACTCATCGGATTTAGACGAAACTTGGTACAAAGCCAGTTTATAACCAAGTTTAGCACATAGTTTTCATCCCGTTTGATCATTTTTTATTTGTAGCGGGTGAGCAATGTTTTTGTGCATAAATGTTGGGAAAATAAATAAACCACAATCAATTGTTCCAGTTATTTAAAATAGAGACCGCGTTCAAATAAACAAATTAATGACGTCCTGCATATTTCAGGGAAACGAACTTTTCATGCGATGCAAACATTTCTATGAATTGTGAAAACAATATGTGTGCTTTATATATAAATATAACCGCAATTTCAGTGACACGCGAATTACTCAATTCTGAGAATAACGTAGCTTTCAATTAGCTAAATTATCCAATATGAGATTAAAAAGTGTCGACAATTGCAGTAATAGCTTTCATATGTTAGGTTTGCAAGTCACCGTATTATTGCTTGTTTTAACAAAATATAAACAATTGACAAATTAAAATCTTTTTTAGTGTTCTGAACAGCAGTGCCTCAGTAATAGGGTGCCGCTTGCTTTGGGTTCGGCAAGTCATCGCTGTGTATCTGTCTGTCTCTTATGAACACAGATGTATTTTTGCTGCAACAACAGACACTAAAAATAAAGATAGAGCAATTAAGCAATGTTACTTTCATACACTTTTTCGTCATCTCACCGATTTCTTTCCTTAACCCTATTAGTATGAAACCCTTGGTCGTGAGTCCAAATCGCACTTGAACAATTTTTTAAACTCTAGGCCTTTTTCAACTGGTGAATAACCTCAAGATTTCCTTCACCGTCAGAAGCTTTTCATGTCAAAAGACCTGAGGAAATACTTCGTAACCAACTTAGAGATGAAATATAATTTATCGACTATTTATCTAGACCAACAGTAATAATAAACTAACGACCTGCACGTAATAAATTTATCTCTTATACACAAGACACGTGTGGTGTAAAGTTAGTTTGCAACTAGTCGGTCGACTAGCCTCGTGGGATACAGGGGAACGGGAAACTTATTGAACATTTGAACCCGGGTACACTGCGCCGCGCCGGTAGTCTGCTTTATTGCAATACATATATCTATTTACAACTTGGAGAGTCAGCTACAAAAGTCTATGGATATCTTGCTCTGTGTAGCCAAAAGACATTTCTAATTGTCAAATGTATGGAAATTAAATTTTATTTTGATTCTCCGTACATTCGAGCGTTTTCTATTTACGATTTTGATTGTAGTAATGATACTTGGTATAGAGGCTGATATACAAACTGTTATTAACTTTTCAAACATTGACAATATTGTTTTCAAAAGTTATTGGTAGATTCCTGGTGTTAATGGTTCAATTGTCTTCTGGCCCCTCTATACATAGAATTTCGTTGTGTTTTTGTCATCACATTAATTGTGCTTGAATTTTGTCGCTGACTGTACGAACAACGATAATTTATTTTAATGTTTTATCGATCTTAGCGGTTGACAACTACATTAGTAGCTTTGAGCTATCGTGATTTCCAACATGCACTGCATGTTAACAACCTTTGTGCCAATCAAAGTCGACTATAATTATATTAGAAAAGCATTTCCTACTTGTAGTTGACGTTTCACTCTTTATTGTAAGGGTTGCTTGAATGAGGTATAATTTGAGTAATGGTACTGTTTGTAACTCTTTAAAGTCTAAGCTATTGTAATATTGTGACTTTCAGTTCGTAAAATAGAATCCCTTCTCCTGTCAGCGGTTGTTAATAAGGATATTAACTAACCCCATTTTTTTTAAATAAATTGGCCTATACATATATTTGAATGTGAAAAAGTATTAAAAATACATACATGCACACCTACAAACTTTCCTATTAACAATTTGAAACAGTGTTCATATTCATACAAAATTTATGCTTGTTCTATCTAAAGAGACGCGATTTGCCACAGGCCTGACACGACAAGTTTGCGGTGGCTGTCCCTCTTTAGTGTCTAAATCTAAAGTCTACATAATACATACATATACAAATACGCCGAAATCCAATATACAGTCGCACATACTAGGTACTTGGAGTATTGACATAAGGAAAGGCTGGTATTGACAAGGACCTCTGTAAACACAATCATTCTTGGAAATATTCTTTATAGTTCAGTCAGACGTATCATCGATATGGGCACACTGATTTTAGGCTTACTATAAGCTTCTGAAGCTGGACTTTTTCTTTGTGCTAGCTAGACTCATGTAGATATAGTGTAGAGCTCTGATACGCTTGCCAAAAGCAACAGTTTTCAACCAGATTGTCGCGGTACAT
Source organism: Trichoplusia ni (assembly GCF_003590095.1). Classification (NCBI taxonomy): domain Eukaryota; kingdom Metazoa; phylum Arthropoda; class Insecta; order Lepidoptera; family Noctuidae; genus Trichoplusia; species Trichoplusia ni. Next base: position 1,924,157 of record NC_039481.1, read on the forward strand.
GTATAGGTAAAACGGTGTGTTTGGTCTATGTATATAAATTTCTTTTTTAAGGTCATTATTTTTCGTCTGTGGACGAAAAATTCTGTCTTTTTCTTTTGCCAATAACGCATGTACCATTTAAACTGTACATGTACTGTAACCATTTAAATCGAATAATAAAATAACACGTCATATAAATATTGAAAAAAAAACCTATCATGGTTTAATTCATTTAAAAGTAATGGAAACGTTAACTTGCCAGAGGTGTGGTACATGAAGTTGCTATATGAATTAAATTTCGCTGTTTTGGTGAAAAAATACAAAGCAGGCAAAAGTGAAGTAATCTATATATATATATAAAAGAAAGTCGTGTTAGTTACACCACTTATAACTCAAGAACGGCAGAACAGATTTGGCTGAAAATTGGTAGGGAGGTAGCTTAGAGCCAGGAGACGGACATAGGATACTTTTTATCCCGTTCGACAGCGTTACCGTGTGACTTGACATGAAACGTCAGTCACTATAAAACGTGGTATAACAAAACGCAAATGACAGCTATGTAATGACGTATGGATTACTATGGATGACAATTTGATATTTGTAAGAAATCAATATTAAAACTACTTCTATCTATATATATATATATATATAAGAAAGTCGTGTTTGTTACAACACTTATAACTCGAGAACGGCTGGACCGATTGCCATGGTTTTTGATTTGTTGGATTTGTTTCCGTCCCGAAAACAGAATACATCTTAAAAACAATGAAAACTCGATATGTGTAATGAATACTTTCATTTCAATAAATGCTGATTTGTTTATTACATGTAAAACTTTTGTTGTCCATAGGGTGATACCAGGAGATCAGATAATAGTATTTCATGAGGGTTGTAGCTGGGGAGCACGAGGGCGGTACCAGGAGAGCACGTAGCCGTAGTTGATTAGGGTGATACCAGGAGATCAGATAGTAGTATTTCATGACCTTAGAGTAGGTAGCAGTCATGAAGGGATTACCAGTAGAGCAGTGAGGGTTATAGCTGGGTAGCAGGTACTGTACGCGTGAGAGTAGGGTGGGACCTTAGAGTAGGTAGCAGTCATGAGGGGATTACCAGTAGAGCAGGTAGCAGTAATACATGAAGGTGGTACCATTAAATCGGGGAATGGTAGTAAAAATCAAAAATAAACTAGATATCTATTGGCAGCACCCATGAGTTTGGCTCTAAGTTGCAGTAGATGTATATGAAGGTGGTTGCGATCTTGCTGAAGGGCCGCGATTAGCATAAAAAACTAATTCAATCGGCAATATTAGTAAATCATGTGTTTCTTATTTACAACCTATATACAACTTAAAATGATTACTTAAAAACAATCAGCAATATTATCATCGACTCTAAGGCGGTACGAAGTCCGCCGGGAAAGCTAGTTAATTATATTTTAATTATATACAACGACAAATGTACTTAGCACTTCATAAAAAGTATGATTTAATTGTATTTTGGCAAGAATTTCTCGCATGAAGTGCCAACGAGGCCAATATTACAAAAATACCTTAAGTTACTATAATTACAGGAGCTACTTAAAAGGATAAATATGATTTCTTATTGCGAATGTAACGTGTGTTGGCGCCAACATGATATTTATTATACACTGAAATTGTTAATGACTGCTGCAAAAAAGTGTTTTAAAAATATATATCTTTATATCTGTAAGATGAATGTAATGTGATAAGTGAAGCCGAAATTAATCACCTTTTATTAATGAAGAACATTAATTTCAAGCAAAGAATTGTCGAAAGTTCATAAGTCGTTTTATTTTTTATTGAGAAAGAAAATTTATGGCATTAAAATGTTTATATCCCATGCGGTCTGTTATTTTGACTACCCATGGGAAAAGTTAAAATATAGTTAGAATATCTAAAGCAATATAAAATGAACAATAAAGTTTATTCTGAAGAGCTTTCAGAGAGTTACGACCATGAGCTATGTACAAATCGTTTCGCAAATTTAATTTTGTTTGAATTCAATATTTTTGTATAGCGGCTTTATATAAACTCGGAGTTGCTTAATCAATTAAACTTATACAACGTACCGAGAGGTTTTTGTTCTCTCCCGATATTTATTTTTGAAATTTTAATTGTTGTTCTGACGACATTCAATATAGTCTACTCGTAAAAAGTCTTTCCTTGAATTGTCGAATGATGTTTCAAGACCCTGTTAAGTTTGCACTTTATTGGATAGACATTAGTAACTGTTAGAAACTGAAAGTAATTGCTTAAGTTAACTTGTCTGTGTTGAGTGTTCGTACTAAAACTAATCTTTAAAACACGTCGCACGAAGAAATCTTTAAAAAAAAAAAACAGAGTAAATCTTAAACTTTCAAGAACAATAAAATCGAATCTCATTTCGACACTTGAACAAAGAGTCACCTGACTTATCTACAAATCCCTTTTGGATTGAGCAGAGATATATTGCATCGAGCATTAAAAACATCCCTTACACTTGATAATAAATGGTCGCTATGTGCGATACGATTGTGAAATAAATCTGCTTTAAGAACGCCGGTTTGGTGCCTTATGGAAGCGTTGACCGTTAAAAAAAGAAAGAAGAAAATTTTCGTTCAATTTCGGACTGTAGGTTTTTGTATAATAAAGGATACGTATTTTTTAGTTTGTCCCGTAAACCTAATTTCGGACTTGAATCGAATTGGCTGATATTGGTTTGAAAACATTATTGTGAAGTTCAGTTCAAGATCAACATTGAGACAGCTCGTATATGCATAGTGTTAGATATATTTTATATTTAGTTTCCGAACTATAAAAATATCTGATTTATTGTTCTTAGAAAATATTATATTGGTATTGCTATAAAGTCAATGGTTCTGTCTGCTCTTATTTTATGGTATTATATTATTGTTTATAATATAAAATAAAATAGCATTATGTAGGCGATTTGTTTAGTCTATTAACCGATATCATGAAGTAATGTTTTGCTTGGAAGCCGTTTGTTTCCAAAGTAGGTACTGACCTAGTGTTTAGTTTATATTTTTTTTATTAAGCTACCGAATAAAACTGTTGCCTTTAAGACATGTGTAGTCTACCTGATTTTATTGTTGAGTAAATATTTGCTCGTAAATACGGTTAATTTAGTTCTTTCACAAACGTAGTACTACCGGAATGTTGAAAAAAAGAAAATGACAAAACATTCGTTTTAAATGTTATTTAACATGATATTTATTTATTTTCATTATGATTAATAACGTTGTTTCTCTTGTCACCAGGTTATGCACACTCCGGATAACTCGGCTCCGCGTGTGCGGCGCCCTGGGCGAGGCGGGCGGCGGCGCGGCCGGCGGCGCGGGCGCAGGCGCCGTCATCCTAGCGGCGCGCATGCACAGCTCCAAGCGAACGCTGCGGTCTAATGACATCGCTGTCCCACCCCTCGATGTCGAACTAGACCTCTGCTTTTCGCTACAGTACCCGCACTTTGTTAAAAGGGATGGTAACAGGTTCGTTACTTATATTTTGTAACTGTTAGAAACTGATATTCAAAATCATCAAGAAAGCTTTGTTGTTTCTAAAAATCCTTAGTACAGTTGTGCTAGAGTCACGTACGGCACAAGAGGCTACATGCAAATGCCAAAGTTTAAGGGTAATGGTTCCTCCCAATAGAAGGAGTCTTCTAATGATATATTTATAGGAAAATAAAAAGTATACAGCTATCAGTATAAGACTAGCAGGCTATTGCACACTTTTGAAGAAGTCTAGAAATTGAACATGTTCAGGAAGCTATGATCGGTTTACGGAAGAATAAATACTATAATTATAAAATTCACAAATTTTAGTTTTTATTCAAACAATTTGTCTGCGTCCGCGATTAAATAAAACCCAAGACAGTAGTAAAATCTTGAACACACTATAAACCGTCTCTCGTTATTAAGTCATTAATCTAGATTCTGAGTTATGTGCTGTTTGTTTATTTAATCCAGTCGTTAAATCTTTAATTTCCTAAAGTATTCATGTAATCCGGTCAAGGTTTACATTATTATTCATTTTTATTGTTTTGTCTAATGTTGTCGTCAATCTTTTTCTAGAATTATCCGTTTTAGAATACGTTTGCGTACGATCAATCAGTCACGTATCAATTTAAAAAGTTGAAATAAAGAATGAAAGTGAAAAAGTTGAAAAAAAAAGAATAGTCCGCTGATTCACAAATACAATAAGATGCCTAAACTCCTAATTGTACTTTACGCCCCATAATTACAATTAGGAGTAAGTATTTTAAAGGAACACCTTTCAAAGGTATGTTTATCATTATGAAAACAAGATTATTAAACGCTAATACTCAGGTTGTACTGTTACAAATATTGTTTGTTTACTCATTCTGTTAGTTGACAAGCTTAATATTTTTTTCACTGCGAGTATTACGTTTGGGCAGTACAAAACATTTTTACCTGTGGGTATAGTTTATAGAAATGAAATTAAAGTAATGTCCTAAGATAGATAAATAAATTTACTAAAGTAATAGTCAATACCATTTATGGCAGACAATTTCCTGCATCGCCCACGGTTTACAAATATAAGTGCTCGAATTGTATACACAGGTACTATGATATACGTCAGTCGTATAGGGATGTTATACTGGGAACAGAAGACTACCTACAATCTCTATGTAGCATGCCTCAGTTTTAAATCCCATGAGTAACTACAACTTGTGGCATAAAATTATATTTATGAGATTAACATTCGTGAGCCGGATTCATAATTATTTATTAAAAGTCATGCGTATGTATCAGAAAAGCCCGACTAGTTTCGGATCAAACCGGAGTCTTCAATAATGAGCTATAAATAAATAAATAAATATTTGCAATCAACTCAATTTGCAAATGCTTGTTTTGAGTCAGGGCATCTTCTTGCATGTGACTTGACCAAATTCTTTTTACTAATATACAATACAATTAGTATAAAAATATTTGTTTTTGTTTATTTTAAATACATGATACTAACACTGGTTATATGGACACATCTGGTGGTACAATACCTATACAGAAATTGACTACAGTCTGTTTATACGAGCACTTGAACGAATTATTATGGGATAAACATTTGAGACATAAAAATGCCGTAAAACTTCATATCACACACTGAGGTCCGAGAGGTGAAGTCTTTACGTCATTGTCTATTCAAGCTATTCGTGACCATAGATATAATAAAGGTTTTAGAATTTCCTTGTTAGAGTGGAAAAGGGTAGGTATATGTTTGCGAATGTATTAAACGTTATTTTGTTAAGGCTGCTCTTTCGTAAAAAGCTTGAAAAAAGCGTGCAGATGAAACAGCTTTTCGTCGACACTTACAGAGAATTTATATCTGCAAAAATAGTTAGTAATCTACATGATATGATACGTAATTTGGTTTAGCCATAATTTTTCTATTGGCATCACATAACAAGTAAAAAAAATCGCCAAATCACCTCCAATTCGTAGAGATAAGACCATTTTACTGCTTTATTTTTAATAAAAGAACATTAGAAGAAAATCTACTGCTTTGCAATACATAGGAAAATGATTTGGTTTGGTTACTTTTTAAAAATATGTCTGATTTCTATAATAACTATTTAAAAATGCGTCCCGTATAAATACTGCATCTATATCAAACCCGCACTCGTCCAAATGCACAAGGTCACTAGCGAGAATACAAGCCTTAACCTAACACAAAAGAGTTTTAGAGACAACCACATACTCGTATCTAGACCACATAATCGAACGCCTCATAGGTTAGGTTTTAGATTCCGCAGGCCTCTCTATTCGATTTTTTTTTTATCACTGTCAAATGCACTCATAATTAATCGATTCTAATCAATCTTAAATACGTTAACGATTTATCGAGACCATTAATATTTTAATCGATTGACGCAAATATTTACAAGCTTGAAGGCATAGTTAATGTTTACTCACGATAGAAATAATCTAGATTGTAAAACAATATTGAAATTGACCTTAAGGCTTAATCGAATTTGTAAGATTTCACTTTCGATAACTAGTTGGAATTAATGGTATTTTGATGAGTCCCTTTTAGTAAATTAATTTTAAGTGTTATTTACTATTTTACTATCTGATAAAGAAATTTGTCGTGCCTGCTGGGAGATTTAACTACTTTTTACACTGATGACCCTAAAACTTGATAACCCAATCGTGTGTTTTTGACTTTACCATTTTATACATTACAGTTTAACAGCATTCAAGGGGCCTTAGTCCTTTAGCTCCTGGGATCTTTGTTGCCTCATGTATGTTGTTAACATTCCAGATTACAAATCATGCTACAGCGGCGAAAGAAATACAAGAACCGCACCATCCTGGGGTACAAGACACTGGCTGAGGGCGTCATCAGAATGGACCAGGTTTGTATATAGACCATCAATCAAGGAGAATACTAAAATCACTCAAATTTTATTGACCAATTATACCAGCCATTTATACGAAGAATGATTGATTGACTGATGATTGATCACTGCGGATTAGCTATTCTAAATTCAAGTATTCGGAGTGTAGGTTTCTTTTTTTTCACATTCAGCGTATGATTTCCTTTCAGCGTATGTTTTGAATATCGCAGATGTTTTTAGTCTATGAAAGTCCGCGTGTGGTCTCAAGAAAAAAGAAAAATGAGATATTTAGTTTTCTCAATAACTCCGATGCATAAATACAAACGGTACACAATGTCTCTTAAGAGAATGAAAATGGTACAGATGCTATAAAAGAGCTATAAAATTATGATCTCAGTGTTTTGGAAGACGTAAAATATTTGGATTGATTCCTTGAAGGTCGCGGTCAGCCTGCGTCACGGGCTTGATGGATTGCTTTTAGTTCTTGAAAACAGACTTATTACTCAAGTGTGATGACTACATTCAATACTTCATGATATAGCTAGTTTGTTATTTAGGAATAGTTTATTCGTTCCCTTTAGTCTTGAGCATTTTTGTATTGGATTTTGTCATTTTTTGGTGGAGCCAAGGAATATTTCACTAGTTTTGATCTCTAGGATTGACTAACGAATGGATCAAAATATAGCCCGTAAACTTGTGTCAGGTTCGTTACGATATTACCTTTACCGCCTGTCGGTACTTTTTCTGGGATCAAACCTGCACCGCGGACGCATAAACCTTTACATAGAATCTCAAGGCCAGATCTATTTATTAACTACACCCAAAACATTAACAAATACAATTATGTAGCTTCATAGTACCTAATAGAGCCAAGTGTTACGTCGTCTGCAGTAGACCTTGCGTCACTTTTATGATTGCGTAAATTTTGCTTGCGTGCGCTCCCGCACTTCAAGATTTTTAGAACTAGCTTTGAACTTGACCGGACTTGACCTTGACTTCTGTCTTTTTCGCGATGTCGCGAACTTATCGCATGCGATGCGTATGTTGTGAATGCTTTACGGTTTTCGTCTCTTGCGTGTTACATTGTGACACATACTAGATCATATTAGACAGGCGTTTTCAAGACTTTGTTATTGTTTTGAAATATTATTTGAAACGAGACATAAGCCAGCTTATATTACAATATTGTGGCTTCGATATTTTCCACAAGATATTTTATTTCTTTTCCTCCCCATTGGCCGATCTCACTGCAAGGCAAAGTCTTCCTTCCATTCTTTAACTCTGTATGGTTTATTGTTTCATTTTGTGCATTCATATAATATAAGTATGGATAAAATGTATTAAAACAATCACAATCTATCTGAAACATCATTCACGCAATCAATATTTCATAAGCCCCTTCATCCCACAAGGATGCATCCACTAAAACACAGCATCTGACTGCGATGCCCGCCGCGCTAATGATTCCCTTAATTACAGCGAGCTCATTATCAAGGCTCGCAGGACGGCGCTACTAATTAGTGAGTCAGAGCTAAACGCGCGCCCGACGAGATACAAATTGTTTTCTCTTATTAACGTGCCGTTTTATAGTGATAGGGTAATTTCTGTTTGTTCTTTTATGGAGTTTTAGTGCGCGTTTTTGGTGTATTTTTCATGAATTCTAAATTGCAATGTTTTTATTTTTAGTCGGCCTAAAAATTCTCTTTCGTTAAGAGTATTCCAGAATGTAATTCCCAATTTAGAAAAAGCGGCAAGAAACTAATTAGGTTTAAAACTCCTTAGAGAGAAATCCCATTATTCATCAATTGTACCATCGGCATAAAATCGTTCCGTTTACAAAAAAATGAAATTTTAGTACCTACATGTAGAATCTTACTTACACCAAAATTGTATTTTTTTTTATTTTGCAGCCGTTTATCGGACTTACCACATGAAATAATAGAGCTACAGCAGATTTGATTATCTACCATCTAATTTACATTGCGTAAATTCTCGTATTTTGGACATTTTCCACTGAATCCCCATCAATTGGCTGACGATTTGCGGCAGAGTACAATCAGCTAGGGCACCACACATTAACTACTAATGGAAATTGCAAATGCCAGTTACAATTATGCAATAATTTCCGGTCATTGACCTGTAACTGGTTTTGCCATTATCGGACTTTAATGTACCGTGCGTATGTTGTGTTCTTATGTAGGTCAAACGTATATTCTGATTATGTCAATGCACGCAAACTCTGATCTCTATTTTGTTAAGTTTGCCATTTTCTATTTATTATAAGTGCGTCAGTAAAAAACATAACTACTTTCATCGCTTGAACTGGCTGAATATCCACTGCGATCATCAAATGCGAGAATTCGTATGTGTTTTGAGCAATTTTTTTAAACGCACGAGCCTAATTAGCCTATTGTTTTGGTTAGATTCTTATACCAAAGGTCGAAGGTTCAGTTCCCGGCCAGGACAAATATTTTGTGATGAGCGCGATCATTTATTTTGCATTTGGAAGAGAATAAGTATGTTTATCAATTGTCTAGATCCTATTTTACAAATTTTGATTAGTTTGAGGCTAGATAGCTTCGTTTGAACGTTATTAAATGTTACTAAAAATAACATTACTAATAATTTCTCCAGGTGCTTCAACGCTCAATGGACATGGAGTTGGAGCTAACAGGTGTGGGCGGGAAGGTCGGGGCTGCGGCCGGCCAGCCCGTCGCCAAGCTCACCATCACAGGCCTGGCCTCGACACCAGTCGACCACGACACTAAAAACAACAATACTTTACTCATTACTGGTAAAAACTGGACACTTATAGTGAGCTTTAATGTTTTTACTGTGTGTTTGTACTGTGACGGATTTTAATTAACCAAATGCTTCACTGTGGACTGCGTATTCAGACATATTAAGTGCTTTAGACTGGCCGAGACTGAAGTAAAAATACGTATACATAAATCTTCCTAAGAACAGAGACAAAAGTTTCAATACTTATTTTACCTCAGATAATTTGATCTGATCTCCAGGTAAAGCAAGGCTGTGATACTTTATTTTCCAAAATTCCTGGTTTGATACACAAAAGATAAATATTGAAGTTCTTTTCATCAACTGCATCCAAAGAAAATTCGAGAAATTATAATTTACATTCTCTTCTTCAATTCCCTGACATGTATTTATATATCTTTTCAGAACGCGGCTACTCAGACGAGGAAGAAGAAGGTGAATTCAGTTCTGTGGAGGAAGCTGACGACATGACGTACGGTGCGCCCGCCAGGCGGCGCGCGCATCGCCAGCTCGCCTTCAACAAGACAGACCTCTCTTATACCAAGGTAAGTTTAATATGGTTCTACAAGTCTTGTTCTCATTGCTCTGAAGATAAAAGTGTCTGTAAAGTGGTATACTGTTTAGCAATAATTTTTTGCCATATTTAATAATGGTGAAAATAAAATTATACTGATTTTTATAATAGGGGTACCTGTCTAATGGACAAAGGCTCTTTTGATTATTGGTATACTTGTCCGAATGCAGGATAGATATATACCAATCAATTTTGCATAAACATTTTAGGAAAGGTTTAAGAAATTAATATTTTGTTAAAATAATAAATTTTTCAATTATAATTATTATTAAATTACTACTTACCAGGTATACCATTTTACATATCTACACCAGGAGAGCATTATTAAGTATAACCTCTTTCGAATCGTATTTTCTTATTTAAAGTTTTTCTCCTTAATTGTAATTTTTGCTAATGTTAGCACTTAATATAAACTATTTAATCTAAACGAGGCAGTACTTAGGTGCAGTCATCGTACGAACAGTATAGGTAACAAAACTAGTTTTGTATAAACTTAGAAATAATAGCTAATTAATATTATTTACTTTAGTATTAATAGGTATGTTTTTGGGTAAAAAAGGTTTTACTCAATATTGAATTCTGATACAATAACAGTGAGGTTTATTTTGAGTTGGTTAAGATCGACTGATGACTGGGTTCAGTATTGAGTCAAACTCTCAGCCTGTAAACATAAAACCACAGTAATATTAATATATCCAATTGTGAATAACACTCAAGAAATTAGTGAAATAAGTAATATTTTTAGACTATGAATCAAAATTATATGACTGCATGTTTTATGCTTTGCTTAGGGAGCTTCATATTTATCATGTTTTATCATTTACAGGCCGATATATAAAAAACAATTTATATTATAATTTAAGACTTTTTATTAAATATTTTAATAATTTATATTTTATTTATAGCTTATATATTTAAGTAGAAGAAACTCAGCGTTGATAAGCTTGTACGTAATAGGCGTTGCATTGCACGCAGTTGTCCCGTTCTCGCGACTTGAGCTTCATGGAGCGCGAGCGAAAGAGACAGAGCTATATACACTCTAAGGCGAACGACAGGGACAGCGACAGTGAGCTAGAAAACGCGGCCGCAAAGCGCAAGGGCAGCCGCGGGAAGCTTGCGGTATGCGCACGCACGCTTTCATACCAATCCTATGAGAATAGAAATTATACAAACAAAAATACTTATATTTTTCCTTGGAAACCACACTAACATGTTAGGATGTCTGTCTATACCTATACTTTACATAAACTTACATTTTCTCTGGAGAATTTTTAATTAACAATGTGTGTTTCTGCACGACTTTGGTTTCGGTGTTGTCAACCCTAAATAACTACTGTCAATCACTTTATGTAAACCTTCATAATTTATATGTATGTTCTTGTATTAAATACTAAGAATTTTGCCGTCCAATCTGGATACTAACTGTGGGGTTTAATCTTCAAAATTATACTTAATCTGTGATGAGGCTGAAGGGAGCTCTTACCATATATATCTATAGTTTAAAAAAGGATAATATTTTCCAGTAATATTGACAACTTATTATGATTTCTATTCTCATACTAGTAGTTGTGTGTTTTCTGTAAATAGATTATTGTCGCATGCCTTGAGTATACATTTAGTAGTTTTTTCCATTATATACTTATTATATTTTAGAACATTGTAACGTAGTATTTAATAGACATGTATTAGTATTTCATACTTTTCTCTTTACTTATAAAATAAGAAACAATTTCTGCGGGGACTATCCTGTCAGTCTTTCCTATTTTCAATGTTGCATGACTGTCAACCTTGTTTTGTAAGTAAGAGAACATTGGCCTTGTATCTTCTTGAGTATGTAGATGTATTTTAAATATAGCCAACTAAAGTACAGCTGTAGACTTCAGGAAAACCACAAGAGAATTATTAGCGATAGCAAAATGGCGGTCACTTACAGTCGCAAAAATGCAGATCCCATAGCTGTTCATTTATAAATTATTAAAGTTTCATTTTGAGCGTTTTTGATCGAGAAATTTAAGTTTTCCATATTTTCGCGATCCCGCCGCGTTAGCTCATGATTAAGAACTCCGGTTGGGTCCGAAACTAGACGGGCACTCACATCATTTGATAATTTAAATTTGCCTCTCGTAAAAATGCGTACATGTGGATGATCTGCTCCGCTTATTAAGCTCTTTAAACAGGACTGATGCCATTGTTGAAGCGAGACAGCACGATGCCCTGCTGTAGAACTTCGTCTCGCTAGCACTACGGTAGCCATGCTTGATTAGCTCACAGTACAAGTTCTAACTCTCTTAGTTTCGTACTCATATTGCCCTGAACATAATAAAAGCCATATATTTTAAGTGTAAACATTACGTCCCGTGCCGGTAGCTTATCGTATTAGATTAGATTACCGCAGAAGACAATTTTCCTCATTATCTAAAAGTCCATGGAGGTGAAAACTGTATGTATTTTAGTGAACCTTGTTTGTTTGTGAGTCTGCCTATGTGATTGAAACTAACGATGTTTAATAATGTTATTTGTATTGATAAACCTTTCTTATAAGACCTGTCTGAATAAGAACGCTTTCAGAAATTTAGAATATTTTTGTAATTTGATTGTCAAGTGTCAAAGATTTGATGTCGGCAATTTTAAGTTGTGTTTATCAATACGTTTGAGACCTGAATGAAATTCTTTGGTGTTCTTCTCCTAGTGGTAAATGTTTTATGAAACTTGGGCCGAGAGTGGCTCCTACTGTTGGTTGTTTCACAGAATAATGGGAGTGTTCTAAAGCCTTATCTTCGAATTCATATCTGTATTTACTTTCCGAATTACGGCAGTGATTCACGTTTGCTTTGTCTGCGGTATATTGTTGTTTACATTTTCTTTTATGATAAAAAGCGAGATAATGTTACATAGCATTGAAAACACTTATGAAAATTTTAAATCAAAATGTACTGGACGTAGTATAAAAATAAATTTCAATGATTTTAGTTAGTTCATTTCACATGTAATCTTAGAACGAACCCGTCATATGTAATGTATCAATGTCATTAAAACATCACAGGGTCATCATAATCGGTGATTAATTAGCTCATCACTATTAGATTCAGAAAACATTAAATAAAGCCCCGCAATAACAAATGAACACAAAACACGGGCACAACTTAACAAACCAGTATCAAACAACATAGAGTTACAATTACAATGTTGCGTGTCGTGTTACAGCAACGCAACTTGAAGCAGAAGTTCGCAGCGCTGTTGCGGAGGTTCCGAGTGCCTGAAGAGATGTCGGAGCGCGGCGCGGCGCGAGACACGCATCACGCGCAGCACGATATCGATGAATTGTTCCAGGTTAGTGTTGTGTAACATGTTGCTGCAACTATTTGACGTACAGACTACGAATTTATGGTATAACTGACATTTTGGTATCAGAAGCGAGAGAACCTCTGTGATTCCGTTGAAAATAAAATTATATACAAAACTTGCTCATTATCAGCACTACATAAAGTTTACAACAAATAATTGTTTTAGTACAATACACCAGAGCTACAGATCACTTTACTAAAAATGCAATTTCCTAAATATCATTACTAAACTATTCTGCTCATAATCTCTCAGGAATTAGAGTCTTTATCATGCGGCGAAGGTGAAGATTCAGGGCCAGACCAGATGGATACCATCAGCATTGGGTCCACCCCCAAGCCCTCGCTCAGGCCGTTCTTCAGCAGCTCCCGAAGCCTCGCCAACCAGGACCACCACAGGCATTCCAACGGTACGTACCTAACTGTAACGCATTGTCAGGAATTATAATAATGTTGCCTAGCTCTTGGTCTAACTTTGAAAGATTGTAAACATTATTTTCCAAATCAACTTTACGAATCTTTGTGATATTGTATTATATTATTATTGTGTAAATTTCTTTTTTTTAATAAATATTTTTTTGTAAACCGTTCTTTTATTTGATTTCCCTTTTGGAACCTTTCAAAATTTGCCCTTTAAACACAATTCAATGTTTGGTCTTCAAATATAGACCAGGAGCTGCACGTACACATGTATAGTCAATCCCATTATTTATAACATGAATATAACTAGTGTATGAACAATATATCAGTAACAGTATTAATTGCCTGAGCATCGAAGCATACATTCGAAGGCAGTGCATTGTGTGACGTTAACGCTTAACTTTTGTTTTGCTTACATACATACTGAAGTAACGATACATTGAGATATTTTTGTTTTGTTTTGTAACGCTGTGTGCATTAGATTAGTTTTTGTGTGAGGTGGAATACACGACCAGATGACACGAACTTTGTTATTGACTCTAGACTTCTAAATAACTGAGGCAATGCCATGGAATATGAAGGAAAAAAATCACTTTCCATTTGTAACTAAACAATTTAATAATATTTCACTATAAAACCTAACAAAAACCACATTACAAGTACAAAAATCAAGTTGTTATATTTAATATCAACTTGTACAAAATACTTGGTGGCGGTATTCCACGTTGCACGTGTGTGTACAAGGCGGCGCATGCGCGGTGGTCCGGCACGCGAGCGTGGCCAGCGGCGCCGAGCTCAGCGCGCTGCGGGAGCGACACGTCAGCACGCTGCCGCTCACAGGTACGCACTGGCCGCCAAGAACCATGGGGACGGACTGGGAGACACTGGATGTAGGGAACCGGGACTAATCACGTCACGTCACGTCAATGGAAACACATAAGTAGATCTACTGCATCTAGATGTAGAATGATGAGTTTTACAGTGAAGAAGACAAAATTAACACTAATCCCTTGCTTGGGTATGGAATTACAATGGGGAAACTTGGGGATCTTTTTTGATATTCTGGCTTATGTCAATTTATCTGGAACTGTCGAAGTGTATGAATAATAATAACAATACATTTTTGGACAGTCTTCCATGTTTTGAAAGGATCTAGGATAAAGGTGTCATTAACCAATGAAGTGACGTTTATTGTACTAAGAAAATGCTCGTTGAATGAACTCTATATATTTTGAATTGTATCTTACAAGTGTATCGTATCTGGCTACGCCGATCGATCGATCTACGCGGCGTAACTTAATAGAAAAGAATTATCAAATGGGAGTAATTATCTAACCATAGCATTAGTAGAAAAATGCTAGCTACTTAGAGCACCATTTACCTAAATCTAGTTGAAATAGGGTATAATTATCTCCGGAGCTAGAAAAAATATCCGATTCCGCTGTCCCTAGTCACGACTTAGGCTTTTGGAGGTTCATACTTTTAAGGTACTTTCCAATGAAGCGAAGATTTGCGTAGCTAAACCGATTAAAAAGTCTTTTATCTGTGTATAAGCCAAGCTTTATTGCCTTCTATAAGTACAAACATATCCTGATAGAAAGTTTAGACATTGGTATACATTATATCCTATAGAGACGAAGTCGTAAAATGGCATGAAAGGTTGATATGGAGTATGAAAAAGACATGTCATGTCAATGTCTGGTATTAATTATAAAGAGTAATGCGACCTTATTTGATTGAGATTGTGAATCTAACTTACCTACAATACATAAAACTTACACTCAACATTTTCTTAAGGTGATCTGCTGTAGCCAACGAAATTCAACATTTCCTCAAGTATTTTGCTCCATTATTGTGATGATTCTTCTCAATAGCAAAACCTTCTGTCCTGCATTTGTAGCCTCATTATGAGGCTAAGAACATTTTCCAAGACTTTTTGACTCCGAATGAGTGTCAACAATTTGCTCCAAAAAATAGCCTATTTCTGGAGTTATGAAACAATTTTGAATTTCGCTGACTTCCGCAACCTTAAAAATCTATTTTTATTTTAGTTCCTCGTTTCCGATCTATTTAAGTTCGTCACAATCTCTATCAATATTATTTTGATACTATTAGCAAGCTTCTGTCTGTTTTATGTTATTTACCACTCATTGCTTACCTTCACCTAACGCTACAACAAGTAGCACGATTGCATGGTTTGAAATTTTTAATTATTTTGAAACTTGATCTTTTCATACAAAACTATACAAATGTTAATAATGTTTTTCTTTCAGGAGTAGCTTATATTTTTATGTTTAGGAATCGTAGCAAAGATTTACAACTTAAAAACAACTTGGTATCCGGAAAACATTTATTTTTGTAAAATGGGTTATTCGTGAAACGGTACAAGTTACCAAAAACTCACCACTCCGCTTGTTTTGTAGAAGAGGGATCTTTGACCTGCAGAATGACAGAAATGACAAGAGAATAAAATAGGAACTGATTTTTATAAGGGTACAAAAATCATTATTTATCTTTGCTGCTCACATTAGAAATCAAACAAACTGCTGGTAAAAGTGAGACATACAGAATCCCACAATCCATAGATCTTCAATTCCTATTAGTAGACTAGCAGCAGTACTACTCACTTTATGGTGGTTTGATATTAAATATGAATATGTTACTGTCACCTTAGCACCATGTAACCGAGTTGTACCTAATAATTATGAGTCCTAACTACCTAATACTATTTCATTCGCCATGGCTTCATATGTTAACGGTACCTTATGACGTCAGAATCCGAAGTGATCCGAAGTTCGGCGGGTGACGAGAGAGCAAGCGACGGCAACAGCGATGGCGACGCGACTATCGATGCGCCCGTGTCCGGCGCCTCTGTATCTAGCTCGCCACCTAATGAGACCAAGGTGAGACTGTTTTACCGACCGGAGGACAAATGAGTCCGTCTCTTGTTATTGTGAATTTGGTTGGGATTGTTTCTTTTAGCGTAAATCCTAGTGGACTTTATTTGATAAGACTATAAGACACTAAATTCTAATTTTAGTGTGACGTAAATATTTCAGAGGAAAATATGTTTTTACTTACTTTCTATAGAATATAAGATAAGCATGCTCTTGATTTGAAGGAAAACGTAAATATATCGTTCAAAAGTAAAGAGTTTATTTTCTAACATCTAAGACAATTTGCTAACACAGCGCCATCTATTGCATTTTTTCTTACTCCTATAACAATAACCACTTTTCTACAGGACGACAAGCGGTCCCGGCTGTTCCGCAGCGCGACGAGCGGCAGTAACCTGACTCCCGGCGGCGGCGTCACGCGCAAGAAGAACTCGCTCGTGGTCGGCGCCGACCGGCCGCTGTCCGTGCACGAGCTGCCCGCGCAGAGCCCCACCACGCTAGAGGTAGGTAGACTGACACTAGCTATTATCATCCTTTGTCACGATTATATTTAAATTGTGATATTATTAAAAGGAACTGATGAAAAAGGACTTTTTGAACGGCTGTTTGACAAAAAAAGTTATATGATTTATAACTTTATGGAAAGAGAGACTTAATTGTACATAAGGCCAACTGCCTGCGCAACTTAAACTTAATAGTAATTCATTAATAACACTAGAATATTCACATTTAACATATTCCCTTTGACGCCATCTATCAACAGGTTTCCATGCCATCAAGTCTTGACAAACATCCTAGTATTATGATTTCACAACAAATTCTTACTTGAAACTTTTATGCAACAGTCTCGACGCACATGGGCGGAGCAGGTATCGCGCCTGCTGGGCGAGGAGGCCGTGGGCCCCGAGTGCGTGGGCGTGTGCGCGGGCGGCGCGGGCGGCGCGGGCGCGGCCGCGGCGGCGCTGCACGCGCTGGGCGCGCCCGCGCTGCTGGCGCCCTCTGCCGCGCCGGACCCCAGGCCGCTGCTGCATGCGCTGTACTCCAGAGCTAAGCAGTTAGTAGTATAATATTTAACGATATTTGAGGTCATGGATATTTGTAGCTGGATCTATAATTGTTGCCTAGACTATAGAGCCGTCGCTTTTTAGAATTGATCCATATTTAAGTAAAAATATGTGAGCTTAAAGTTTAACTCACAATCCATATTAAAGGAGACTATTTCAATAAATAGCCGCCCTGGGTCATGCTGATTCCTAATTTTATACCTTATTTTATGAACGTCATATGGCAGATTGCCGCTCTAGAACAAGCACTTTAATGACTCGTTAGATTCTTGTATCATCTTTAATCTACAATTAAAAGAAAATGATCTTATCTAATTACATACAACATCTACACTCTGCAGGAGTTCCCGTCGCTCCAACATCCGCGTGGCGATCTGCGGCGGAGACGCTGCCGCCAGCGCCGCGCTGCGGGCTCACGCGGAACTAGCCGCGCGACGACCACACGACGCGCCTTCCGTGCGGTTCTACATCATACCTATTGGTGAGTTATAAACATTTATCATATATGATAACGTTATTATGTTAGCTAGCTAATGAAGCTATATAAAGTCTGCCCAGATCTTACTAACTACCCAGGATTTGACCGATAATGAAATTGACTAACAACGTCATCATCAAAGCCTTTTCCCAGTCAGATAGGTAGACGCTTCTTGTACTTGGGTGGTACTTAGGAGCATCCGATTAGACTCTAATCTGACCCCAACAAAATTGGGAGAAGGCTTTGAGGATGATTTTCATTAGTCTCCCGTTCTACTTTGCTGTACGGCCGGCGGAGGGTCCTAAACTGTACCTGCGAGAAAATTTTCCCACAAAATTTTACGTTGTGGAGATAAACCAAATCCTAGCACCAATAATCTGTATGGTTCATCCCGATTCACTAAAACCTTTCAACAAATCACATTTTCGCAGGTCCCAGCGTAATAGCGCGGCACCTATCAGCGTCGGACGGCGCGTACGCCTCGTTGTTCACGAGTGACTCGTGGGCGAACATCTGCGAGCGCGCCGCCGACGGATCCGTGCCCGATGCCTCCGAGATGACGTCACGGATCGGCAGGTAAGCCGAATTATACCTTAAAGCTTGGGTTTATGGTCTAAATTGGGTTTTTTGTTAGAACAAGACAGACAAAAATTAACCTTAACATTTTCAATCATTTATCCAAGAAGCTTAATTTATCTTGAAGGCCTCGGAAAAGAGACAAAATATTGTTGCATCAAAATCAAAATATACAGACAGAATGTGGAAGAAAGACAGCTATATTTTCTACCCAATCTACACATGTATGATCTACTTACTGTACACATTTAAAGTTGTTGTCGTTTCTAGGTATTTAAACAGCATCGGTCCCGTGAACAACGTGCCGATCGGCGAAGCCATGGTCGCGTACAGAGACAAGGCCGGCGACGAGGATTCTAGTCAGACGTTTGTGCCCTTCATAGCGGTGAGTTAAACAAACGTAACTTTAGTTTAAAGAAAAAGAATTTCATCGTCGTGTCGGGGCTAGTTAAACATTCAATGAATAGGTAAAAGACACCCAGCCTCAAGACAAGTTATCGTGAACTACACAAACGCTTATGGGTATGGCTTAGTGACTTCAATTCGCACTCTAATGACCTCTAGGCATCTTAAAACTCGCTTTCGTTGAAAATCTTTTTTTGTTTTACGATATTTTCCTGTGGAAGGATTGGGGAAGGCCTTTGTCCAGCAGTGTGACACAGTGGTCTAGAAAAAAAAAGATATTTTAGACACAGATTTTTCTTGCATTCAGATAGAACGTGATTTTTTTAACTTCGTTGTCTGGACTGCTTGTAATGCCACTTCTTAAAACAAGCATTATTTGTTCGTACCAGGAGGTGCGTGTAGGCTGCAGCGAGGGCGGCGTGTCATCAGTAGAGCTGGACGAGGGCGGGTCCCCTCCCGCGCGGGCCTCGCCCCCGGCCACGCCCGCGCCGCACGCGCTTTCGGGCATGCACGTGCCCGACCTGTCCGCCGCGCCGCTGCCGCTGCTGGCACGCACCGAGCCACTAGAACTGCAGCTCGATTACTGGCTGGTATGTACGCACTAACACACATAAAAAGATCTTGATACCGTCGGTCCAAGTATGGGTGACCGTCTATGACAACAGTAGTTCCTCCCGGAAAGCACGATCAATTCATCGGCCTATCCTTTTCCCAACTATGTTGAGGTCAGCTTCCAGTCTAACTGGATTCAGCTAAGTAAGTTTGACAAAGAGCATCTGCCTTACGCCTTAGATTACCTGGGCCACACGAACTCTTAGTTAGATTGGTTTGAAGTTGGTTTCAAGCTTCTGACTACCCGTAACGACTGTCAAAGATGTATGTATAACAGCCGGGATCCACAATTTAACGTAGATTTCGAAACACGGAGAGACTTGTTACGACAAAGATGGTCCCCATCTACGGTCCAAACGCGTCAAGCGTAGCTTAACCTGTGATCGATTCACTTAATGCAGTTATAGCCTATCCACGATAAATTGTGGCTGTTATTTAAACATAATTGAAACTCTTTATGGTTTGTTGAGATCGAGAAAGTCTTAAACCCGCACTCTAATACCCCAAGGTACCAGGCCGGCAGACAGACGGCACGGACAGCAAGGTGACGGTGAAGGCGTCGTTCCGCGCGTTACACGTCACGCGACAGAACGCGCATCTGTGTATCACTTACCTCACTAAGGAGAAGAAGCAAAAGAGTAAGTACCTTTGTCTTGAAAATAAGTTATTTAAGAAAGTCAAAATAAAATTCATGAGTGCATAGATAGCCGAGTGGTTGAAGACACCACGCCAAACCCATTGTACGCGACGTCTGCCGGGTTCAAACCCCACCTAAAACAGGCATTTGAGCAACCCACGAACCCTTTTGCTGAGTTTGGGTTTCTTTGTGCATGTTTGTGACTTGAATGTTTGTGAAATATCCCGCGATACAAAGATTATATTTTTTAAATCGGATGTAGAAAACCTCACATCTCAAACAATCGTATTTTTGTTTAGATATGGGCGGCTTAAATTATATAATTTGCTTTCAGTAATGCGGTTAGGCAAAAAGAAAGAGAAGACAGGTGAAGCTGAAGTCGGTCGCGCGCAGACTGTGGATGGGGTCGCGCGACTTATATGCTCCGCAAAGAGTTCGCACAACGTGCCGCTCAAAGGTAATATGAAATAAAAAAAAACACTAAAAAGATACGTTACTTAAGTTTCCTGATTGATATGTACTAAACTGTTATTTTTTATTTGCAGTATACATTGACGGCACAGAACTGAACGGCGTGAAGTTCTTCCAGCTGTCGACGCAGTGGCAGACGCACGTCAAGACGTTCCCGGTGGCCACCTGCGGCGCGCCGCTGGCCCCGCCCGAGACCTAACCCGGCCCCGCCCCCTCCCGCTGGCCACGCCCACTCTAGTTCGTGTCCCCTCGGCTCTCTCCGGCTCCGCTCGGGATCGCGACGCTTTGCTACGAAACGAGGCTCTAATGTTCGTCGCCACGACGAATTGTAAAACGTTATTTTAAATTATTACGCTGTCGAGCTGCCATGATTATAGCGTGCGCTTTTGTTATGTACCTTGGATTCGTTTCGCGTATCAATTTGTAAATGTATTCCTGTAGCGTAGTGGCCATATAATCGCATGCTGTATGGTTTGTGTTGTTCAAGCTACATAATGAAGGCTCAAACGCGTTAACTATATCGTCATAGTCATTCATTAATTAGTTATCGTATTTAATATATAATGTAGTTGTTATCTGTGTACTCAGTATATATCGAGAAATAATGGTTCGTGACATTTCCAATACGTGTATGTTAATTAGGTTAGCGGTGAATGTAGTGTTCGCCGAAGGTGTGCGTGTTGCGGTAAGCTTTGCCGAGTTTGTATGAAATTTTACCGAATCTAAGCTTGCATGTTCGTCTAAACGTCGCCGAAGCCTGTCGTTGACTAATTGTCTTGCACCGGGATCGGCGAATCTTGTAGTATGAGCTATGGTCGGGAAGTTTGTATTTGTGAGTGTAGTAACATGTTATTCGAACGAGTATCGTCGGCACATATCAGTATAGGTTCGGTTCGAGTGTTGCGCGCGATTTTATTTTTGATCTGTGATTCGTGAATGCAGTTTTTTTAATATCGTAAGGCAATGGAAACGCGTTGTTGCAGTCATATTTTTGTGTAATTTTTATATAAGTGCAGCTAATAGTGCGGTGTTTATAATTTTGTACGTCGTAGATGTTTTCAATGAAATGTAGATTTTACATAAACGATTAAATGTTTTTAATTTTAAAAGATATTATAGAGATTATAACTAATATCTTCCTTATAAATAACCTTGCATCCTTATAAGTCTTCGATTCTTACTTTGTGACCAAGCCAAAATTTTTGATAGTTTAGTCCTGTATTGAAATTCGAAATTAATTCCGAGCCAATTTGGGAAGTTATTTTCTATTTCGGCTAGTTTAATTTTGTAGCGGTAATCAGTAGAGGGCGTTAGTAGTACACCCTGCAGGCCAACGACTGTCTCATGATATCATAGGGTTATAAACTATATTCTCAAATTTTACATATACTATGTGTAATACTTAGATATAGCTATGTGTGTAATTCAGGTAATGCGTGTGTGGAAGTATGTCGGTGTGAGCAGAGTATGGTGCAGTCTCGCATTGGAATTTCGACTTTAGTATTAGAGCTTACGGTATGTTTTTCAGTGCGAGATTTCGCCATAGAATTGGAGATTGTATGAGTGACTGAGGTTTGGCACATCTCGATATTCTGTTGTTGTTTATCGATTTTAATGAAATTTGTAATCGAATAAAAAATGTGTACCTGCAACTATCGAGATGTAGTCATTATACAGTAATATAGGACTTTCGATAATTTTGGTCTTAGAATAATTATTAAAAAATATATTCCTCAATCATTAAAAATATATTAATCAATTTTTATCTAAGAAATAACACGTTGTGTGCATACACACAAAAATAACAAACAATGTGTACGAAATTGGCTAGTAAACGATAGTTGCCAATTAAAAACACTAAAAAACGAATTAAAATTGCCAAATTAAATAAATAATAATTTGGTTTAAAACTGAGGTATCATAAAATGGTCTAAGACCAATAATATTGGGAGGACTATATCATTGTTACAAAGGGACATACCCCACAAATAATTGGACAATAGTTCGCGTATTAATAAATGTACGCTTTTTCAGAGTAATAACACTTTATTAAATGTACGCTCCTAGCATAAGACGTGTTATTATAGCATTAGGCCTGTTTACCGTTTTAAATCTAACAGTATGTCATATTCAATAATAAGTGGCTTGTACTGACATGTTCTGTGTTGCCCTATCAAAAAAATACTGCATTTTAAGGCACAACTATTAAGTGGTGCGTCTATGAACACAACTGTTGGGAGGTGAATGAAATTCAAAGAGGTTATAATGCTTGAGGTGATAAATTCATCCTTAATCAGAAAATATTATATTTCAAACAGAACGTAGGTAAGTCACCTACCCCGACTAGGCACTATATCTTACAATGCTAGCGACTTGTCCAGTAGTAATAAAATAAACGGTTACAGAAAATCTTTGATAAGTAAAGCTATCATCATTTAAATGATATTGATAACGAATAATAAAGAGCACAAGGAAAACAACCGTCTAGAACATTACCCCCCTTCTATGCAGTTGGGTAAAAAGGGTGACTAGTGGAAAAAAAACAAAATTTTACCCAAGACAAATTATAAACTGAATTAATGAATGTTTCATCTACATAATTTCAACACAGACTATGTTAGGACAAGTCAACAGTGTAAAATAACGTCAATAACAGTTATAACGGATACACAGCAATCTAACTTGGTTTAATTTTACTAAACTACTCTCTAATACTCAACTATCTCTTACTCAGCTAAGCACTTCAGTGGATTTTGTCTCTCAAAATAGATAACTATGATTTTAACATACGATGTTGCCTTTTGTCAAGTCACTGTTACTAGAAATAATTGGGTGTTCAACAGCCTGGCACCTAACAAACACTTGGCAACTAAATGTGTAGTTAACTAGCTTTAGCCTGTGGCTTCGCCCGCGTAATTGATGGTTATTGTGGCAAACAGACGTGGATTTCTCGTTCTGAAGTGTAAGCTATCCCTATCCCAGATTGAAGTCGGTCCAGCAGTTTCCTAAAACAGTTCTAGATACTAGATAGCCCAGCAGAATTAACTTTACATTGATAATATAAGCATGGACTTGACTTTTCTGCATGAATAAGTTATATTTGAGAGACATAATATATCTGTCTAGTGAAGTGTACCTCTGTACAGGCATTATAGTTTTAACGTTAAATAAATATACTACGTAGTTCCTCTTCGTCACGATCGTAATTGCTTATGTAAATTAGAGCTAAATACAATTTCAATACGAGTTATATTGCTGTGTACCCACACGCTTGTATGTTGTAATATTTTAAAGTAAATAATGAGCATCTTGTTCAAATTATTATTCTCGGGTCTAGTTATAATATGGGGGATTACTGCAACATCTTAGAGTGATTGTTAGGCATGTGGAAGCAAGACAGCGCGCTACATGAACGTAGAGCGCCGTCCCGTTTTCACAACTGCAATAATTACTTGTAAGATTGGTATTCCCTATGATCCTTATTTTGAATATTCCATCAAATGAGCGGTACAGACTATACATACCTAGTTAGACATTTTCATATTTATCCATAATAAAATATAATAATATAAATATTAGAATCTGTACACTGATTTGTCTATCAATAGATTTTTTTTTATTTTATAAGGAGACTTCATGGTGAAATATTAGTTTTACTATATTTATATTAATGTACTGTAAACTTCATAATATACCTACCAAAGTATTTTGAAACCCGTTGTAGGTCTTATGAAGTATCAAAACCAATTCAGTTGTGAAAGTGATGCGCCCTATCTATACTCCATTTGTTAAGGTACTTAAAAAAGTTTAACAATCTTGGTCTAAAAATAAATCGAAACTAAAAACAAGTATAATTTAATGCAACAATAATAACCGAATCAAATATATCACTGAAATAAATCACTCGTTTATTTGTTTTATATGTTGGTATAAAGAGATACACCAAGATTTGGATTATATAATATATTTCTTTTTACTTTTTTGAGCACCTAAATAATTGCCACTCTGTCTCTTATAATATAAAGAATAGTTCACAATCAGTTTTAAATCTCATGCTTTCTTTACTCTTTCTAATAAGTAGTAAAAGACTTTATACCAAAGTAAAAAATAAACTTCTATCTAAATTAATATTGAGCCATAAAAAGTCTCCTATGCTTGAGTTATTATAGTGGCCTAGCCAGACGAATCCATATAATGACATTATCTTATATTTAAGTATTAATCATTATTATGTTTTAATTCTTTACGTTATTTTGTCAAACATGCGACTCGGGTTGTTTTATGAAAGTTACATGTTTAATCATTATGCAGATGTATGAGAGAAATTAAGAGAAATATTGTAAAATAGCAATTGAAAAGTGAAGCGATTTCACTGTTATTCGAAATGTTTAAAATCAAAATTACTACGTTGTCTAAAATATATCCACTTGTTCTGCCAAATGCGCAGTGTAATTTCATAGACAAATCTCAGAGTTTGCATGTTAAAGATTTTTATATTGTAACATAATTATATTTAGGGTGAGGATACATTGAGCCAGAGGCGACATGGAGGACTACCACAACATCTTAAAGCAATATTGTAACAAATTGTGGAAAAGAGACGACGATGTCCTGTGACATGCCGTCTCGCTCTGACACAGCAATTATAAATTACTCTATGAGGCAGTGGACAGCCCTCTATCTAGTACACTTCCAGTTATTGACTCGGTAACGTGTAACACATGACCTCGCCCGTAAAACTATTATTTTGATCTCATTACTGCTAACTGATTGATTCATTTGGCACTTTTCTTTATAACAATGATGAGACTAAAAATTATTATTATTTATTTTCCAAATGTGCTTATAAGCAACATACGTCATCGACGATTGTAATGTATTATTTGTAAATTAATCATCACAAACTGTTTTGTCCATGTCAAATGGACAAACAGACTTTATATTAGTTTAATGGAAAGTTCATTTAAGTTGAATAAATTAGTACAAAAATATCCTACATTTTATGTTTCATTAACAATTAATTAATTCAATTCAATGCATTCTTCATAAAAATGCAAAACAGACTGTGCAATAATGTGAATGTATCTTGAAAATATAATGTTCATTTGTTTTGACTCAAGTCAATCAAAATATGATTTCATTACG
Source organism: Trichoplusia ni (assembly GCF_003590095.1). Lineage (NCBI taxonomy): Eukaryota > Metazoa > Arthropoda > Insecta > Lepidoptera > Noctuidae > Trichoplusia > Trichoplusia ni. Next base: position 1,949,909 of record NC_039481.1, read on the forward strand.
ATATTTTTAAGTAATGTGATGAGATTTATTATTTTATCATAATTTGCAAGTATAATTTGTATTTATTGTACAAATAAAATTTTTGCATTAAAACAAACTTGTATTTTTTTTTCAACATATTTATTTGTTCAACATTTATTAAAAATATAATATAAACTTTTTGTTAGCCTCATAAGAAAAGGTAACTATTTCAATAGTTTAACCTGATTGTTAGTTTGCTGAAAACAGATTTGATACAAGAGTCAAACAACACTCCTAACATTAACAAAACTTCATAATTTTTTTTTTTCTAGTCATCTAGCATTGTAATATTAGTTATTAAATAAACAAGAAGTTTTGTGTCAGACAAAAAAAAAAAATTAGGCACACTTGTAATAAATTGAATAATTGAGCTTCTATATATTTTTATATTCTAACAAATATGATAAATATAAAATTCATCATTTACAACTTATTGCTAATTAAATGTAATACTGCACAAGTATAGTTACTTATTTTGATGATAATTCACATTTGTGCTTATAATGACAACAGTTTAAAAACCTTCGAATATTAAAAATTGGTCCCTTAAACCATCTTTCCCTCCAATTCCTTCTTCAGGTAGTATATAGACCAGTCCATCAGCTCCTTTCTTTGGTGAGAACTCAAAGAGGTTCCTATTACTGAGGGTTAGATCTCGGAGGTCCCATACAGCTAGGTATTTGGACTTTCCATGTTTGCACAGGACAAAGACATTTTCCATGTCCATGTCATATTTTTCCCCAGGGTCTTCAGGTATTATGACTCCACAAACCAGGGTCCAGTGGGCAGTGTGGCCATTCCTCAAACATGGTGAATGATTGGCATCTGCATCATAACTGTGACTAGAGTTAAGGAATGTTGTAAATCATAAGTGTTAGATAGTGTAAAAGATAATGTTTAAACTTCTGCCTATATCAATAAAACATTTTAAAATTGAATAGCTAATTTGCATATTTCTATGAAAGTATCCAAGTGCAAAAAACTATTGCTTTATCTGTATACCATTCAGAAAATGTGTTTGTGTTTTTTTTAAAAGGATACGGAACTAACAATACAGCACCATTATTAAGTCTTTGGATAGTTTCAGGGCTAAATAAGTTTCCACATTGCAATTGACATCTAACATTTTCTATATCAAGTAAGCTGAAAACCTCCTCTGCTAGTTTGACCATTTGCTTGCAACTGAACATCTCTCCATTACTTGTATAACCTTTAAACTTTGCAATATTCAGCAATTCATCTGGTTTCACTGCTCCGTTTACTAACATGGATAGCGCAACCAGTCCACAAGTTGGACCAATTTGTGATATAGATTCAAAGTATTTATATTTGTATGTATAAGGTGGACTATTCTGACATATTCTGGATTTGATACAAGCTTCTCTAAGTTCACGATGTTCTAAGGCCCAAGCACAGGCATCGCCTAATTCGTCCATCACACGATTGGTGGATAGGGCCTTCGGTGGGGGATCAACTTCGGGCAGAGCCGGTAGCGGCGGAGGAGGCGGTGGTATTGAGCACATAATAGTATTATATTACAACAAATAGTAATAATCCCAATAAAATTACATAACAATAAACGTAAATATTAAAAAATAATCTCGATTAAACTGTACAGATTACTATTAAATATCATATTTTAAGGTGTAATATGTTGTTTCATTATATTTCGGTGTGTAAATTATAATAAATAATAAATAACAAATACTTCTGCCACTCACAGCTGTCTCAGCATTTTATTTTGACGCTTTCTGTCAGTCATGACCACAGAACATTGTATACCCTAGAGGGGTCATGACTTGCCGAAATGCATGCTGACAATAACTTTTTTTTGTTCTGTGATTCTTTTTGCAGACTCCTGATACAATTTCACGAACGCAGATAATTTTATCATAAAATAAAAATACTAATAGAATTGGAAGACGAAAAACGGGGTAGTCTGTAAAATTAAAGAACCTTAATCTTATCTCTCTCTTTATTTTAATAAAATTAGTTTATTGCAGTCATGCAATGCTAAAGCGACAAACAATAGTCATATCCCATGTTTTAATGACAAGTAATAATAAGGGTCGGTCGTCCGGTATCAAGATGGGTCGATAAAAATAAAGGGCTCGGGTCGAGTCTAGATGAGGCTAGCACAGGACCATAGAAATTGATACGAGAAAGGAGAGGCCTATGCCAAGCGGTGGGAGGATAAAGGCTGTGATGATAAATAATAGAAATAAAAAAACGTATTTTTGGGGGCTGGTTCGAGGTTGATACCTTGATCTGGAATAGCGGTAATAAATAATTTGGGAGGCCTTTTCCTAGATGTGGTGTACTATTCGGGAATCCTAAGCAAGAATATTTTGCTAAACGAAATCCACATGTTATAAGTATGATAAACATTTTAATCTTTATTCTAGCATTTCTTTTTACCGTTTCCTCATCGACTGACAACACAATTTTTACAATAAATGTTTGTCTTCACTTTATTTTTAAATCTTTCTCATGACTGAACGAATTCTCAGTTAATAATTATCTATGAGTCTTAGCAGGGCGTGTCTTTCGTCGGTCTAGGAACTCATTCGGTCACATTGGCATTACATTTTTTTCATCATTATCATTCATTCGTTTTTCTGACAGCTGGTAGCAGGGCACGGTAGTCTCTTCTGGTGAAAGTTAATTGATATAATTATAATTTATTGAAGGGAAAGGGACTTTCTTGTTATTGCAAAACCGGTTAGGCGGGCAACTAATTCATCATGTCGGAGCCGCGGAAAAATCATCTCTCCATAGATGGAGGGCAGGTGAAAGAAGACGAACACGTCGCGTCTTACAAGCCGATTCCAGAGACGGATACAGGTAAATTGATATTTAGGACCATATTATGAATATTGTATGTACCTTTTTGTTGTTTAGAAAACTTTATTCTTACAAGATTAATGCGTGATCTAAAATGCAAGTTTTATTGTGACGTCACATTCATCAAGTTCGTTTGCTAATGAAGAGCCTTGATATTAACTAGGCACTGACTGGTTTGTCTATCTCCCTTATCAATGTGGACTCGTGACGTTATCATTGAAAGGCATATGGAACAAGGTCGACAACAAACGTCAAAGCTGTCGTGAAACCCGACGAAATACAAATGCCCTTTTGCATGGTTGTGTTTTTGATGTGTCATCGTCTATTTCATTTCAGAATTAATACTGAAAACTACGTTAAATTTTATTTAAATTCATCTATTAATTTTTTTTTGGGCGAACTGTTTTTTTTTTACCGATTTTAAAGAGAAAAAATATTTTATATTGTAACCTACTTTGTCAAAGGAGGTTACATTTCCATTCGGTCGGTTTATACAGCGCTTTATCCACCGCGATAGTCAGCGCCATTTTGTTCTGTACATCGCTGGGCGCTGAATGATGCAAGATACAAGTTTGTTTGCGCCAAAACGACGAGTATTTAAATAACAAAATCGGAATTACTATAATACCAAGGACATAGAAGAAGGATATGAGTGGTAAATATTATTATAACTTTTCTCTTTAAGCTGTTTTGACAAATTGACATATCATTACATTTTTGTAGACTGGATACCTACATCCAGCACTCTCATTCACCTACACAGGATGTGTAAGTGAATGACCCGCTTGTTACAAATTGGTTAAATAACTTCAATTGGTATTGAGAACCAACTGCTTCTATAGACATAAAAAATATATGGTGCATATGTTTCATGAGTATGGTGATTTATTTCCAGCTGAACCTGTTGAGTATTTGGAGACAGAAGAAGTATATATGCAAATAAACCCTGGAGAAATTATGGAAACTGAGGGAGCTGGGGAAGAGGCAGATGACCACTGGGAACATAGCAGTATTAAAACACTCCTTAGTTTATACCTCCAAAATGTTGATAAGTTCCGGAACCCCAAAGTAAAAAAGAAAAATGTTTGGGTTGATATTTCTAATGTTGTTGGCAAAGGTCCTGATAGCTGCGATAAGAAATATCGGAACTTAAAACAGACATATGTTAGACTACTTAAAAAGAAAAAGCAAAATGAAGTTGTTGTAGTAAAATGGCCTTATTTTGAGGTATTTGAGCAGATTTACAATATCAACGGTGAATACCAGCCAGAGATACAGCAGAGAATACAAGATGGAAGTGCAGAGAGTGCAGCCCAAGCTTTATTGTCTATATCTGAACAATACCCTTCTACATATGAACCTGACCAAATACAAGATTTTGGAGAACCATCAAATGGGCAAAGTGAAGAAACTAAAAGAAAATTAAACAGAAAGCGAACAACAGACTTTAGAAAAATTACATTAGAAATGCGAAATAGGCAAAGAACAGTTGAGGAGAAGCTAGATAGACTAATAAATATTGTTCAAGAATCAAATAGTATACAGAGGGAAAGGAATAGACTGTTTCAGCAGTTTTTAGATAGTTTGAATCAAAATACTTGAAGGGTTGGTCTGCGACAGTCAGTTCTATGTCCACTTGATGATGACACACCACACTGGTCAACAGAAGTTTCTGGAATCATTCTATGAAATTTTCCAATTTCTTTTAATTAACCCAAAAATCAACTGTATCAGATTCATTCAGATGTAAATATGAAACCCTGAAGCCATACTACTTAAAAATTGTTATCTAATTTATATTATATTAAGGGATATTTTTGTGTCTGTAAAAGCAAGATTATAGAAATTTCTCAAAATCAACCATCTGTAAACAAATGAATTTGATTTATATTTTTCTATTTATAGCTTACAATCGGCATTAAATGTATTTTAAATAATCTGTGTTTTAAATATTTTGTTTAATCTCAGACTAATAAATATTATCACTGTTGTAGGTTTTTGTAAATGATTATATCAACCTTAAGATAATACACATTTGTTACTATGTCATTATTGGCCCTAATAGGCTTATCTATTACGAAAATAAACTAACTCTTTACATAGTAGTATTCTCGTATTAAACCATCACACATTTAGAAAAGTAGTTGCACTTTCATCCTTCTCTATTTGCTTAAATGCAAGTAATTTCTTAGCTCTTTTACACAAAGACTATATAGATTTATTCACCTAATAACCAATCGACGGGCCACTGTTTACCAAGTCACAGATAACTTATCCTAATGTTAGCAGAAATAATTTATTACTTATTATTATTAAAATAATTATTATACCTTGTTTTGGCGACGTCCTTGCATTTTGTTCTAGTTCCTACACCACACTTAGAGGAGATGAGGTGATTGTGATGGTGTATAATGTGAATATTGCCATTAAATTGAGTATTGTTCTTCAGTTTATAGTGACTTGAACTGATTATAATGTGTAGCTACTGTTATAAGCCTACTTTATAGTAGGCTTATTTTGTTCAATTATTTCTGGAATAGCCCACACACTTATATTTATCTGAAGTTATGTATTGTTCTGTATCCTGCCATTGGGCGTTTTTCCCTAAATGCGTCATTGCGATGTTAGGTGTAGCTACTCGCGTACTTAACTGCTAAAGTATACCTTATATCCAGTTACCCTAGTGTCTTTGCGATTTAAACTTACTAGACTTGTTCAAGTATAGGATTCTTTTACATTTTCGCAAGTTTATCTAGAAACACACTAAAAAAGCAAATTAAAAATTCAATGCCTATTAATGCATTTTTTACTTTTTCCCTTCATTTATCGGCTAGTGTACCATGTTCACTATCACTCATCTTGTTCAATTAATGTCTCTGTTTTAGTCATACCTAAACGGATTATAGATTATACGATGCCCTTTTAAAGGATAATAAGTCACGTCAACGTGGCTTAGCTTATTAAGTAAGTCGTGCGGTCTAGAAATTTCAGTTTAAAACTAAATCATTTAACTGACTTTCTCCTCTTCTTCATATTTTTTTTTGCCTTGGCCCAAAATATACAGTCCCAGTTACGTTTACAAAATACATCAGAACCCAAAGACAAATTATCAGAATTACAGACATCAAAACGAAATTAGTCTGACCCTTTTTGGGACAAACATCACAAAGGTCCTCTCTTTAGTAATTACTTTCCTCGTAATCGTAAGCTCGTTATTAACAAATGAGTTTGTTTTGCTATTTAGAGCGAAGCTATTATTCCATTAGCCGTTAACTGAGATGGAAACTCATTTGTTCTTGAGTGGGGATCTAGGCGGGTTGGTTGACTGTGCTCGGTGTTATGTGAGTGCTAGACATATAGTCCTATCTTTTTATTTGGTTAAATATCTGATACTACATTTTAAGAAGGCAGCATGATATCTTGGATATTTTAAAAGGTTTCAAATGTGTTTTACTAAAAATATTTCAGCGGATATCATTCGTTTCTTTGTTTCAAATACTCAGTATTCCTTCTCGTTCGTCATGTGAATGTCACATCAATCACATCAGTCAATGTTTTTTCCTCGTCAAACCAGCTTCAAGGCAGAAATTCCTTTTGAATCAGGTTCTCGGGACAAAAAAACTCGCATTGCCCGCTGACTTTCGGGAATTGCCGAATTAATCTTGCAACGAGACTTGTACTGGACGTTTTTTACTTTTTACTGTTAAAGAATTCTTTGTTCATTATTCTCGTAACCAGTTGATATAAGCGTTTGCCACGGGCATGGCAACAGATGAGTTCTGATTCCAAAGAGTGGCTGTACTTCTTAAAACTTTGTAAGTTTTTTAGTTCTTTTATTGTAACTTATTTAACTGTCATTTTTACGTAGTTACTAAAAACCATTTATTCAATAATTGATCAGTGCCCATAATGCTCTTAATACTATCGATATTATTCCAATATTCCTTATGATAAATTACATAGACACCCCTTTTCAAAGACCCCAAGTTCAGAAATAAAGGACAGTCATTGCGTCATAATTGTCCGTTATACCAGAACCGTTCGCATTATTTCTTTAGGGGTTGCAAACAATCGTCGACATACAATACGTGTGAGTTGTGTAAACTCGTTCCATGTCATGTGTCGTGGGAACAAGTGATGTGCGAATGGTACTGATAGGTTGACATTTTTAGCGCGACAAGGACGGATGTTGAGCTAAGAATACGTGGTATCTATTCCAGAATTTTTACCGCTAGTCCGCTACGCGGCACCGCGGTAAGCTGGATCGTTAGTTCGAGTACGGGCCTGGTTGGAGCAGGACCGTCGTGACGTAACACGGTGTGATTAAATTTGCCCTTTTTTCGTTTGATGTTGTTATAAAGTTAGTGCTAGTATAATAGATTTTCTGGTAAGTTTGTGTTTTGGAACGGTTAAAATACTTAAAATATATTTTCGTTTTAAGAAAACGAATGTGTGAGGTTCAAGTGCAATGCCTACATAATAAGGATTAGTGGCCAGTTTGGCCAAAACTGGATTAAATCATAGTATCTATGTGATTTGAAATCGTATGTTTACGTCTTAGTTGAAATAAAATAAAAAAACAAAGTAGCTTAATATATTGTGCAGGAATTACGAAGTTAGCTAACCGTAATCTAGATTATTTATAAACATATTTGCATCCAGCATCTTTCTAAGGCATCTAACCGGTAATTTATCATATACAGGGCCAATGCCCCAGCCTTCTAAACCACGGTAATCCACTCCCAACAAAGCGGTGAATGCGGCAGTCGTTCTCGGCAATCTTTTAATTTAAAATAGACGTCCCACATGCATCTACATCGCACTATTAGTGTACAAAATTAAATACATGCAGCGCTTGTGCGTATGACAGCTATTGTTTTGGCAAGTGTCGTGATTACTGCACGAAATATCGCATTTACTATATACATTAGGGTCTTTAAATCTCGGCCCTGTGTTGGTCCGAAAAACAATTCAATAATTTGGTTAATTTAGGGCTTGCTTGTCACGCATCCTGCGGTTCTGAGTTAGAATGATCGTATTCACGAAAGATATCATTAATTGCTTCTCTGTCTTAGGATTTCTCTGTGGTGCTTTGTCCCAGATTTTCTCCTCATCATGATTTCTTTCTCTAATAAGTGCATGTGAAAGCTATTTTCTCGTGACTTCGATTTCCGAGTACGCTCAATAATTATAATTAACGGTAAGCGATGCATGTGAGTCGTGTCGATGAATATGTTAATCAAACTTAGCAATAAGCTCGTGACTTCCATCTACTTATAATTGAAGACGTTAGCTTTCAGTCTTAGTATATTGCCGTATTAGAAAGGCTGATTGACTATCTGATTCCGATCTTCGTCAGAAGAGAGCCGTCAATACTTTAAAGACGTATGTTGTCCGTTTCAGATCTAATCTAGTGCACTGAATGATTTAAACCTACAGTTGTCAAAGCAATGATACTAATGAGTACATTCCTCCACAGAATTCCGTACATCGAAATCCAACCTCTCCAAGTCCAAGGAGAAGATATCTCCTGACGGCGCGGAGGAGAAGCTGCTACCCAAGGAGGAGGAAGCCAAGATCGTGACTAGAGTGGACATGGCGGACGCCAAGTACGTGGTCGAGGACCACAGGAATGGAGACGCTAAGATTGAACTCGATGCCAATAAGAGGGTGAGTTGTTGAATGTTAACAGTATGTCTATATCAGGTATGCGTTCATTCTGTGGAGTCCATTGGGGCTGACGCTGGATACAGTACTGTCCGAAAGGGTTACCGGGGTCCTGGTACACGAAAGACAAAGGAAGGACAGGAACATGGGTGGGTTTTAGTCAGTAAGAGTGTGACACTCCGTCCCGCTCAAACCAAAGTGGAATTAGTCATTCGATGATTTCCCATCCGAAAAAAGGTATCTCTTCATTGTGTGGGGTTTCTTGAATTTGAGATATTATTCTCGTACTCTTTTGTCCGCGAAAGCATTTGTTACCTTTACCAGTTCTCGGTTATTACCTTTACCACGAATTAAACCACGGAGACCGAGTAGTGTTAATCAGAACTGGTTCAGTTTTGTTGCTATGTATCGCAACTATCGTACACAGATTTGTTTATTGTATTTTACAAAAAAGGAGAGTCAATACTTAAAACATATTTTAAAAATATGAGTTTTAAAATAACCTCTAAAAAGGTAAGTAAATGCGAATAAAAGTAAACGAAATTAGGCAAGGATTCGAAGCCATCTAAAACAGTGACAATTAGACAACAATTTGTCACCGCAATCTATTGTAGTAATAAAAAATATTCAGTATGTAACAATAATATAAAAATATTCAGTAAAAGATGTACAAAAGGCTCAGTGAGGATTTGTCTTCGTATAAATTTTATTATAATCGAATATTCTATAAGAGTTCACTGCTGCTTATCGAGGAAGAAGCGCCGGTTAGCAAGCAATTTTTACCGTCAATGTAAACTCATATCACGTTTTATACCATACGAAACAGCATGCATTATACTATAATAAGAGAAATAAATATTATCTATATAAAATTTATAGAAGAAGAAAAAGTCGTCAAAATGTTTAGTACGTGTTAATAATATTGTTAAATATTGTTTTGCTTTGCAATATAGGAATAACGCTGAGTAAGGGATCGAACTAATTTGTGCTTATGAATTATTTCTTGCAATCATTATAAGTACGCTTGGTAAAATTAAAGATCATTTTAACCCATACGGCACACCAATTGGGGCTCTCACTATCGACTGGATTTCATCACTATATAAACCTGTAGCCACTGCGGCGTTTTCTTTTTTCTTCTACGTTCCTCATGCGATCTGTTCTTGGTAACAAGTCAATAACAGATCGACTACCAAAGTTTGCATAGCGAAAAACATATAAGTTATTATGATAAAACATTTCGCTTAAAGCAGAGACTGAATTCCTGAATAAAATAAAGTTCATTACGAAATAGGTATAAAAGAATAAGGTAAAGATGCCATGTTGTGTTTTCGGACAGACGATCTCTTAAAACAATTACTCTACTATTGTCTAATCTTCAACCGAGCTATTAAGATAATCTGTTTGAGCACAAGTAGGCGTGGTGGCGGGGACAAACCACTTTACTATATTGACCTTATTTTGAGGAAAGGCCTGTAAGTGTTCCTCTAGGTTTTGTATTAACCTTAAACGAACGAACTATAAAACGAAGGTATTTAAACTTTGACCCTGTGTTCTATTAATACTAGTTTAATTTTAGACTTGCTTAACATAGAGATTTTAAGCAAGTACTTATTAGTCAGAAAAAATATGTATTGTGGTTTTATTTAGAGTTGTGTTTGTTCTCCTGTCTTTGATAATGTTCTGTAGGTATTAAAACTATCGGTATTAGGCAGTCATCATCTCTTCTATTTTTCCATTTTTGCTGGTAGGAACCTTCTTCTGCGTCACGTTTATATTGCGTGATTCAACTAATACCTTGGATGTCTTCATTATTCTGTAATTATTCAATTTCTTAATCATTGACAGCCAATCGATTCTTTTATTGTAAAGTCATAAAATATGTGATTCGATATTACAGTTTAATGATTTATCTATTCGTCTATTCTATCTATTAGTCGCAGCGTGATGTTATATAGCCTATAGCCTTCCTTGATAAATGGTCTATTCAACACAAAAATAATTTTTCAGTTCGAACCAGTAGTTCCTGAGATTAGCGCGTTTAAACAAACAAACAAACTCTTCAGCTTTATATATTAGTATAGATATAGATGAGCAACATATTCTCATAACAGTACCGCCATTATATTCTCAAATTACAAAATAATAGGTTTATTTCTCAGAACAATTTCATGCAAGACATTGTCTTAGGAAATTTGTGAGTTGGTGTTAATAAAAGGAATAAATGATTTGTGCAAATGCAAAAATGGTAGAATCACGTTTTTAGAGTAGGTCTCTAAGTTACTATTGTTCATTCTCGAATAGATCGACAAGAGCTAATACAAAAGAAGATCTATTTTGTGTCTGTTTTAGTTTGTGTTTCAAGTTTCGATTGGATCTAAATGGAAACAACTCTACAATTATGACTTACGTATGTACCTCTTCTACTGTAATTATGTTTGTTTTTGTGCTTGATACCTAAAACTTCCTTATTTTCAATGCTTGAACCGATGTTGTTTGGACTCAACACATAAATGCGAGTATGATTGTATGACATTTGTTGACGAAAAAAAGAATGTTAGGGTGAACCGAGAATGCTTAAAAAAAACCTTTTTCGAGAATACTTCAAAGTGGAAGTCGTGGGAAAGCTAGTGTCGTCATCGAATTCTCATTAATAAATAAGGGACAATATTTTAGCATTATCATAAAGTTAATTAATATTAGACTAAAGCTATTTGTATTTTAGCACAGGACCGTAGAAATTCGCCTATGCCCAGCAGTGGGAGGATAAAGGCTGGGGATGATGATGAAATTTATTTTACTATTTGTATCACTAAGAGCTGATTGTTGTTCCAGCAATTCTCGGGTCTGACGAAGGAGGAGCTGTTGAAGTATGCGGACGATCCGTTCTGGGTGAACCTGCGCTGGGGCATGTTCGTGCTGTTCTGGGCGATGTGGCTGTGCATGCTGGCCGGCGCCATCACCATCATCATCAGGGCGCCCAAGTGTGCCGCGCCAGAGCCCAAGAACTGGTACGTTGATGAGCTTCTTATTAAAACTGATTAAGCGTAATAGATAGAAAATGTGCAATTTAATGATGAGGTTCCATATTATTTGTCCTTCTCTAAAAAATCAAAAGTCGATCAAGAAAGCCGTTTTTCAGGATTTTTTTAAACCTTTACAATTATGATTATTTACACTGTTCCAAAAGGTTCCTCCTATGGAAAAGACCCTGCAAGAAACTCATAATGCATGATCTCTTTCGCCTTTCATCGAATAAAATAGTTCTTAAGTTACATTCATTTTTAAATAAATGTTTTTGCACAAAAGCTACAACTAAATCTTATAATCAAACAATTGTCTAGGTTTGAGGAAGGACCGCTAGTTGACGTAGAAGAGATGAGCAGCGGCGACGTGACCCCGGAACTGCCTCTGCTGCAGAGCTTCAAGGTGCAGGGTATCTTCATAGACGTGCCGACGTATGACATACTGGATGACCCGCCCACCGTCAAGGAGAACTTCCAGGCTTTCGTTAAGAAGGCTAAGGAGTTTGGCATCAAGTGAGTTTATAGTGTCTTTTTTCAAGTTGTTTTCTTATAAAACTACTAGTAAAAATCCTCTAGTAACTCTAATGTCATACGAACTTGGCTGTAGATACTATGTCGAACAGATTCAACCCGATGTTCGTAAAGAAAAAACAATGTCGAAATTTAAGCAAGGTGTAAATGTTTAAGGTGCGATTATATCATTTTTGTTACGTTTCTTGTTTATAAAACCAAGCACAGGGAAATGTAGTTTTCGTTATCATAATTTATTTTTAACAAAATAACACGTTTCAGAGTGATTGTGGACCTGATCCCCAACTATGTGTCTCTGGACCACCCGTGGTTCTTGGGCAGTGAGAACAAGACTGAACCCTTCACCGACTACTTCGTATGGGCCGAAGGCAAGGAATTCGATGAGTCCGGCAAGAGGAAACCGCCAAACAACTGGGTTGGTGGCAAATGCTTCTAATTACTCAACAATGTTGCTTGTATAATTATATCTATTCAAAATATCAGAAGCTCCTGTTGTAATGCTGTTTCTCGAATACATTACTTTTTGTAAGAAATTATAGAAAACACTTCAGGTACATTGTTACATTTTGAAATATAAGTTATGAAATCCTTTTCCAAAAAATTCTAAATTAAAAACGATGATAGATTACAATACAACATTTTCCCTATTATCTACAACAATATTTAAAACCAATAACAAAGATTTTCAGCATAAACTGCAAGGCATATTTTTCCTTCCCTTCTTTTCCTTACTACCCTTCCTTTAATTTGTCATTAATTATTTTACTAAATATATTTTCTATGCAGGTGTCGACCCTGGACCAGTCAGCGTGGTCGTGGAGCGAGAAGCGCGGCGCTCACTACCTGCACCAGTACGGTGAGACACAGCCCGACCTCAACTTCAACAACCAGCGTGTTGTCGAGCAGTTCAACAACGTGCTTAAAGCTTGGATGGCAGCCGGCGCTGCTGGTGTCAGGTATGTATATGTTTAAGACCCTGGACTATAGGAGGACATTTAGATATAATCCTTTGGTAACAATTTCGCAACTAGAGTAATTAATATTGGAGTTTTCACGTCTGAGAAGGGCCTCTTAAAATAAACATTAAATTCTTCTTCAATTGAAATTGAAATTATATCAAAAATATTATTTTTAAAATTCAAATTAAGAAAATGTAAAATGTAAATGTTACATAGCTTATGAAAAAATAATGATTTATTGACTTAGTGGACATTAAATAATGCATTCCACAGATTACACAAAACCCGTCAGTTACTGGTGAACTCGAGCTTAGCAGACGAGAGCCCGGCGACAGGTCGCGGCAGTGCGCCGGAGTCCGACCACACGCACTACGCGTACTGGCGACACCGACACACCAGCGACCAGCCGCGGCTCGACAGCCTGCTCGCGACCTGGTCTGACATCGTCGACCAAGCCGGAGAGGCGCCTGGCACTGGTTAGTATAGCATTACCGCAGCTTATTTCTGCTTTTCAGTGTGCTAAAGCACTTAACTTATCATGTTTCTTACCCGTTTTTTATCAAATCAAAAATTTGCTTAAAGAGACCAAACTTTCAAAAATGGCTGAATTTTCTACCTATCCTGGACTATTAAATGATTCAACTTTTTACTCACGCGTATTTAGGGGGTTGCGTCTAGTTTCGGACCCAACCGGAGCTAATAATGAGCTGACGATATCTTTGACTCTCCAGTAATATAAATAATCTTCAAACTAAATTTGATTAGCAATTAGGATTAAGTTAAAGCATTATGACAATCGCGCTTACGTAATTATCGTGTCATCAAGCCGACAAACATTATTCATATTCTCTGCTGCTTCACAGGTACCACAGTATTTACCATCGCTGAAGAGGGAGGTCGTCCGGAGTTGTTCCTGTTGGAGCGCAACCTGACGAGCTTGCGGCCCGTGCAGTCCGCGCCGCTGCAGGTGGGCGAGGACGTCGCCGCAGCCGCCGCGGAGATCAACGCGCGGCTGGGACGCTGGCCCGCCATGCAGGTTGGTAGGAGATCGTACATTAGTGAAAGAAATGTTGTGTCGCAAGCTAGGCGGACGTGGCAATTTGCCCCACAGTTTCCCCCGATTAGTTTTTATGAGGCGAACCGGGGCCTTATTAGCTTTTTTTTTTGTTTTGAACGCAGAACTGCTCACTTGACTGCGGTTAATCTGATAAGTTGAAGTTTTCAAGAAAAAACTGAATGACAATCGTGTAATGATCTAGGAACGCATGAGCTATAATCCGAGTTGTATTTTCGTCCTGTATTCTAAAGTTACCGTTATTTGTCCAGTTGAAGAGTGTTCCTGAAGCGGAGCCCGAGTTGGCGTCGCTGGCGCTGCTGTTGCCGGCCGCTCCCATCCTAAACCTGCACCAGTTGGAGAAGGAGGGCAACCTCACTTCCACCGTAAGTTATTACACTAATACCTATGAATGATAGTAACGCAGTTTTTAAGTATCAAAGTGGTCACAATTTTATACTTGGAAACTTTTTTTTAAATTAAAATCATTGTCAAGTTCCATCTGATATTGCATTGGGAACTTTATTTTTCTGCTAGGTAACGGTGAACTTCATACCCCTTAAAGTCGATTATAGAAATACAAAAATTAAGTAGGTATATCAAGTTATCCCATCTTTCAAGATGGATGACACTGCATGTGGCGTGTAAATTTAAAATTGGTTCAGTTGTTTAGGAATCCATCGCGCACAACAATGTGACACGTAATTTAAATATATTATTGTTTTGCAGAGCGAGTCAGTGTCTCACGTGTCTCAGCTGCGCGAGGACGCCAGCATCCAACACGGCCACACGGCTGTGGCCGCGGTCCCGCCGCGCGACACCAGCACTGCCGCACTGCTCGCCTGTGCCAGGTGTGTTATCAAACCTACCTGTTGTATTTTCTTTAAGACGACTCCTGATGTAAAGGAATTTAATCCTTGTGTCGCGGGGGGTGTTACAAACATTCAAGTCACATACACAAAGAAACTCTGTAAGCGGGGATCAACCCACCACACGCCGTACACAGTGGGGTCAGTGGGTTTGTCGTGGTGACCTCAACCACTCGGCTATCTGTCTATACATATAGTCCCAATTCCAGACAAGTGTTTTCTATATTGGCTTGAGTAATTAAGTATTTATGTTACTTCAATTTCACTAATTAATTAGTAAACACAAAAATTTTGTATGAACTTCAGATATTCAAATCAAGCCCAAAAACGGCTTAAAACTTATTTTCATTAAATCCATTTGAATTTAATAATAACATATTTTAATACTCCGTTTAGATGGAAGTCAGGTCACACGGGCTACCTGGCGGTGTTCAACCCTTCCGCAGAGGAGTTGCGCGCTAACCTCACGTCGCTGACGTCAGTGCCCGACACCGTCACGCTGCATCACATGTCGCATGCCGTCAAGCTCTACACCAAGTGAGTATTCTACTGGACTTTCTATGGAAACCTTTAGTCTATAGACTAGTTACTTTTCTCTGAGCACTAAGGTAATGTCATCTTAAATTTAAACATTTGAGGCCCTCAGAAATACAGTCAGAGTCAGTTAAGTTGATATAACATGAAGTGTAAGCGTTTTACCATAACTGTCCCACTGTAGGGTCTGCCGGCGTTTCTTCCATTCTGTAGCTTCTTTAGACATAAACGATCAGAGAAGTTACACTTGTTATGCGTCCAGTTTAAACCTATACTACATAATCTACTATAATTATATTACAAAGACTAACTTAATGCGTATTTTTCCAGTTACACAAACAACTACGCCGAGTCTTCGGACAACGTGCTAGTGCCGCCGCGGTCCTCCGTGGTGCTCTCGTACGTGCCCAAGACATCGTCAGAAAACTAACTTGTTACAGTTGTCCCTGAACAATGTTCACGCTTCCCCGGTATATACGTGAGGGGCCATTATTTGCATTTACGTTTTTTAATGACAAATAACAAAAATATAGAATTTGCAGCATATTCTTGTGTTTTACTGCTGACATAGCTGTACCAAATAATTTGAGTAAAAATACTTTTTTTAAATAGCGAATAGGCTAAAGAAATATGACTGTTTGAACAGTTGCTTCGTTGTAATAGCGGCAACAAGAATCCATAATCATTTAAAATATTAAGCTATCACGGTTCTTGAGTTAGTCTAGTGACAAACGGACAGTCAACAGAGCCCCTGTAATCGAGTTGTTTTTATCGTATTCCCTTAGATCCCAAAAAATCCACTAATGAAAGAAAATAAAATCGTAAACCAAAGGTACATTCGTCTGTTCCGATATATCCCCGAATAGGCTGGATCGATTTGATCAGATATACTAGTCTCTAGAATTTTGCCGCAAAATTTAGAATCGAGGAATAAATGCTAGGCCTAGGGTAGTAAATAAATAAAACAACAAATTTTACAAAATAATAAAGTACATTTTAATATTCCAATAACATTTGCATTGTTAATAACATTTTAAAAAGCTTAATTCTTTTGTACAAACATCAATCTATCGATTGACTAAAATCTTTTATTGTAATTATAACTTGTTCATTATCTTAATTAGGTCCCGACATTAGTTATGGCGATGTACGAAGTACTTACATTAAATCGTTGAAGTAAAAAATGTCGTAATTTACGTACAAAAACGTCTACAGTACTTACTAAAATGTATGTTAAAGTATTTAGTGTAATTTACGTTAAATACAAATTCACGTTTGGGCATTTAACGTCAATTATTTCTCAAATATTATTTTGTACGAGTTATAAATAAGTGTTTGATTTACGAATAAAGGGCAGAATTAAAATGAACGTACAAATCCTATAACATATCCGAAAATACTAGATGTTCATCATCCTCTCATTCGTCTTCATCCTCCGAGTTGCAAGTGAGTTCGTACACGTACGTGATAAATGACCACAGCGAGTAGTAGACCAGGGACGCCAGACACACGCGCAGGATGAAGTTTTCTAGAGAGAAGTTGCTGTGTGGACGTCGCTTCCTGTAGTCCAGCATCTCATACGCAAACGTTTCGCTAAGATCCATCTTAGTAGTAAATCTGATTAGGACTTATTATATCGTAAAATGACTTCACCAAGTAAAACAAAGTGTATGTAAAAGTAATTTGTAGTATAAAGTCAAGCACCCCGAATGAAGATTCTTCGTAATAGTCGATTTTGATAACTTCGGGCATAATGTACGCCGAATGGTTTGGTAAGGAGAGCACGGGGCTGCGTACTTAACCGTATAATTTGTTAGATTCCTAATATTAGTACAGCCAAAAATCACACCTACTGTAGAGCACAATACACGAGTGATCACCGACCGGGCAGGAGCCGATCAGCGGGAGTGACACTAGTCACAGTTACCAATAATCGCCAGTTAATATAGTCAGCTGGTTGAACGGTATTTTATACAGATTTTTAGTTATCTAATGAAAATTGTAAGGGCAAATGCACTATTTTCGTTCACCGCGTTGGTTCAGTAATCACCAGTCGGTCAGTCACTCGGTGTCCGGGCCAGCAGCAGTTACCGGCGCTTGGTACCGGGCTTGGGCTTGTTGAACTGGTAGTCAGCACACTTGGGAATGTGTCGCTCGGCGGCTTGCTGGTTGAAGCGGCGCCCGCAGTGCGGACACTGCACGTAGTCCGGGTTCTCTGAGGGCGGCGGCGGAGGGAGGTCGCTTAGCTTGCCTAGAAAGAGCAAAAATGGCGTTAATACAATAAGAATATGCTCTGTCGCCTCTGGCCAGAATTGGATTCTTAGCTAGATATAAAAAAGTTTCGTAATGGTTTGATATGGCACTAACTACAACTGATCAACATACTCATAGAACAGTATCCCTCCTGGAACCACTATTCTGGGTCTATAGTGCAACTTCAAAATACTATACTGTTCGTAGCAGCTTTCTTTGACTATAGCAACAGTTTTTCGCAATAGGCTATGTACAAAAAATCTCCGCTCCATTTCAATGTTACTACCCTATTGGTAAATTTGTCTCCTTTTCTCTGCTCGCAGCCTTAAAGCTCCTTGTAGATGTTAAATGATACATTCCTTAAGACTAAACAGACAATAACGGAATTCTCCCTAAGGTAATTAAAACTTGTGATACACTGCTGTGGTTGTAGAACTAACCTCCTGCGTTAATATGCGCCTGCACCTGCTTGGCGGCGCGGATGGCCTGGATGAACTCCTCGTGCTTCTGCCTCCAGTTACCGTTCAGGTTCTTGTTGACCTTCGTCGAGGATCCCGGCGTAGTCGGGTTTTTCCGGAGCTTGCTTATGAATGGCTCTGCCTCGGTGCCCTGTGGTAACGAATTGGGATCAGAGGTGGAAATTTAAAGAGAAAGAAATCTACAAATCGATGCCGTTTGATTTGCAAATTGTGAATATTGAGTGATGTGTGTGTGTGAATGTAAAGTTGACACACTGGATAAATTAACGTGAAGTGTTGGTATACGTAAACAGAATGAACTTGAAAGAACATTGACATTAGCACATTACAGAAGAACATCCGATAAGAAAGGAAAAGTCGATACCTGCCCGGTACCGATCATAAAGGTGAAATATTGAAAATATGTTTTATGGTGTAAGACATAACGAATATGGGTAGCACGCAATGATTAAATTTAAACTTGTTCGCTTGCCTTATAGCCACCAGCATCAGTTCCCTATAAATAA
The DNA here is from genome assembly GCF_003590095.1 of Trichoplusia ni. NCBI lineage: Eukaryota > Metazoa > Arthropoda > Insecta > Lepidoptera > Noctuidae > Trichoplusia > Trichoplusia ni. The sequence goes on from NC_039481.1 coordinate 1,968,652, forward strand.
ATTTAATTAGTATTCTATTTTAATTATTTATTATTCGGGAGACTACGGAGTCATGATGATCCTGTTTGCCAGCATTTAAACAGTATTAGTTACTGAGAGACTGCAGGAAAGCGCGGCTATCTATCCTTCTAGATGCCATCTTCTCCCTTTTGTTCATTTAGATACAGAAGTTGGATTTTTACTCAACTGTTTGCCAGTTCTGCAGACGACCTTGCAGCTAGGAATAAAGTGTAAACGCGATAGTTTTCATTACGTTATCATGCTGTCCAGCAATATCGGTTCCGGCACACTTAAATACTTTGGAAAATTCCATGTGTATTTTCCGGACAAAAATAATGGTTTAAGAGACTCACGGCTAGCCGATGCTTGAGCGCGTCGAAGGGCTTCCTCTTCTTAGCGTGCGCCTTGCGGCAGATGTCCTGGTGCTTGTCGATGCGGTCGGCGGCGAAGCGGCGCCCGCAGACCGCGCAGGCCGCGCCCGCGCCCCCCCCCGCCGCCGCCGAGGCCGTCGAGGACGACCGCTTGGCCGGGCCCGCGCTGCTGCCCGACCCCGCGCTGTTCGAACTCTGTGCAACATCATACACATTAATACTTACCCTACCATTTTCTGTTTATGAGACGAAATCTAATAAATTCTTATGACGTCGACCGTTGGACGACTAATTGAATAAGACAAAAAATGGGTTTATATTTCACGATGACTAAGTAGTAGAAGTCGTGATAAAGCATCTAGGGAAATTGACCATTGTATTTTGGATAGTGAACGAATAGCTAAAGTGTGAAAAAAATAAAAACTGAAACCTACTACTTGTGGATGTCGACGTGGTACAGCCTGAAATGAAATAAAAAAGAAAACTTAAAAAAAAACACAACAAACAAACAAAAGTTTAGTTTTAACTTTTTAAGATAAACAAAGTGCAAAATTTGAAAGAACTGTTTATTAAACAACTGTTTATGTATGTTCAAATTCAGATCACATTAAAGCATTTATAAAAAAATCAAGTTAGTCACACTAATAAAAAGTTAAGTACACATCTATTTCCTATGAATATGTTCGATTGTGTAGGATAAGCGGAGTAACACAATATGTTTTCATAGAAATGAAATATTAAATGATGTCATTACTTAACAACCTTCATACGACTCGAGAGAATCCTTGTAGTTATGCAATAGTGTTAAACTTAGGTTGTTGTATTTGGTACTCACCGGGTTAACGCTCCGTTGCATGGCCCCGCGGGCCTTGTTGCTCTCCGGCACCTGAACACATCACACATACAAAACTATTGGGAATCCCCTCGTCGGTCCATAAATAACATTAAAACGAAAATTTAAACCGAAATTGTAACAATAATTTAAAAGCAAAAATTTCAAACTGTCATCTTGACGAATGTATCTGATTTACTTCGAAACGATTTGAATTTCGAGTGACAGAACTTTTTTTTCGAATTATTTTATTTTCGGCCAGCGTATTGATTTGTCAAGTATTCTTTTCGGTTTTAAAAAGGTTTGTTTTGTTCATCATCATAGGTTTAGAGCCAGGGACGGCGGCCGAGTGAGGGGTCCTGGGTTCCAGTTCCCAACAAATTCTGCAAGGAAATTTTCAGTTACAGTCCCAGATTATTATTTTTATTTTTCCTAATCATCAGGATGTCGATGATTGCGTAGTACTTTTGAATATACTATTATATATTTTATATTTTGAATATAATATAATATTGGGCTACTTTGACAGCTTTGCAAAGAGTCCTAAAAGCTCCAAATGTAGAGAGCTACCACAAATGAAGTTTTATACTTACAGCATTTTCACTGATGGCTTTTCTTGGTGGAGGTGCAGCTGGTGTTGTGTGTGGTTTGGGTTTGACTGGACTATTCCGCTGAGGAGTACTTCTATAAGAAAAATGAAAGCTTTACACCAGACGCAAAAGAATCTGCGTTTAATTTATCCCGACCTTGTTTTCTTAATATAGTTGGAGCATGATTATATCAGTAGAAGTTCGCACTTGCTGTAAACTCTTATAGGATCTTTTCCTTTAGGTAGACGAGATGATGTCCGCAGGCCCGCTTAATCTGTCTGATTTAGAAGATCATATAGTATTGGCACTTTTACCTTCTAGGCGGAGGTTTCTTGACCTCTACTGGTGGGTCTGGTGAGCGCGGCGTGGGTGTGGGGGCGAGGGCTTCAGGGAATGTCTCGTTCTCGATCAGGTAGTTGTTCTCGACGGCGTCTAGCTGGTCCGAGGGAGTGATGAGTTCGCCGTTACTCTGTGGCAACTAGAAATATGGAAGGTAATCTAAATTATAATACTCAGGTTGAAATAGAAGTCGATGACTAGGACAAAGTTAGAAACAGAGTGAGATGTCCAGTGGCTTAGTATGTTGGTTTTAAGATTGTTTATAGTGAAGAGTAGATATATTATGTGTCCAACATGAAATTACGAGTACCTACCAAATATTTTAGTTGATTGTCGTCGTAAATAGCGTTTATGAACATTTACTGCTATCTGAAATTAGTTTTAGGTACTTTGCATTTTGAGATCTTTTCTAAATATTCTGATTTTTCTAAAGATTATGACCATACCTCATCACTCTAACAACTTTATTTGAACTTACCGCATGTTTAACAGAATTCAGATCCGGTTCGTGATTGTGGTTGAGATCTCCGGATCCGTTGACTATGTTTTCTGTTTTCTGTAAAAGGATAACGGGATGTTTCATCAAAAAGTATTTGCAATACAAATCCCTTTGCAACATAGGGATTATTTACATGTATATGAGATATAACATTTCTTTTAAAAGCTTAAATAACAAACGTCGTGGTTCACTGTAGATCAACAAAGAGCTCCCAGAAATTAAAATCAATCTGACATTTAAGGAAAATTACTGTCTAGTCATTATTAGGTAACTCAATTCGTTAAAACACTGCTACATCAATAAAAGTTATTTTCATTAGATCCGAAAGTAATCGGGCGATTCCGAAAATTGCAAGTGATTTGTATTGATACAAAATAATTCCCAAAAACTCACATGCTGTTGTTGTTTCTTAACGCTGTGTGAGCTGATGCTGGTGTGCATCTTGCTGGTCTTCCTCTCGACGCTGAGCTTGGAGGTGGTGACCTTGCTGTAGCCGTTGGGCAGAGGCTTCCGCGCCGCCGCCCGCTCCGTGTTGTGTATCGGCTGGAGAGGGTAGCTCTTGTCAATGCCTTTCGTTCGACGCTCTTCGAACATTTGTCGCACCTGGTAATGTTGGATTTAAATTAGTTTGAAGAAATATGTCCATGTTCTTAAGTCCAGCAGTAACCAGTTGTGATACAACGATCTCTGATTCTGCAGCAGCCTGAGTCGTAGATACGTTGCAAGACACTTTCTTCGTTTCCACTGCTGCATTGAGGCAATTAAAATAATTAATAAATAGGAGTTACACCTTTTTTCCAAATGTGTCATCCAACGAATTAAAATTTGTCAATATTCAGAGAGATCCACCACAGTTGCTTCTTTTGGAAAAGCCAGTTTAATATTGAGTAGCAATTAGTAACCTACGGTATCTTTATATTCAAAGACTTCGTTGTAAGTGGCTCGATACTCGGCTACCATTTACCGTTTTCCATCTAAGCTTATCTTTAAGTCTTGCCTATAAATTTGCAAAAGATCAAAAGGGAGCGTAGGACACAAAGATTTATGTTGATGTTTAGAGCTACCTTACTTGTTGTCACGATACGATAGGCTGTAATCATGAGAACAGCTAAGTGGCGCTATTTGATAGCTAGGCTTTCATACCTAAAAGGTTTTTAGCGAGAAATGGACTTTTATAGACGTAATAAGTCATTCGTATTACCGCTGCAGCAGTCTGGACAAACCTTGGTTAATAGATTAAGATAAGTATTAACTTTAAGTTAACACATTTAATATTTTCTGTGAAGAAGAAAACACTCCTTTTGCTTCGAATGGAATATTGCCGAGCAAAAAATATCCGTACGTCTGGAACCGCTCTGATTAGTGTTGGCTCCTTCTTTCTTTGAAAAGAGATTTTATGTCTTACAAACGCAGTTAGAAACAGATCCAGGGTAGAACCTCATTATTAAACTCCCATTAATTGACTTCAATCTATCGGAGTCCACCGATGGATCCGCTGGATCAGGCCTTCAATAAGTTGCGCGACAACATCCGTCACTTCGCCTCATCTAGTGAGAGCAAATTCAGGTCATTGTAATTCATATTATTCAATGGGCTATAAGTATATCGTACCTTCCCCGGCGGTGCCGGCTGTGGCTGTGGCGGTGACGCATGTCCAACGTTACTGGGGGAATGCCGCACCCTGTCGAGGGCCCTTGCCTGCTGGGCTTCGTAAAGAGAGGCTATCTTCATCTCTCGTTCTTGCATCTGTTTCTGTTGGAACCGGGCCTGGGGACAATACAGGGTAGATGTTTGGTAAATATCAATTAGAATTAATCAATTCAGAATGTCTGGGTCCTGAGTACATGTTGAGGAATACCAAAGAAGTTGAATTGCGTGAAAAATAATATGAGTAGGAAAGAATGCTTAGATGATATAAGTAGTATTGGAACGAAACGCCGACCCCAAAAAAGGGGACAATGGTCGTATAATTCTCAAGAATGACTTAAGTTTGGCAAAGATCAGAGGTTCTCTCCCTCAAAGGTTTTTTTTTTATTCTCGGATGACTTTGTATAGGTACTCTGTGACCACATTTGATAGGGAAGTCAAATAATTAAGATAACTCGTTAAAAAATATCGTTTCCTATATACCCATTCATAAAGCCTTAGGTATAATGTTGTCGGTAATTTGATATAACTCAGACCCAGCATTGTCCAGTATCGTTTCAGTGTCACTGTATCTAGGAAGTGTGGAGGTGTAAGGACGGCGCCTACGCATCGATGCTCGCGTGTAACTTGTTCACCCTTCCGCAAAGCTAAGCTTTGAGGCTTCGAACCTGTTCTGTTGTATTTTGAGACGAATAATGAGAATTGATTTATTTAATAAATGATTGAAAGTGTCGTACAGAGCTTCATGAATCAAGTACCAACAAAACTGTTTACGAATGGGCAGTTAAAAGATGACAATTATAGGCTTTTATTTCTTGTATAGATCCTAATGACTGAATGATTTTGAGTTTTTGTAAATGTATGAAGGTTGTTCTGAAATATGTTTTCTATGGTTTGGGTTATCTGAATGACGACAGATACAGATTATAATTTGCTGTTAAAGGTGAAAAGATTTGGAACGCACGGACAAATTTCGATTAGTTCGTACAGTGCACTTAGTTGCGAGATAATTTATTTCGATATCTACCGCTGAATATGTGAGGTTTAACGAATAAAAAACACCCAAGACAAAATCCAAATTTACAGTCAAATCATGTCGAGAAAATTAGATACAATTAAGCAATTAAAGGTAGGTAATAATATAACATAGGTAATTATTGGACGTAACAACTTCAATTTCTACAATAATTGTTAGATCGGTATCCTTCGTTCCACAAATAGGAGAATCGTTTAAATATTTTACACGTGTCGTGACATTACACAATGTGGTGAAATTACATAATTATGAAATAAGTTTTCATACAACAAACTTATAAATTCAGAGTTGAGGCACCTTTAAATTAGTCATAAAATGTACCTTAACGCAAAACATTGTGATCCCGTGTCTGATGCACGTATACGACTTTCAATAAAGATGCTTGGCGGAATGTGTTTTTGGGAATATATAGAATCGATACCTATATCAATTAACTTGCCGTATGATTGATGTACAACCTGGTGCCAGAGTTTTCAAATCTTTCATACACGCTACAAGAATTTATAGATGTACCGGTATCTTCACTATTCAGGTATTACTAAGAGATAATTACTTAGGCATCCCCACATGAACCCGACAAGTTGTTGTGTGCCAGATTTAGAATCTAGGAGCTTTGTAGACAGTCAGTCTGAGCAGTTTAAGGTCGAATTTGATTTAGCACTTTTGCTTGGAAATTCATAAGTGATTTTAAAGTACACACTATAAAAGTCGATTCAAAACTCCTATTGATCGTCTGACATGTCAACGCCCTGCCGAATATTGACGTATCTATTTTAACGAAAAGCTTTGCGTATACCGTGTGACGCGGTAATTATTTGAACATAAACATTAGGTTAAAGTATAATGGTTCTTCCATATTATTTCATATGAACACACCCGATATGACATAAATACGCAATGTATATTTTTAAATATCGAGATATTGATAAGGTTTATTGCCACTTTCGATATTTAGTATCTTATTCAGAATAATCATAATCTTTATGTATCATCTAATATTTAAATTTAAAGTTAATTTACTCATTTTTATTTTTAATGAAGTCTAGAAATATTTTGCTTATATGTGTAGTGCGAACAAGTTAAAAGAACAAGTATATAACGACGAATAACCTTAATGAAATGTCATTTGATTTTCCGTTTGCTGTCTTCATTGCAAGTCCAATGAAGCGGCATCACGTAGGCAAAGCAATTGCCATACTGTGGCGTATAATTTGCGTAGGAACGCTCATTAGTACTTTGGTTAGCAAATGTGTGAGCCAACAGGTTTCAGCACACGATTAGCAGTCGGCACACTTGCATTCGTTGCATTGCATCGAACCAGGATGAGCACACAGCTTGATACACGTAGACTTTTAAACAAGGATCTAGACTCTACAACTAGATTTTGTCAACAATTTACACAAGCTAGTTTGGTTCGCTCCTGAGTTGGATTATTATTCTCACTGCGTTTTTAATAGCTTTTTTTTCCACTGATTACCTTTAAAAAGCTATTTCTAGTTTACGGTAGGGCGATAGACTCTACATAAACGTACTACAAATTTGGTTGCTTTAATAATTCAGAATATCATCTAGGATAGCTTAGTAATGATAGCAATAATTCAGGCGTTATAGATTGACAAGCGATCGTAAGCTAATAAAATAAACAATTTTCTATCTACAACTGTCACTCAAAATTACACTTAAACTTCATTAATTTATGAAGCAATTTGTCACAAATCGTGCTCTCAATGTACAGTAGTCCTTACAGTCAGCAATGCTCGATGCACGATTCCCCGTAATGTATGCAGCCAGTCTTATTCAACTCGTTTGTTTATACGATCGTGACCGATACAGCACTGTTGGTGTTTATGATAGCTGCGAACGGTAACGTTATGTTAATGGCCCAGTAAGTCAACTTAAGAGCGAGTATTTGTTTTGAATGGCAGGCTATAGAACAAAAATAATGTAGGACTTAGCGTTAAAGCAAAACTGACAGGTGTTTTCCACGAGTGGAAAAATAAGAAGACCGATTGATGTTCTGAATTGATGAAATGAAATGAAAATCTGTGTTAGCAGAGACATGGTAAATACACAAGGTGGTAAAACAAAATAAGTTTCTTGGCATATCTCGCCCTCAGTAGGCATTCCAAAATTAATAGCTTAAACAAATATTTAAACAACTGGTACAAATCTATTTTCTATTATTGATATACTCTTATATTGTGTAGAAGCACTTTTCTATAACAAAAAAAAAATACATTCGTAAAAAATAGTTTTAAAGACAGTATTTCCAGTTTCTACACGTATAACAAACGGTACCTATGAACACACTTTGATTGTCATCAGTTAATTACAATAATGATTTGTACGACTAAACCGTAAACATATCAGATAAATTACCCTGTCTGTTCAGGCAAGTATACATATATTGGAATTACGGGTGTTTACCAAAGGCAACCCATTAGAAATTGTGTCGAAGGGAGCTCTTCCCTATACTTCCACTACGTATACAACAGACACCAACCTCACCGTGTTTGACTGACACATTTTTTTGACTGATTTTAGCGTTTTTATCATCGTAATAAATATTAAACTTAACGACTAAGATTTACGCAAATAACTAATTTACTGGCGGATTTGTATCTGATCTCCGGATTAAGATGGATACTGTAAACCATATTTAAGTACTTACCTATTATAAATCATTTGATAATCTCTAAAAACCCCCAATATACTGATTATTTATAAAGTAGCCTGTTGGTCTAGTGGTTAGTAGCCCTAACTGCTATGCTGGAAATAATGAGTTCGATTTCCACCCCGGAAAAATCTTTGTGGGATGAGCACGATGATTTGTTGTGAGCCTGGGTTTCATTTTCTTATAATATGGGTTTTGAGAAATATTAAAGAATACGTATATTATAAGCTTTGCATAGTTTGACTAGATGGCGTTGTGTGAAAGTTGTGGAATATTATTATTGTTATTTAGGACATTCTCACATATATATTCTTCTATCATACACCTCAAAATATCAAAACCGGAGGCAAAGACTTACAAAGAAGCAAAAACAAAGTAAAATTTCTATATACATCCATAAAAGTCGTATCAACCTCCAAGATAAAGTGAAAGGTAATATGAATAAGGTATAATCCAATATTATAAAACAGCAACACGGACCACAAGCAATAAAGCCAGTGGGTGTATAATACGTATAATCGATCGACTATGCAAACTGTCAAGGTGACAGATCCACGACCATTTAAGTAGACAATTGGCACTACGCGGAAGATTAGTGGCTGGTGACGAATCACGAAGGCCGTTCCGTAATTTGATTGATTAGGAAATTGTTAATTTCACTACTTATTTGACGTTAAGTAAATGAATGCGAACAACCAGGTGTTTATTTTATCTCGAGAGAGATAGAGTTTTCGTAGGTCAACACACCCTTGAACATCTTTTTTTTAGCGTTTTTAGCAAGTGGTAATTATTTTATGAAAATATATTGATGTCTGCAGGGATTTAAACCGTTTGGCTTGGTAGACGAATGAACATACCCATAGACTCATTACAAAAATATCAGTCACAGAATTAGCATTTAGTTTTATGTTGTCTGTCACTATTAGGAAAACCAAGTTGCTTAGAAACTTATATTAGACTTGGTCTTTATACGTTCACATCATAGTATTTTCAAATAAAAAAAAAAACTATATAACGTTATTTAATCAATACTATTTTCTACTATTTCAATTACCTGAACATCTTGATATTTTACTATTTAAGTATAACCTATTTGATACCCACTCTTTACGAAAACACGAACATTCTGTGAAGCCTAATAAGTGATTTAGGAAGCCATTTACAAAACAGAAATGGTTAAAACAAAACACATTGTTTGTACTTCAGTATTTTCGTAGTAATTACCATTTATTCATTTGGTAGTTAGAGTGGCCTTTAAATAATGAAAATTACTTTTTACGTTTTTTTTAATTATTTTTTAGGAATAAGGTTTGGTTACGGATATTATTATAAAACGTAGGCGTTATTAAGCTATTTGCTGTATGAACAGGCCGTTTAAATATTCATCTATGTCTAGCAGAGCCGATAATAGTGTGCCCAAAGAAATATTTGAAGGTAATTAAGCTGAGCATTGGTATTCTAGCCACAATCCCACAACTCTCGCTTTAAGAAGGCATGAGCTCGTTTTTTATAAGAGCTAGTAGGGATATGGATCCAAAATTTAGGTTTATTCAGGTCAAGTTCCAAGCTTACGAAAATTAATCTAACATATTGCTAAATTGCTGGATGCGAGAAGCCGAAAATCGATCTCAGTGGCGTGCACTTGGAGAGGCCTATGTCCAGCAGTGGACTGCGATAGGCTGATGATGATGATGATGATGATTGCTAAATACATAATATTGGAACTTTGCAACTACCATTCTCTTCTATACCTTTATCTATCTATAGCTTAACTAAAAAGCTACGATAATTATCAGCGTTTAGGTAAGCGAATGCAATGCCCAAAGACGGTGCGCGCGCGCATAGCGGAGGACGCGCCGGTTGGCCGACACGACTGTGACTCACCAGTCAACGACCTTAAAAATGTAGATTAAGGTAAGCCATTAAAGTTAAACTTGTTTATCATTTATACTCTTAAGTAATATTTTAACCAATTTTCAAAGGTAATTTGCAATCGGATGTTAGACCATAAATAGTTCAAAAAGAATGGACAAAGAAAATTCAACAGGATGCTTTATATTGGTAACTTTGTGTATATTGGTAAGTATTCACAAAATGTTGACATAACTTTGATCTTCACATTAACTTGAAATAAAGGTTTTGTTAATGTGAAACTATCTATAAATCAGCTGTCATCGTTACAATCACAAAACGAATCTATTTTTACAACTTTTAAGTTCTACAGATATTTGATAAAACAAATGATTCTTGTCAAGTGAGCGTATGAAGTCATCGACTGATAAAACTGACTTGTTGAATGCATGTATACAAGTTTGGAGCTCTCATAGCACTTGGGGACTGACGCGTACAATCATTTATATTCGGCAAACGATTTTCGATAGATCATGACAAACAAACTCAGGGCCACAACCTCTTGACATGATGAGTAATAGAATTGATTTCTATCCGGCAGCGGTAAGTATTATTATAAGTAAGCGAAAATGTTGTTTTATGGGCAAAAACAAATCGTCATTTTGACCTTATGAAAGTCAGAAATTGCTGATTGCTCTTGCAATATAATTTTATAATATTCCCCGACGCCATCTAGTCTCAAAATAAGCTTATTATGAGTACTAGACAGCTGATAAACAGACTTCTATATTTTTAAATACATTATATCGCATCGTATCGTTGGGAAATATTTGGTTACTTATGGTTAAATTATCACTTTAGAATAAAATAAACGTGTTCTTTTATAAAGCGGTTTCCACAAACTCTACTTTATACCTAACTGACCATGAAGACAAAAGCGAAGGCATTAAAGCGTCGGGATAACAACATGAACAATAAACCTTTACAAAGTCTAAGCCTTTGCTGTATTTTAGCATCTTACATTCAAGTAATCATCAGAAATAATTACTTTTCACATAGGTACAATATAACAAAATATATTATTACATATATTAGTAGAAACAAGGATATTAAAACAAAATGTATCACTTAGTTATATGGCAAAGCTGCATCAAGCTGAAGGATACACATAAACATGGAAGTAATCGTAATTAAAATCTCTTTGAACTAACTATTCCGAGAAAACCGATAAAACATAGGTATGTAATATGTACGAGAGCCATTTTTATGTTTAAGTATCACAAGTAAACTGAGGGGCCTATCGCCTTAACTTCACGTAATATTATTGCACTTGTTGGAACGGGACAGCACGATGCAGGATGTAGCGGTGTCTCTTTTTAACAACTGGTATTATATTACTCTAGGAAGTTGTAGTAGGCTTTCAGTATAATTACAATAAAGTAATTTGAAGGCAGACTAGTATTAATCGATAATATTATGTTACGATGATAATAATCTTTTTAATGATGGTATCATAAAAAGTTGTGTACTCACGTATAAGTACGCTGATAAATCCGGTAATTATTAAGACTAAGCAGTTTGTAGTGATAGTAAAAACGTAAATATATCCGTTTAATATTCTAAGTGATAAAAAAATCAATAATTATTACGTAAAACGTTAAGTTTGTTAACATCATGTCAACGTCCTTGCCTACAAAAATATTTTCTGTGAGTTAGGCAAGAATAGTGATGTAGCTATTTCGTTCTGTCTGCCTAGTAAGTAACTTATGTGAGAATACGAATATAGGTATGTCTTTCTGCGTTGCTTTTTCCCAAGAGTTTTAGATGATGGCTTACAGACTTAATGGATTTATGTCTAGGTATTATTTTCACAGCTGATACTACCTTTTGACTCACCAAATAATACTGAAAATTCAAGAAATTGTTTTGTATTAAAACTTTTTGGTACTTTTATGCTATAATCAGAATTTTATGATAATTTGTTTCGCCGATAGATAAGAATAGAGAAGTTTAGTAAATAATTACTGGCCTCTAAAAACAAATCAATACCTTTCAACGAACACACAAATAATTGAAAACTTTTTATGTACAATTACAATTCTAAGTTTGAGGCGACCTTGAATAGTTGAAGGTCGGTGTCAGATGGACTTTCCAAATATTTTCCATTTATTCGGAAATCAATAATAGTTAAAGTTGTTTAAAGGAAACGAATGACCGGCGAGAAAAATGTTACCCAAAACACAAAAAAATAAAGGTAATAATATTATATTTCTATACCTTCATTTAAGTTAAAATGATTAAGTATATAGATGGAACACGGGAATTAAGGGATTGATAAAAAATGATGGAGAAAATTATGAAAGATTGTTTCTTTAATAATTGATTAAATATTTATTTTATTTCAGAGTGGATATTGAATGCACTATGGCGTAGGAAGAAATACTCCTTAGTAGGCCCGTCGTTTAACTGAAATCGTCTTCATTTAAATTCATGTAAGAACTGTTTTGAAAAATTGAATATTTTATAATATGTTCCTCGATAAACATTATTTATTATGTAAACAAGTTAGTTTATAAATATACATTTCCCTCCCATAATATTAAGCTGTCATTTTGGTGTATAATTTAAAATAACATTGTGTTCGATTCGTCCTGGGAACGAACACATATGGCGATAATAACAAGTCACAAGGGTATAAGTGAAATCCTTCAGAATACATGAGGAGTGTTAATAATAAATAAGGTTTTTACCGCGAGCTGTTTTAAAGTTATTTATACGAATAAGTAATATAGCAAGGTTGATGAAAATGTACAACAAAGCCGTGTTACATAACATTAATATTATTTTTTGTTGGTGACTTAAATTATATTGTAAAGGAATTGATAGCGAATTACTCTGCGTAGACTATATTTCTCTTCTACAACTGATAATTTAAGAGGCAGTGGTAGGCTCTCTAAACGGGAAGTAGATTTTTAAGACTGAGTGCTGGTACAGTATACAAAGATCTGTTAAAATAATGCAATAATATCGAAAATGAGATAGCCAATCATACTATTCCCGAAGTGTGGTCAAAAAGATTATTTCAATATGATAATGAAAATAAATTAAGAAAAAAACGAACTAAAAAATGTTCGAAGATCACACTTGCCACCTCAATTTACCGACAAAATGTTGAATAATACGTGAATTCCTGAGAGTTTATCGTTCATAAAGGTCTGTAGTACATTGTTGTTGTTTGGGCATCCTGTTTAACACGGGGGGAGCGACAGGAAACCGCGAGTTTCTACATAAAAGAACACAAGAGAAGTGTAACGAGGTTTAAATTTCTAAGAAACGCAGAAAATTGTTGTTGTTTTTGGAATTATTAATTCCCGTGATATACATTTAGCTAAGGAAAGTTTTAAAAAATGGTGGAAGCTTTTGAAATCTAAAATTGAAAAGATGCATTATAGAGTGTATAAAGAAATCAAGTGAATCTGTCAATTATTCTTCATCATTGAAAGTTTTGTCTGCCAATACCTAACACCGGTTATTTTTTACTAAAACATTCTCACACAATTGTTGCATGCTTTAGTTACCTTAGAATGTGCGAGTGTCATCCAGCCATTCCTAATTTCTGCAGGATCAGAGTCGTTCAGAGATATAGAGGAAATGCTTCGAGGTCCCCTCGCCTTCCAATGTTCAGGTTCCCACCAGTGGACATGATCAAGAGAACGAGAAACACTTCGAGCTTCCATAGTCCACGATCAAAACTAATCACCACAAGCAAATACAAAACACAATTTTCAAAAATAGACTATATTTCTCGATAAGGCGTTTTTTTTTGTTGGAAAATGGTACTGAAATGAATTATTTTTCTCGTTTGAAAGTTCCGTCGAAAAGAATAATATTTGAGGCAGCTTTCCTCCCCCAATGTCAAAAGCTGAATGAAGTAAGGGTTGTTTGTTTGTCGCGCCGGTTGCTAGGCAACGGAGCACGTGGTAATTCAATGTCACGGCGTCATGAATAACTCATGACCTTTGCGGTAGTAGTGTTAACTTGACCCAGTCTGACAAACATAAGTGTGTAGCTTGGTTTAGGACAATACGTCCTTATTCGCAGGAATTAGGGATGAAAATCGAATGGACAATTTGGAAAAAACTGAAAGATGAAAATTTGTGTTTTCTTAAATGATCTGGGAAGGTGTTATTTGATTAAGTGCTGTCTGCCATTCACATAAGGTTGTTGATATCTCCGGTGCTTACATTTATCCTTATTGTCGGCTTTATTGTTCAGGCAAACAATACTGAGAGCCTCTCAAGTTTCTTGCGGTCTGCCTGGGGATCGGTTTATGTAGTTCATTGTCATGAACTTTATGAGGTGAGGCATAAGTAATAGATTGGATGCTCACTTCAAACATTGTCTTTGCATAACCCCTCATTATCTTTGCTGTAAAATATTTCAATTAACATTTTTTGTCGTTTTTAAAGAGTTTTATGCTTGTGAGCTTTTTTAATTTATTTTCAATATTGTGTAGCTGTATCCCACAATTTGTTAATTACTTTAAAGATATAATTTTCATTGTTATTATTTTGTATGTTATCAGATGGCCATTTTTAGATAATTGTTTTGCAAATCTCGTTGCTAGCTCAAGCTGGGGATAGAAAGTTTCTACCAGTATACACACCATTTTAAAACATCATTGATCACTTTCTAACTTTCAGTTTAGACCATATTTGATCGCGAATCTAAAAGATCAAACTTTTAACGCTGCATTATCGAATTAAGCTGTTATGACAATTTGGATCTTATTACGTAGGCTTTATGTCTGATATTATGATTGTCACCCACGTTAGGTACGCCTGACCATGTATGTGTCAGTACGAAGGTGCCTGAGTCATAGTTCCTTGTAAGGCGGTGCTTCGCTTAGACGAGCAACAAGCAAATGACGTCATCACTTTCCTTCTTATTCGTCAACTTGACAAAAAGGTCATCTGATAGAATCAAATATACACTAAGTAGTTGGGAAATTATGATAAAAATGTGCACGCAGAATTATGTCTTAAGTCAACAAAGATAACAGTTATAATAGCTAAAATGTAGAGGCAGTTGAATACAACCTCGTTTGCAATTTGTAAATGGGAACTTCGTATATGGACATTGCCATAATTTTGCATTGCATTGAAATATTTAATGATGCCGTTCCAAATTGTTACGTGTTTATAAATATGGTTTATGCTTAATACGTTTGATTAATTTAATAAGGACTACAAGGTTATGAGGTTTATGACTTAACAGATAATAAGAATGGAGAGAGTATTTTAATACAAAGAAAACCATTTAAGGTCATTAGAGCTTAGTATATATATGCAATTTATATTTCATAACATAATATTATCGACGGTTACAGGCAACCCTTAATACCATACAATGTTAGCAATGCAGTCTAAGTTTATAATTGATTGGCGATTACAGAGGCGGTTATGGACTTTGAAGTAGAAGCTATAATAAACTGGGCTGCTGCCGCATTGCTGAGATTCAGATTGAGCCCTCCTAACATGACCAACCAATAAAATTGCACTTGAAGCTCCCGCAAAATTTGAGACAAAATGGTTCACACGTAGCAACTATTGGGTGTTATTTATAAGTGAAACATATACAATTAACTTTTTTACTTTTCTTATCGATACAAGTGATAATCCCCAATCACGTTTGCTACCAGAACTATTCGTTATTTATCTCCGTCCACCCCTGCAGCAAACAGCCCACACGACTCCTCATTTAGCTGCGCACCGGCTGCCATTGAGCTCAAACGATCTGATCTGACTACAAAACAGATAAATTATCTAGATTATTGTTCTTAATTATAGACGTCTAGAATAGCGGGATTAGTGAAGGCTGTTAATTGTTCTGTCATGAATTTATTTGATTTGATTCTGTTAAACACGGACTTGCAGACAAATTGACAACTTATTTGAAATTTTGTTATCTGTTGTTGTCCTTTTAATCTGTAGATATATTGGAAAAAGATAGCAATGCTTTAATTTTCACATTCAAGATACACTTTGAATTATTTACTCCGTAAGGATCATAACTTTTCGCCGTAAGAGGTAAATAGGTTTTTTTGTGGTGAAGAAGCAAGAATAAACTTTTATACTGCTAAAAATTTAACTATTTACATTTACAAATAAATTATGATGGCAAACGCTCTAAAGCTGGTACTTAATATATTTTTATTTGACATCACTGCATTGCCTTTCACTTTTTTTTACGAGGTACACGAAAAAATACAGTCCAATATTTTTTGAAAATCTATCTGATGGGATACACAGTTTTTTTTTTGTCAAATACCCTATTAATGAAGCTCTTGCGTCAGTAGTCTCTAGTAGTACTCTAGCGTCTGTACCTAAATATATTTTATTTCACTGAATCAACTGGAGACATGTCACTCGTCTCGTACTCTCGTCCTTCGTTCTTTAGAAAATGTCACGTTATATGTAACTAACAAGTATTACACCTAATTCCTCGTGCGTGGGCGGCCACACAGCTCCCAATACGGACTCAATTGAATAACGATATTGTTCATATATAAATACATTTATCTTGCTCAACCCAATTAGATAGAATAAGATAAGACAGTTACTGTCGCTTTGTTTAAGGATACGTACGATTTTAATTAACTTTAGCGCCAGCAAAAAGTTTTGTATTGCTTTCTAATTTTGAATTTATTGCAATATATATTTGTTTCAACAGAAATTCGTTCTGCGGGATTTGTAAAACTATACCATTATAGGCGCTAGCCAAGAACGCTTGTTCTGAGTCTGGCTGTCTTGGTAAGAGACTTTATTGTTTTTGAAAACCTCACTACACAAGGATTAAATTTATCAGCGCGAGATCTTTTTTTTCTCAATTGGAAAAGAGTTGACTCAAATAGTTTGAGGAGGCACTACTTACATTGTTTTTTTTTGTTCAAGGTAAAATAGTTTGGTGGCAATGGATTGGCGGCAATACCTATGTTGTTTATTCAAAGGTAACCGTTGCAAAACGAACAACAGTCATCAGATAGTTAAAAGCCATTTCCTTTGATGAAACCTCCCGTCACTGCGTGGTCGATTCTCATCAAGATTGAAACTTTGATAAGGCTCACCATTTGTCATAACTACAAATGTGAATTTGAATACTTAGTAAAGGAACATTTACGCTAAAAAACTTAAGTCTTTAAAAAACTTCTAAACTAAACTTGATGAAAAGGTTATGGAAACAAATTTAAGCTATTTCACTTTAAATGAAAAAAAAAACCATTTTATTTAGTTTTTTTTTCAATTCCTTCCTGCAGTCCGAAAATCTGAGGTAACTCAGGCTTTTTTTGAAGTCGATTAAAAGCAGCTTGCTAGGAAAATTTGCGTTTAATGACTGTGCCTACTAATACAGATAAGCCAATAGTGAAATGAATTTTATTTAATTCATGATTTAAGTATACTCAGGTTGTACTTACTACAATTAGACATAGCTCATTCCAACTAACTACATCGCGTTAAGGTAAAAGCGTGCAAAACAGGAAAACGTATGTGAGACATGGGTGTGTGTCGTTGTAATTAGGTTAGCATCGCAATTACTGGGCTGGGTTTTAGGGGTTTAGACACATTTAGAGAAATATAGTGACGTCACAATGCAAACTTTATTGGTTTGGTTAGAGAAGAGTACGACTTTTATATTATTATAATCAAGTTCATTGTGACTTGTACGTAATCATTAAAGTTAAACACTTATTTTCCTTGGTTATGAAGCTATGAGTGGGGATTTTTTTAATCAGTATAGCAGTAGATCTGTTTTTGTAACATAATTCATTACTGTGCAGATTTTTATAATCTTTTAATGTTGATGATATCCTACAGCCTTTTACAAAAAAATGAGCTCTTGCCAATCAAAATGAGCAAATCTGACTTGTATAGTCCGATTTTTAATTCGAGGCAGTAAAATGACAATTGCAACTGACATTTATACAAAAAAGGGTGACCCGCTACAATAGTGATGTTTGGAAATCTTACTACGACGATGACATTTAGTCATGCTTTATTTTATTTTGTATCAAAAATTTACTATTTCTATTAATTGAGCTTCTATAATTGTAAGTTGATATTAAATTTGTTTTTCATTCAACCACTGCATAATGTCAGAATTCATGCAGTTTGGAGTTGGATGCGCTCGACTTTTCTTGCATGGTAAGGTGCTTCATCTTATACCAGCAACGCATTTGGCTTTAATTTTATAAATTTAAATTAATATATTTTTTTTTGCATTTAAAAACAGTCACCGTGCATGTCTTTTGATTGATTGTCGTAAATATATTTTTTTTATACAGAGCTAATTTGATATCTGAATAAAAAAATGTAAGCTCGTCTAACTTTTGATTGTAATAAGTCGATTCTAACACATCACTATTTATTTGGAATTAAAAACCTGCCACACTGGAAATGTCATTTTACTGCCTCGAATTAAAAATCGGACTTTAGTTCCTGAGATAGGCCCGTTCAAAAACAATCAGCAAAGTCTTTAATTGAAAAGTATTATTTCAATTATTGTAAAAAGTATAGTGTATAGCTTTCATTTACGGCAGCACTTGTAAGAATCTTGATCTTGAAATAAGAGATAATTAGAGTGAATCAGCCTCAGATGTAATTGTAGCGTCTGTTGTAAGGCAATTGAGTGAAATGGGTTATTGAAGCGATGCGTCAAACTCGCGAATGAATTCAATCTGTCTCGAACAGACTGGGGATCAACCACTTTTAAAGTAACTCTGGTAAAGTTGATAATTAATTAAGTTATATTTTCTTTTTAGAAAAAAACATGCAACCTTTTTTTAAATGAAAGCTACTGAGCCTAAATTGATGGAAGATGGTTTTTTTCATGGCACCGAATGACGGCTATTTCTCGTTAAATGAAAAAGGGAAAAAAAAATATGTGGAAAGCAGGATCCTAATGGTTTAAGATGAGAAAACGGTTTTTTTATTAATTAATTCTACAATTAAATTTCTATAGTTAAAAATCGCTATTATGCTTCGGTAGTTTGCAGGCCGATCTATAAGGCGAGAGTGATGTCTCGCTTATACACCTGAAATATTCTAACTTTGAAACATGTTGGTAATAAAACTGTTGGTAATAAACGATTTATGGTGCTCGCATGCATTTATTAATTAATGACGATTTGATTCAAGTCAATGACTGGTAGCAGTTTTAAGAGAGTCTTAATAAGTGGTTTTATTATGCGGTCATTTTAGGTTGTATTCTTTGTATTTATTGAGAATTGTTTACTGGTTTCTTAGAATAATTTAATGATTTTAATAGGTGAGAACTGTGTGCGTTGGAGTTGGAGAACTTTATGAAACCGCGAGTTTATAAGAATATACACTCTATTATCGGCTCTTGGAATTCAATTTTGGCCAAATTCTAACATATTTTTAAATTGTTTAAAAGTTTAATTGAATTAAAATCATCCAGTTTTTCATAATATAAGCAAAATATAATAAAAGTGACTTCAATACAAACTATCTGGACATTTAATGTTTCTCTAGCAGGTTTCTGAGTTTTAAAACACTCAAATTTATATAAAAACTAAAAACAGCCTAGCAAGAACATTCCAGCTAAAAATACGATATTAAATTGTCAGACAACAATCAATTATATCTCTGGTACGTTATGGAACAGGTCATTACAACCAGTGGTCACGGTAGACGGACAGACAAATCGACTATTACAATACACACGCACCTGTAATGCGAACACTTTACGCAGAAACATTACCGTTGTGCGAGCGAGACAGCGCTCTACATTATGCATAGCGGCGTCTCTTTTTCCACAACGGCTATAGGACTGCTGTACGATGTTATTGTAGGGGTAAAAACCACATTATTATTGTAGAGTATTTGATAACAGACGTCACAATACGAAATTATCGTCAAGGAAAACGGTACGTTGTATTATAAGTAATCCGGTTTTATGTTTTGTTATTAATTTAAATGAAGGTCTGTAATGTTTATTGTTGTTTTAAAATTGTTGCTCTCTATCAAGTTGGTTTGATGTTAAGTATTTATTTGACAATAATGAGGTAACCCTTATCATGTGCCTTGTCAGTCCGGGGATCATTTATGTCTCCAGCATAAGGATCCTGAAATGGTACATATCGAACCAAATCAAGAGCTAGATATGAACCATTCGTACGTCAATCAAACTTCTGTCAGCCTAATGGGCCCCAATTCTGCTTTTTACAATGGCCGATGAATCAATGAAAATTGGCTTAAAATTACACTTTTCGTAATCTCTTAAGCATTTTTCCTGCACAATAATTAGAAATTTAGAATGAGACGGTACATTCAAGGACAATACAATGAATTCTTAATTATTTTGTTGGCTTAATACTTAAGAGAAAGGGAATAATTTGAAATTTAATTCAATTGCCATTCATTCATCCGCCATTGTTAATAGCAGAATCAGGGCTCTGGTCCCCTTGACCTGTCTACAGAAGAAACCCAACATGCTCGTAGGTGGTTAGAGCCCTAAACCACAATAAGTTCTACATAAACACTCGCCCACTTGTTAATTAACGCCATTAAAAACAAGTACTTCCTATTAATAGAGTCACTAATCACGTTGAGTCTGAGTCCACTTCATTGCGTATGATTTTATAAAGCGGCGCCTGCGCAGGAGCAACGCTCGCTTGATAGAACACTCGCAGCTGTGGAGACGTCACACCAAGTTATGGAATGATAACAAATAATGTTTGTTGAATAAAGAATGAATGGAATGTACTTAGTCGTTTTAAATGATGCAAAATGTGTTTAATATTTAACTTTATAGTATGTTCAATATTTATAATTCTCCTAATGAAAATATGCACGAATTAATAAAAGAGTTATATTTTGTATTTCAGGATAGACACGAATGATTGCTTGACTTCTATCTCTACTTTTCTCTTTTCTACTTAAATTATATTAACAACGTCATTTCAAACAAAAGCTAATCATTTATTGAACACTAGAAGCGTCTCCATATCCTTATCTGTCCCATTAGGTCTGTGCCTGACATTCTACGACACATTCTTTGATTAGTCACGAGGGGCTGTTAGTACAACAGACATGCATACACTTGTAATACGTCAATCTCAGCACAAAATATTCCGCAACTCGCTTACTAAGTACTATGGTAATAATAATTTACTGAGAAAATTTACTAATGAACAATTATCACCATACAAAGCTTGTATTCGTGGTAACATGGTATGTTTATGAATGACAATTTCGTTACGGCAAGATCAATTGAACGATATGTAAATAGCTGTTAGAGGCGTCATTAATCTCATTTTAATATATCGTTTATATTCTTTAAATGAAGATGGATTGCAAAAGTAATAAATGCGAATTACGATGATGATGAGTAAAGTTGTTGCATTGTGGTGAGTGAAAGAGGTTATACAGATGTGTATGTAGAAATGTACATGTTTTATGAAAAAAAGGAGAGCATAGGAATAGTTGTGTAGGCAAAGATATATCAAGGTAAAGACATGAGCGATAGCCGCATGGACGGCGATCGTTAGGCCAAAGTCACACTACGGGAGCCAACGGATGGACGGCGTCGTCGTGATCGACCTAGGAAGCGGTGGCGAGACGACCTTAACGCTTGCTACGCAGGCTGGTTCCATGCAGATCCGAATAGAGAGTCGTGGAAGGATTTGGGAGAGGCCTTTGCCCAGCAGTGGGACACAGTAGGCTAGGAAAAAAAGGCATGAGCGTATTTATGAGGTGAAACATTTATCTGTATAGAAATAATAAATACTTTATTGTTCTATGGCTTTTATTCGCCGCAAAAATATCAACTATTTAACTAAGAATGATGACTTTGATTTCGACTCTCCTATCCATTTCCAGAAACAAACTTATTAAGTAAGTATATCACTGATTGACTACACTAAAATAAACTGTGTATACTGCAAAACATAAATTAAATTAAATGTAATCTATACTCTATACTAATATATAAAGATGAAGAGTATACTCTATACTAATACATATATAAAGCTGAAGAGTTTATTTGTTTGTTTGTTTGAACGCGCTAATCTCAGGAACTACTCGTCCAAATTGAAAAATTATTTTTGTGTTGAATAGACCATTCATCGAGGAAGGCTTTAGGCTATAAACCATCACGCTGCGACTAATAGGAGAGAAGATACAATGGAAAATGTGAAAAAAACAGGGCAGGTATAAATTACAACTTATATCTTCTACCCACGGGGACGAAGTCGGGGAACAGCTAGTTGTACATATATGAGATTGCACAAATTAACTCAACAACGTTTTACAACGTCAAGTGTCCATTAAGAAGCATTCCAACGTTGTCAGGCAATAGCCCACCAACGTGGTGACTGCAACAAAGTACCAGGAACGCATAAGTGTGCGGTACTTCGAGGAACAGCTAACGTCTCGCCTATTAATAGTATGGAACCATTCCTTATTCCCCACTATTATTAGAATTAACCTTAACATTCAAATTAGAGAATTAATTAGTTAGCAATGCAAAGTGAATGTTGAGAGTTTATTGTAAGTGTGCCAAAGTTTGCATTGTATTGTGAAATAGGATGCAAAAGTTTTCCAAGTTAGTTAGTTTATGTTAAAAATATTGTGTCAGTCAATCAATGCAGTCTGTAGTGGTCTATTGCTAGATAAGAAAATCTTACCCATATTATCCTTATAAAGAGGAAATACACAAATCAAACAGGGTTTTCAAATTTAATAAAGTTACAAAGTAGTTTCTCATAGACCTGTTTTTTGTGACCATTGAAATAATGACTTGGACAATCTTTAAATCAAATGGTAGAACAAGGAACTCAGTAAACCTAATCTAATATTTTAAAACTAAACAGATTAAGACAAGATTTAGGTAATACAACTATAAATCCATCAATCTTTACAGTGTAACAAAAAATATCATCAATTCAACTAAAACAGGAAAAAGACAATGAAACAAAACAAATTAAGCCGAAACTCGGTCGTGTTTGGTTAAAAAGGAACGTGGGCCGATCGCAAATCTCATATCTTATATCGGTAACCGATCTTGGCATTATTACACCCACGCCACCACTTATGAAACGACCCTGGACATTTTAGGATGCGGTAATACTTTTTTGGTATCGCCAATTTGAAATAGGACGTCGTAAAAGTCTTAATATACGAATTATACATGCGAGATTTTAGAGATATTGAACTATTAGAAAAACTGTTTCATTTGGATAAAAAAGCTCTGCTTAAAGTTCTTTAGGCTGAATTTCCTAGCGTTGTTTAGCGAGGAAGGTGACATGTTTAAAGCGAACAACAACTCATAAATAAAAGTATGTGAAAGACTCCTGTTACACTGAGCACACAATAAATCTTTTTTGACTTTGACACTCGTTGACCATAAGAAAAGATTCTGCAGGTTCACAAAAAAAAAATACGGATGTAAGATTCAAGATTTGCGATTAAACCCACGTTCCTTTTCAAGCAAACGCGACCGAGTTTCAGGTTTTAATTAATAACCTCGTAATTAGCATACCTTTTAAATTAAAACAAAAATGTCAAGGTCAAAGTTAATAGTCCATATAAAACGCGCCCCTTTAGTCCAATGAGTTTACCTGAACTTTAATAAGGCCATGCTTATATAGATCTATGCACATGCAACGCCACAATTATATGCATGAATGTATTAAGCGTGTGAAGTTTCTAACCTTGCTGCCAACGCCATTTGAAACATCCATTGCTTTATAACCACCAATGTGCATTAAATATTTGCGAACCAAATGCGTAATGTAGTAACGGTATGATCTAATTTACAAAAGCAACGTTAAAGAAACGAATATTATGTATTCTCAATAGCTTACCGGGGGGCATTAGAGGTATAGAGAGCATAAAAGAAAAAAAAAAAAAACTTGGAAATCGTTTGTTATTGTACTATAATTATAGTAGTATAGATGCCCTGCTATTTGAAACGAATCAATAATTCATGTTAAGTGAATATTGTGTTAACTTTTGATCTTACAGTCATACAGGTTTTACTGTATTGGGAGACCCTGTCCTAGCTTAGAAGTTTACCATGCACCTTTTTATGATTAAAAAACTAAATAAATAAATTAAAAAATCGCTAAGCCTAAACATTCACAATATTTGCACTAAAAAGTAAATTGTGTTGTGTTTCTATAAAAAATATTACTTTGAGGGCGATATCGCTACATTTTTGCTATCTCGTTATTTTCATGTTAGATAATATCGGTGCGGGTTTTAAATGCAACAGGGTGTTGTTAGCCGACATACGGCGACAGTATGCTGTGACGTCACTGTCGCATGTTTCCAGAGTTACATGTTTAACTAGTACACGAAGTTCGATTTAAACATGTTTGATAGTTTCCCTATCTTATTTGCGGACATGCCTTCTTTTCTTTGGAGTTTGGCTAATGTAGCGAGATTGGAGGGTTCATCAATGACGAACTTGAAGGACGTTTGCTCAATTTTCAACCACTTTCAAAAAGGAAGAGGTTCTTAAGGTTTTTCTGTGTGTTACTTCAAAACTTTTGACTGGACGACCCGATATTGTAGAATCTTTTTTCATTTAACGTGACAACGCGTTCGATAATTTTTTTATTATGTTTGGCTCAGTAGCTTTTTATTTGAAACCGGCTGCAAAATTTTATTGTAAAAAAAGTACACAATATTTTTTTTCGGTTTAAATTGCAGTGGATTGCGCAGTTTGGTTTAAAGGACTTTCAAACACAAAAGTTCGCTAAAAACCATAAAATCTGAATCAACTATCAAACATGTTTTATCCTCTGCGACCCTTATGCTATCTTCCGATCAATAACCACGCACTCACGCGAACTTTAAATAATTGGGACATCGTACTGAGTTTTAAGCATATTACGTCAGCGCGCATTTTTCACGATCGATTGGCTATTAATTGGTAGCAACAGTATTACAGCCTATGAATTATTTATTTGTTTGAAATTATATGTAATAGGCTGGATTTTTCTTGTTTTCATTTTAAAAAGGTTGATTTGGGTAAGTTAGCAATTTGCTATGCTAAGTTGAAGAGTTTGTTGTGTGTTGTAGAGTTAAACGCACAACTTACGGATCACTATCTTGGATATTATATTTACGAAGAAATGCGGCATAATCTATCTATTTCACATTAAATAGTTTTGAGCAGAATTGCCAAACTTGTATTCAAATTCTTTATTTGCGAATTATGGGTTTACATAAAGAAGCAATTAGGAGTATCGTTTTATGGTATTTAGGTACCATAATAAACCATCTGATTTCGTAAGACTTACAAGTTATATATCATAAACCATCTCCTTTGCAATATCAAGAAATACAAACATTGGACCAAGTCCTTTACAACATGTTGACATAACCTCAATTCAGTGCTTTTAATCTGTTCCTTCACTCTGATAAGATTGTCATACAGGCAAGCTTTCTCAAAGATTAAGATAAGGTGATACAACAGTCTTATTTGTTACTAAGAGCTTAAGAAGGGTTACAGTACCTACTTATGTACTTACAATAGCGTGTCCCAAAACGGGAGTTATTTGGGAATGGATGGGATGTCCCGATTTTTCGTGATATCCCGGTCTGTTACGCCGTTCAACTGGTTTAAAGTAATGATTTTTCTGGATAAGTATAGAGAACTTGAATGGTTATGGAAAGGGAAGAAATGAAATGGTTCCGTCAATAATCATAATAATTATAATTACATTGTGAGGCCCATGACGTCATATTTTTGTACGAAACTTATGAGGACGTAAATTATTGAATCTATTATTTACGAGTAAGATATAAGATATCAAAATAATATTGATTGCATTATTTGATCGACATAGAACAATTCGTGTACCAGTCGTGTATTGCTAAATCCTTTCTCTCAATTTATAGAGCTTCAAAAAAATATATACGAGTCCATTCTAAGATTATGCAACAAACAACATATTTAAGAGACATCTTGAGTATGACTCTACACGACTGCGTTCATATGAGCTTACTCATTTCTGTGTTCACTTCATGAATGCCGGCTCCTTTGTTCTAGCTTGTATTATTGTCATTTATGGATGTGCTACAAAAGTAACTTTGTCTATTTACAACGATTCTAAGGATAAAAAAGCTAGGTAAAAAGGCAGAAAGCTAATCTTATCACAACTGTCAGTTTTGAATCGGGTGGAGCTTTGATCAGCAGTTAGTTGAGTATCAATTTAATTTGTAATACACGTATTCATATAAACATCTAGAAAGGTCTGGGATATACCCAAAGACGACAATCCGCATATAACTGGAATTCAAACACGATGGCCTATCGCCACATCTAGAAATAATACTTTTGCAGTTGTGGGAGTAAGACAGCACTACACACATTGTAGAGCGGCATCTCTCTCTAAAGCTACAAATTTTGAAAGGTAAAGGTAGGCCTTTCTCTAACTGGCGGTCAGCCAAACTTAACGAAGGTTGTTTAAGCATGTTTGTGTTGTACACTTACATGGAATATGCAAGTAAATGACGAAAGCGTGGTTTATTGTTATCGTTTTAATTACAACAGCGATAAACACGCGAAATATGTTGTGTGCTTATTGCAATGTTGATAACAAATGTAGGTTAGAGGCTTAATATATCGTGTTTCTGCAGTATCATGTAGAGTGGAAGTTTTTAGGTGGGTTTAATTAATTAAAACATAAAATATGCAAAAAGCTTTTACGTTTTTGGGAGACAGCAGGAGAGGGTTTCTAAATAGTAGAGGGATATGATAACAGCTTAATTGAAATGTTATACGTCATACGAGTGTAGATCATCATCGGCCTAGCCTTTTCCCAACTATGTTGGGGTCGGTTAACAGTCCAACCGGTTTCAGCTAAGTACCAGTGTTTTACAAGGAGCGACTGCCTATCTGACCTCCTCAACCCAGTTACCTGGGCAGCACGATATCCCTTGGTTAGACTGGCTGTCAGACTTTTCAAGCTTCTGACTATTTGTAACGACTGTCAAAGATGTAGGAATAACAGCCGGGACCCACAATTTAACGTACCTTCCGAAACACGGAGGAACTCGTTATGACAAAGATGGTCACCCATCTACGGACCAACCGCGTCAAGCATAGCTTAACCTGTGATCGAATCACTTATGCGGTTATAGCTTAGCCACGAGCTCCTCCTCATACGAGTGTAGGTGACAAACTAAATTC
Source organism: Trichoplusia ni (assembly GCF_003590095.1). Taxonomy (NCBI): domain Eukaryota; kingdom Metazoa; phylum Arthropoda; class Insecta; order Lepidoptera; family Noctuidae; genus Trichoplusia; species Trichoplusia ni. The sequence goes on from NC_039481.1 coordinate 1,995,714, forward strand.
ATTTGCAATTAGTTATTAACAAAGGAAGATATAATATTTTTGTCAATTACAACATTAATTATAATTATTATTAGCCATTAATGTCTACTGCATTGCAAAGGGATAAGGTCCTCTCATGTATCTCGATCTATGGCCAACGGGCTCGTGGTGTTTTGGTATTCGATAAACAGATTTGATTGTTCACTTTTATATGTATAAGCTATGATTTGGCTATTTCTGAAATCTTCAGTCTCAATGATTCAATTTCAAAGAACAGTTATGAAAAAAGTAGGTAAAAATCATAAATCGATATGACAACTAAAATAAAAACCGTGTATGATTGACCACAACTAACTGAATTTATCGATCCTAACTGTTAAATACATACACGAATAGCAAGCTTTTTTTTTAATTGATTGTTAAACCTGTCATTTTATAGAATCAGAACAAATCTACAATTTACCCTTAACATTCGCAATATAAAGCTGCCAAAACAGATTCAGCCATCAAACACTGAAAAACTACATTAATTTCAGACGTAGACCTACGTACCTAAATGTAGAGTTGCCAATAGTTTCCATGAAAAAGTTTCAAAATAATATGAACAGAATTGTACCAAACTATTAATACTCATTGTTATGCAAAGGCCTTACGCCGTATTAAAAGTTATATAAACAAGGTACTGTTTTATGTTATGATTGATACATTAATAAAGTTTTCGAAAAGGTAAGTCACAAAAATAAAACTTATCCGCATTACGGCAATATGCATCAGATACTCTAACACCAAGATTCGTTCATATAGTAAAACTGACAATTGTGGAAGCAGGACAGGGCACTGCCCGGCGTAGCGCCATCTCACTTTTACAACAACGACTTTACTTGACGAGGTGGTGTTACCCTCCCTGAAGCAATCCATTAAATAGTTGATACATTTATCAATAAAACTACATCCAGGGCATTAGGTCAAGCTTTGTTTGTGCGCCCGTAATAATTGTCTCGACACCTTTGTACTATTGAACACGAACTGGGACAGTTATATAACAGAGGCAATTAGGCAAATGGAAAATATTTGGGGAGAAGGTTGGGGAGAAATTCTTCGATGAAATGTTGGAATCCGATGGAAAATTGTGAAGGCTGAGTCTGCAGGGTTTGAAAAAAAGTATTTAATTAATTTTATTAGTTGATTCACTATTTCCATGCTTTAAGCTATTTCATTATCTGTCAAAATATAATTAATTTACTTTTATTTAAGTTTTTTCGAAAACGATTTCAGCATTAAAATAATAAATCCTTGGGTTCCAGGCGTTTTACAAAGCTTTAATCAATCTAATATGCATCTCACAAACATTAGTCCTACGCGGGTACACATCGTTCGCCCGTGGCGTCTAGACCTCAACGACCCTTGCAGTATGAACAAATGTGAAGTAGAAAGTTATAATATAGTTGAAATATTAGGCCATTATTACATATCAGAACTGCCCTTATGGACTTTCTACTCCAATAACTATACGATGTGTGCCACCCGCATAGAACGCTCGATACCGGTATATTACTGTTTCTAATGATATTGTTGAAAAGCGAATACGGAAACTAGCGAAGTCGGTTAGAAATTATACAAATATAGAAAAATAATAAACCTTTAATGCATTTTACGGATTACCGAGTGGTTGAGGTCACCAAGCCAAACCCACTGAGGACAAGCGTTTCCACGAATGCTTGTCCTTAAGCCTGGGTGTATTTGTGCATTTGACTTGAATGTTTTAAACCCTTCGCGATACAAGGAATTATTTCTTAAGTGCGGGAGTCGTTTAAAAAAACCATCACAATGCAAGCCGCAAAGCAAGAAGTTTACCACAATAAAAATCTAAAAGAACTTTAAATCAATGTAGCAAAAACAATTCTTAACGAGGTGGAAAGCAGTTAACAACGAGGATGTTATTAAACGATGCTTGCAGGTGATAACAATTACGTTTTATGTAATACCACCGGCCGTGGGGAACGTGAGAAGACTAGCGGCGGGAATGCGGTGTGGCAGGTTTGTTCCTAGGCTGTACTATTGCACTCCAAGTATTATTAGGTATGTTATTAGACGGGCTAGGTATGTCGGGAGTACTTCACACTATTGGATCTCGCCTGAGATGGCTGGACTAGATTTGTGAGGGTGTATTTGTAGTCCATACTATTAGTGGGCGGAACTTTTAAGGAACATAGACTAATTATTGTGTGAAGCATGTTTTTTGTTTCTAAGATGTTTTCGGACGACTTCATAATTTCACTTAAATCAAAAACACTAAAATACTTCTTTAAGCAATCCATTGCTAACTGCGAAGTTCTTTTTCAAGAAAAGACTACAGAAGAAGAAAGAATAATGCAACTATTTCATTATAGACACCTACTACCTTTATTATGGAAGTTGTGAAACAGAGACAACTCTCCACTGTATAGAGCCCTTTCTCCCTTTTACAACTAAAATTAATCTTAAAATAACAGAGCTGGAAAGTAGTAAAATCAAAAAAGAGAATTTTGTGCACAAAACTATGACATTATTTTGTATGCCTACAAACCTAATATACAAAGCTACCTGAACAAAGTTGAATGGTATGTATTCACCTAAATGGATTAAAATAGGCCAGTGTTCATGATAACCTGACGATAACATCGACCTATCTGATAAGAGCAGTCCAGACCGTTAATGAGAATACACATATGAAGCTATTGTTTATAAATGTATGTGTATCTTTGAAATACCTTTGATAATATGTTCTAGTTGGAAGATTATAATAATGATGATTTCATGTATTCTAAAGTAATGGATTTTTTGGTCTGAACATAGTGGATTAATTTGGACTATGTTTTAAGATAAATATTATTCCATAGTAATTATAAAATTGAAGTGAGTTTTTACGCTTTTATGTCAACACTCTTAAATCTTCTTTCTTTCTTTATTTCTAGACGATGGCAGAATTAATAGTACTTGGACTTAGAAGTTAGGCCAATAAATGTACAGGTTTAAATGTAGTCAAGGAACGATAGAAGATCAGTCATTTTTTGATCATGTACGCCATCAATGTTTAATGTAATATTTTTCGTCAGGTAATACTAGCACTGCTCATAAAACTGACTGACTACGATAGTAAAACCAGGAAAATAAATAGCCGTGTTAAAAGTTACGGTATGTTAAAAGCTCTACAAATTAAGTTATGGTACTTATGGTATATTTGTAACATTCGCGTTTTATAAATCTGTTTGGTTAAGTTTCTAGGTCAACACAAAAATGCGAATGTAGTTTATTTTTATGAAGTAACAAGTTTGCACCCTTAAAAAGTTATTTTCTCATTCTATTTTTTAGCTTTTACTTTTACATATAATTAGTCTTAGTTTATTGACCTAGTAAGAACAATCTTCACTTAAATTCCTATAGAATCGACATTAACATAGTCTATAGTCGCTTAAGATTTATAGCAAAGAGGCCGTCAATTTAAGTATCTAATTACATTCAAATAAAAAAATATCAATGGCTTCCGAGTACTTTAGTCATGCTAATAAATACGCCTATCTACAATATTGATATTCCTTATAAGAGAGCACTATTTAATTCATATTGTTCATAGATACTAAGTACACTGAATAAGTAGCTAATAATATTAGTCCGTTAAACATACATGTATTATACCCATATTGAGGTGGTCACGTCATCCGAACACAATATAGGGAACTCTACAAAACATAAAATAAATCACAGTCGTATAACGTATCGTAAAAATGCAATGATTATTTTATAAATGAAGAACTTTCATCGTTACTTTGTAAAGAATTCATATTATAATTCCTTTATGCAATAACTGCTATTGTTGATTTGCTTTTGAGATATGAAATACCACAGCCACATTTGTATTCCGTATGTTCCACTCGGTGTAATAATAATCGTCACCGTCGAGGTCAAGGTTCGAACCCTGACGTTACTAAAAGGATAACGTGAACTAAAAGGAATAGAACGGTGAATGATTTTGATGTACGAAAAAGATCTTTGACCGAGTGAATGTAATGGTATCTTTGGCTATCTTTTACCGCTAGAAAGCTGAATGTTTACTGATAGACAATGGTTCAATTTAAAATGATTTAGCGTGAAATATTGCAACTTTGCCGGAGGAAAGCCAGACAGCATTAAATTATTTATGGTCTGATTAAACATAACAATAACACCTTATTAAAAGTAATATCTTATTGTTACGAAATATTTTTCAATTGTAAGTAATTGAGGTACATACAGGTGATACTATGAAAATTCAATTTAATTTACACAATTCAATATTGAGTTATATTTTTTACTCAATATTGAATTGAACTTTACTAATTGAATACTCTCATTTCCTATTTATATTGATTTTGAAAACAGTATTTACTAAATTAATGTATCGTTTTGTATCCTTGATTTTATAAGTCAAAATTAATGTTAGAAAAATTAAAAAGTCAGACAAATAAATACATATACTGTTACTGTTTTAAATAAGGAAAATATGCAGCGATATGAAAACGCATACTCGCAATGATTTTCTTTATTTTAATACTATAATAATATAAGCAGTCGGGTTTTAAACAAAAACCGATATAATCTAAATTGTTGTAAAATTACAATAATGTAAACTTTAACGTTGAGTGCGAATTCTCCAAGGTCAGTGTGAAGTTCTCAGCTTATTCCATCAACGAAAAAACAGCCATAAAGTTTGTAACGGTCTAAAGAAGACATAGTAAAAAAAAGAGTAGAGAATTTACCTAAAAATTCTTCCCATTTACGTAGCAGTAGCATTTGAAGTTTATAATATAAAAAAAAATATGTATGTTAATTTTCTCCATATTATATGGAATTTAAGGATTATACTGCAGCCTTAAGAAAAAAAAAAATAATATGTAAAAAATACAATATATTTAATATTACATCTTCAAGAAACTTTGTTTATGTAAATAGAAATTATCTTTACTACCCACTTGCTCAATGTAAAGTTTGCCAATGTGACAATGTGAGTAAATGAGTACTTACCGGTTTATCGGTTATGATTTAAAAATAAAGTGCTCTCTAAAACATAGCCGTTACGATTAATGAGATAATGTAATAAGTGTATTTATAAAAAAAATTGTAGAAAATATGTATAAGCTCAGTATTACAGCACGACACTTACTTGCATCTGCAGCAGTCTGGAGCCACCGGTCTTCTCCATTTTTGGATTTTGTTTACACACAATAACAATCTAGCAAATCGGAAGACAACAAGAATTTACAAAAGTTCAATGTGTCAACTAACTGAATGCAATGTATAAAGATTAAAAAATAATACACGCGATTTTAGTATTGTACATTATTAAACACCATTCACAAAATTTGACACAAAAGTGACAAAAAATGACAAAACATTAATTGTCAATCAAACACGTCTTATCCCGCGCAATTTGAGATTGGAATGCGAACTGAAGACGTACTTTTTAAATTAATTAGCGCGTTCTCGGTTACAAAATTGTTTAATCGCGATACCGATCAAACGAGTCAGCGGTCGCCAAGCGACTCAGCTGTTATGAAGCTCCGAAGCGAATTAGCGAGAGATGGCGGGGCCGGGGAGCGAGCAGCCTGCATGACTACACGCTGAGTAATCGACTGGCTGCACCTACACGCCCTGTGAACCGACAACAATACCATTGCCGTTAAAAAATATCATTCGACTGTTTCCCAAAGGCATAGAGAACTATTTCGCTTGTCAATGTTAAATTACCTAAAAAGAGTTTGTATTTGTTGCCGATAGACAAACAATTTTTTTACGTTTGAAGCAAAGGAAAATGGTTTTTATTACTGACGCGGTCAACATTAACAGTTCGTAATCATATTTTGAGTCAAATGGCATCGTCGTGCAAAAAATTCGCGAGGTTTTTGTCGAATACGGAGAAAGTGTTATCATAAGTCGTAACGAGCATTCACCTGAATGTAGAGGCTTGGTAGAGTCAGTGTAATTGTGGAGAATACTTTAAAATACCGGCTTTACAGTAATACTACCGGTAATTCTTTTATATAATGTTACTGGAAATATTGGTTATATAAAGGGTCGATTAAATTATATGATAAGCTCATGTTATTTATGATATGAGCTTTTTATTTAGGGTAAATCGTATTTACGAGCATTTTTATAGAATATCAGTTTTTTTACTGATTGATATTATAGTGTTGTCGATTTATAGTGGAAGACGAATAAATGTTGTTGCGTGAAATATAACTTATTAAAAAAAAATCGACTAACTTAATGAGAGCGATAAAACTGTTTTGTGTCTAGAGGGTATTTAGTGATTAGTCTTACAAACATACAGTCACCAGTCTCGATATCATAGCGCAAATTATAGTAAAAGTTAAAATAAGTACTTAAAGCAAAAAAATAAATATTTATTAATATCACTTATAATATTTTCGTCTCTATGTACATTCAACTATTTCAAGTGTACGAAATAACATCGTTAATAGGCAGCAACAGTTGTAACGATTCCTATTTTGTCTAGTGCTGTCTATTGGTGGCAAGTCTCGTGTCGACACGACATCCTCATATTAGCCTCGATGGGGTCAGACTATATTGTAACATGATCAAAGTACAGCCCTGGCTATCTATAATGTAAACTTTGTCTAATGTCTACCAATAAGTATAGTATATGTAGTTATAATGAATACCTATCGTAATGTATAGATGGATTGGTCAATATTTTTTTACGACTCCGTCACTAAGGATTGTGGTTGAGGTCTCGCAAAACGAAATGTGTGCGACGTGTCGCCTGTTCGATTCTCGTGTATGACAAGTATTTGTATGACCATGAATACTTTTTCTTAGTCTGGGCGTTGATTTGCGTTGAGGTTTGTGAAAGGCTCCGCAAAAGAGGTTTTTTTTAACAATCATTTAAGCCATGCTCAAAGACCCAGTTTTACGACAGGATGAAATCAGCGATACATCGCGCACAGTTTATATATCTACACTAAGTTACCTAAAAGTCTGATATTAATCTTCTTAATTTCTATTGAAGCGGAAAGTTCACTTTGAGCGACATCATTATTTTATTAATTTATTCATAATTCTTTTAAGTCGCGTTAAGTGCGTGTGTCCTGATAATGACTGCACATGTTGCAACACTTGCAACGCTAATTCTATAAGTAAAGACGACGACCGGATGTAGAGATAATATCGCTCGTCTCGTCTTGTTTCACAAAGTACTTTTACTAATTTATAAAGCAAATGTTTCACTTTATTGTGCAAGCGGGATAGAGCTATATATTGCGCATAGTACCCTCTTGCTTTAACACCGGCAGTAGCAGTGTTTTAAGGGTTCAGTACAGGCAAAGTTCTGAGAATTGTTGTTTTACTTTTATGTTTATTTTAACTTTACTAGCTGACTTGTTTCATTTTTCAAGAATATACTAATCTAACTTATTTGTGGGTAACTTTGTCCTATATTTAAAAATGAGTAAAAGCTAAAGGGGAGTTTTGTATTACTGAAAAACTCTCTCTGAATAATGATAGTCTTTTCTCTTTTTTGGCTGTAAGTTGGAGTTCATCTGTTTTGGGTGAAGGAGAAATAACAAACTGAGGTTAGTAATTACTGCAGGTTCACCTTTTTTTGAAATTCATGAACTCCTCATGAGGACTCCGCACCCACTTCCTCGAGGGAGGAAATTTGTTGTCTCAGACTCTTACTGACTAAATCTGAACCACCGTGCAACGTCATTTGCGTTTTTTGTCGGTGTATAGCAATGCGTTGCAATCCTTCATACAACTGCAGGTCCACCTAACAAAAGTACCAAAAATAAAACACAAAACTGACCTTTCGGCATTTATTTAAAAAAATTACATACAAACATTCATATTCTGTTGAACATCGCTATTCATACAAGTCATACAACACACGACGTCGATCTAACTAACGCTCTACATGTTATTTGTCAGTTTCGTAGCGATGCGACGCTATCCTACACGTGCTGTGTATTGTGGAACATCACTGGCATTGTTTAAAGACGTAGACGTGAAGTTTGTGATGGTACATAGATTTTTATGTTTAAGTTATGTGGTAAGCTGGTTTCGGTAACGATTGCTGGAACTCGAAGTTAAAGAATATTTCGTCAAGGGTTTCGTCAAAACCGATTAGGTACGACACAAATGGAAAAGTTATTATAAAGAAATAAGTTATTAAATGATGTAACGGTTTACTCACGCGTATTTATCGGGGTAGCCCGACTAGTTTCGGACCCAACCGGAGTCCTTAATTATGAGCAGACGCGGCGGGATCGTGAGTCGAGTTCGACTAAACCGTTACATCATTTAATAATGAATCATTCTCACGACAGTTACTATCAAAAGAAATAAGTTTCGTTAAGCGGATTCATAATTATTTATTTAATAACGGTTTACTCACGCGTATGTAATTTGCGCGTTCGAGTCCAAAATTACTCGGACTATCCCGATAAATACTCGTGAGTTAAACGTTAATTAAATAAGTTTAAAATTTATTAGCTATGTGTTTTTAAATAAATCGCTTTCGTGATGTTTTACACACAAAAAACAGTTGCAATTAAAAGTTCTACCACCAACAAAGTTTTTAAGATTTATTATTTATAACGTGTGTCGGTAATACCAGTGATGTTTAAGTGTTACCATTGTCTGCACAAATGACTGTCAGATCCTAGTCTAACTTTACTCATTACTAAGGAATCTCTCAAGTAACTCTCGTTTATATGTATCACATAAATAAGTTAAGAATCAAATACATAGTTTACACATTTCATTTTGTGCATATGTCCACCGTAGCGCTGCTTAATCACCCAAGATATATTTAGAATATTGTAACCGTGTACGTAATCTCTAGGGGCGATTTCTTAGTTTTGTTTTGATACATGTCAGTACCAATAAGTTGAATTTGGTTCTAAAGATGTAAGTAGTATTTATGTTTTCGTCATTTGTACAGACAATCACCAAATAATTGTTCGAACAAGCGCTCTGAAACCAAACAAGACAAATATCAGGATGAAAAAATGCATCAATAGGATATCACATTGAACCAAACATACAAGCTTTCCATACAAAAATATCTCATAATTACATTATCTTGGGGTCTGCCGCGACTTCCTTGCAGCTGTGGAAGAGAGACAGGACTACTAACCGAAGAGCACCATCTCTCTCCTCCAATTGTTTTAGGAGGTAGCAGTTATCCCACTTGACGTTTTGAGTCAAAGTTTTATTGCTGTCTAACATTTATTTTAGAAATGATTACAGTTAACAAATTATTAAGGACTACAGTGATTTAACGTTAAAGTTTGTAGATACATAAAGTACACGTAATTTGAAATCGATGTAACTGTGTTGTTAAGCTACTAAATTGATGAACAAAATCCGATTTGTAAAAAACTTTTGGGCAATTTAAGCCCCGTTTACTTAGCTTAGCCTTTTGCATCTTGAGGTAGTCGAATATATGGCATAGAATATCCAACAATGCGACTGACTGCGTAAGTATTCCGATGTGCGCGGCGGACTCCCCACGCCTAAAGGAAGCTTTTAATACGTTTGTGATGAGGCTGTGTCGATCGACTCTAGTATTGGGTAAATCGGATTGTGTTTATCAACTTTTGATGCGGCTATATGATACTCAGTAAAGAAAATCAAATAGTTTTCAACTGACCGACATTCAGTCGTTTTGGAATATCTACAAATATAGGTCAAGAACGCACGCTCATATTATTATACTTTTTCCCACAAATAAGTGACTTCTGAAAACAATTTAAAGTAACGTGTCTGGAGTTCAATAGTTTCTTGGTTAAAATAATCTTAATATTATTGATACGTGATAAAATGGTGGCTTAACAATTATTAATTGGATTCTTCTAAGAACTAAAAACACAATTATTATGTAGAAAAACATTTAAACATTCAATTTGCAAATGTAAATACTGAAACGTAAATCGCGGTCACTATTTATATCTTATAAACTTCTAATTAAATCTAATATACATTCGTATAATACAATAATTTACTACGACATCTATAGCTACATTGCAAGACCATTAACCAATACTCTCTGGGCATGTTTTCCCGCCATAATTTGACATCTGTCAATCTTGACAACTCGCTTTTCGTAGATAACTTTTTATGGCATTTGTGGAGCTTTTTTTTTTAAGCCAGTACTTCATATGATGCAACGATTTTTGCGATTTTACTATCACGCTGGCAGCCGATGAATGGTGCTGATGGGTAAAAATGTATGTTTAATAAGAAATATTGAGACGCACTGGCCGTTTGGCGCTGATGGTCGCTATTAAAGCATATACTTTGGCTGAAATGAAATTTAATTATTATTTGCCGTCGGATCGAATCGTAAGCGCGATCAGTGTGACAGGGATCTCCGTCTAAAATCATTATTAAGCCTAAGATGAGATTTGTCCTTTCATAAGAATTAGATGCACCGAGTACTCGATTCCATTAATTATTACTCGTTATATTCAGTGTTGTATCATTCACTAATTGTTACCATCTCAATCAAGAAGCATCTTGCAATGTAGCATTCGCGGGGCGAGGGACATTAAATCGCTTTTACCGTGCCTAGGGTAACACACAACACAGGTATCAGGTAAATAACGTTAGGCAGTCTTTGGGTAGGTCGGAAGATTTTATAGCGACTAAATATTTCAATAAATAATTGTACTAGTTTACCACACACCTAACTATACCGACAATATGCCAAAACGTTGATTTTGATTCACAAAGTTCTCTTAAAAAGTATTACAAACTTTTAAAAGATCTTCATATTATACTTCGTCCAGTTAGGTTATGTCTCTACCGACCACATTTACTATACTAACATCAACTTAGATCTAAAATACAATATTTATATACGAGTTCAATGAGTAAATATACTTTCTGAAACGTAATTGGTGTTATAAGGGGACAAGCGCGCAGCACTCATCTTACGTGCTTAATTATTATGCCTCCAAGTAGGTAACTCTCTTCGTGCGTCAGTTAATATGAAAAGTTTTGAATAAAAGCAGAATAATTATATACCCTGGTTTGTGTTCTCTCGTAAAACATTCGAAAACTTTTTCTGTAACTCTTCAAATTGTTAAAAAGCTTCACTTCCAAATTTGTGTTTCAACAGCATTAATATTACTTCGAAATGTTTTATGTATAAGGAAATAGTTTCGGGAAAACAAACACCGTTACACTTTATCAAAGATTAAAGATAAGAAGTATCAAATGGTTCGTAAATAATATTATACGTAAATAAATATCGCTCGGAGAGGTCGAGGTCTCGTGCTAACCCTACATTGAACATCCTAGGCTTTATCACTAGGCCGAACTTTAAGAATTTGAAAATCTATAGTATTTCATGGCTACACACATCTTTTCTATTACAACATGCAGTACCGCTATAGAGCATACATCTATTAAATGCATAGATTAAATTGCGAATGCTCAATCAAAATAGTTTTTTTTTTCGCAAAACATATTTTTTTGTTTCATATTACATGATTTTATTTTGATTATTATTTAGACACAAAAAGCGAACTCAATTTCTTAACTCTTAGAAATAAAAGTATGGTCTTTTTGGCAGTGTCATTTCTTTAAAATTTTTACTCTTTGATGTAACATTCGCAATTATTTTGTGTCGACAACATCAGAAATATTTGATACAGACATTCAGAAGTTCTGAGTATTTATTTTGAATTATAAGTTGTTTATAAAATTCATAAGATAGTTCGACATTTAATTTTATTAGGTACATGAACTTTTAATTGGCACAATAAGATTTTTTGTGACCAGCACATTTTATATATAATTGATACACATATTATATATGGTGACAAGGAAGATAAATTTGGCAATGTGAGTCTGTGGATTTCAAAATGGATTTTATAAAGGACACAACGACTAAGTTTGTTATAACATATTTATGTGCAGAACTCATTTCCAAGACGCTAACATTCAAATATGTGTAAAAATTGTTGAGTACAAAATTTAAACAAGTTTATATAAATAACGTGACTTCAAGCCGTACAAATAATTATGTTAAACATGACCAGCATATAACATGAACAATGAACGAAGCGCCTTGTCTATCAAACTTTGCATTTGTGTCCTTTAGCGACATCTATGGTATCGGCTCAAAAACGCTGTGCAAGTCAACATCTTTAAAAAGTCAGACTGCAAGATGTTCCATTTTCATACATCTGCATTTTAAATTTGACAGTTCTTTCGATTTACTTTTTTTTCGAATCACGTTTTTCAGCACTTGATGTCGCAAGTTCAATAAAAAGGTTTTACATCATGAAATCTCCGCAGTCGACTCCGAAGTCCCAGTCGTCGGAGGTGGTGGCAGCGTCGTCGTACTCCGCCAGGGCCTGTTCGTAGGCCGATGCCTCGTATGCCGTAACGCCGTCCAGCATGGAACAGGCTTGCGACACGTTGGTGTGATGCATGATAGGCATCGCGTGGAGAGCGAAGTCTTCGCCTTCTTGGGACCAGGTCAGACCTGAAAATTGCATATTAAGATTATGAATAAGTGGAAAAGGGATAAGGAAGCGTTTCCCTTGCAAAAAGATAAATTAAGCTTGTTAAATTGGATTAGCTGTAACTAATGTAAATAACGTAGGAACTACTAGGAACACGTAAAAAATATAGATTAGATAAGATTCTTCTCACTTGCTTTAAACCATTTTGATAGCACTAAGGCTACTACGTACCAAATTTCCACAAAAGAAGTCTACATTATAATCTCCACAACAAGACGGTAAAATTTCCAAAAAACCATTCGGAATTTTGGGTCTTAAATTTCTGATACTCACGTCCACTCCAGACACCGTTGGGCAAGGTGACCCACCCCCAGCCCTGCCCCCACGCCAGCTGGTGGTCGAGCTGGCCGGCGAGCGGTACCTGGCGCTTGATGACGGCCACCAGCCCGCGCCCGTCGAGCGCACCGGCCGCGCTGCGGGAGTTCCTGTTGTACATCTCCGATGACGTCGCTGCTGGAACCGATAACGGTAGGACTGAGATGATGTACGTTAAGGAGGAAAGCACTTTTTCTCTTTCAGTTGTTCCGAAGATGCTGGAGAAGTGGAATGCTTTGAACGGTTGTAGGTAACGCTTTTGTTGTGACGTTAAAGGGTAAAAGGGAATTTTGCAACCGAAACTACTTATGTAAGAATCAAGGAATATAGAGGTAGATAAAAATAGTAAATCATCATAACAGCGCATCGTGGAATATTAAAAAGCACACAGCAACACAGAGAATAGAGAAATAATCTACTCTAGAATAAAAGTGGCTTAACTAAATCTTTTCCCCCATATTTGGAAAGCATAAATTCATGTTTCCTCCAAAATCATAAGTAATATTCCACGAGAAAACCTGTTACCATAATTAGTTTATCCGAAAAACCACAATCAGCAATAGGCATACCCAATAGAAAAACAAAAGACGCCTGATAAAACCGAATAGCATTAACTCTATTACGTTAGAGATATATTCTGATGAGAAGGCGTTATTGGGTCAACGTTAATGGGGATCTGTTTGGGACAATGATCGCTGTTATAAGGGATCGGACACGCTGTTAATTGTATCGATAAATGATAGATCTAGCTTCGGATAATGTTTTTGTGTAATTTGGAATTACGTCCTATTATTTGGTGGTAGCATTAAGGGAATGATTGTGTTTTATAATCATGTAAACTTTCTTTTCATTAAATTAATGAGAGTTAATTAAATGGAAACTTATAATATGTTAACTGGTGACAATGGCTCACCCGTGCGAAAATCAGGTAAGTCCTTTGTTGGACACCAAACTATGCTCTTACGAAATTTTATAAACATCGGCTCAGCAGTTCAGCTTTAAAAAAAAACAGACAAAATTAAATTCGAATATATAACAAGAGAATTTGAAACTGAATGAACCGTCGAAAACGAATTACGTTTTTACGAGTACACTCTGTCAACGCTTTTTAAAATTCAAATTCACATTTGCTAGACGTACAAAGTTCACGAGTAACTTCTCTCGTTGGCTCTGGTATAATTAATGAAGTGCCCAGTCCGCTGTAGTTTTGGCGGGCACACTGACAGCTCGTGTGGCGGCCATGATGGATTGTCTATAGTATTACTTGTTTACGTCTATGTCTTTGTCTATGTCTGGTCGGCCCGGCCTGGAAAATCTGATTGTCCTTTTTTAATTTATTTTAAGAACAAATAATTTAAATTGTATTGCTTATAATAGAAATAAATTTGATCATGCAGAACCTAGTTGTATTGATAGCTTAGCATGATAATATAAAGTACAACAATATGAGAAGTTCTGATAAACATATTTAACCTCAATAAGTGTTGGTAAATACATACTGAAATAACCGTAAAATTAACCCAGTAAGGCTACATGCACGAGGCTTGGAGACTGGAATCTAAATTGCCCTTTTAAGGTGTAACATGTGTTGTGTCTCCTTTCTTTGATATTACTGAAAATAGCAAATCGGTCAAGTGCAAGTTGGACTCACAACACTGAAGAAATATTTAAATGATAATGAACTCTTGTATGACTGTATCAATCGTTGCTTCGCTTTGATGATTTATATTGTTATTATTTGTTGTTATAGCGTCGTCATAGACACATCCTCTTCGAAAATTTCACCTTTATCGATATAACAGTTTATGAGAGACAGCTTGGCGACAGACAGACGAACAAACAAAGAAGCCTTCGAAAAACAATTTTCGTTTTACCCTTTAGGTTCAGAACTCAAAAACTAGACTAGCCTAATGAAATTTTGATCAGCGTCACGGCAATGATGTATGGCAAAACTAAAGTTATAAAAAAATTAACTTGTTTATTATAAATATTGTTTCTGAACATTACTATGTACAGAAGACATGTTCAAAATGAGACTGAGGTCAGTGAAATCACTTTGTACAATAAGAGAAAGTTTAAGATGAACTGGTGCAGATGTTGCAGGTCATTCGCTTTACTTTTTTATTTTACTTTGACACGTTCTGACTAATGCTTTGCAGCCTGTGGCATAATGTTCAAGATTTAGAACTCCTAATGGGGCCATTCACTTTATGTACGTGCTTTACATATTTTAGAGGTGGACTTGTGAGTGGTTAACTTTCGAGTAAAGTAATTTATTTAAAACCATTAAAGTGATAATATCTTGTTTGCATTTGTGATTAAGCTTTAGGTGAAATGTTTGCTTTTAGAGATGATCAGTTTTGATATTGTTTTTTTTTTACATTTAAAGTAAAATTAGGTATGACGTTATTATTCCTTGCTAGATATGTAAAATGTAACTTACTGTTTTTTTGTTTATATTTCTTTTAAATTTCGTCTGTGTGCTTTTTTATTTATTCTAGGCTAGATACAACTTACTTTATTGCTTTTATATATTTTATTTGAATGTCTATTTTTTTCTTTAATCTAATTTAAAAGCCAATGTTGTGCCATATCATTTAAATAAAAAAAAACAAAGATTAAAAATATGCATAGTTCAACGTGCTTTATAAATAAAATTACTAAAAGACTGCGTGAACACATCATATGTTTTTCAGTACACATAAAGCGATTGACGATTTCCTATACATACAACCTCCTTTTAATTGATTATACGTATATCTAAGAATGTGGGTATGTATCTCGTAGCTAAGTAGGTAAAGCATTGTTTGGGCCAGCGACAAGGCTTACGCATTACAACTTTGCTAACATCCACCCAATAGGGCCCCAGGGTGAGGTTGGACAACCAAACTTATTTTTTGTTTTTATTTAAAAAACTCCTAAAAGGATTTTTTTCGGTGAAACAGCTGTTAATACAAAGTAAAGTCAAGTATTACGACTTTATAGCTTGTGTTTTCTGTTATAGGTACTTTAGTGTATGAAAAATGTTACTGAACTTTTCAGTATTTGTTTAAAATGTGTATTAAGAATAAATATTGTTGTTGTCTGAAAAATCTGTTTGCATCTACTTTTTTAATAAATCAAAAAACGTAATCGGGTTAATAAATTCTGTAGCACAGAAATACATGT
Source organism: Trichoplusia ni (assembly GCF_003590095.1). Taxonomy (NCBI): domain Eukaryota; kingdom Metazoa; phylum Arthropoda; class Insecta; order Lepidoptera; family Noctuidae; genus Trichoplusia; species Trichoplusia ni. The sequence goes on from NC_039481.1 coordinate 2,011,751, forward strand.
AAATACATGTATCATTAAAAAGTAGTGCTTTATTGATTAGCAAACCTTACCACTAACGCCGCTGTGTTTGCGTCAGATTAAGGACTCCGGTGGGGTCCGAAACTAGTCGGTCTATACAGATAAATACGCGTAAATAAACCTAAAATTATATTATTAAAGAACTCCACACTACAGCAAAAGTCAATTCAAAAATGATATTTACTATTATTTACACACGCAATACTGTAAAGAATATTCTTGTTTACAAAATTTATTATTCATTTCTTTTCTTTTGCTAATTTAAAAAGGTAAGACGAGAGAGACGTGAGATGAGATGTATCTTTCATTACATCGAGTTTATTATTAATGAAAGGGATTTAAGATATATCCTTTTTTATATTAAATGCAGCTTGAGAAATTACTCCAAGGTCATCGCTATCTGCATTATTATAAATTACATACATAGTATTGAAATAAAAATAAGTGAAAATATTTTTCTTATCTTTTTGTAATTAATTAATGCCAGAACTTTAAGTTTTACACCGGTTGGAGCCGAAACTAGTCGGGTAATCCCTATAAATACGCGTTGCATCCTTTTATAAAACTACTAGTTGACCCAGTTAACTTTGTTGTGTCATATTCGATGAAAAAATATTATATAGAATAAAAAGAACACTGGGGGATGCAAACTATAAATTGTCCGATTCTCAAACCTAACCAATATGCACACAACATTTCAAGAGAATCGGTCGGGCCATTTCTGAGGAGTTCAATTACGTAGGTATATCGTGACACGATTATTTTATACATTAGATTAAGTCCATAAGACTAAGATAAAATTCCTAAGTCGCCTTATAGGAGTAGGTTAACTTCAAGTTAAGTAAGCAATAACATAGTTCTGTGTTAAAAACAAATAAGCCATTACCAATATCTTAAAAGGGAAATGAAGGAGTTACACAAAGCTTGTGAGTGCACAATACATGTTAACCTTCCTCTAAGTACACTTTATTGTAAATTGTCGTTTCGCTTTGAAGGTTTTCTATGGAAGTCCTTGACATGAAACCATTGAAGTCCCGTGGCTTATACACAAGGTCTAGGACGGAGAATATTAGGGTTCCGTATTTAAAAGGTAAAAATGGTATCCTATAACTGAGATTCCGTTTGCCGACCATCATCCGTTATTCGGCTGCCGCTATAACAGCGAATACTAAAAATAAAAACCAAGATTACGCAAAGTTTGTTAAGGTTATTAATTTGTTACCCAAACGATTTGTTTATCTTTAACCTATTTGAACGGAACCATCTATATTATTATTAATTGTAAAACTGAAAATGTTATTAATAGCCCTCCTCCAAATTCTTATTTTGTTATGCCCGACAGGGCCCACAATGCTCCAAAACTAATGTATCTTGTGTACCTACCACCTAAGTTCACATTGTGGAATGCAATAAACGTATTGAGTATTGAGTATCTATGTCGCTACTTGCACTTGGCCTTTTTTAAATATACAATATAGTGTATAAAATACAGATATACATTCGTTTTAAATAATATTAACTAAAAGCATATTCACGTGCAACGTAAGCAAAACCCTTGCTAAGTTATTAAAAATAATAAGGGAGAGTTGGCTTTAAGGTCTGGTCATTTTAAAACGTTGTATGCACGTGTGTAATTTACCTATATGTAGTATTTTATTTTCTAAGATAAACGCTGATTCTGAACAATTTTCTTAAATTATTTAGTTTCATGTAGTGTTGCAAATATTATAAATATTTTGTTTATTTGAAAGTTTTAAGAATTATGGACTCTTACCGGGTTTAGTGGTTTTTCCATAAGAAGACTTTTTAACATAAGCTATAGAGACGAATAGAGAGATTTTTCCTGAGTACTAAATTGTAATATGGTCCATTACTCAAACACGGAGCGTTGACCAATATAATAACAATTTTAGGCAGATTACAATTATAATTAATCGTAAGACGTTATTCGACCACGCTTTGTGGGAAACGCACATACCACAAAGCCTTAAAGCAAGACTGTTGCCGTCGTGGGAGCGAGACGAACTTATACATAATATAAAGCGGCGTCTCGCGTTCACAAACGTAGAGGCATCTTTTTTAGCTCATGGTACAGGGGTTGGAGTGAGGTTTAATTGCACCCTTCAAGGGTTTGTAGGAGACATTAAGATGTTGATGACAGCAGTTATCGTCAGCTGGTTTCAGGAGGTTTTATCGAAGGACTTGGATGGGAATGTCCGAAAATGTAAGTGCCATGGTTTTGACTAATATTGTAATTTGTATAGGATGTAGAAGATCGCAATTATATTTATTTAATTTATGTTTCTGCATAAAGTTACACTCAAAGGGATAGATAGAGCACCTTTACTAATTATATTTTGTATGACTGGTGCATATTAAATTTAAAACAATAGCGATGATGACAATTTGTGTTTATAGATGATATTTAATGCATAATAATGGTAAAATATTCTTACTTTTGTCCCAAAAACATAAATTGATTGAATAAAAGTGAATGGAATTTTACAAAATCGTTACGTCACAAGTGTCCTAAATTTTGAAGAACTTTATCTTTGTAAATTTTTATTGTTATAATTTTTGTTTTAATACTTTTTAATTATCTAACTGAGGGAACCAATCGATTTTAACTTTCTACATTCAGTCATCATCCGTACCTATGCGTGTATTATGTTAGTGTATGAAAGAATTAAAATGTTTGAGTGTTAGCTTGTGTTTCTCTGGAATTAATGTTTCATATTATGAAGAATGTTCTGGAAATCTGTATAACAGTTTATTTAAATAAAAACCATTTGTTTTCACTCTATCAAAGCAGAGTTTCGAGAAGTCTGGTCATCTCTAATTTTGCAAAGCACCAGACACGCCTTCCATATCATCGGCCTAGCCTTTTCCCAACTATGTTGGGGTCGGCTTCTAGTCTAAACGGTTTCAGCTAAGTACCAGTGTTTTACAAGGAGCGACTGCCTATCTGACCTCCTCAACCCAGTTACCTGTGCAACACGATACGTCTACCTTAAGAAACTGATACGTTTTAAATTCTCGGAATTTTTAACTACAAGTTGTTGTAGACCCAGCATACATTATTATGAGTCCTGCAAATATAAACTCAAGAGAGAATTCTATATAATCTTCGTAACGTGTCGATCGATGGCAATTAAACTTTTCCACTTCAATAGCCGCGCAGATAGTATTGTGAGAACTGTGTCGTGGAATATAACTTATAATATGTAACATCGTATTATATATATTTTATTTTAAATCGTGGGATATCTTGTTTTCTCCGTATTTTTCAAAGAGAGAGTTATTATACACCTCTCTCTCGTATTAATTTGAGTTAGATGTAGGTTCACATGTTTAATTACTTTTGTGGAGTGTTTTGTTTACTATTCTAAACGATTTCAAAATTTTATACGGATTATTTACTCTTTTATAATTAAGGCAAAAATAATCTGTAAATAGTTTTGTTAAAAAGCTTTCGGCTATTGATATATGGAGGCGAAAACGATATCCCTTGCCGACAACAAATTTCTCGGTATTACCGAGTGCATAAACGTGATATATATCACACCCGACCGCCGCCGGGAACACGGATCTGTTCCTGACATATTTTCCCTCGTCTTTGTTTACAATAATCTCTGAAAAAATATGAACACGAAATACCAAACTTGTCATCGTAAGCAAAAATCCCCTTACTTACCCTCAACAGGGTTGTCAAATTCATTTTACAACGTCTTCGGACAAACGGCCGACAATTTCTGAATGTAATTAGTGACGGATTGCGAGGCAACCCTTCCACGGTCTTAATAGGTGGTATATTAACAAGAGTACAGATGAATATGGATTATATCTCGCTAACAGTGCCGGCCGACGTTTATAACAAATTTATGCAAGGATAATGTCGGGATTAATCCCGTAGAGCGATAACGCGCGCCGACTACATTTACATATATTTTTGACAACCCTAACGATTTGGGGTGCTTTGTGATAAGCCCTGTGATGTAATGTTTCGTTTGAGAAGTATTTAACATGACAACGTAATAAGAGGAAATTCCTATTTTTGTGTATTTCATGACGTAATTGTTACTGCTGTTTTGACTAAGTGATTGGCTTATAGAATGCTAATGGACTTTTGGACTGCTTTTTCGTTAACCGACGTCCAGACGTAAAACGTCTTGCACGTAAAAAGAGACATATATGCCCAAGAGTACGACGTATGAGGAATACGATAGAGGCTGAAATCGATGATAAGCTATCTTATAAATATTGATTTAGGTTTAAGTGCCTTGTATGAAGTTCAAATTCCTTGACTTATAACTAACCATACCGAATCGCGTAAGCTTTTAATCAAAGACTCTACAAATTACACAAAACTCCTTCTACCTTTTCTCAGGAAATGAATATTAAAACGAAAGTGAGCACCTATACAAACTCATTTTGCGCATGTTTCTCGTTACTCGTTATTTCAGCGATACCTATTACAAATAAGTCGCAATTTGAGCTCCGACATCGTCATCACCATCCTTTTCCCAACTATGTTGGAGTCGTCTCCAGTCTAACCGGATGCAGCTACCAACACTTCACAAGGTGCCTATCTGACCTCCTCAACCCAGTTACCTGGGAAACATGATACGCTTTAGTCAGACTTTCTAACTACCCGTAACGATTGTCAAAGATGTGTAAATAACAGCCGGGGCTTACAACTTAACGTGCCTTCCGAAACACGGAACGGAACAACCGTACCAAGCGTAGGTTAACCTGTGATCGAAGGAAATGTAGGAAATGTAGAGGTCAGATAGGCACCTTGTAGCTTAGCGACGAGCTCCTCCCGACATCGTAAAGTAGTTAATTATTATTGTAGCCCAATCTTATCCCGGGGAATTAAATATATACGTGACTCACGTCGGCCTTCCTAATTTATACTGAAACTCTGTTAAAGCGACCCCCGGGTGGAGGCTGTGTTAGGTGTATACGAGTTTAAAGAGATATGATTTTAAATACAGCATTTGAGTGAGTAAACAACTTTCATTGTAAAAGCTGTAGTCGGTTCTTAAATTAGGATTTAGGCTTCCGAATAATGCTGATGACTAGGTAATATTAGGATATACATAGGTAAGATATACATAAGATATCACAATAACATTTTAATTGACGGCCTCCGTGGTCGAGTGGCGCACGCACCGGTTTCAAGGTGTCGCTAGCTCTGAGGTCCCGGGTTCGATCCCCGGCCGGGTCAATGAAAAAATTCACATTTCTACATTGTCTCGGGTCTGGGTGTTTGTGGTACCTTCGTTGTATCTGAATTCCATAACACAAGTGCTTTAGCAACTTACTTTGGGTTCAGAACAATGTATGTGATGTTGTCCGCATTTATTATTATTATTAATGTGTGTGCATGTTTGTTACATCTTCACGCCTAAAAGAGTTGATCGTTTCCAACGTCTTGACTTTTATCGGAATACGTTAAGGGAAGATAAACCGTGACCTACAGCTTATTTAATAAATCAGCTGACATGGTTGATACAAAAATAATTGGCTAATACATCTACGTCATCTGTTATAGTGTTTACCTACCTATCATGTAAGCTCATGTATTTACTTAAACTACCTATGGCTGCAAAGTGTTGCTTAGAGCTTAAATTATTCTAAACCTTACTCTCATTTACTACCATAGTTCTATAAGTTATATCCATGCAAAGCATACGTAACCCGTACGTGCTTACATACTCATGCATAGATACCGTTGACGTCAGCAGTGCATGCTACGAATGTCAGGCCATCTGTACGAAGGTATGCGAGGTTGCTATGGAAACAGAACGGCTTACTCAAGTGATGTAAACTATTACTCATAGTTGAAATAAATTATGTAAAATTGCACATTTGACGAGGTTAGATAGAAGTGGTCTGTGTGTTAATCTAAGATGCTAGCTATCTCCATACGAAATTTCATCGTGTTCGGTCCAGCCGTTTGTGTGTAAAGTGTACAAACAAACTCAAATTTTGCATTTATAAGTATCGACTCCTTTACGCTAGCTGCTAGCTTCTGCAAATGGGAGTATTGACACAGAAGCAGTTCCATGTGAACCGACGCCACCGATAATATTGATTACATAACTACAAGTAGTGTACTTATCCTAGTCATACACCATCATTGTTTGTTTCCTATTGTTTAGGTTCATCAAGTGTCGACGTAATCGACGAATAGGCCATTGTATATTGTTGTCACTCGCCACACAAAGCATCGATAGCCAACCAATCAGCCGAACAAGCCATTTATCGAATCTGTTTATCGGGACAATCGCATCTTCAAAATTCATTACGTCACTACCAACTGGCTGTGATGGCACAGAATCAATTTCCAACCTTATCGGAAAGAAATTAAAATTGAATTTCCCTTTTTTCGTTTTTCGAAAGCTCTAACTCGGTAGCTTAATGGGTACTGATTAATGTAGGTTTAAACTCAATTTATACTTTCCGTTGCGTTACGAATTCGTGATTTTTGACGGTTAATTGCGTGTTTGCTTTCGGGGTTTCGAACTTCGAATTGAAGTCGAAAAGTTGGTCTTACTCTGAATTATTGCATGTTTTGTGTTTTTCCAGTACATTGGCAAGTTGTTATCATATCGATCATCTACTATATGTAGAAGAGAGCCGAAAAAGAAATCAATTTCTTAAAAAAAATCGTGTGTGAAAGTAAGAAGTTAATGTAGTTGAATCGAGGAGTTGAGATGAATAGCAGAAAAATAATCATCACACTTTGATCAGTAATCAACAAAGCAGAAAGAAAATGTGATAAAAAAGGATCAAAATTTAGGAATAAGATAGCTTAGAAGCTTTTAAACTATTGCCTAAACGACATATACGTATGTATATCACCATACGCGCAATACTAGTAGTACATGTTTCGTTGTAAGCCAATATAGGCTGTATCATTTATTTATTTGCTAAATTATGAAAACGTTACACTTCTCTTATTAAACAGAGAGTTAATTTTGATGAAGCTTTTAACAAGTGAAATATTCTAATTAATAAAATTATCCGCGGAACGCAGACCCGAGCTATTTTTAATTAAGCGAATCTCTCCATACCTTTATTGGAATAAACGGTATTTGTGATCTCGTTGCTTAGTTCTATTTAACCACAGACTTTATTTAATTTTCATTAAAATGTAAGCAAAAGATTATCTGGATTAGAAAACTCCTCCAAGATACACTAACTTTGAATTACTGAATAACTTTATTTAATGTAGAGTCAGAATTTTAACACAAGCTTTTGTTTAAAAATGTATTTAACGCTTTCGGTAACTTTGATATCAATTGCTTAAATAAATGACATTGGCATCAAAAAGGTACATGGTCTGACTTGTGAATTGTGATTGCGTTTTTTTAATAGCTTATTTTGGAAAGGCCTTTTCGGGTTAGGAAATCATCTAATGGTAACCGACTAAAACCTTGTTCCTGCTTTTGCTCTTTGTGTACGAGACCACGGTAGCTAATTCGGACAACCAAGCTGCTCCAACCGGCAAAACGGGCTCCACAAAGCTTGTTGACATCTCATAATCCGTCGACCGGCAAGGGCCTGGTCCTGATCGCGTGACTACCAATCACTCCCCGTCCACCGAGTCAGGGAAGGCCTGAGCTCAACAGCACATTGACAGCTCCATCTGACTGTGATTCGAACGAATCTCTTCAATGTATGTATTCCTGGGTGACTAAGTCAACGATCGCGCTTGTCGAACAGACACTTGATTATGGAAACAGGTTATTAGGACAGAAAGAGTACTTACGTCTGACTCTGACTGTGGGTCTTTTGAATGCCGTGCGGAGGTAGGGCATGGCCATCACCAGCTCGATGTGTGGAGGCGGCGGCAACTACAAACAGAAAATACACTGTAAAACGTGCTAATTACGGTCCACTATTGCGTGAATTTATCTGAAAAACGTACCGGAGTGTTCGATGAGTTCTTAATCAACTTACCGTTTTTGATATTGCGGCCATCCAGTCCCTTGATAGCATTAAAATAAACAACATTCTAATTATACATTTGACAAATACAAGTTACAAAAAATATTAAAATCCGGATGAGGAATCGATCTAGTTACTATGGCAATAAGTCCAATAGCTCATGACGTTGAGCTTGAAGGTTTGTTAAGCGTGAGTTTCCCCGCCAAGGGAAGAACGCCCAGCGACTGTAGAGTTTGGGTGGTCGATAGGTACTTGGGCAGGTAACAGATGGTTAATGAGAAGATTGGTTTAAATATAAAGTTATTTTTATTGATGTAGTAGCAACAGATATTTTGTGGTTAATTTTTTGTTTAAAGTTTATTAAAGTAATTGATATTTACATTTTATTTTTGTCAAATTGAATTGGGATGTGCCTGTAATGTCGCCCGTTAGTGGTTAATGATAAAAATAAATAAATATTTTTTATATTTTGATTTGATACTTTTAGTTTCAAAACCATTTTGTGATTGTTCCCGAAATGTGTGACTGAGGGTTAAAATGTAACAATCCGACATGTATCCTTGTCAACATGTTAATTTAATATACCCAAGACCCTTGGTAATTTTGTTCAGGAGTGGCACCTATTTTGTAAAAGGAAAACCGATTGTTTTAATATTTAAGTATGTTGAAAATGCGTTATTTTTTAAACGCGTCTTTTACTGAATATCGTTCAATGACTATTTTCTAATTATATCTTGATGTTATTTTATTGCAGTGAAAATGATTGATATGGAAGTTATGAAGTTATGACTTCATTCTAATGGTCCATTGCAATTTCTTTCATTTGGTTCCAGACTGTTTTGACTGATGATATACTATTTCTTAAAGAAGATCGTTATTCGGAACTGAATAGCTTAAGATACACCAAGAAATTCGATACTAGTATCACGTCATCAAGGTCGGAAACCTTGTAAATGATTACAAAAACCTATCACTATAAAAAATAATGGAAATTAGACTTTCGAGAATAAAACAGCGCTAACACCAGGATACATTTTTTTGCTTCCACTAAAACAGCTACTAAAACCTAATCTGGCCATACATCTCTGCTGAACGACAATTGTAATGTTAATAAAAAATAAGAGAACAAGTAAAATGCGTAACGTATTTTTACCGCAAAGTATTTTACTCGTGTAAGGGTAAAAATGATAGTAAAAAGGTCTGAGGGTGGGTTAATATATCACAGGTCTCAGCAGTGGTGGCCCAGTCACCATAAGTCACCACTGATCCGGGACAATGCTTTTAAAACTCAGCATTTTTACAAAAACACATCGTATTTGTTTTGAAATATTGTCCGAGTATTTTTTTTGTTGTTGAAAATTCTGCGTATGTGGGAGGGTTATAGGGAGACCACTTGACAAAAAATCTCTTAAAGATGTATTTAACATTTGGTGGCGATTTAACACAATCATTCTACGTGACGAATTTAAAAGTGATAAATAAATTACACCCAGGCAAAAGAAGATCATGCTCATCTCAAAAACATTCGTCCTGGGTAGGAACCGAAACCACAACTTTCGGTATAATAGTCAAGGCCACTAACCAGTAGACCAACAGGCCTCTACAAAATGATTAAGCACTCTTTTGTACCTTCATGGACAAAACACACGAACATCTCTTTCCTCAACAATAACGGTCACACAATACTGTCTCCACAACAAGTCATTCGTAACTATTCTTAAGAACGCAGAATTCACGCCCTACTTACCAGGCCTTCAGAACTGCGAAGCAATGTAAATATAACTCCATTATTTTCTATCAAAACTGACCTACATTGGGAATCCAACATAACCCTAACAATTTGTCAAGTAACTTGCTGTTTTGAGGTTATTTGCGGTACCTTAGCTTTTGGTAATCCTTAGGAACGAGGCTTCGTGAGAAAGTTAGGTATTTGGTAGTAGAGACTACGTCTACGACTACAAAATTACCACCGAGTAAGGTTACTTGAAATTATCCTTTCAGTTTATTTTATGAGCAATGAAACTGAAGTAGAGGAAAAATTGTTGAGCGAGAAAATTATAATTTCACATAAATAAAAAAATCGAAATTCTTTGCTATCATATATACGATTAAAATACAACAAAAATGAATAACTATTACTGGAAATTAGTTTAATATCCGACAAATGCAGGCAATTTAAAGATCGCCTCTAAAAGTCAGCCATAAAGTAAATCCTTTCAAATATTAAAAAAATGATTTTCAACAACTATATTCCTACCACACTATAAATTAAATTATTCTTACTGTGTTCATTTTATAACACAACTAAAGTAATTTTATGAACCCAAATGACATCTCCGTACAAGCCCTCAGTTAACAGACATATTATATACCAACATAATATATACACACATATATATGTATAATGTACTGCAAAAAACCTCGCTCGGCTGGCACGTACAGAACTCCTAATTCACTTTATTTCGGAGGCGAATTAACTCGGGAATGTTACGTTTTATTTTGTGGCTGTATTGGAACGATGTTATTGTGATGATCACGCAGTTTTAGATACGAGTAAATAGGATGATAACGATTTTAAATGTATAGGTAAGTGTGGGTCAGCGCAAGAAGGTTTTATTATATTTTAGGGGGTGGAAGAAGATGACGACTTTTTAATAGAGATTTTTTATCTGACGGAAAAATAGTATTTGAGGCAGATTAAAAAAAAATGAAAAATATACGTTGTTTTTCAAATATTAAATCAATAAAAAATACTCATCAAAGTCTGAAACGTACGGAAATGAGGTCTTCTCGATAAAAGTGTACTGATGAGTGACGTCATAACTTAATAATAATGTATACGTCATCTTCATGCGTGAGGAAAGCAAAAGTCCATATCCGATTTTTTTGTACCTATCTTTATTAATGAAACACACAATTTGACCTTACATAGTATAATAGATTTTCCAAAGGTATAAAATCCAATAATTATTACCAAAAGCAACGATCTAAATAGTATTTCTTAGTTGTTAGACTTAAATAGAAGCTAGAATCTCCACAGTCATATATACAACCTTTTCAGTACGCGTAATGCAAATAAATGTATTCTATTCAGTATTTATTTAAGTTGTAAGACCACCACTTATCGTAAACCACACTTGTCCTTTCACCCGACCCTCGTAATCGTATATTATTTATTTTCAATAAGAAAAAGGTTAAAAACGGTTTCCAGATTACTTTATACTAAGTCTTGGACCTTTGACTGAAAAACATTTTTCATTCATCGATCCATGTACATGAATAAGGAAAGGAATTGGTTGAATAATAAAATATCATTGAAATAACTGTGAATATTATAAAGCTAGATAAATTTTGTCGAAACAAAATTTTTATATTACAAAATCAGCAGGAATCTCGCTAAATCATTTTTTTCTATTACCAGTCTACACAAAATAAAACTACTACACTCTACAAAATACACATTTTGCAAGGATAAAGTATGTTTTTCATAATGTATTGTTAAAATGAATCTAATGTGTTATAAAAAATATTTTTGTACTGTAAAATATAGTTTGTTTTGTACGTACCCTGTGAAATTAAACACTTTGTATTCTGAACGTTTTTAACGTAAAATTCCAACATGTTGCCATGGCGATGGCAACTCATCGCTAGTTATGTGCTAGAAGAATCGATGCCTCTCGAAACACTCTTATACTACTGTTATCGAGTTTCATCCTTCACCTTTTCCTTTAATCCCTAATTAAGTGTACCCTTACTTACTTTACTCTTATTATTCAGAGACGACGATTATTTATTATTGAGTAATTCTCTTATTTGATTTTGTGTCTATAAATCACTTAAATGTTACCTATCTGTAATTAATAAAAAGACTTAAAGCAATTTGTAGTTACGTTCAAACAAATTATATTATCGACTAAAATTAAAATAAAAAAATCTCAAAAAAAGAAAACTAAATTCTAAATTCATTCATACTCATTAAAATAGAAATAAATTACATGCGATTTTCTTGAGATATATTACATTGTTGATAATTAATTTCTCCGAGCATTTATACCTACCAATAAATACTGTCATGTAAGCCAGTTTCTGGAAACTGTTAGCAACAGCGAGGCACTAATTACGTGTAGACTCCAAAAAAATCACCGATGATGATAAACGACCGCGCATCACTAGCCCGACGTCTAAGGCCCGCCGTGATGAATTGCGCTTTTTTCTTGACGCTCATGGCACAGGATGCGTGTCGTGTTCCACCCCTTTTATCCCCTTTCACCCAATTATTATAAATAATGAGACGAGATTGGGTTCCGCTACGATGGGCGCTCTCCTCTGAATTATGTAACCAATTTTAAGAGGCGAGACTTTTGATAAACTTGAAGATGGATTTCTTATACCTTTATTTATGTACACACAACAATGTTAAATAGCGAATAAAGGATATTGACTAAAATAACTTCACAAATAAGCGTTGTATTAGAACAAAATTTATTACTAAAATAAGGTAGATATACCGTACGCGTTACAAAGTTTGTCTTGGAACTTTTTAAGTTTAACAATTCTGTCATGCATCATTTTTACGACTCTTAAACTGTTTGCGCAGCGCAAACAGCGTAAACCCTCAAATTGAAAAAAATCCCTGACTTCAAAACATCGTTTATTTGTGCTCCGCTCTTATAAGTTTTAGCGTAATAATATAAAGCCTGAAATTTATCAAATCGGACCAGTAGTTCCTGAGATACTTGAAACTGATGTCGAAGTACAAGAGACAGAGAAGCCATATTTTATTTGGCGCTTGTTTAAATGGCCGCTTTTCCATACCTTTCTTTTGTTGCAAGGTTTTCATGATTGATACTGATTGAAGGATTCGTTTCAAACGAAAATCAGTCCTTTGTTATTTAGTCTGATAATTCAATCGTCTGGTAAAATGTTTTTATTGAAATATTCATGAGTGCTCCCTAAATAATAAACAAAGTAATAAAAGTACGTATAAACTAAACCGATGAAAGTATTTGATTTGCAATCATATACGATTTATTAACAATAAATAATTTTCAATGAATTCCAACCTCTAATTCAGTAAATTAAGGATCGTAATACAATATTTATTGGCTATTTAGAAGGAGCTATTTCGCCAAAACTGGCGAAAACAGGAAAGTTGTAAGAGAAATCTTTGCGAGCAATAAATAACGTAACTCATGAGCTGTGTGAAACTTCTCTGTATAAGTCTTACGGTCTTCGGCCTTATGAGAATTGAAACGAGAAATGTACAGACGAAAAGTTTATATTTTGACTATGAAAATTAGTAAAAAAAAACTATTTTTTTAATTTTTTCTTTCGACTCAAACTTCTTTTTAATTGTCTGAAAGTTTTATTGTCAAAAAAAGTGATTCCTTTTTTAATAAATTTAATATAATCAATAAAACATAACCTATAAATATCTTGAGCATTTAAGAATTTTAAAGTGAGAGTGAACTGTTCTCAAATCCTTAAAGTTGGGAAGGACTTTGAATAAAATCAAATATGCATTGTTAGGGAGCGATAGGGGGATTGAAAGAAGGTTTTATTAAAATACGTAGCACTTATTAAATACGTTTTCAGCTTCAATATCGTGCATCCGATTGTGAAGGGAAGAATTGATCGTTTTATTAAATCTTTTTCCTGAAGTCTGTTTTGAATATATTGAATGAAGAGAGGGCTTTATATTTTGACTTTTATACCAGAAATTGAAATGAAAATTTCTGGTTTACATAGAAAACAAGATGTGAACTTGTGTAGCCTTGTTTATCCTGTCGTTATATACCCAGACAATTTAGTTCGGCGGATTTTTTAGTCTTTAAATACGAGCATGTTCTCACATAGCCTCCTTCTTTACGTTTGGTACTTCATAACTCCGGATTGCATGAATCGATTTTGTTGTATCTTTTTTAATTTTTTTTTTATTCAATAGTATGCAACTCATTTGCGTTTTTTTTTCAATACATTCTTTTTGTAAGTATAAACCTTCTGCAGGTATATTATCAATTTATTGAAATACTCTGCATTAGTTTATGCACTTAACTCGAATTGTAAAATTGTCTGGACTTTAAAAGAGATTGCGACCCCTGAGTTTGTTTCGACATTTCTTCTCAGGGTAGTCAGCTAGGAAATGTCGGCTCCATCGTTCTCAAAAAAAGACATGTAAAAGTGATAAAATATTCTATTTGCGAAATAAATAATTTCATTTCATTTCATAATCATGATCATAAGTGACCAGCATTTAAAAGCTGATTGCAATCATACCTTGGAGAATAAAGAATCATCTCAATGCAAACAACTTTGACGGCAAGTTCAATCAGAATAACACCAACTTAACTTTCGTTATCGAATGTATTTCTCAAGCTTAATAACAATACTTAATCAAACTTTATATTAATACTAATTTAACTTGAAGCAATTGTCTTAACAACGAATAAGATTTCTTTTACTTTGGATAACGGCTCGGGACAATTAATTAAGGTCAAAAACCTTCTATTGGATATTTGTAATACTTTTTTGTTTTTTTTTTTTATATTGGGTTCAGAAGTTTTAATTGCTTAAGTGACTTGATAGAGAATGTGCATTTAATTTTTTAGTTAGTTTCCATTAGCAAGGCTACAAAATTTCTTGGTATTCAATGAGTTACAAAAACGATAAAATTTTATGACATTAAAATGTAAAAAAGACACTTAAAAGAACTAGCTATTTTTCTATTAATAACTGAACAGTTTGTGCGCAATTTTTTTGAGTATTAATTCTTTTAGGTTTTATTTAAAACATTTAGGTCTAGAAATCTTCAGTATCTATTTAATTTCCTCGCAATTTATAAATTCCTAATTTACCTACGATGTTTCTCAACCTGATTTCGTAACATAACCTAATCTTTGATCGAAAGGAAGCCAAGTTTATGAGATTTATTTATTTGCTCACGTAAATAACAAGAAATAAGCACCTTCAACCTTTCCAAGACGTTGAGCGTACTTATACCAACTACATCAATAGGCCCATTTACGTGATTTTCGAAATAAATTGGTCCTACTAAATTATCGCACAATTTCAGCTAAGTTCCCTCCATTTTGTATTGACAGAAGCAATTATGAGCTTATTATGTAGTAATGGTCACCTTAAATTACGTAATTAGGCCCGCGGTCATGTCACTTACCGAAGTCTAGCGAAAATTACGTTATAAGTAAACATCCCCGATAATTCGTCTCTGTCCAAAGCGCGGGAAATGAAGAATGCCAAAACCAAGATGGCGGAAAATCGCCTTGTCTCGTAAATTAATGTCGTTTCAAAAAGTTAACGTTTACAATATTATTAATTATTTATGAAACTGGATTTTAATGGAAAGTTTTCGGTAAAATGGAGGCGCTGTTAAAGTTAAGTCAAAAAACAAATAATTTCAAGGACGAGCGATAACTAAGGCGGTAATCGTAATACAATACTTTCGAAGTTGTATACTTTACTTATTTACAAGAAAAGAGGGGGTTATTGAACTTTTGACGTCCGAAACTTGAAAAGAGATCGCATTACAAAGTTATCGATAGACAAACAGAATGGTATAAGTGTCTCGTATAATTTACACTCCATTTAAAATTCCAGTAAAGATTATCTACCTGAATTGTTAGACGTTGGAACTTTTATATCCACTTCGGGCGCCTAATAAATAATTCAGTGTTCTAGAGGAAATTTAATTCATGTTTATTCCAGTTTGGTTCACAGTACCCTTTGGCAAGGCGGCGGCGGAACAATAACAATATTTTTGTAACGCCGGCGTTAACGTGTAATCTGTAGCTTACTCCAATTGTTTGATAAATAAGCAAATCGTTTTGAACATTGCTTCGAATGATATTTGGAAGTTGCTCGGAAATTACGGTATGTTCTTAAAACTTTAATGAAATTCTACCGCCTGTGAAATTTACCTGGATGTTTCCAATTTAATTGAGGAACAACGTTTTGAATTTAATTCTGTGAGAATATTTTGGGTTGTTCTCAGTTGTATTATTAAAATGCTTGTGAATAGATTGGAAATTTGTGATATTTTCAGTGTCTCATCGTTGCATATTATTCTTTTAAAATGTGCATTATTTTTTTCATATTCATCTTTGCGGTTGCGCTCTGTATCTTTCATCAATTGGAATAACCTTTAAGACCTACATGAGTTGAAGATAACTGCATAAGTCTAAGTCTTTTACATTTTGATCTAAATCGCTGAATCTATTTTGTTGGTCCTTGTCTTCGAGTACGAGGGAGAGCAGGAAAGGATAGAGAAGGAGTAATAACTGTCTGTCAATGCGACCGTCACAGGCTGTAACTCATGATAGATAGGCAGTTGTGATTGGCACATATGATGTTTTTCCGTTGCCGTTATAGCAATAATGTTTGTGACGGCGAATTTGTGGAGCGACAAAATAATTTGTGTGTAGGTACTCTATTTCTCACACAATAGATATTTTATTCTTTAGCCTATTTGTAAGAAACTCCATGGGTCGCGAGACAGAATCGCTATGACAGTTTTTACCTCCATTTGCAACTACAACTGTTAGTAACTATAAAAGAAAATATTTTTTCTTCTGAACAGATTACAACCTCCTTCTAATAATGTACTACATAGTTTAGAAATCCAACTGCAAATCTCGTAACACTAGCATTACCATTACATTACCAGGTTTCGAGGTTTTCACTCTAATGGAGTATAATTGTCTGAACGCGGGGATTACGTGCGATCAATGTGACGCTGTCTCGTTTGTACAACATGCCGCGACATGGCGCAAGATTTATGGGCCCCGAACCCATCATATTAAATTAATCGATTAACTTTACATGAGTATTACGTTCTTTTGATTTATTACCGTTTTGTTCAAACAAGTCTGTTTGTCGTGCTTTTCAAAAGCCTTCAAAAAGGTGGAGGATCTTAATTTGTAAATGTTTTTTTTTTATCTGTAGTATTTGGTTGTGTACTTCGGACTCGGAAGGCCTTTCCCCAGCAGTGGGACCTTACGCCAGCTTTTTAAAATATACTACATATTGTATTATATATTTTTTATAGAACTGATAGCTCAGTGGTTCGACGAATGTTCTAATAAGTCAGAAGGTAGATTCGAATCCCGGAAAGCTAATTTTTCTTTTTGAATTCATGTACTTTTGACTAAGTCATCATTAATTGTTAACAATTTTAGAGGAAAACATCGTAACGAAAACAGCAGATCTGAGAAGTTTTCAAGGATGTGTTAAGCCACGTCAAAGCTAAATAACTATCTAATGTATAACTAACCGACTATTATCTATTTAGTAACACGAGGTCGACTCGCAGATGGCTAGTTTTTTTTTATAGAAAATTTATACTTATTAATTTTATCAAGGAACCCGATAGCCGCCAAATAATCACTAGCCTCTATCCCCATCTCTTTCCAACGCAGACTAGATCAAGTAGCATCAGACAGTATCTTCATGACAAACGTTAATCTTGTAACAGAAGACCGCAACCACAAGATTTATGTGCCAGCCTTCCAATTAAATACATCTCTGACCTTCGACTGACGTCACGCAGCCCCTTCGAAATAACTTTTTAAACTAATCATTATGTAATCTTGATTAAGCCTTTTTAATTACTAAACTTCGGTAACTAATCGACTAATACCTACTTTTAATATTGTAACTGGCACGTAAGAAAATTAGCTTTGTTTTTCTTCTGAAAAGAATATTTAAATTCGGAATAAGACGGTATTAAAGTCTGTCTGGCTGGTATTACTTTAAAAACAAATAAAAACTCTATTCTTTATTCTAAAGCAACCTTTGTGCTTGGAATGAGCATTTCTCTTGAAACTGCATTCAATGGAGTGCTCAGACGGTACATCGACTCGCTTTCTCAAACGTCTAACTGATATTTTGTTCTTGCGGATTTAGAATGTTGTGTAAACTTATATTATTTGTAAACTTCTTAGTTGTGTGTTATCGAAACAATGCAGGAAAATAATCTTTATTTTGTTTACTTTTTCCTTAGAAATGGAAGGAAATAATACAATGAAAGCTTACCGAAACAAAATATTGTTTTCTGTGACATTCTATTTTAGTTTTGTTTAAGTCTGTAACTTAAAATACAAACACCATTCTTGTATTTGATTTGTACCTAAGCAACACAGAGGAGTTAAGTATAAAATTATCTACTAATATATCCCTCAAAACAAAAACATAAATATCAAGACAAATACCCATACGCACACTGATTGGATTTCCTTAAGAAGATCCAATATATTCAGTTATTAGATTTAGCTATTCGTAATGCCAATAGATATTTAAAAAGAAAATGTTAGAAGATAATAAGGTTTTACTTTTAATATAAGTTTTTGTTGTTGATCGAAAAGGCAAGTAAGTTTGTTACGCGTAATATGATCTAGTTAGGTTCGGTGGAAAGGTTGAAAACAAGTTTCAAGCCTGCATTAATAACAAACGAGCTTGAAATTGTAGGATGTTGAGTGTTGAAATTTGTTAATTAAATGATGCAACGGTGTACTCACACGTATTTATCGGGATTGCCCGACTAGTTTCGGACCCAAACGGATTGTTTAATCATGCGTTGACGTGGCGGGCGAGTCGAACTGTTCGACTCGCGATGCGACGCGAAATCTGATAAATACGCGTGAGTAAACCGTTGCATCATTTAATAATGAATATTGTTCTCATGACAGTAACTATCAAAATATGTTGAAAAAAACTTAGATACATAAAAATACTTTATCTACAAGTATCTAAGGTTTGTTTTAAAAAGTAATCATCATCATCGTACACGTTTCCCATCCATGTTGGAGTCGTCTTCCACTCTAACAGGATACAGTTAACTATCTTTATTTAACATGGAACGACGGCTTCTCTGACTCCTTAACCTAGTTACCTAACAACATATAGGTTAGCCAGTCTGGTTGTCAGACTTTCTAGCTTTTGGCAACTGTCTGTAAATGTCACTAGATCTCCCGGACAGAATTGCGTAGAAAGAGGAGAAGATTTCCTTGAAGACTTCCAACTGGCACCTAACAGTGTTGCACATGGTCTACGACACAGAACGGCATCCTTTTCCGCAGCTATCTATAATACTGCTATGTGTAGCGGTAGTAGGTACTACCTTAGAATCCTGCTCTACGCAACTATTCCCAGGAAAAAAATACTTAATATTTATAGTCTTACTTCATCTCTGCATCAGACTTGGCGAGCATCCAGACGACGTGCCCCGGGGAGCGCCTGGAGCCGAGTGCCATGAGCTGCGACAGGCGCGCCCCTGGTGGCAGCGCGGGGCGGCGCGGCACCTGCCCCGTCCACGTCGCGATGGCCAACATCTCTGGACACTCCTTCACCAGGTGCTTCTGAGTCGCTATGCATTTTCCGGAGGCGTCCTGTGGGAGAAAATATATGTTAGTATCCATATCGGTTAGGCAGATGTTTGGTTTAGTTTTTTTTGGGTTCCGTAGGTACCCAAAATAGAAATCTTCTACCATTTGTCTGTCACCATGCTGTATTTCATGACCATTTATAGTTGAACAGATGAAATTTTACGGATGATTGCTTGGCTTGATTTTATTTTCTGTTGTAAAAGCTATTGCTGCTTTTACAACAGAAAAAAATGTAAGTGTGAGCCTAGACAACAAACATAATTATTGTAGCATTTAGTAGTTTAGCAGTATACATGCATTTTCTAGATAATTATATAACCCTTCCTTGCGCGGTAACTTGCTCTTGGTCGTCTCTTTATACTTTGGTTTATTCTACTTAAGCCGACATCTACTACTAGTTATAGTTAATTATTTCTTCCTGTTCAAAATATTTCGGATTTTTTTGCCCGGAGATAGTTGACCATTAAAGAGTTCGCGATCAGTCATCACTGTTACTTGAATTTACATAACTTTACAACGTAACTTACAACACGAGCTTCATGTAAACACTTAAACAAAATCGTGAACGTGAACAACTCAGTGAACACCAAAATCAATTATGAATTTATCAGCCCATAGCAGAGGCACGTGTAGGCACATGAAACAAAACAAATGTATACAATATGACAAGTATTCGCACTGGAAGGCATTCTAGATTCAGTTCTTGTAGTATAAACCGTTTCATACTTCCTCTACCATTGTGCGAGCGAGATAGCATGCTGGATTCGTAACGGTGTCTCGCTCCTACATGGACATTAATCCAGCTACAAGAGCTTATAGTGAGTAAGATCTGTTTAATTACAATAATCCTAGAGCGCAGCTGTATTTACAAACGATAATATTCACTACTGACCTTCTTTTTACTGCATTTCAATTTATCTTTGTTATTATTTTCATGTCTAGATGTTTATATTCTTTTTGTTTTTTATTTCATACGTTTGGAATGTTTGTTTACGATGTAATTAGAGTTGTTCCATGTTTATTGTGCTGTTTCTTCTTTTTCATTTGTTTTTAAATTTAAATTTGTCTTTAATTTTTTTTTTGCATTTAGAAGTCATTGTAGTATGTTTAACATAAGTTATCAATATGAGAATGAGTGATTGCTGGTAAACCAGTAATATTAATTGTTGTTATTATGTATGCGAACTTTGTTGGTAAACCTTAAATATTTCTCCTATCTGTCTCGGCAATTATAATAACCAAGATACCGATTATATTAAGTAGTCACGTAGTACCTGCTTTTGTTAAGCATAATTTTGAAATAAAATTTGCCTGTAACTTGAAAAACTTATAACAATTAATAATTAAAACATGACATACTTAAAATATCATTACGTTATGTTTAAATCAAAACTACAAACTACATATTTGTATTCAATGCTAGATGTAGTTAAATATCTTGGTATCACAATAAGCTCGCTTAACCACAAGACATTTCAAAACCGAGAGAATGCCACCTTATTAATGAGTGAGGTGTGGTTGCGTTGCGGTTTGCGGAGAAACTGCGGGGCGTGTGCGTGGCGGGTGCGTGGCGGGTGCGGGGCGACTGCGGGGCGACTGCGTGGCGTATATAGTGCGTGCGCAGTGCGGTTTTCGTTACTTTGTTCGCAATTACAAGGACTGATCAGGTAATGTACTAAAGTAAATGAAGTAGGTATCTAAGGTTAAGTTATATCGAATTGTGAGACGAATTTAATGCGGTTTCGATTTGAAGGAGATACTAATTAAGATATGGTTTTGAAATAGGTTGATGTGATTTTAATAGATTATTCATAGTGCAGTGTACGCATGACAAAAATTGGTACATTTGAGAGCTCAATTAAAATTTTATTCGCATTCAATAAGACATAATCTGTAAAAAATCTCCAGCTTCTACAAAACCCATATTTTTCAAATCCCAAATGAAAAATAAAAATACATTGAGCAAATTGCTACTAAATACATAATTTTCTAAATCACTCGAATTTTAGTAATCCGCCACCAAAACAAAAGCGCTGATATTCCATGTAACTCACAATTTGATGAAGTATCGGGGGTTTAGGAACAATATGCGAATTAGGGACTTACCACTACTGGCACGGGCGGCCTACCAACACATCATCTACCTTCTACTGCAGTTGTCAAAGCAGGACAGCACTACGCGACGTAGAGAGGCGTCCCTTTCCCACATCTCCTATGATATTACTTTAAGAGGTGGCTCTACGCCCTTTGAATTCTCAATTAGACAGCGAATAGCCGGAGAATCGCTTTAATTTTGTATAGACAGACAGACGTTTGTTGATTAACTCAGAGTAATATTAATGGGCTCTGTTCGCTTTGACGAATGGTCTTACGTTCATGTTTTAGCTAAGAATTGAGCTTTTTGTTGTTATTTTTGGTGGAAAAAATTCAGTAAGGATTGGAGGAAGACTTTTGCCTGGCAACTGGATGTTACATCATCATCATTGGCTACAGCATCCTTAATAGATGGTTAATTTAATTTCCGTAAGTTATTTGATGTTGCGTGCAGGGTTGAAAATTTGAACGTTAAATATTGTTACCGGGAGAAATAAAAAATAAATACAAATGCAAACCCCGAGCATAAGGTACCAGATAATTACCCTACATAATTGTCGAACAGTACATTCTGCTTGCCACAAAACTTGTTGCTTTACTTAACCACTCCAATTAATTTGTAGATACATAATTACCAAGAACATAATACATCAAATGAGTGGTATATTAGTATTATTATTGCTATTCAGTGGGGCAATAGATGCAGCCATCGATGAAATAAGTCACTGGAGCGAAGTAAAGCGCTCTCGTGCGAGATGACTCCATTCTTCGGTCAAGTTCAAACCTCTTCAAGCTGTGGGGCAAGCAGACTAATTGGCATACTATGTAAGTTGAAAACAACATCGGTTTTCCTCATAAAATATGGGAAATACTCGTACGTATGATATATTTGAGACTGACATCGCCATGTCGCGATCGTTTCGCAATGTACCTATTTAATATTGAACTCTCTGAAAATGACAGTTGATAAGACTTGTCACTTTCATACATTTGATTACAAAAACCTTTGCAGGGAAATGAGGAAAATTTTGTTGTACTGATACGTTAGCATCAGTCCATAACAAATAAAAATCTAAAAGCTTAAAAAACAATTTTCAGTACGAACATTGAATGAGTTTCCAAAACCCAATACCAATATACAAGTGATACTTCAAACCAATAACAGTGGTCCGTTACAAAAACTCTTTAGTTCTCAGGTGCGCCGCCAGAGGCGCCACTGCACACTAATAAAAATCGGACCCTCGCAAATTAATCTCTTCACCACTCATGCAGTAACGAAATCTCTTCATAAAGTATTTGCAATCCGCTTCAGACTCACATTTCAAGTATTTTGTACTGTAAGCACGTGCTATAGATACCTATTTTAAATTGAATTGAATCTCATCTTGAGGCATCTTGTAACTGAATCGGAAAACTAGAAGTGCGCTCGAGTTTTGAGATCGTATCTTTAATTATGGCCTTTTGGTTCTGGAGAAATACATCTTAAGATGAAGGAAAATATAAAAAGGTCGAGAAAAGTTACCTGAAAATGTGCTTTTCAGAGTATAATGTTGCGCATACCAAAGTTTTGAATTCAAAATGTAGCTTGTATGTATTTCTACTGCGCTTTCTTGGCAACTCCACTTATACGATTTTAATATAAAAACCGATCAATTGTAGCAGTACTAGTCGAACTCGAAACGGTGAGGGTTCCGTACAAATAAAGAAAATAATTTTCCATTTCCATTTTTCCCTTTCGTTCCGGCACCCCAATCCTTACAAGCGAAGCCAGGACAAGTATAAACCTAGTCGTATTAACTAAATTCTTACACTAGTGCCCGATTTTTCAATCGTCAGTTAACTTTTATCTGAGGAATAAATGTGGCCGTTTGATATATTTTCTATAGAAAAGCTGTCAAAGCGTCAAACATATT
Source organism: Trichoplusia ni (assembly GCF_003590095.1). NCBI lineage: Eukaryota > Metazoa > Arthropoda > Insecta > Lepidoptera > Noctuidae > Trichoplusia > Trichoplusia ni. The sequence continues at coordinate 2,035,131 of NC_039481.1, forward strand.
CGTCGAATAAAAGTTATCTGGCGATTGAAAAATCGGCCCTAAATTCCAAAAACAATTTGAAAATTATTTTACCAAGATAATTTGACAGTACTCATCAAAATCCCAAATACAAGCAGCACATTTAACGTCATCAGAATTTCGTCTCCAAAAGCCTTACAAACTGAACTTTAACAAAAATATAATTACGAATAGTTCAGGTAGGGGTTCCCCCCCTACGAAGGGGAACGTTCGCGGAAGGCCGATGGCTCTAATTAGAAAACTCGCTACGTCACGAATGCCCACACAACTTGGGATAACACTTGAAGAATTTTAATGACTTCTAATAGGAGATGCCGCCCCTAAATGCCTATGTTTTATGGAGGTCGCTGTCTGTAGACACAATGTTAGTATTTGATTTTGGGTGCTGAAGTGATTTTTTAGTTTTAAAGGATATATCAGTGATGTAGTGATTGGTTTCTATAATATGACATTTAAAAAGGTGTTTCTAATGCTAAAAAACATCTAAAAATGTTTAGTGATAATCGTAGGTGGTAATTGCATAAGAAATTTTGTAGTAATAAGATTTGAAGTTTACGCAATCTGAAATATATAGCTATTCTATGTATCTATGAATCCACCAAAGGGTTTCATAACCGAAAACATTCCAAAACAAAAAAATACCTCTTCACAAACCAAAGAATTACATTACAATCACCACGTGAATCAAACTGCAACTTACAATAACTTAAAACAAATACTTTTCCAGTACAGTACAGAAAAATCTAAGTCAATAAAATAATTTATTTCCTTTCATAAAACTGTTGGTAGACGCCGTCGGGAACATCATCTACCTATCAAATCGCAACTGGTTTTGACAGACTAGTAATTACATTTCAACGTACAGACGTTGTTTTGTTTTTATTTTACACGTGTTCAGTCTCTTGTGTGCCATGTGCGGTATGAGCGAAGGGTCCGTCTTTGCTTGGGACATATTAATTTTTCGTTTAACGTCACATATACATGTAGGTATAGAAAACAGATTTTGGGTGAGTTGGACTCGCGACATTGAAAGTTCCCTACAGGCTAAGAACGATAAAAAATGTATTTTTTTTTTCAAAAGAAAATGCTTAATTATGTTTATGACTTTACAAATTGTTTCTGAACGTCAATTTTCAATTTTCATTCGTGGATAAATTTTCATTTCAAAATGTATTTTAATCTACAATGGTTCACGTGTTTCAAGCTGGTGATAGACGGACGGACAGACAGCAGAGATTTAGTAACAGGGTTCTAAACCTTTCGGCACAGAACCCTAATAATATTTTTAATATTGCACACACTGTAAACATACACATGTTTTGATATGTCGGGGTTTATTACGTTTAAAGTAAACATTTTTGTAAGGATATAAGAGTTCTTCCATAGGTTATTAAAACTCTGTGGTCACAGCGACAAACATGACTACACATTTTTTTTTTCGTTTATGTTATTTTTCTAAGAGTAAATTTAACGAGTTATTCATAAGTTGTATGAGTTGTTCGGTCACCGAAGGCGGCGGCTGTATTCGGTTTAACTGAAACGCTTACCCTAATACCGCCAAACTGAATCCGACCAAACGAATACCTGTTTATATCAGTTGGTGTTCGAATACGGCCAGCCGCCGAATACGGTCTTACCGACAAAATAAATGCGCCACGAGTAGCAAAATGCTGAGAAAAATAATCGATGATAATTAAAAAAATATATATTGTTTTGTCTTTTTGCGTTAAATAATTTAATCCTAGTGTCCTGTCTCATAAACATTGAATTCATTGAAAGTCTCAGAACACGCGGGTATCGAACCCACGAAACATCGCGCACAGTGTGTTTGCCGTGTTGAAATATACCACTCGGTTATCCGTTCAGTAAATAGTTGGTATATAATTGGAAATATCAAGACCATGTTTTATGTTTTCATATATTCGAGTCGTATTATAAAGTGCAGAAAGATAAATCTCATTTCCGTAAGCATCTTTCAATCGACCACTATTGAAACGTTGAAAGCATTGCTGATCGCTGATTAGAATTATCGATGCTTTCATTTGCATTGGAGTTCAGTATCAACTATCACTTATCACAAACGTATAATCTTTGATGAAAGTAGACCGTAATATCTGAAACTGGAATTCAGTACTCATTTCGGATATTTTGAAGCTTTGTGTACAGTAACTTTATAAAAACGAGTTGGACTTGCAACACTGAAAGTTTCGTACTAATAGACTAATTAAAAATCAATCGGTTAGACGATAAAAGTTTTATTTGAATTTTCAAGAAATCCCTTCCTCATTTTAATTGTCACCCACCAACAAATTAATGACCTTATCAATCGTTTTAGCGGCAACATAAATACATTATTTATGAAAAAATCAGCTTCTAAGCTATCACGGTTCCTGATACACTGCCTGGTGACTGTCAAACAGACAGATAACGATTCCTCAATAATAGGGTTCCGTTTAAACCATTTGACTAAGGAACCCTAAAAATTGCTCCTGTTACCATTGTTTTGAGTGTTGAGTGCTCGGTTAGTTGAGTAGAATGGGTCACCACGCCGATGGCTACTGTGTGCGGCAGACATAGAGTGCATCTTTTGAAAATGCTTTTAGTAGCTTCTATTACCTTTTACCAGTTCCCTTCCCTTCAATTGAATTTATTTACATTCCATAATGTGCTACAGGTGGTGAAATTAATTATAGATACTTCTTATTTGTATTCAAATGATACAAGTTAATGAGACCGACTTCCCGTTTTCCGATTAAGCTGAAGTTTTCCAATTTTTTGCGCGATAATATGTTGACATGGAGCTGATTAGATGCTTTAGATGAAAGGTGGGATGAGAGATCCACTATAAACTGTCAACTTGAATTCAGGCTATGCAGGCAATGTTTGCGTCTTAGCAAAAACATTGATCCCACAGGGAAGGTATATTTCTAAAAAACTTCACAATTTACTTTTGATTGTTAAGTTTTCAACATACATACAATAAAAAGAAACTTTTTAACACAAAGAAAACACAATAACCTCTACATTAGATCAACGAACGTCCACAAAGTCCTAGCTCAGCACCTTAGCAACTCGAGAGCAGTGTCGGAGAGCGCAGCGCCGTGTCGAGAGCGTCGGACAATGGGCCCGACACCGCCCCTTTCGTTTTAACGAGCGTTTGGCGTGTCGGAGAACACCACGAGTGATTGTCGTAAGGGCTGGTGCACACTCCCTTACGAAGTATACGAAGAATCTTTGTTTTTGAAGTAAAACTCTCATGCGAATGTAAACGGGAGTCCGTTGAAGCAATATGGCATCACGTTTCTGTACCGTCCGGTTTATTTTTTCGGATGTCTTGTGTCTTGTAGTCGTAGCCTTATAATTTAATAGCTATGTCGTTTTGTAGCGTAAAGCGTGCGATAATGAGTTTTCGTTTCTTTTAGTTCAACTAATATTGTAATGCATATATAGTTATTGACGCATATATTATCTATGAATTAGTAGCACACCGGATAAATTTTAAAGTGATAATATAACTACAGATTATGTTTTAAAATATCTACATGCATATAAATGTTTTTATTTAAATAAATAATATTATCTAAGTATCAAGTTACATAAATAAAGAGACCTTGTACATAAAAGATCTGGATTGATCCTTCGCAAAAGAAACCTGAGTATATTAAATAAAAACCTTCGTAAATCCAAATAAATGCGGCGACAAATAAAACAATCTCATAAACACACGAACATAATATCAAGTAAATAAAAAAGGAAAATGGCGGGATTTTTACAAGGAAGGCGTTACCAAGTCATATATTTGTGGGGAACGGCGAACCCTTCGTCGTTACTTTTATATTGTACAGCTTCAGTGTAATGTATGTGTATACTTCAGCAATAGAGAATGTATATTTATAAGAATTGAGGAAATTAAGGCTAAATAAACATATTCTTTTTCAAGTAAAAAGTCACCTATCAATTTTATGAGCGTACCAATCTCTACTTAACCTCAAACTTTTTTTTTATATTGGCAACAGAAATATTTGAATTGTGAAAATCGTAACTGTCTGATTTACCTTTCGGGTGAGGTTCTCTAAAAAGGAAGGATTCAATCCATGTTTCTTTTACAAATTAGGTACCTTGTGTCAAATCAGAAAACTTTCACCAATAACACCCGACAATTTAGATTATCTCAGTTTCGACTTTAGCCTATTATGAAGCCATGTTTGTACCAGTAGCTGGAAGTTAACCTTTGAGGAGACCCAGCTATTAGTTCCGAGTTTAATGTTTCTTTCAGTAATTGTGTTAGCAAGTTGTTCAGCTTACACTTAGTTGAGCAACAGTTTCGAATCTTATTACAAATGCAAGTTCTAATTGAGTTGCTGTGCTAGCGCGTTGCCTTTCGAATTGTGTGTTAGTATGCAGCGCGACTATTACCATTGTATGGGCAATTTAATATTAGTATTCATTATAATCATGGGTTGGGATTGTTAAAATTAGCACATTCTTCTGATTTTCGTATGATAAGAGTCGATCAGAATACAAGTTTAACGTCAAAAAAATCAGTAAAGTCTTTACGTTATGAAAAACACCTTTTTTTTATTCGCCTTTAGGTACTCAAATGTTGAGAATACTCGATATCACATTAATCGCGACGATTTAACATTTTGATATCTTCACATGCATATGTATTTACTTGTACAAAGTAGGGTAAATAATCCCTACTTTGAAACTAATAAAGTAGGGATTATTTACCACATTTTTTGTCTTAGATTTTCAAAACAAGTTCTCCCAATTGTTATAAACAGCATAATAATATATTTACTTCCAATTTGAAAGAACGTTTCTTACTAGCTACGCCGAAGCAATAACCCAGCTTTAAAACCCCAAACACCTCGAACAAATTACGGAGTACAATAAAATTGCTAAACGTATATCCTTCATCACACGGGCCACCTCACACGAGTTGATTATCATTACTCGACGAACGACTTAAAACGTATTTGCCGAAGTAAGTCAGAAAATACTTTAGAGGAGTTGATATCGCATCCACAACGCGAAAGATTACCGGGGAAACGTCCCGTGTAAACTGATTCCGAGGCGGCGAACTGTGAGCCACAGATGGAAACGATTTGAATAATTTTCAATAATAGACCTCTTGGTTAACCAATTGCTGTGTTTTTAGTACTGGCTAAATGTGGCGTTTGTAGCGCACAGAAATAATGATCAGGAGGAATAATACAGTTGGTGTTAGGTTTTAAATTAAGGATGTTCCGGTTTTGATCGTTTGATGCCATTCTAAAGTACAGCGAGATGAAATGATCGCCCAATATTTTTACTTAATTATTAAGCTGAATTTCTTATTTTTAAACTGTGCACCCTGGATTATCTGCGCAAATGTTGCTTCTTCATTTAGAATCTAGTGCATTCAAAGGTTTTCTGTAAAAGATCGTGTTAAGCGATAAGATCGCCCATTGCAGCACCATGTAATTGTATCCAATCCTGTTCTTATGTGGTGTGCAATAAAGAATATTCTATCTTCTATCCATATTAATGACTAATGATAATTATGATTATAATTCTTTTAAATAGCATGATTATTATTATCAAATTGTACCGCTAATAAAACCCATTTTTTCGTATTATCTAGTTATTCACTTTTCTATTTAATACACACGACTGTAAACAAAATTAATTTTACAGAGAGCAAACTGAAAAACAAAATACATTTCAATTATCCGTACTTGCTCATTACATTTAACAAAATGTATGTTTTAAAAAATAAATGTTCTCCACAATGTGTTCACTAAAATTCAAGTAGAAAACTCATTAGGAAAGTGGGAAATGGAGCAAGGATCCTAATCCATTAGCAGTTGGTAATATAAAGTTCATTTTCATAAATTACCTTGTATTCGATTCCTTTCATGCATGCTACCTACAGTCCGTCGTACTGGGACTTAGATTTTAAAGTTATATTATGCAATATCTTATAGATTTGTGAGTGAAAATATTTTATAAACCGCTTTTCAGTCTTTTTTTCAAATATGTTGTAGATATTACCATTAGGGAAATCTGACGTTAAATATTATACCACAGTATTTACCTATCCCAAATCTATAAATAGTTACTGAGATAAAATATAAAACGTATCTGTTTACTGAAAAATATCGATAAATGCTTTCCTGTAAATAAATACTTATCACAACCTACAAAGGATGCCTATTAGCGTCAAAAATAAATTATAACTCCGACAATTGACGGTACATCTCATAAATGTGACGATGAAAAATATTTTTTCCTTTTACGAAAATAACATTGACATACAAACAACGAAAGTATCTTCACATAAAGAAAAAAAGATCCAAATTACGAACTTGTAGGGAAACGTAAGGTTATTTTGAGTTCGTTTCGTAACCGGCCTACGGCGTCGTAGCGGCGTCGTAGAGCTCGTAGCTCGTTCTACGCGGCTACAAGCCGATCGTAGAGGCGTTTTATCATATTTGCATGAGGTCTGTGTGTCCCGGATCTGTCGTAAGCCGTCCCCAATATTAGGATAAGGTCTCTAGAATGATGATGACATTTTCGAGTTACATACAAATTACTCTGCTTCGTACAATGTAGAAGGAAAGTTTGGTGTTCTTTTTTCGTGTAGATTATTTGTCCCATATGGCAATATGGGTTCGGGGCTATGTATAAAAAGCTTTAAATTGTATAATGAGTGTACGCATAACTGCCTTTATTCGCTAACGCTATTCATACTTTTACATTGATTCAATCTGTTTCCGTACTTTTGGCTGTTAATACTTAATGAAGCAACCCGATTGCTCCCCTTCAATTTTAACTAATTCAAAGTTAATTTTGCTACTAAAGCGATTATGTTTATTTTCGGCTTACCTCCTGCTAAAAATAACTCTGTCTAATATAACTTAGAACACGTGTTCACAATTTTCTGAAGCATGCTCTAATTTCATGGGACATTCGTTTCACACTCACAATTTTTTCGTACAGCAAGACACAATAACTATTTCAAATCAAATGCAAAATAAGAAAAAAATACACGATGAAAAAACAAAAAAGAATCATCTGTCACAAAAGCGAACACAAGACAAAATCTTACAGAAAACAATAAATAAATAAACTAAAAAAAATAGAATAGACGAGCAAAGTTTTCGAGACGAGATAAAAGATAAAAATAAAAAGAAAGAAAGGAACAAAGTCATCGAGTTTTAGTGTGAGACTGTGACGTCAGCACAAACTCCGAGCGAAGCGAACTCTACATACATTACAAACGTATTTTATAGAGTCTTGTCCTTATCGCGACTGTAGTTTACACTGGTTTAAGGTTAATATGTTGACATTGAAAATCAGAGTAATTCTTGAAAACAAAGTAGTATTAGCGAAAATAATAAATTACACAACCTGAGTAAAAAATAAATAGAACTTATAAGGTAGGTTCAATCATAAAGTATTTTTAAACTGACTTCGAAATTTTTATCTTTTATAGTAAAAAGCCTCTTGACACATTATTCTCAAAATTCCGACAATCTTACGGCACGAGGATTTCAAGAAATCAACTCCAAATGGGAACCTCAATTACTTGAATTCTAATTATTCAGAGTAAATCCCGGTCCCGTGTGTGAACACCAAGGGTTGGAAGTGTGCCCTTTAAGGAATACGGACGTGACGTCATACGTATAATCCTACCCTCATAAACTTGCCGTTAACCTTTACCCGTATTAGATAAACATCTCCGTATCAACATTTTAGTAATCTGTTTTAATGGGCATCGGTAATTGTTTCGGTAAATATTTATCTGTGTAAAAAAATATTTTATGAAGAACGCTTGTAGGTGCTTTATACGGGATTGAAGGTGAAGAAATGTTATTTTTGATATGCTTAAAATGGAAATTTTTCGTACGTCAGAAATGATAAAAAAATAGATTTTATTAGATAAAACCCTACCTTACCTGCTACTGAAGAAATACCGCCAAGTATAGAATTATTCACCAAAAACATGTAAGAAAGAATATAAAAGACAATCTCGACTCAAAAACAAGCAACAAAAACAGTATTTTATAAGAAAGCTTCAGTATTTATTTATCTAAATGTATTTAAAACTTGAATCAGAATAACTGCTTTTACGTAAAATTTACGTCACTGTTTGCTAGATCTACCTATATTCTGATCTGACCTCGTACAGATCTTAGATCCTTACAATGTCACCGTATATTTTTACAGCTGTAACAATGTTGCCACGCTACAATAAATACAGCCACAACAACTCTCAGTGCGAAACGAAAAACAAGATTTTTTATTAATATTATTTAGATATCGTCGATTCAGCAAGACTCTAGATGAGATAAAAGTATTCATATTTAATAAAGATACCTGTTAACGTAAACTCAACTCTAAGATATGTAAATAAGGTTACTTTTCCTGTGGCGACTTTATACTTTTCCGTGCTCGCCGAGTCGAATTTTCTTATGACGTAGAAAACTTTTATTTTATTGAAATACTTATCCTCATTTACTGGTATGCATTTAAAGTTTCGTAATGTTTATTATCCGGATTGGATAACTGAAATCTTATTCAGGAAGATAATAGTGACTTAAAATTAATCGGATAGCTCAACGGTTTGGTTTGGTAGCTTTTCTCTTTAAAAATCTTACATTTCCATTCTTAAACAAGACTTTACTGAGTTCTCATTGCATTTAGGAGAGACAGAGATAGCATGACATTAGTATATACAGCCTTTTAATTTGTATGATAACGCCGTATAAAAAGAAACAAATATGATGCATAACTTGAAATTTTCGGGTGACATCACTCATCAATACTCATTTTACCGACCAGTGACTTCATTTTTCACACTTTTCAACAGCTTTAATGCGTTTTATATTCACATTTTTCATTAGTTTAATTAAGTTAGAAATACGAATACAACATATTTTGAAATCTCCTTACCTAATTACATTTTTTACTAAAATGCCTCTCATTGTGATGTTAAAGCCATATCATGTTTCCTACCCCACGTTAAGGAAAAATAAACACATTAATGGCTTCTTCTTCTTTGATATTTTTTACAAATATTTACTTTTCAAGGGCTGATGCTTTCAACCTTATATTGAATTAACAAGAAGGTATTTTTTTAACTTCGGTTAAACTGCGTCTCTAGTAAACGAATTCTAAAACGTCATGCTGTATCTGACATTTTAAGGTGTGTAGCAACGGATTAAGCACAATAGAGAGTTTAATTTCTTAGAATACTTTTAAGTTTAAAACTTATAACTATAAAAAAAAGCGACTCCCGCTAAAAGGAATTTAATCCTTGTGTCGCGGGGTTTCCCAAACATACAATTCACATGCACAAAGAAGACACCTCGACTCGGAACAAGCATTCGTGGATAGCACAAATACTTGTCCCACGCGGGGATCGAACCCGCGACACGTCGCGCAAAGTGGCTATCCGTGCTGTCTTATTCTCTACATTTACAAAAAAAACCGGTCAAGTGCAATTCGGATTCTTAACTCGTGAATTTTTTGTATAAATAAGTTGAAAAAAAATGGTTATCCATCTGTATTCTAATATCTCGACTTCTAACATTTTGTTGTTACAACTGCAATAGAAATACATCATCTAGTAAAAAAATATTACAGACTTAAAGCAGAGAAGTGTTTTTTTGTCCTCTATAAAGATTTTAGCTTACGTTTATTACGAAGGATCCAAACCCTTTGTGGACAGGTTTTATTTTATGTATATTTTTACTATCACCACACTTATATTTCAACACTAACATTGTAATATCTTGTTCATGCAAGACGAACTTTTTACGTAATTTTTTGCTCTCCTTTAATAAGTAAAGTACCTAAAGATGCAAATAATAACTAAGGAGCATAAAATATTAGAGTCAGTGATACTTCTTGTATAACTTTTCCTTTTCGTTTACGAAACACTCTATCTGTAAACTGTACAAATAACTCAATATTTATTAAGTTTTTCTGAAACGTTTCTAAAACTAAGAATAGCGCACCTGTCGACGACAGAATGTCATTTCTTCGTGCAAGTAAACGTTAATAATTTCAAGGTAAAGTTTATACGTTCTTTAAGGAATAAGGAATTAGATATTTTCAATAACATATTTTTATTTAAATTAACTGTCTAAAAAATTATACGAGGCCATTATGAGACTGTGTTACGTAGTACAGGATTTTCAGTTATGCCGCTTAGTAAATTCTGTATTTAGTTGAATCCGGTAAGATAGGTAAGAACGGTAAAAGAATTATGTCTATTTTCCCCAAGTAAGTTTCGACTTCCAAGCTATTTATATTTATTACTCAAGTAAAACCACACCAAATCCACGTGTCGAGGGTCCGATCCCGCGTAGGACAAGCTTATGTGTGATTCACAATCTTTGTTCTGGGTCAGGGTGTCTCAAGTTTAGAGAGTCTAATACCTTAACGCGGGAGTCGTTAATAAAAAAAGGAAAAAATATACAAAATCACGATAGATGTTCACATAGAAGTTAGATAGAATAACAATAATATTGCCTTAATATTATTTACAACACAACATTAGGGGTCATAAATAACGCGGGGACGATTAGACCCGTCCAGGTCAACTTTGTTAATCAACAAATAAAACTTGTCATAACTTGCTAAGAATGCAGAACTTTTTGGCGATACGAGATTATATTGTTCGTGAAGAAAAATACTGCTGGTTTGTCTACAATATAGGAGTAATACTCGTAGTATAGGTAGTTTATATGGCTGTGAAGTTTGAGATCAGATTACATAAAACATGATATAAAATCATTTTTTTTAAAGAACTTCTGCACTATGGAATATATTCCTTGTACCGCATACCGCAGCATTCACGGAACATAAATGCGTGTTTTGTGCGAGGATTGAAAGTGAGACAAGTCGCGCACGCGGGCATACAGAAGAAGTTAACTTTTTATTGTTTTTTTCTTTACAAAATGGCTTTTTGTTATTGTTGTTTTGTAATGTTGTTTTTGTTATCCTTAACCTACAACATAAATATTTGTTTCTATGATTGGTGTGTGTAATTGCCTCCTCTGATTAAAATACTCATTTATTGTATTGAATTTGTATGTTTGTCGGAATACGAAACGACTTGTCTGTTAACCACATTTAAAAACAAACTAAGAAAGCAAAACTCAATTGCACAACAGACGACGAACTATTTTACAACTTTCTTAATCATATTCCATGCACGTAAACTTTGAGAACTCTGAAACTCCATACATTACAGCGTCGCCTTGCTCTACCTGACTTGCGGCGCGGGCTCTGGAGCGAATAAAATGAGGGCGGAAGCCGCGAAGCCTCACAGCCTCAACTATTTAATTAGTTCCCTACCAGTATTAGAACTTTCAGACCAGACTGACAGTCTACCTTAGAATGGACGTGACATTCATTCCAAATATTCGCTACAACTTCAAATTAAATTTTCCATTCTAAAACAATCGGAGATCCCAAATTTTAAGTTGAATGTTGTAGAGTACAATTATTTAAAACAGCTGACGAATTCCTCCGTATTTTGGAAGGCAAGTTAAATTGAAGATCCCCGCTGTTGTTAATACATCTTTGGAAGTCGCTACGGGTAGTTAGAAGGTAGAGAGTCAAGGCCTACGGGTGCGGTTTAAAATTCCGACACCAGGTTATTTTACATCAACCATACAAAACGAAGAAGTCTATACGTTTTTATTTAATACACAATAAATTATCTAGTACTCACCTTAAACCAAGCCATGGTAGAGTCGTCGTAGAGCACTACCCATTCTTCCGACCACGAGTTCCACAGGTATTTTCCTGAAACAAATGGTTAAAATTACAAACCTTATCACATTTAGACTAATACCTTAGTATAGATTACAAGTGAAACAAAAAAGATATAAATACATAAACAGTCTGTAAAATCACGTTATTAACAAGAATTAGAAAAGCAATATTATCGTCTTTCATTTAAAGTGGCATAAAATTAGCATTCCACTTATTTGACGTATTTTTAGTCCAACAAAACTGAAACAATTCCATTCTTTCAGCTCACGACACCGAGTAATTGTAAATAAACTCAGAAAATACTAATAATGTATTGTTAAAACAATAATACATTTAAATTGTTTGACTTTGCGAAGAATAGTCATTAAGTAAAGCAATCCAAACAATCTCAATATTCAAACAAACTTCAGCGGCGTTCAAAATCGAACGCGCGTCTAAATGGCCCGTTGTCTACCGTGTGACGTCACGCTTTCATCTCTCTCTGACTGTGTACTTCTCTTTTCCTCTAGGGAGGCTTCATTATAACTCTTAATAGCTACTTAGTAGTCGACTGACTCGCAAGCTGACGCTAAGACCTTAACACATGAGTGATAATCAATCGTTTGGCTTACTCCGATTAGTATGGAACTAGGTGGCTTCGAGCGCCTCGTGCGACCGCGTGGAGGGTTCCTAGAGCTTAGTGCTAATCGTACGCCGATCAACGTTAACGCAGCGTTGACGTCGCTCATGTGAAACGTCCTTTACACATATCGGCCTCACATCACTATGATGCAGTCGTCGAGAGTAATTCAATGCTTTTAAATAAAGTGTTTTGTGGTTAAAGTGTGGAAAACATATGGCTGGTTGCCAACCGAGCTTGCTTGTATGTTGAAGCGGGATAAAAGCCAATACTTGTGCGGTGACGCCACGGCTTTCCCATAGGGGAAACCGTTGCGTTCTGTTTTTGAATATCACAAGACTCGCTTTTACGGGTTTTTGTGTCGATGGCAACAAAACGAGCACTTTGATCGCTTAAAACGTGTCGTGAAAAATCATTGTTCTCTTGGGTAAAGAGAAATGTTTACTTACCTACTCGTATTATATTCAGCCAAATAAAAATCGTATTTTCTTTCATACAACCACATTTACTGACTTTTGTTGCGAATACTTAAAGAAGACGGAACAAAAACACACGAATAAGAAATTCCATACTTGACAAATGAATGATGACAAATGTTTGCAGAAACTAACGATCTTCTTTTGTTTATTCTTTGTCCTCATATTTATAGAGATTTATTCGTAACATTAAAAAAGTTTGTTTGTATTTCTAAATATAATTTTAGAGCCTGAATATAATAAATAGCAAAACTTTTACTTAGGAGTACGGTTGATTGCGGACTGCACTAAAGCTAGAGAAATATTAAAGATGTGCAACTTTTTATTATTATGTAGAGGTCAATTTATTCACCAGACCAGAACAAAATCGAAGCATCTCCATCAAATACTTCACAGTCAAAATAATATGAATACGTGTATTTTTTATTACAAAAGAAATATGAGCTATGTATGTTTCAAGAGTAAATTTGACGTATCAACTTTTTGATTAACGCATCGATGCGCGTGGACTATACTGGAATGAATTAACCCTCAGAGATATTCAAAAATAAATCTACTGAGATGAGAGAATAAGAGCATATATTGTCTGGCACTTGGAAATGTAAAATGGAAAGAATGTAGGTACATACCACGACCTTTTAAAGCAGTTCTTAAGTAGTTGTAAGAAAGAGACGTTGCTCTACGTGATATAATGCGAGGTCTTTCTTTCACATATGCAATGGAACTTCTTTGAGAATTGTTTGTAGTGCTACCTATATTATTTTTCACTCAGAATATATCGATATCAGTCAAACTCTTTATTTTCTCGTTTCGTTTTCGTCGGCATCCATAAAAAGTTGAGTTACTGCACGCTATAACAATCGATATAAACCAATAGCGAGTGTCGTTAAGTAACTTTGTTTTTACGAACGAATGGGAATGAACCTAGGGTTGGTGACCGGTCAAGTCACATCTGTGCGTCATGAACTCTTGTCTCTAACTCTCGCCTCACTCCTAGGGGAATACGAGTGGCTGAGAAATAGCACTGTGACGGGGCGTGCATGCCTTCTCAGCATCAGCTGAGAATTTTGTCTGACTATTTTTAGCACTAGCTCGATCAAAGTTAGACCAGTATTCCCTTTTTTATGATGTTGTAATTTTAATAACAAAAAATTCTTTATATTTTTGTTTTTTTATTTAGAAAAGACTTGGTGAAATAAACTGCACAAAGGAGAGTCTCATTTCTACAACAATATCAGTTCTGCTTTCAAGGAATCTTTCCTTTGATGTAGAACTGAGTAAAGTGAAGGACCAGGCGGTTATTTGACTAAACCTAGTAGATAGTACAGATCATTTCCACTTCGGCCGTTAATAAACAAAATGTTCCAAGCGCAAGTTGGACTCTCGAAAATGAAATGAAATAAATGGGAAGAGTGAGTCACCCACCACCAAAATTACGGTAAGAACTGTTACTGTTGCTTAACCTTCCTTTTTACTTTAAAAGTATTTCTTATTATAGCGGCAATACAAAATATCGATGGAAATGCAAGCTATCGCGTTTCATGAGATGCAGCCTGGTACCAGACGGAATGGTAACAGAGCCTCAATAGTAGAGATCGGTTTTTACACCCCATAGCAATTACAGCGGTCTTATAAGTTTGACATGTATATTTGTGATATCATAGCTCCCGAAAGAATTGAGCGATTTCAATTTAACCTGAATTTAAAAACCGCCTACCAAGGGAGACTTCGGTCATAAAATAAATAAGTTAAGCTTCATTTACCACCAACTAATTTCTCAAACTTATTTACTTAGTTGACATCTGAATATTCAAATGGCAGCCCTACTATGGCCTTTCACGTCGCCGACATTCGGCAAGATTATTGACTCTGCTTCGTAAATGATCGAGTGACGATGTTTTTATTAGCACGAGGGGTTTACGAGATCTCTATAAACAAGGGATCGCTCCAGACTCCTACTCTATCAAGTGAGGCCTCAAGAGTTTGCAAAACAAACATGTTTGTGGTTTTCATGTTGCTTTTTTGTTCACATTATTTTTGACGTTTGGTTTCTTTTTTGCTGGCTGTATGATAACTTGTTTCCCTTTGGACTATTTTTTGTTTTCTTAAAATATGCAAATAATTCGCATATTCTAAGAAAATGCATATTAGTCTTAATCTAATTATAAAAATACTGTTATGATCAACGGATTTTTAAAGCTCCGTACCTAAAAAATTAAAACGCTGGGGATCCGTTGTCTATACGCCAGTCTATCACCACGCTGTATCTCATGAACCGCGTAAAGTCAAAGTTGTCTTATGACTGAGCAGGAGCCGCAGCAGGTGTCGTGGTAGCTGCAGCCTCTTCGCAGATACGATCCTTCTTGCTTTATCAGAACTTCTCAATAAAAATTGGGTTTCCCCATGGGAAATGCCTTAGGTTAAAATCTACCTGTCTATAGAACAGTAAATAAATTGAAATTGAAAGTTGAAACTACATACATAGGAACTGTTAGCACATACTTTCAGTTTAGGGAAAGTCAAAAGTTTCGTAAAACAAGATCGGACGTGAGACCACTCGGTTAGTTTGGAACTGGTCCGTTGTGCTCTACACGTGTCGAATAGTTCCATTGTATCGAGAACAAAGATAATGAAACCGGGCAAGTGCGAGTCTGAAGCGCGACGGCAAGTGTTCCGTAGAGGTAGATTAAAGAATTTGGATTTAATATAAATTATGTTATAACGGCAGTAGAATTAAACCATCTGCAAAAATATCAAATATCTAGACAATATGGTTCCTGAGATACAGACAGGTGACGGACGGACAGATAGCGGAGCCCCATGGTTGTAGTTTTACTTTTTAAGTACGGAACAATCACTAATGATTTAATTAAATTAAATTTCAGTCAACTTGTAAATTAATATTGATTAACGATAATTATTATTTAAGGGGGATCATTTGTAAATAATTGATTTCTGTTTTATTTAAGTGATTAAGTTTTTAAGTTCTCATATATTTTTAGGGATTTTGAAATTTTATATTTATTTTCTTTTCCAATTTATAACTATTCTAAACAAATACCTTAGGAAGATCCAAACCCATTATTACGAATAACGTTACTCCAGTATGTTAGTTAATCCAGTATGAAACTAAATTGACATAATGAAAATATTTTAAACACTTACGTTTGTATCGTAACATATAGCCGCCCTTGATCTGTGTAGCTCCATGCTCTGAAACAAAATAGATTATTATGAATAATAGAAACAAGAAAATATAAAATAATGTAAATTTTTATCACACTTTAAGGATAATAAAGGAACTGCACTCTATTTATCTACAATATCATTAGTAAGACAAATTCAATAAAACAATATAAAGAAAATTGATCAGAAAAGGTTATAAATTAATTGCTTTTTTTAAATTAATACAATTTTAAGTAGCCGCGACATTGAATTGAAGGTAAAACAGACATGTAACTTTTTTTTTGTTTTGGCTGGGTAATAGTCATTGACACCCACCCTCTCCACATTTCAGGGCCAAAATTCTGCTATTTAAAATGGTCGATGAATTCATGGAATTTGTCTTAAAATGACAACTTTGGCATTTTTCTACACAATAATAGGGATGATGACAATTTTTTTTGCAGTGTCCGTCTTGTAGTTTTTTGTATAATAATGGATATGTATTTTTTAATTTTTCCCGCAAACATAAATTGACCAAATTACAGTGAATGAAACTTACGCGTGACGTCACGATTGAGTACAAATTTTACTCTATCGTTGCGTCACAAGACCTCTCTCCTAAACTTTAAAGCAGTTAATCTTTGTCAATTCTAGTTTTTCTGAAAAAGGAAAAAATACGTGTCTCATTCTTTTCAATTATCTAACTGAGGGACAAATGAGATTTTTTCTTTTTATACCCAGTCATTATTCCTATTGGAAATTCATCAGTTAATACAATTAACATCCAATAATTGTATTGCCAAAATACTTAAGAGAATATAAATATAATAATAATAATTTCAAATTTAATCCAATAGTCATTCATTCATTGTAAAATGGCAGAATTGGGGCCCAGGGGCAGAAGCGGGTAGTAACAGAATCTTACTAACTAAACCTAAACTGTTGTGCAACGTCAGCCTAATTTTGATTTCGGTCCATGTCAATGGGTTACAATTCTTTCAGCACAACATACACGCTACCTAACCGAACCAAATTTAACGTGAATCGGAATGGCATCATTCGCCCATTCATGTAATGCGTAAGTCGAAACAAAACAATAAACAAACATGTTCCAAACAAAACAACAGTCTAGTACCACACAAACCGACAAACGGCAGTCAGCGTCAAGATGAATATAAACACAATCTTTGTATTTTTGTCTGAAGGAGTAGAGAATTTAAAAGTATTGGAACACCGCAGGGAATATTAACAAAGCGAGTTATTTGCGGTAAACAGGGAAAGTCCCAGCGAGAGAACTGAGACCGCCGTGAGACGAATACACAATATTTACTAATAATGGCCCTTCATACGAGCGTGGGCGAAATCGCTGCGATCAAAATAAATGTCCGTGTCGCAGATTTTGTTAATGAGAGTGGTGATTCATCTGAAATATCACTCGTACCTTAATATTTCTTGTGATGTTCATGACTTGTTGTTAAAATAATTATTGTAATTACGATTGAGGTAGCATTACGTTACTATGTGATTTTGATTATATCAAATAGTTTTCATAATAACGTTAAAATTACTTCACAACAAATTTCAATTGAGTTCAAGAATTCAATTGAGTTCAAGAATATATTATAAGAATATATTTTTATCTATAGTTCCTTAGAAAAATAGATAAAAATATTTAATTCAATTTATATTTATCAACTTTATGAAAACAAAAATCTATTCAATTGAGTAACGTAAAACAAATCTCAAACAAAAAGCAATATTTGAAATGTAATCTAAAAGACACACAAAATAATGGTAATCTATTGATTGCTAAATATTCCACGCAATTTGACAAATCGATTCAGGTTTGAACACCAGATGGTCCGTTATGCTAATAAGATCAGTTCAATCATAAAATATTATGGCGTGCTATAGATTTAGTTTAGGAGAATGGATTTTAATATAAGAAAGCTTGTGTGAATCAGCTGCGCGTGCTATTTTTAGATGGTTTTGGAGATAGTTGTGAAAACTTTTTGTGAAACACATGTATTTTGTTTTTTTTTGTTTAAGTTGCAATATATTGAAATGCAAATTATTGTAATGAAAACTTTAATGAATTAGAGAAAGTAATAAATATACTAAAACTTAATCTATTTATTTGATACGTTAACATAATTTTAACACTGTTGATATTTTCTTTCTCAATCTAATTTTAATCCAATTAGTTTTTAAACAAGGTGAATCCATAATACTTTCCTAATACACTGGCAGCCTGACTAATGCGAAGAATCCTCTTTTATATTTTACCCAGCACAAGCTAACATCACAATATTTTATAGAATACAAACGAAACGCATTAAACGACACCGCAGGGAAATAACGTACGAGTCGCACGGATCGCACTGGCCGTAAGACCCGCACGACCCGTGCGAGCTCGTGTGGAGGGAGTCTTACATGTTAAGCCAGACTCATCAATAATAATATACTTATCACATTTTTTTTATTATACAAACAAGAATATACTACATTGTTGTTCAGCTTTTTTGAATTTCGAAGCAGCACTTTTTTTCAATAATTATTTAAAGTGTTTTGGGCGATTTATAAATCGATGTTCTTATATTATTATAATTTGTATGTGTTTTTTATATATTTCTATATCAAAAATACTCATTTTCGGTACCAAACCTAATTTTATATCTGAATTCTTTTTTTTTCAGGTAATGGAGTGGTCAGTTAATTTCCCCTTTTTCATTTAAAACAAATGAACGGAGATAAGTTTTGTTTGTCATTTTTATCACGTTGAAACTCATCTACATAACACGCTATACTCAAACGCCTCTTACTTCGTTAAAACCTTATCCTTCCTTCATTACGTTACAACTAGTACGCCACAAACATGGCTGTAACACTAAAGCCACCTTCTTTATTTTCTCCATACGTATCTTGTTATATTTAGAACTGAATATTGGCTCCCGTAAACCTCGGAGGAAATCACAGCGGTTGCGAAGGTGTCGCATCACTAAATATGAACCGACCCTACATATGTTACGTGGACGAAACCCTGACGCCTCGTGCGGAACCCTTTTCATCTTTCATTAAGGGAAGGATTTATTTTTAGTTGAATTTTTGGAGTTTCGGAAAGTTTTGTTCTGGAAGATAAGTTTGGTGTTTTATTTCAGATTTGGGTGTAAAGGATTTTGAGAGTTTTATGATATAAGATGGTTTTGGTATCCGATACAGCAGGAGATAATTTGAACACAACTCGATGCTATTTTGTAATTACCTACTTCTTAAAGGTATTCTTTTTTAAAAAATAAATAAGGTTAATATACGAACATTTGCTTTGTCAGACTCATTTTAACGATGCAGAAGTTATAATGAAATTCAGAAAAAATAATATAAAAGCCACTCAAATTGAAGATAAGTCGTGAAAATGAGAACCGGTATTTTTTAATAATTTAATTTTATTCCATTAAAATTTCACCAACTTTTACTCAATAGTTTTATATGCAATCAGTTGTATGGTTTTATAGTTAAAGATATATTCTTCTAATATATAAAATTCCCGTGTCACGATGTTAGTTACCGTATTCCTCCGAAACGGCTTAACAGATTTTTACCAATTTTATATACGTATTCAGTAAGTCTGAGAATCGACTAACATCTATTTTTCATACCCCTAAGTGATAAGGGTTGCTCACACTACATTTTTATTTTTATTTATTGGACGATTTTTTTTGGCTTTAAAAAATACATACAACTAGAAATAATTTATTAGGCAAAACAACGTTTGCTGGGTCAGCTAGCAT
The DNA here is from genome assembly GCF_003590095.1 of Trichoplusia ni. NCBI lineage: Eukaryota > Metazoa > Arthropoda > Insecta > Lepidoptera > Noctuidae > Trichoplusia > Trichoplusia ni. The sequence continues at coordinate 2,054,975 of NC_039481.1, forward strand.
ATAATATATATTATCTCTAATTGACTCAACCTAACCGAAATTCCAACACCTCCACCAACTTTTCAACCATCTCAATTTTGTTATAAACAATATTTATCCTGTAACATGTTGGCACTGTTTAAATCAAGGCGTATCCTCCACCCGATCCATGTCCCGGCAAACAGTCGAGGCGACGGATAAGGGATGAAATTGGGACAAAATCAACTTGTCCTACCTTTGTACCACAGTTTATGTACGAGTATCGGGTTGGAGCGTGGTTCTGTATGTGTATGTATGTGTTTATGTACGCTTGTAACGTGCTATTGATATGAGTTTTACTGAGAAGTGTACCTACATGTGTTTATGGCAACAAAAAAAGTAGTGAGTAAAGATTGAAAAAAAATATTCTGATATTAACGCCGTTGGTAGACTCATATTGTATCTTATTTATTTTATTTGTCTTGGCTTAGGACTTATCATGTAACTAGCTGTTGCCCGCGAATTCGTCCCCGTGGGTAGAAGATATAAGTTATGATTTAGGTATACCTGCCAGGTTATTTTCACATTTTCCATTGTATCTTAGCTCCTATTAGTCGCAGCGTGATGGTTTATAGCCTAAAGCCTTCCTCGATGAATGGTCTATTCAACACAAAAATAATTTTTCAATTTGGACCAGTAGCTCCTGTGATTAGCGCGTTCAAACAAACAAACAAACTCTTCAGCTTTATATATTAGTATAGAAGTATAGATATTAAAAAAATAAAGTAACACAATAGGAAAAACACAACCGTTTTATACATTCAAGAAATAACATTCCCAACGTTCCCCTCTTCCCATTAAATAAAACCTTATTTTTCTACAACTTGATAAAAAACCTTACAAACGATAAAATCGTTTTAAAAACTGAAGTGAATTCCGATCCCACTCCAGTCTGGCAGTAATTTCATAAAAATTGCAGGCCAGGTGTTTGTAGACAGAGGCTGATATTGGATTTATGCTAATGTTTATTTACCCAGGGCAGCGGGATGAAATGCCCGGGCATTTCCCTGGAACGCCACACTCAACGCATATTGGAACCGGTTTTCGAAGTGAGAATAAAATTACGCTTGTTCGGTACACTTTGAGCTCGTGCTATCACAATACTGTACTATATAGAGCAAGATCCCAGGGCCGCCAGACGTCACGTATTTTCTGACGGATGAAATGTGGACGATTGAGTAGTGTTAGTATGTACTATGATCCTATGCCTACCTGCTAGCTTGGTCAAACGGCCAATTTCCAGGTATCAGGTAATCAAGGTACATAAAAACATTACTTACTTCACGTAAATTCTCATGGGTGATTTTCATATATGTTTTAGAGTGTATAGCTAAAAATAAATTTTCAATACTCCCAGACACTTTCCGTCGGCCATATTGCTTGGCAGACGCCTTAAAGGTCTCAAAATAATTGGTTAACTTCACGTAAATTCTGACGCTCCATTTTTATATATGTTCATCCGACAACTATTTTAAAACCTTTGACAAAAAGACAGACCGATCCAAGGGGCCAATCATCCCCTAAACTAAATTTTAATATCTCTGTGAGTGGGAGCGCGAGAGCATTATCTACGCGCATGAGACTGAGTGAGACCGACTGCGCTGTTAAGGGCATAAAAATTACTTAAACAGATATTTTATAATTTTTAGAACTTTTGTTAACAAACGTGAATTATGGCTACAAAAATTAAAAAAAAAATGACATATAATAAATAATACTAAAGTTTGCCGACATTTTTAATTTTTTTTTTCTATTTATTTATTAGAAATAAAAAATATTTTTTAAAAATAACACTTATAGTTTTTCAAATTTTTTACAAATGAAAATTTTTTTTAATAATTTTATCAATTAAAAAACTTTCTAAAAATTTTTAGATGTCGGCTAATTTACTTTCATTTTCTTTAACTAATTATTTTTAATTAATATAATTTTTAAATAAAATAAAAAATTGGTCAGGTGACAGCTAACTTTATTGTAATTTAAAGACCCTCTTGAGGCCAACAGCTAAAGTCACTCCCAAATAAGTATTCAGTGTTCTGCCGTGTCTGTTGAGTGCATCAGCTGTGACTATAGTAGCAACGTGTGTAAAAAAAATAAAAATATTTGCAGTGTTTTGAAAAATATAATGGCTTCTCTAGTAAATTGTGTTTTTTGTAAAGATTCTGATGTTAATTTAATATTGTTCACGCAAGAGACATTAAAAAGGTGTCAAGTAATTTTAAAACATAGAAAAGAACATAACCTTAAGTTTAAAGACGTTGTTTTGCCAGGTGATTTATTCGAAAGTGGTTATCACAGACAATGTTATAATTCATTTACAGGGTTAAATAAAAAATACTTTCTACCAAAAAGTAAATCAATTAACAAATCCAATTCCGAAAAAAAATCATCAAATATTACAGAAAATTCAACTGTCGAATCCTCAACGACAGTTGAATTAGACATAACAAGTATTGAGCCAGAAGCATCTACTTCTCAGCATTCTAATTCAACAACCGATTTTTTACCTGATCCTATAACAATACCCAGCCCACCTATTTTACCTGAGTCAGTCGATACGGTTTCTCCAAATGTACAAGATGATATTGAGCACCTGGAAAATATTGATTTACTTTCTGATAGTAATACTGAGGTTGATACTGGTGTAAGTAATACTCAAAAGAGTCTTACTTGTATATACTGTAATCAACAAACGAAAAAGCACAAGTCCAAAAGATTGCCGCTAATTTCCTCTGAGCATCAAGTTTTTTTATCCAAAGTAAAAAAAGAATATGAAAATAATACAGAGTTTATTGATAAAATTGTGAATTATACCCATCCTCATGTATATTATCATAAAATCTGTCAATTGAATTTTTCATATGAAGCCTCATCAAACAAAAAAACTACTAAAACTGATTGGCATGATCTTCGTGAACAACATCAAGCTGCTTTTGCTGAAATATCTATTATTTACTACTATTTCTCATATTATTTGTATCTCTTTACTTTTTTTAGACCTTCATTGTTCACCTTGTTTTTTACAGAGGAAGAAAATAAGGATAATGCTGATGATGACGATCACGATTTAGATATTCAATTTCAAGATTGGCTAGATGATGAATTATCTAATTTCAACGATGATGATAATGAAGATTAAAAGCCACTGTTAAGAAATATTAAAGGATTAATATTTTTCTACTTTGTTTCCAAATTTCGAATAAATAATTCATTAAAAATAATTGCTCTTATTTAAATATAAGTGGTATTTTTAAAAAATATTTTTTATTTCTAATAAATAAATAGAAAAAAAAAATTAAAAATGTCGGCAAACTTTAGTATTATTTATTATATGTCATTTTTTTTTTAATTTTTCTAGCCATAATTTACTTGTTAACAAAAGTTCTAAAAATTATAAAATATCTGTTTAAGTAATTTTTATGCCCTTAACAGCGCAGTCGGTCTCACTCAGTCTCATGCGCGTAGATAATGCTCTCGCGCTCCCACTCACAGAGATATTAAAATTTAGTTTAGGGGATGATTGGCCCCTTGGATCGGTCTGTCTTTTTGTCAAAGGTTTTAAAATAGTTGTCGGATGAACATATATAAAAATGGAGCGTCAGAATTTACGTGAAGTTAACCAATTATTTTGAGACCTTTAAGGCGTCTGCCAAGCAATATGGCCGACGGAAAGTGTCTGGGAGTATTGAAAATTTATTTTTAGCTATACACTCTAAAACATATATGAAAATCACCCATGAGAATTTACGTGAAGTAAGTAATGTTTTTATGTACCTTGATTACCTGATACCTGGAAATTGGCCGTTTGACCAAGCTAGCAGGTAGGCATAGGATCATAGTACATACTAACACTACTCAATCGTCCACATTTCATCCGTCAGAAAATACGTGACGTCTGGCGGCCCTGGGATCTTGGACTAATATGTGCTACATGGTACTTTATACATGCATCGTGATCGTCTATGAAATTGTTGGTATTTTAACAGCCGTATTCACTATTGATACTTTACGAAATAAAATTCTTGAATGTCTACATAACACTTGACAGTGCAGATAACAATTAAAGGTGAATAATACCAGCCCAAATTAGAACTTTGCCTGCGTTGGGATCGAACCTACACCTTACGCATTCAAATCCACACACGGAATCGCAAGGCCACCACGACATGTATGTATACATATTATTATGAAGGTAAATATTATCTGAACATCGTATATGATGTTACGTAGCACGCACATGGCATTACTCAGGGCGCAATGTGTGTATTACGAGTGGATTTCAGTCCGAATGCTAGTTAGACAATTATGCAATTATTCAGCTAAGAAACAGCTGCTTATCTGACTTAAGCTTATATATATTTCTTTTTGCCTAAAAGCATACATGTGTTTATTTTTTTTACTGTGTTCAGGGTTTCGTACCCAAAGGGAACTCTATTACTGGGAACCGTTGTCTGTCTGTCCGTCCGTCACCATAATACACAATTAAAATATTATTGCCCCTCTATAACGAAATCTACAAATAAAAATCGAAGCTAAGCACCCAACAAATTTGTTTATCTTTAGCCGATTCGCACGGAACCCTCAGTGTCGCGAGATCGTCTCGCTCTTGGCCGGGGATTTTCATTGACGAAGCACCTCTCAAAATATAAATTACCACCTTTGAAGACCAGTCAATAAGCCGAATAGTAAACCGTTCCAAAAGAAATTGAAGTAAAATCCAGCTTATCTACGGAATGAACGCTTTCATCGAGAAAATGAATCTCTAAAAATGATTCTTCAGGAAAGTCATTACCATTATAAAGGGCCTTCGAAAGGGGCAGTCGACGCTATCGCGGACGGCAGACGGTTATGCTAACTTTGTGTTTGCACTACATAAGGAAACGAATTAATGTCATCCAGCCAGCGTGGATAAACTTGATAAGTACGACTTATGTTTCGGTTTTAGAGAAGTGAAATGTTGGTGAAATATTGACGACTTTTTTTGAGACAATTAATTCTGTATCGTTTTTGGGAAATCATTGATGTAGATGCAATTATTATTAGTTATATACAGGTTTCGTAGCAACCTTACCCCGACTGCGGTAACTGTGGTAAATATCTACCTTATACGCAAACTCATCTGAAACATTTTACCATAAAAAAAATAAAAGTAACTACGGATGGTAACATTAATTAAAATTAAAGGTCCAAAAAGCTTTTATCATTCAAAACGAAAGAAGAATGTTAATATCATTAGCACAAGTGCCTACGTCTTAGTGGCGATATTAACGCAATTATACTCATCATATATACCTCTCCAGATTTCAATAAAGAAAGTTGAATCGAAGCGAAAGAAATCCCTAATAATGAGTCGATACCCCGTGTTATCTGAAAATCTGTCTTTATGAAGCTTTTTGTCCGTCCCCGAGTTAATTGGCCACAGACTCAGCCAGACCAGATGAGGACCTCACTAAACCTAGCCGAGCAATCCAATCTCAACTAAATCTCGAAACGTACTTTAGGAGCTCGAGAAAGTATAAATCTACCTAAAACAACACCTCCTCCGCACTCAGACGTTATAATACGGCAATGTACACAATCCATTGCCTTTTTAGAGCCGTCTTATTACGAGAGGGAGTGCATTGGCCAAGCAATGAACGTGGGGCGAGCGATCGTAGTAATTGTGAGTGACATTTCATGGTAGGTGAGACGTTTTCTATCGATCGGACTTAGTTTTATGAATGGCTGGCTTCGTTCTCGTTGGGTTGTCGAGGCTCTCCCCGCCTCTCCCCCCTCAGGGGCCCGTATTACCTCTCCCCCTCCGACACCTGAGGCAGTTTAGTAGGGAGTACCAATTTACTTAGCTGTTTTGTGACGTGATCATTAGCCGACCGATTAAGTTAAATGGTGGAGGTGTGAGTGTATAATTAAAATATACTTTATTGATATCTTCGTTAATTAAGTTTAATATTAGCTGTTGAAGCAATTTTGTCGCCATTTTCTGGGGCAATCAAGGTATGAATATTATGTAGGAAATGAGGTTGTCTTAATCCAAATATACCTGGGTTGGCACGTGCCTCGCTTGGCTGACAACCTTGCATCGTAATGAACGTAATTCAATAGGCAAGTACATGTGATACGTGTATTATATTTATTTCTTAACGTTCTGTTTTATTAACATGTTTAAATAAATTCCTTAAAGTGTGTTTTTAGAATGATTCAATAAACGTAATGTTACTTCTATCTACGAAAATATTTTTAAGGGAAGTATTATTTATATGTTTCGAAAGATCTGAATTTGAATCAAACAGTTAGCTCAGTAACGTCATTCCTTTACTGCGATAAAAACAAATGCGACGTCAATGTCAAAAATACCACTTTACACGTCTATTGAAACATCTAAGTCGTGTAGGTACCTTGTTTAAGAGAGACTGCCCCACTGTGGATAGAGGCGCTGTTATTTATAACTCAAAGTTCGCAAGAAACGGCCGTATTTCATGAATGGAACAGACACTCCTTTGTGTATCTAAAAGAGTAAAAAACATGTTTTCTTACCAAGAGATTAAAGAGTGAGTGGGTTGCATTTAACAGACATGAATATTAATACGAAGGGTTAAACGTCGACTGAGTATCTGTAGATCACATAAATATTTAAAAATACAAAACCCAGCGGTCCCTGTTGAGATGTAAAATGAATATATTTTGTTTTGTTTATTTGGACTTATCGTTTATGTATCGGATAACATTTTTATAAGGTTTTTTTTACCGCTCAGATTGCCGATTGGTATCGGCCACAATAAACCCAATTTGCTCGACTTGTGCAGGTTTGATTCTCGCATAGTACAAGTATATTTGTTATCCACGAATTCCTTTTCTGAATCTGGGAGTCTTTGTGTATGTTTGTGAAACGCCCTGCGTTACAAAGAAAAACAAAATAAGTAATTCATTTATTTAATTTTCCTGAGAGTTAATAAAATTAAAATCTGACAATGCATATTATATAAATACACATCCGAGATTTACCCTACAAGGGAAAAGCAATGATTCCACTTATGACGCCAAGGGTTATGACGCATGAAATCTTTGGCAATAAAAAGACAGATGGAAAGGTTATTAATTTATGCTATTAAGGAAAATCATTATTATATTAATTTGGTTCGTGGATTCGATATTGGTAAGGTATTAATGTGAATTCATTTGACTTATATGTAGGTATTTAAAAGAATATCGTAGATTATTAAGTTTACTGATTATTGGCGATGATATAATACCTGTAAATCTATTTCCCAAATTTAAATTTGAATTGCCATATCAAATGAATTATGACTTCACGTTTTTTTCTCTACACGGAATAATCATTGCACAATATTGTTTTATTCAACAAAACAAAAGAAAATCTTAATTGTTACACCTGCTGTAACTTAAAATTATTACTAACGATATATACCAACATACTCTGGAAGCAACAAAAATTTATCGACTATCATAAAACACATCTGAAGAATATGAGATAAAGGTACAAAAATATTTCAAAGATGAGATGATCCTATAAAAACGACATTACCTATGCGATGAGACATCACAAACACATAAGCTCTGTGATAAGACCATTGTTAAAGGGATTTGAAAGCAGTGACGATCAGCGGCGAACATTCACGAAAATAGCCGATTGAGGAACGATCTTTACAATAAAAGCAAAGTAGCCTATGAACGTAAAATGATGTGAGTGTGGTCATGTAATGTACATGTCCTTACGTACTGTTTATTTTGTGAAGTGTATTTGTTATGTACTGTTTTCGAGTGAAAATTAGCAGTAAGCGCCGATGTTGGATTTGTCATCATGGACTTGTAGAGCTGGGCATAATTCTCCCCTTGTTCATGCTACTCTATTATGTTATTTTTTTATCTCTTCTGCCCATCTCATCCTCGGCCTACCGGTTTTTTGAAACCACATGTCTTGGTATCCATTCATGTTTATCGTCATGAAAAAAAGTTATCCATGTGTTATTGTATCGGTTCAGTCACTCAAAACTGAAAAGGTAACGAAATAGAAGCAGAAATGTAGATCAATGGAAACGAGAAACATTTGCGTTTATAGCTTCTGCCCTCATTTCATAGCGTTCTTTTTTTTCATTGTAATATAAACTACATATCAAAACACGGAACTTCGCAAAGAAAAGCAAACCAATCATTTTAAGGCTCAATAAAATGACAAAACTTGAGCTATCAAAATTGCATTCTATAAAACGAGTACTCTCTACAAAAACAGTTCATTATAAAAATCTGTGATAACGTCATTTTCATCCGTATATCAACTCGAAGCCATTGAACAACGACGAAAGGTCTCCTCTACGTACTGATTTATGAGTCTCAAGGCACGGCCGTGGAGCTTACGCAGATAGAGGACCCTTGTCATATAAGGGTAGTTACCCCGCATTTTTGACATATAACTATTTAGCTGAAACCCATTAAAATGTGAGGGTGAGGAACTCTGCCCTCGGACAGATAAATTTAATAATGTGCGAAGATAATTACGTTAAAGAGTAAATGTATGAAATGTTTTGTGGAGAAAATTGTTTATGACAGTAAAAGGTTTGAGGGTGAGGTCGATCAGTTTTGGTTGGGGGTATGGACCTTTAGTGTTTCTACGTTAGAAGCTAAAATTTGTAAATTCTTCGTTATACTAGAAAGCCCAAAATATATCTGTCTTTGGTGCGTGGATTCGAGCTATAAACAGATTTTTTGCATTCGTTTTTTTATCAGAATCTCAAGATAAATACCGACAAGAAAATCATTGATACAATTCAATAATACAAAAAAATAATCTAGGAATTAATATTCAGGTTTCAGGGTTACTTTTTTTTCTCATCTCATCTTTCGAGAATGGTCCTTTTTCTATTGGTTGAATAGTTAACAATTAATTCTAACTCACATCGTGATTGGGTGACCAACAATCGAATAAGTAATCCTAACCGTTGGCGTTAAGTATGTCAAATGATTTACTAATTCCAAGTTGCGAGTCACAACCGAAAATCTGATTGCCTTACAATTTAAAATCACTGCGAGCCCTCATCCTGTCATTTCGAAGGCATTAATATATTATTTTAAGACGCGTTACAGTATTAAATCTTCTATTAAATAAAGTAACTTACTTGAAAAACCTATATTACAGAATTTAATTTAAAACTTGTACAGTCGCCCACATGAGCGTGTGGCTCACGCTGTGGGTTTCCTTATTCCTTGCGCATTTATTTTATATTTCATTAGACTCGATGTAATAACTGCGTTTATGCTTGGCGGCACCTAATCTGTTTGACATGATATTATCATAATTACCGATTTAATTAATACCTGCAACTATGATCGTGTAATCAGAATACAGGAGGATTAAGTGGTTGGGCTTTCTTAACTTAAATTAACTTCTGGTTTGGTTGACCGCGATTTGATTTTTGTGACTATGTTTTAGAAGTAGAAATCATTATTGTATTTTTAATAGATACATTTACAAACTTTGGTTTCGATTTCGTAATATATTCAAGATTTAATTATTTAGATAAAAACAATTAAAACTATAATTAATTTTGTAGTGTTTGCTTGGGATTCCTTCCATTTATTTATTGCGATTGCCTTCTCCTTATGGATTTACGTGCACGCATTATTGTATAGGTATATATCTTTACATGTACGTATGGTTTTGTAATATTTGTCTAGAAATCTATGCATATATATACCTCAAACACAAATAAACCAATATGGTACATAGAGTTTCCACGGATTTCAGACTTTTCATGAGCCGATAGTTTCATCGGTTTAAGCTTTTAACGCGCACTGGCTTAACTAAGCTTTTGAGGCTGTGTGTGTGTGTGCACTAGACAAACATATGACAGAATGGCAGAAGGTTTTTTTACACTGAAATACATATATGCGTTAACATTAATACTTATAAAAAAACTGTAATATGCGAAGGCATAAATGGTTAGTAAACTTAAAAAAAACTGATAATGATAATAAAAAGAATTTATTTACATTAACATGACATGTGTAGAGAGGCAGGTGTCATAGTTTTCTGGAAAATCCAACTAACTGGTCCACATAACTTATCATAATATAATAGCCTAATTGTTTATACACACATTCTTGCAATAGTTTTGTATCTACTTTGGATTCTTCATGTCCGTTCTCCCATAGAGCATAGATGAATGATCCCTAGTAGATACCCCATCACATATTAGATTAAAATTTTCAACAAGGCCTCTACATGTTGGACCTGTGTCCCCGTGCAAGCCTTTAAAAAGGACCGGGTCTCTTCACATGAAGTGATCCCGTGACTATAAAGAGATAAAAAGAAAAATGTTTAAGTTCCAAAACTGCTAACGGAATTTATCAGTAATGTTTACAATTCATTTTCATACGAAAGGTTCAGGGTAGTGCAGGATGGTGTATCGTCAGACATTTGAGGAGTGCTTTGCTGGTGAGAAAATATGAATATCACTTACCGTGGTCGTCTTTGTATCGTCTGCATAAGGAAAACATTGTGTTTGCTCGGACCGTTGACCTGAAAAGAAAAACGCACATTTAACTTACAGATACAATACCATAAGCTTTTCAAATATTACGTCTATATTTTTTGTTAATGTATAATGGAATGCAAAAACATAGTTTTAATATGTCTATGTTATCTGTTAAAATTATCTTTGGCAAGCTCGTGTCTATGATTGTACTTTCGCTCTTCTTTTGTTCAACCTTCGATGTGTTTCAAATAAAAGTCTGGTTTATAATTTTAAATACTTTACTATTTACCACAATCACACGCTAAAAATCATTTTTGTTTCAATTATATCAGAGCTCATGCTCTACACGCAACTAGCTTTATATAGCTATGGTTTTTGCAATCACCCTGTCTGGTAACGCAGGCAATCAACATTGCGCGTGCCTGTAAAATCGATAGAGCCTCCAAAAGCCCATGACCCTTGTACATGCACTCCGCATAGTAAAACAAGTATACTACATAATATGTGCGAGTATGTTTGTACTAAATGAGCTCGGGTTGGTTAGTTGTATATACACCTGAGGAGACGGTATATATACATGAAAATAACAAAATAGTAGTAAATTGAAATACATATGTACAATTGTAAATTGAAGTATTTTTTTGCAATTTTTGTGTTTTCCCCTATCAGTTTGTCTGTGCGATTTTTTTGATGTATAAAACGTTTTTGATTCAATTTTCATTTAATGCTAATTTCGTGTTAATCAGTTCATAAATAAAATGAAATACCCTAAGAGTAAACTGATGTGTTATTTAGGTTTTTTTTTAATTTGGGCCCAAAACATTATAGAGGAGATATTTCGAACAGTTTTTTATGTCCTATACGTGATTGGAAAATGACACAGGTGAAACAGGGAGCTTCAGCTTGTACTAAGGTCTAATATGTAAAAGGAAATAAAGTTCCAAGTCACCTGTATAGAAAACTTGGCAGATGAAAAGTAACATGTTCAAGCAAGTTGCATTTCAACATCGTGTAGAACTTCATTCATTGCTTAGGAGAAGGATATAAATTTAAAAAAGTTAGAGTTTATAAAGATACATTTCATTTAACAATTGATTCTTTGATTTCCATGACGACTTCTCACTCTGAAGCAATGGACTTAATTGATTGTTAAAAAAAAACACGCACAAGTAAGCTTGGATGGACACTAATCGGTTTTTGGTGTTCCGTTTGGATAAACTTAACAATTCAATATTTCTCAAGAATATTTTTCTGTGATTATTTAAAAAGTTTTGCTGAAAAAAAAATCCTATAATTTTTTTAAGCTCCCTTTTTTTACATATTTTATTATTTATTTATAATTCTCATACAAATATGTACAATGACGGACTTAATGCCAGAGGCATTCTCTACCAGTCAACCCAGAGGCAGTGCAGAGAAAAGAGATATTATAGATATTATTTTTAACTAGCTGTTGCCCGCGACTTCGTCCCCGTGGGTAGAAGATATAAGTTATGATTTATACCTGCCTTGTTTTTTTCACATTTTCCATTGTATCTTCGCTCCTATCAGTCCCAGCGTGATGGTTTATAGCCTAAATCCTTCCTCGATGAATTCAACACAAAAAGAATTTTTCAATTTGGACCAGTAGTTCCTGAGATTAGCGCGTTCAAACAAACAAACAAACTCTTCAGCTTTATATATTATAGATAAAGAATTAAAATAAGAAAATCATTCGGATTATGTAATACAGAATGCTTCTAGTCTACAAACGGCTACCTATATACCATCATAAACTTCCACACATACACACGCGCCGTTAGAGAACATTCTGTCAAAACTTCTGTTGCCTCGTGTACGCAGGTACCTTATAAAGCACTCTCTGTCCCACAAAAAGGGTTGACAGCCGAAGTTTTTCCTTGTCTGTCTAAACTTGTTAGCCGTCCGTAAAATCAATCGGAACATTTATGGATGAGCGATGCCGTTAGTTCAAACCGAGTTAGTTTACAAACTATCGGTTTTATTTGAACTGACATTTCAGGTTACACGTGCATTGCTGTTGTTTTCATTTGGTTTGCATTGTAAAGTCTTTTTTATGGGTTTTGTAAAAGCTTTTATTAAGTATTAGAGTGAAAAGAAAGTAAGTTTTATAGATATAGCGTGCTTTTTAAATTGTCTAGTGGGGTAACGACCGAATTACTTTGCTCATTAACTCCCGATATTTATTTCTTCTGCAGTATTTGTCTTGCTGTAAAATATTTATAAAGTATTTTATTCAACGTCTACAAGTACATTGATAGGTTTAAAATACTTATAAATGATTTTTCTAAATAAATCTATACTAATATATAAAGCTGAAGAGTTTGTTTGTTTGTTTGAACGCGCTAATCTCAGGAACTACTGGTCCCAATATAAAAAATCTTTTTGTATTAAATAGTCCATTTATCGAGGAAGGCTTTAGGCTATAAACCATCACGCTGCGACTAATAGGAGCGAAGATACAATGGAAAATGTGCAAAAAACAGGGCAGGTATAAATCATAACTTATATCTTCTACCGACGGGGACGAAGTCGCGGGCAACAGCTAGTATTTCAATATGACTACCAAATAAATATAAAAAAACATACTTTCAACAGTCCATGACTGATCTCACGCAAGTTCAACCACAATCAGAATAAAGTTTACATATCATTAAACTATGCACCACAAATAAACCCTATGTTATATTATTTCGAGTTCATATAGACTAGGTTCATTGACTACGCGTCTGCATGCAGCAGAGGTCGACCCGCAACTAAATTTATTGCTTAAATAAACAAATGTAATCTTTAGAACGAAAAGAGTAATATAGACTATCTGTATGCTATCTAGATAAGGTTTTAAATGTTACTGTTTTTGGACGAATTCGTCTAATGAATAAGGCATTAGGGAAGATAAAGACAGACGGACAAAAATGTCTGTTTTTTTTTATTGACTCATGTTATATGCAAGTTTGATATCGAAGGACTCGAAGAGACTTTGCGGCAAGTAGCGAAGTCGATGGGGCTAATATAAATGTTTTGCTGAGAATGAGGCCAAAATACCCATGGACAGACAAGGGTAGAAACAAGATAGTGGCATTTTTTGCATCCAGTGGACCTCTTCGACTCGTAATTACAGTTCTTACACATGTAATCAACGTAAAACTCTTTTGGCAGTTAATAAATAATTATAATAAATTATTATTTATTGTATGAATCACATGCGTATATAAAGAAAATCTATTAAATTGCAATGCACCAACCTGAAACTACAACTGACCTTACGTATATTTATGTCATTCGATTTACTGCTACTAATGCAAATAAAAGGCACTTCTATCTTGTAATAAGAAGTTTCTTTTTTCCGTTATCCTGTACCTAATTATCCGTTAGCCGTTTTCATTTATATCCTCCTTCCTCCAAGTTTCGGAAAACAAGATTATCAAGACACAAAAATATCAAGATTCATTTTTACGTTATTTTTGGTACGGACCAACAAAGGGGTAAATGCTAGCATAATAAAGGAGACGGTATTATTACAGCATGTCGCATTTTGTCTGAATCCATATATTTTTATCATCCCCTATTGTTTCTACTCGATTAAGCTACGAGCCAGCTACGAGCGAGCTACGCAGCGTACCGCGCCGTAGCAATCGTAGCAATGATAGATTATGTAACTTTGTGAAAAATATTTTTAAATTATCTTTTCGTTTAGTTATTGACTCGTTATTAAAATAATGATTTCTATCTAAACGTAGCAAGTAGTTTTCTTTTCAGTTTTATGTAAAGCTGTTGTCAGATGAGTATTTAAAATATTTGGTTACATAAAAAGTGAAACGTATTACCGTTAATAACTGGATGTGTTCCTCTTCGGTATTTGTATTGTATTGAAAAAAATCCGGGACAATATTTCATTTCACGTTTGATTGATTTCGTAGAGTTGATGAAACTATTAAAAAGTAGAATCAACGAAATACAATTTGATACACGAAATATGAACTATATCATTTTAATAACTCCGAAGTACTAACATTTTTTTCGTGAAATTTAACATTCACAGATAAATATTAAAGAAAATTTAATAGTTCCACTTTATTTGCTTAAATAGATCGAACAAGTAAGTATTATAGAGCAAAACCGGTCAAGTGTAAGCCGGACTCGCTAAACTGAGGGTTCTGTATAATTAAGCAAGGAAACAAAAAAAAAACTAATGAACCATATTTTAGTGGTTTCTTAAGTTTACGTGAACGTTAGACATCGAAATGAAACTACTTTAACGGATTTTATTGCGGTTTAAGGGCAGACTGCCCGTGACCATGATACCTGCAAAGGTGTCGAAACGTCGGAAACTAAAATCTAAAATTAAACCGCGATAAAATCCGCAAAAGTATTTTCATTTCATTGAACCATATTTTTTACTAGCTGTTGCCTGCGACTTCGTCCCCGTGGGTAGAAAATATAAGTTATGATTTATATATACCTCTGCCCAGTTTTTTTCACATTTTCCATTGTATCTTAGCTTCTATTAGTCGCAGCGTGATGATTTATAGCCTAAAGCCTTCCTCGATGAATGGTCTATTCAACACAAAATTATTTTTTAAATTTGGACCAGTAGTTCCTGAAATTAGCGCGTTCAAAGAAACCATCAAACAAACTCTTCAGCTTTATATATTAGTAAGTATATAGATTTGAAGTCGGTTGTTCGCTTTTGTTTTTAAAACAATATTATTTCGCGGCAACATATACACAAGCTTCGTGACGTATCATTATAAGTATTTCATGGAACTAAGATCCTGAAATATATGAAACATTTCATTGAAGGCAGAAAGGAGGTTCATTCAATCTTCAAATTCAATGGAGAACAGAACATTCTTAGCGCGGACTTGTAAAGGAAGTTTTTCACGAAAATATTTTTACCCAAATTGGAGACGTTTCGGAGAAAGGTTTAAGGGTGCTTTATGACAATGAGTATGCATGAAAAGTATAGAGGACCCGTTATGAGATAGTGGCGAGAAGTGAAGAGATTCACTGAAGCGTGAGGTCCTAAGTAGGTCAAAAAATATAACGTATATTAAATTACATAAACTTATCGAGTTTTAAATATCAAATTTTCCATAGGTTTATATATTACATAGGTCCCACGGGAAAACACAATTGGGATAAACTCTATCCTAATTAATCCTGATTATAAACTGTCTGTGTACCAAAATTCGTCGACATCTGTTCAGTGGTTTTTCAGTGAAAGGGGAACAAGCGAACATACCATATTTTACTGTCTCAATCAATTTACAGTGAACACAAACAGAACAAAAATCCTAACATTTGTCATCATTCTGTGCAAAATTTTAAAACTACAAACAAATGGAATATAGAAAACAAGCTAGTGGCGAACAAAAGACGACATAGCTTCCCAACTGTGTCTCTAACTTGTCTACGATTTCCGAGAAACCAGTTCGACTTGAGTACTTTTTCGTGCTATTTTCCGAAAACTCCCGTACGGCAGTCTATAACCCACAATATACATAGGTATATACTACAATCCTTACGGCGATTCCTGGAAACTGCTAACGGAGTGTCTCGCTAGTATGGAAGAATATGTCTGTATTTATGTTACACTAGCTGTTGCCCGCGACTTCGTCCACGTGGTTAGAATTTTCCCCATTTTCCATTGTATCTTCGCTCCTATTAGTCGCAGCGTGATGTTATATAGCCTATAGCCTTCCTCGATAAATGGTCTATTCAACACAAAAAGAATTTTTCAAACCGAACCAGTGGTTCCCGAGATTAGCGCGTTCAAACAAACAAACAAACAAACAAACAAACAAACTCTTCAGCTTTATATATTAGTATAGATATACAACCTATTTCGGCGGAACTTTATTATTTTGCATAAAAGTACCAGTTAATACTAATACTTTCTATGAACTAGGAGTTTATTTTGTGAGTCGTATGCAATGTATTTATCTGTCGATGTCAATTTTGTATTGGACCCATTTTTTTTAGTTTACCATTAAGTATTTTTCTTTAACTTTGATTTTTTTTAAATTTATTTGTCCATAAGTCAGCTGCAGCTGAAGTGATTCATTAATTGATTGAAAATAAAACAAAGGCATAATGAAGACAGAAAGAGTGTACCGTTCCACTTGTTATTCTAAGTTACAGTATTAGTACATAACATAGGTAAATGTTATGGTGATCAATGTATTACCTGATAAAACTACGAGATACTATTTTAACCGGTAAAATAGATTGTAAATATGAGTAAGGTAGTCGTTTCGAAAATACAGTATTCACGTAAATACGACAAGACAAATGACATAGTTAAAAACCTAACATAGTTTGGTAAAAAGACAAACGAAACTAGAAAAGCCATAGTATCCTACGGTACTTTATTATAGCAGGTACTCATATATAATAATAATATAAATGTAACAAAAGACTGCCGTTTATATATTGTACCACAAGAGGTAGATCAACACGCGAAAACATCCGTCCACTAGAAAATTAAATTTACATGATAAAAGTTTTTTTTCTTCATACTTTTATGTTGCCATGCCATTTTAGAGAGTAGGTATTTAATTTTCTAACAGTACATTGTTACAGACATGCTGAACTAATTAAGACGGAATGTATTTCTCTAATTTACAATTGGTTCTGGTCTATTTAGGATCAATTATGTACATATGTGTTATAAAAGCTTTTATTTGGTGTTAACCAAATAAAAGCAGATTCATGAAAATAAATCAAGTAGCAAGCATCAATAATAATGAAATTCTAAATTTAAAATAAGAATCCAAAACTTTAAAATCTAAACTAAAACAAAGTAAGTTAACATCAAATTCCAGTCATTAGTTTAATTAAAATCCAAAGTTAAACAGCACTTAAAATAATTAATTACCTTCAAACTGAATTAATATTTGAATCAAAGAAAACAAAATAAAGTAGTTAAGTAATACGAACCACAGAATAAAACCTTTCATTGACCTAGTCAATTCATCGAATGCTTTCATTCGCGTAAATTAATTAAAATCTAACATAATTACTAACAGAATGTCAAGAAAACGTTCTACGGAACTAAAGGAAATATAGACAAAAAATATTAAAACAAATAAAACTACTAAAAACTAATTTATTTACGAAAAATATTGTTTTGCTGACAAACCTGTTCTGGTCTATACGCTCCGCCTGGCGATTTCGTAAAAACCCATTGTCTAAGCAACGTTGAAAAAAAAACCGTCCTTTTAATAAAAAAAATTGTCAATCGGTGTAGCACTGCACTATTTTATAAAAAAGTTCACATGTATAAAGTTAGTGCGTGTGAGGGAAGCGAGCGGTTGCGACAGCGGTGGTAAAGCGACTGGTGAGCTGTCGCAGACCACCGAGCGCCAGGGTTACCCGCCTCGCAAACCAACAATGCCGTGGAAATTCAATTCGCCTGCAATACGAGCACACGTAAGTGGTCGGGAATCTCATTTAAAGACCTTATTAGTGTTTTTGTGAGGTTTTGTTCGACTCTTACGATTAGTATTAGTAGTTTCAATTGTTTTAGACTCTTCATTGATTGTATTTAATTAAATTTGTGGTGGTTTACTTTATTGAAACAGGGTGCTTCATTGCTCGATAAAGTGAAAGATGCTTTTGAGTTCAACTATGATTGAAGATATTTTTATTTAGGCCTAATGATTTGAAAAATAAGCAACGACATCAAAACTGAAATTATTGAGAGATAATTCAGAGTCCATATTTTTGAATTGTCTCATTGCACTGCCGGTTAGCCTGATTCCAAATACTTTATTTAAATTGCATCATTTTCAGTTAAGTAGTTAAAATTATGAACTTACAATATAAAGATATAGGTATGTTTAGTATAGGATTGTAAGACTGCTATAGGTGTAGCATTCATGACATGACGTGACATATAAGTATTCATGACATTTGTAATTTTAGCCGCTAATAAACTTTTTTGCATTTTAGAAACAAGTGTTCATCAAAATTTCATGTGTATTCTAGGACGACAATGTTTTAAAAAGATCTGGAAACTCCCACATTTAATGGTAACTTCCAACGACTGGCAACACAACAAAGGTTCGGGGGAGTTCGACAGGCATCGGGCAGATCGACGGGCGAGCTCAGCTCACAGCCTCAGGACGACCTACTCTACAAAACACAGTTGACATGGCAAAACACCACTTAAATTTGAGACATACTTAAATGGTCAACCTTCTGAAATTTCTGTCTTTATCTTTTTCAGGTGTAAAGTTGCGACAGATAGATGTATAAGGAGTAAAAGTTGAGTTCCGTTTGATTATTCAGAGGGTAGTTCAAAGAATTTTGATGCCGGTGCCGTCCGATGAAAAATGCAGGAGCAAGACGATATTGCATTTAAATGCGGGTTTCATCTCCACCGCGAGTCGTTGTCGACGTATTACTTTGTGAACGAGGCGAGAATATTTGTTGATTTACTCGCTTTATATTATTTGTAGTATAGATGGTGAAATCCCGGCAGACCGAGAATGGGATGAGTACACGATATGAAAGAGGTGGTAGGAATGGGATCGATGTGAAGGTACGACACAGAACAGAATGGTATAAACAAAAGGATGCCTATGCCCAAGAGTCGGTTATACAATGCTGATGATGATGAGGATAATACTTGGAATTTTAGTAAAATCATAAAACTGACCGAAATTAACTTTTTCCGCGTTTTGACTAAAATTGTAAACATGGAAAGTAGGCTGATAGGATGTAGCGGAGCGCGGAGCGTAAGGACTAGTCCTGTAACTGACATCGAAAAAAAAATAAAATATCAATGAACTTTACCATCTGAATATGCAATACAAATCTCAAATAATATGTGTAAACTAAATATAAAGAAATGGGCACATAGCAATTTAGGAATACCATAACAAGAGTGCAAGCGACTCCCCCAAAGTTCCGTTTGCACAGAGCTTTTGTAGAGCTCTCGCAGCGACCGTTACGCGACGAAAGACCAGCTTACACACATGGGTACTGGAAAGGACGAGAATTAATAATTGGAATTTGATATTGCATTTTGTTGAAATTATAACAATAAATGATTATCAGAAAATTTAAAGGTAACAAACTTAAAATTAATTTAGGAATTATGTTATTTGATGGTAGGAGACTAAGAATTTAATCGCCGACCGAAGCATTCAAAATCATCGCTGAAATTTGTGTAAGTGTAGGTATACCATTGACACCTAAATTTAATTTGTAATCTAGCTATTTGCAAAAAATAATTTTAAAAAATCTGTTCCATATATTCTTTTGTAATAATAATGTCCAACAACACTTTCCAGGTCTCTATATTTCTGCGTTCGACAGACAAACTCGACAACACAGCGTTTGGCGAGCAAAGTAAACACGGCAATGAAAACTAAAACGAATATTCAGCGCGACTCGGACATCACATTGGATTACTGCTCATAATTAATACGGTACAGGTACAGGCAACGATGGACCGCTCCCGCGGGCCTCGTGAAAGGTACAGGTCAAATCAGACGACCAGCTGGACTTTATGATGATAACCAAATATAGGTACAAATTATGTGCCGTGAGTGTATTGAATGTAAAAAATTTCATATATTTTTTTGTGAAGTTATAAAAAATCTTTATGAGCTCATTTTGTTTATTTTTTCTTAGTTTTTTAAAGGGACTTCCCGCTTAATGAATTTCATCCTTTTGTCGCGTGGGCTTCCGTTTTATTCAATCCGAATGCATGATTTTACAACATAAAAGTTACAAGAAAAAAGTGTTGCTTTTGAAATATAGCTTAGGCAGTATTTACCAGAAAAGTGTGATAAAAGAAAAACAATATTTTTCATTGCAGAAGTAGTCTAACTTCATCAGTAAAAATCAGTAATTATCAAAAAAAACACACTACTTAAGAGATAAATTGTTAATTTACTATTTATTTTTCTCAGAAAACTAAAATGTCTTCTTTCTGCATAATTTCCCTATGAACCCCTTAACATTGCATTAACCCATAACCAGTGGTCTCTTACATGTTTAGAAAACAACAAAACTACTAAAAAACACTCGGAAAGTTTAAACTCAGCTGAATTCTCCTTAGCAGTCAGGACAAACCGTAAACAGGGCTAAAAGCTTGCCCAAAGTTTTTTCATAAACTCTTGGTACATTAGAACTTGGTATAAGTATTTAAAGGTGTTTTAGACGGACAGACGAAGCATCCTCGGTAATAAGGTACCGTTTACACCTTTTGGCTTACTACTGATATACTAACGAATTAATTGAGCTTTAATTTAATGAAAAATATATGCTAATCTTTGTCTATTCACAACAAATTCATGGTTCATATTTGAACACATTTTTCTATTGAATAAAGTTATTATTGCATAATATCAGACAGTTCCAACACTTTGTATTAACATTAAAAAAAAACATTCCATAATTATTGTAGTGACTGAACTGTATTAAATAGAGATTAAGAGCTTGGGTCATAGTTACTTATAGCATCCTTTCTTTATGTTAGTATTGTCATCACTGATGGTCGCCGTCAATGTTCGACATCAATAAACTAAAATATGACGAAAGTAACGAAAATAAAAAAGAACTACTTTTTATTTGATACGTTATTAAACTCGAGACTAAAATTAGTTTTTAATTTCATTCATCTTTTGTAGATGGAATCTCCGTAATTTATCTAAAAATAGTCGAGATTCTAAGGAAATTGTTTTTTAATTTCACCTTAGTATAAGATTTTTCAGGCATCTCATTTATTCGTATTCACATTGGAGTATATTAAATATCGTTTTATTTCAAAATTGCTACTGAACGGCTGTTCAAACATAATCACCGTTTTGCTGGTCTATCTTATCCGATAGGTCCATTCACCAATTAATAGAACTGGAAAATTTTCTTTTATTTTCAAATTAGCAATTGCCCGTGACTTCGTCCGCGTGGTTAGAAGATATAATTTATGACGCCTTGGGTAACAATATCGTAATTTTCTTACGGAACCCTAATATTTTTGATATAAGTTATAGCCTATGTTCAGTGGGGATAATGTAGCTTCTTAACAGTGAAATAATTTTTCAAATCGGACCAGTAGTTTCGAAGCCTATTCGTGTCAAACAGACAAATCTTGCCTCTTTATAATATTAGTATAAATGTCTAATTGATTATAGATGCATTGTTATACCTTGAAATCTATACTAATATATAATCTATACTTCTATACTAATATATAAAGCTGAAGAGTTTGTTTGTTTGTTTGTTTGAACGCGCTAATCTCAGGAAGTACTGGTCCAAATTGAAATAATTGGCTGTAAGCGACGGACGGACAGACACACGAGTGATCCTATAAGCGTTCCGTTTTTGTATTCAGACGTACGGAACCCTAAAAATATTTGTGTTGAATAGACCATTCATCGAGGAAGGCTTTAGGCTATAAACCATCACGCTGCGACTAATAGGAGCGAAGATACAATTAAAAATGTGAAAAAAACAGGGCAGTTATAAATAATAACTTATATCTTCTACCTGCGGAGACGAAGTGGCGGGCAAAAGCTATAGTCATATATTATTATAGATTATATTATAGTTTATAAAATTTCAGGTAATTTATGAAATTATTCTCTATAACGATAAAAACAGTATTGCATGAACAAATAAAGCCTTATTCAATGTAAGCTCCACGTGGCTTTCAGATGTAACTCAATTAGCGTCAAACCGCCGCAGATTTGCTTAGTAACGGCATCCTGACCTTGAGCCGGGGAGCGCTGGAAGTGCTCTAGATGAGTTACATGCTAATTAATTCGCTTAAAGATTATTGCTATGAAGAAATAAGGATAGAGTAATATGTGCTATGAGTTCATATGTTGTAGCTGCAATTATAACCTTTTTTAGGTTGTGTCTCAATTGGGTAACGTGAACATCTTGCAGTCCTTCCTTAAAACAACTCTTTACTCATAATTATTTAATAAAGGTTTATTCACGCGTTAGTAGGTACGCGCGTAGTTTTGAACCCAATTGGAGTTCTTAATCATGAGCTGACGCAGTGGCAGGGTCCAGAGTCGAACCTATTCGATTCGCTCATGATAAAGGACACGGATGATCCCGATAAAAGCGCGTGATTCGTTAAATATTTTTAGGTACAGTGTCGTTTTTAAATTACGGCTTAAAGTTTTTTTTTATGATAGTACGATTGCCTATACGTCTAATCGATACATTATCATTACGATTTTAACAGGCGCTACACAATACAAATTATTGTTGACATTAATATCAAAGTTGTTGACACAAAACGTTTATTTCGGTATGACAAGAACAGATCTAAGTCAGGACCGAAAGAAAACAAAAAATCATGAAGCGGAGTTCTCAATAAACGATACCGACTGTAGCATTGTGACTGTGGTAGAAATGTATGTAGGCTTAATATCTCTTGTGTAAAGGATTGCAACGCATTGCCATACACTGACATAAAAACGCAGTTGAGATAAAATGGCTGTTAAGGTTTAGTCGGTAAGAGTCTGCCACTACCCATTTCCTCCCCCAAGGGAGCGGGTGTCATTGAGGATTCCCCCAACTTACCAAAAAAAAAGGGTTTATGTCTGTATCTCAATCGGTATCATTACAAATAGCTTTATCCTAACATCCATAATTTATCACAGCCCTGCCGAAGTTATTTTCACTTAGTCTTCAGTCTATACATTAGTCAGGATTGAAATAGGCAACCTGTAAGCTGGGAAGTAGGTCGGAGATCGTTAAAATAGTTTCGCTCGATATCCAACCTGGTTTTAGGTCTAGCTACGACGAGCTATTTACGTGTCCGCTGTTTGAAGGAAATCAGGTGAGTTACCTAATCGATGTCGATATTTTAAGCTTGATTGGCAGATTACAGAGAAAGTCCATAAAGGAGGATGTTAAGAAGTGTTTATTTCTAGTTTAGGTTCTGTTAGAAGAATTTTCAGTTAATCCAGGAACGAGTCATTTAGATTGACGTGACTATTTTCATTGATGGAATGGATAGAAAGGTAGGACTCGTAGTCAGACGATTTCTTCCGTTACAAGTAGCTGAGCCTCGCCCCTTGCAGTACCCTTCTATGTAAATCTGTGTATTTTTTCTCGTGATATGATATTTACGTAATAATTCTGCAATTTTGAACGTGTAGGAATTAAATTAACCTCTGAAGAATAGGGCTATTTTTTATCCTTGAGTTATATTTACGTAACGATCTTAATGTTTCAGTGTCTATAGTCTGAAATCCAACCATAAAATAAAAATCGGTCAAATGCAAGTCGGTCACGACTGAAGGTTCCATACAAACAGGCTAAAGTAAGCAAATCAGTTGGATGACCGATTTCGTGGGCGAGTATGGACGAAACTTATTCGCCACGCAACTGTTTTTAACGGTAACAACCATTTCTTAATTTCCACCTTTAATTTTAATGGTTTATTTTAAAGGTAATTGAAATAACCTGAAAAAGCATAATACAGCCTGTTGCCAGATAGGCTGTCAGACACCGATACCCTAGCAACAGACTTCAGAATACACCACTCGGGTATAGAATAAAAAAAACTAAGTCCCGTCCAGTCACATCCATAACCTATAACCGTCTGTACCTATTAGTCTTCGCTTCAACTAGATTTACGTAACAAAGAGCACTCACAATACAAAACCTCCCCAACTCTACATATTAAAAACGAGTCGTAATAAACACTCCATTAATATCTCAAGCGAGCGCGCATGTCATCAGACTAGCTTAGAACTTATCTCGCTGTATTACAATAAAAACATTGGCCGTGACCGGTTTCTCTTTAATATGAGAACATGTGGCCTAGTATTGAGGACGGACTGTTTACATCCCGTAACTGTCTGTACATTAAAAGTAGCGTAGAAAAGTGAAATCTGTAAATTGAACTGAAAAGAAGTGCTTGCTGTTCATTTTACAAGCGATACCAAAGCCAAAAAACTTATGTTCTGACGACGCCAAAATTGACTCTTAAAAAAATAGCAATTTAGAGAATCATAAAGAGAATTCGTTTCCAAAGATAAATACATCGAAAAAAATCTTCCCAAAACGCTTTTTCACGCGAATCAAGTCGGTTGCAATGTTGCTGGAACAGTTAGTTTTACGTACCTAAGTTTCGTAACCATCACACAACTGTGCATAGGTATTCGTAAATCCGTTTTTCAAGTCCCCATTTCTCGCCAAACGGACAAGGATAGTCTGTTTCCATAAACGTGTCCTAGTAACGCATTGTTCAGAACTACGAATATTATGCTTCATCATAGTCGCTAAATCACAATACGCCGTAAGCATGATCCCCGTTGCCGTAAATTAGGGATAAATAGAATCGAATTACGAATACGTTACGTGTCTAATCGCTCGGAACACAAGATCCTTACTTATTTACTTAACGTACAACCTACCACACGCGAATTTTAACTTGGATATTAAAAGCGACTCTATATTTACATCTTAAGGATCACTATCGTTGTGTTCTGTTGGGAGTTGTGCGGTTGATTGTATACTAAGCTATCAACTTGACGTATATGCTTTCAGGTTTGTTTGCCATTTCGTTACATGAGCTAACCGACGTCGACCCTGACACTTAATCGAAAAGCTTTACATTTTATTTGTATGTTTTGTGTCGAGTTTACAGAATCCTATTGTTTTGAAGAACAAAAGACACGGACGTAAATTACTTTTTAAGATTGAAAGTCGTCTGAGGAACCTGATACCCGCACAAGCAGTTGTAAATAAAGAGGAAAACATAGTAATATTGTCTTACAGATGGAGTTCATCGCGAAAGATGACTTGTCCCTTACCGCTTTATGAGTGTTATGTAGGTATCGGGATTTCTCGACTAGTTTCAAACAAAATCGGAGTCCATCATCATGAGCTGACGAGGTGGGATTGCGAGTCGCACTGGATTCGAAAGTCCGCGTGAAAAAACCGTTGCATCATTCAATAATGAATCAATCTTACGATAGTTTTATGAGTGTTGTTTAAAAAGTAAACCTAATCTGCTTACCTGTGTTCCACGTAAATGAATTCTCAGGGAGACACTATCACAGGAATCCAATTACTTCTCATTAAACTGCCACACGGCGATACATAATTACGATGCACACAAGACAGCGACAATCTAATAACTATAGAGTTCCTCTTACGCTATAAAATTGTTAAAGAAATCACGACTCTTAACAAATATTCTTTTCCAGAATTAAAGACTGTATGATTCAACCTCAATTCGTAGTTCACTCGTTATGCACTATAAGGCACTCAAAAACCCGTCAAATCCGATGAGATGACCTCCTCTTTGCCGGGTATGATAACCGGCAGCCGGGCGTGTCTCACCGGCGGCCCGGCGACCCGGCGACCCGGTGACCGGGTGCGCTGTGACCGCGTAACCCGGTCATAGCCTGACCCGGTTACCGTGCAGCGGGTATGCACCGCCCGCCGCCCTGCGCTTGCATTCCGCGATTGATTCTCTACAATATCAGACTCTTTTGTTCGAATGTATGTCGAGGTAATATACCTAACGTACCGATGTCGGACAGTTGACTCTTACGTAACTCTAGATCCTCGCTAAGTTGTTTGGACGCTACCAGAGCTTGCCTAATGGGTCGTTTACCTAGGACTTCTTGTAGACATGTTGACTACACTCTCTAACTTAGTATTATGTTGACGTTTATACAACCTTTACAAATATAAATCATGTTTTATTGTCGATATAAAATCCTGCGAGATCTATAACATGACTCGGTCGGACTCGAAGTCGGGTACTTCATGTTATTCGTATTCAGTTTTTCCTGGTTTTGGCAAAGACATGCATTACGAACCTCCTCTCTGTATCTCGTTATTCCATGACTGGACTACAAAGGTGGACGACAGGTAAGATCTAAATATAAAAAGCAATAAAACATTGTTCGAAATATTTAATAAAACTAAAAAGAAATATTTCTTACCATTCATCAAGTTCACAACAACGCACGCAAAAACTTCACATAAAACGTACAATAAAATATTAAAATAGACGCTTATCGAATGAAATTTTGCCATCTTTGGAAACAGTGCTATCCAATGTCCCTATTTCTTCGTACATGTTCCCGGTAAATTTCACCTTGACACCCCTCTTCAAGTCGTTCTCGAAGTCGTCATAGTCGGGATCAGAGCTGAGCGTCACGTTCTGTGACACCTGCGGCGCATAGCATATGCTCTTTATCACGAACCTCATGACCCTCTTCATACTATTCAATTCCTTCTTCAATTTAACCATCATATTTGATTTTGCATGAAGAAACGTTTTTAATTTCTCATTCTCCAATTGTAAAGCGAGATTCTTTGTCTGTGTATCGATTTCTCGTTGGTTTGCTACGTCCAGTTGCTTTTTCATTTCGCGTATTATTGCGAGGAACCCGTTTCGGGACTTGAACAGTAAGCTGCTCGCCTCGTTCAAGTCGTACGTGAGTCGGTCGACTTCCTCGTGAAGCTTTCGGATCATCAGCTCTTGGTAGTCTGATGATGGAGTTGGTGAATGCTTCTTGCCTTTCGGAACTTCTTTAACTATAACTTCGACGGCCGTCGTGTTATTCCTGTACACTTCGTAAGCCGTTCCCGGGTCTGAGTCGATGTTGTGAGATTTTCCCTTTTTATTCCGCATCGTAAAATTTGTGAACATGTCTTCAGAGAGCGACAGTTTTGGCTTGATGTGGTCTGACATTGTTGGTTTAAATATCGTTTCAACACTTGTAGTTTATGCAAAAATTGTTACAAAATAATCGATGAATGCTTTTTTTTGTTTTGACATTAAGCTTTGGTTCTGAAAAATGACAGTAACACATAAGGAGGTAAGTTCATAGTGTAATTAGATTATCCTCATCTGTTATCGATGTCAGGAAAAAGCTTTTATGCGAAGAATCTAAAGTGAATTCAGATTGCTGTCATATCTCACTAACGTTATGAACGTATTTATTGGTTCCTCTCATAAAAGGAATTTTGAGAAAAACCTGAGATATCTCGAGATACTGACTGTTAACTTTTTGGTCCTTTTAAATCATCTATCCCCCTTACATTAAAAAACAGAACAAAAAAAATATCAACACGAAAGAAACGAAATAACGAACCATTGAAAGAGTGTTTTACATAAGTTCAGAGCATTCAATTATCTGGGAGGTATTATCGGGGCAAGCTAACGAGTTCGACGCCGGTCAAGTGGCGGTGTACTGGGCCGGATGATTGCAAGCCAGATATAACCTATCAATTATATGGAGATCGAACGAGGGCAGAATGCAACGAGATCCAATTTTACTCGGAAAAATATGTTTTTGGAAATATTTTCTGTAAAGCCACTTTCATTTGTAACTTGGCACAAAAAATTCAATCCTGAAGGCTAGTAGCTTGAAAATGCAAATATGTATATTAGTCCGATAGATTTGTTAATCAAAAGTAATTGATTAAGATTTTCAAACAGATGCCTTTGCTTTTTTATGAGGCAAGCATACGGATCGCATGATGTAAAGCGATTACCGCTGCCTATGGACAATTGTACTTACAATTTTAGTTTTAACCATTTTATCAGCCTAAATTCATCTGTTATGACGTTCATTTACATCATCTAAATGCAAGCCTTAGGATAAAAATACTGGATAGAGTGCCCCATTAAAAATATTCTAGGTCGTTCTTTGAACTTCATTGGCCTCAGAATCAATAATCCAGCCCGTTTAATATCGGTAGTTGGACTCGAAATAGGCCACGGAGACATACCAGACTGGACCTCTCCGATCTTACAGCTGCTGGTTTACGTGTTCCGTATACTATGTAATAATTATACTATACGTCATGTAATATCCGAAGAGTTGAAACATTTAAATGTTCAGCAGCAATGGTAAATAATTATAATTCAAAGTAGATAGCCAATGCCCTGCATGTGTTATTTTTATGGTATAGTTACTATAAATAATTAACCTATGACTAATGTAATTAGTGATAAGTATCATTAATTATAATTAATGATTGAGATAAATCGCTTGTCGACCATTTCCCAGAATGCAAATTTCACTGATACCCGAAGTGAATTTCCCAATCTACGTAAGCATTTTCCTAATTAATTCATTATGCAAGAACACTGAAAATGGAATTCACCCACAAACAGTTGAAAATCGAACTCATCGAATTTATAATTGCGAGCAAAACTAGCTCTGAATGATCAGCTTCGTTCAAATATTGTGGAAAGTCAAATATGCTCCCTCACATATACATAGGGATTTGTTTATATGCATCTGTAACCCGGTTTTGAAACGGGAGTACCGTCAGCGCCCTAGTTCCGTGGCCTCGCTACCAGCTCCCACAATACCTAGGCACCTACTACGTCTAGATAAACGTCTACTTACCCGACTGCGCTTCGGTGATACGGATTGAATTACTTTATGTATATTTAACGTATTTAGGAGTCGAGTTTATAATATTTTGTTGTAGTAAACTTATTTTATTATTGTGTCTGTTTTATAGTAAGAACTTTTATTGTTTTTTACGCTTTAAAGGGGAGCTAGTGACTGAGCTAAAGGTTAAGCTACGCTTGACACAGCCGGTCCGTAGATGGGTGACCATCTTTGTACGAGTTCCTCCGTGTTTCGAAAAGCACGTTTAACTGTGGGTCCCGGCTGTCTTTTATACTTCTTTGACAGTCGTTACAGCTAATCAGAAGCTAGAAGGTCTGACAACCAGTCTATTTAATCGTGGGTATCATGTTGCCCAGGTCCCTGGTTTGAGGAGGTCAGATAAGCAGTCGTTTCTTGTAAAGCACTGGTACTTAGCTGCATCTAGTAAGACTGGAAGCCGACCCCAACATACATAGTTATGAAAAGGCTATGATCAAGATGATTTCAACATTCAAGAATACTCTTAGCTTTAATTTCAAGAAAAATGCTTTAAAAGAAAAACCCGACGCATTTATTCCCAAATTACTGAATCAAGGAAAATCGTCCTAAATATATAAACGTAATACTATTTTGTGGTTAATTTATATCGCGTGTCGAGACAACTTACTCACTCATGACTAAAGACTACGTTTGGACGAAACAAACACCGTGTACAAACAATATGCGTAACTAAATAATGAACGCACAATTATTTATAATTATTAATTAATCAAACATTCATATAAACATAAATGAATACTGAAGTTTGTTGTTTTAAACATTTCAATGACTTTTATAAGTCATTGGAAAACGGTTCAGTGAGAGTCGAGTTCACTACACTGAGATTTGGTTCCATATAAGATAAAGAAAAAGGTGGTCACCCATCAAAGATACAGCGGCAACAGGGATACATCATCTGTGATGTATTCGTAAAATTTCAATCACGGTTCATGAAATACAGCCTAGAGCAAGACGGACAGACAACTGAGCCTAAGTAATGGGGTTCCGTTTTAACCGTTTCGATAAAAATCTGCACATACGGGTTTATAAGGCGGGCGAAACGTTTAGTAAATTAAATATAGACTAGTAGGATATTACGTCCTTCTCATTACCATAACTTAGTTCTTACTTGGCTTCTTCTCCTAGTGCTAGAATCGCCTGTAGCCTGACTAGACAAAGGGGTTAAGTAACAAAACTTTTTTTTTTAACTTAGATTATTTGCATACAAACAAACGAAGTATATAAATTAAGAAAAGATTAATAATTAATAGGGGATTTCGGGCGAACAAATTAATATATAATATATCTATTCGTACATTCTTAGAAGATGGAAAATGGCGTGTTTAAAAAGCACGAAAGATAGAAATACTACCAAAATGTATGCTTGAATAGTCGACCACAAAAGAGTAAACATTATCGGCCGTTTATCTAACTAAACGTACGGCGAGCTGTTATGTTGTTTACATTTTAATACTGTTTACAAAATATTGAAACTTAAGGTCAGTACCGGATCAGTCACTGACTCCGCTTTCAAGTCAGTCTGTCATTTATTTATCGGTATTTTCTAACTTTGATTCACGTTTATAAAAAGACTACGCTCAAAGGAACTGATTGCTTGTGTCAAAGGCGTACTAAAATACGTAAACTTTCAATTTACATCGACCGACCATCGACGATAAAGACTTAGAATTCGTCACATCACACGAAGGATTGCCCTACGCGAGATCGACCCCACGGCACGTCCAGAACAGTAATTTTGGCTTTATAACCATATTCACTCGGCTATCCTTGCAGTTTCAATTAAGGGTGCATTCTTAACATAGAGATTAGCAACCTTGAAAGTTAATTATTTAATTACCTAATGGTTAAGCTATCAGTAGAAATTTTAATCAATTCAAATAGTAATTATTCAATTATTCGTATTAATTAGAAACAACACATGACATAACTTCTGGCTTAACGGTTTAAAATTTCATTAAAATTTAATAAATATTTCTTAAACCCTGTTGTTTTCCATTAATTGGGTAACTTAAAAACCACGCTTAAAATCAAACTATCATTTACCTATTTGACGACCTCCGTGGTCGAGTGGCGTACGCACTGGTTTCAAGATGTCGCTAGCTCTGAGGTCCCGGGTTCGATCCCCGGTCGAGTCAATGTAAAAATTCACATTTCTACATTGTCTCGGGTCTGGGTGTTTGTGGTACCTTCGTTGTATCTGAATTCCATAAAACAAGTGCTTCAGCAACTTACTTTGGGTTCAGAGCAATGTATGTGATGTTGTCCGCATTTATTTATTTATAATTAACTTTTGTTGTAATTTCTATATTCAGAACTAAAATTACAAGACATTCGTGGCGGGCTAAATACTTAAGTAGGTAAATATATTCAGATGAAGGATTACGCTACGGAATGCTTTCAGGGTACTCGATTGAAAATTAATCGTTCCTTACAAGTCACTAGTCCGGTTTCTACATTTGTAAATTATTTCCAGTTTCTGGTCAATTGGCGAAACTGTGGAACTGTGGGCCATGCGACCTCAGACCGACGATCAATCGATTCAGATTACCGAAGTTACAAGATTAGCTATCCGATAGCGGTTAGGTAATTGTTGTCAGATTACTTGTTTACCACGAATTCTTCCTGGAAGGGAAGGGAAACATTTGCTGTAATTATATTAAGATGTAACCTTCATTCTTGAATTCTTCGAAGGGTCACAAACAAGTCCAATAAATTCCTGGGGACTTTAGTTAGCTCTTGAAATAAGATTTATGAGGTGTTTTTAAAAGGTCAGAGCAAAAAATTATATGCCTAGCACTGTAAAGTTTTATTTCAGGAATTGACTACAGAAATCGCCCGTTTTAAGAGTCTTTTTTCACCAGCCAATAAAATAATTAATCTCAACACCCACGGCGATGGAAAAGGTGACCTATTCCTGAGACCCTTACTTATACAACTTCTAGTAATTAATCGAACAAACAGGTGAATTTGTGGTACAATGATTCTGTTAAATGCTTGGCTTCCGTGTATATTTTCTAGTTGGGGTCACGTTGGTGGGGCACATGGCTGCATACGTGGCCAGGCCTGCACGGGACAGCGCTTTGTGCCAGGTACGACGGGAACGTCACTTGTCGCCCACATAACAATTGTTCCGACATTCTTTTGTTTGTAGGTTCGCTTGCCGTTAGGGGCTTGAATACGTATTTATTTATTTATGGGATGTGCAGAGATTGTTTCA
This sequence comes from Trichoplusia ni, assembly GCF_003590095.1. Taxonomy (NCBI): domain Eukaryota; kingdom Metazoa; phylum Arthropoda; class Insecta; order Lepidoptera; family Noctuidae; genus Trichoplusia; species Trichoplusia ni. Next base: position 2,087,131 of record NC_039481.1, read on the forward strand.
AGAGTTTCGTTTCTGGAGGGTGGAAACGGTAACTTATTAGTCAAGTTAAAGTGTCGGCCTGTTCGTCCGTCTGTCTCAGGGGTATAGGTATTTGAGTGCCTGTGATAGGTTAATGGATTAATCTTTAAAAATGTCATTTTTATGTTGTCGCTGTAACTGAAAATAATAAACATCGATGCTAAGCAACAATTGGCACGATTTAAAGGCACATTTTTTTTTTTAGCCTTTTTGTAAAGAACCCTCAGTATCGATAGGCCGATTCGCACCTGACCGATTTTTGTTTTGTAGATAGACGGGAAGCTGACGCACATATGGTTACTAATGATGACTAAAATAAACTAGATAATAACTCGCTCGATTATATAACTTAAACAATGACTTTATCGTATAAATTTATTACTTGTTTTTATCTCATATTATTATATTTATTTAGCTTATCTAAATCCGGCGGAAGTTGCAGTTTAAATGATCAACTATTAATCAACTATTAATCTACGTTAATTATAGAACCTTAATTCTTAGATTATCACCTAATTAAGCAGATATACCTATTATAATATTAAGTTGATTTTATCTGTAAAAAACGTATAGGTATGAACGTAAATTTGCTTGTAAAATTTATATTAGAAGCACTTTAGGAAACTATGTCGTAGGAGTATAATAAATTAATATTATTGCATTATAAACGGCAACTTTAAGTGCTTGCATGCACTTAAGAAGCCTACCCATTATAGGGTACATGAGAGGTATATGAGATGACTATATGCCTTCATAAAAGCCGTAATAAAGACAAAGACTTTCGTCTCCGCTATAGACCTATAACAGTACTTACACCTGATTTTTATTTTGTTTTCTCTGCAATCATTTTGGAGATCCAAATGATGATGATGGAGATTAAAATGTCATTTTCGAATTCTCTTGAGATTTTTTTTAAACAATAATTGGAAATTCAATACGGGACGGTACACTCAAGGTCAATACAAGTAACTTCCAATTATTATACACGCAAACTGCTTAAGAGAATTGGAATAATTTCAAATTTAATCCAATTGCCATTCATCGGCCATTGTAAATAGCAGAATTAGATAAGATAAACATATTTATTGTGTAACTAGGACTAGATTACATAAAGAAATGAAGAATTGGGGTTCGTTTTTCTCTGCACCCTTTGGACTTCCTGCTAATACTTTTTGAGACTGCATATCTTTGGTAGCTGTTTGGAACATTTCTTTATTTGTTTTTAAAGTAAAACGGTTTTGAGAAATAAAGAACAATGTTTAAAATGCACCCACCCTTGTAGCACTTTTAAGCCATCGTATAATTTTACTCGCTGTTGCTCGCGACTTCGTCTGCGTGGTTAGAAGATAGGTATAAGTTTGGAATTTTTGAACGGAAGCCCTCGAAGATAAATAATTTTCCCTGTTTTATCTACATTTTCCATTGTATCTTCGCTCCTATTAGTCGCAGTGTGATAGTATATATAGCCTAAAACCTTCCTTGATGAATGGTCTATTCAACACAAAAATATTTTTTCAATTTAAACCAGTAGTTCCTGAGATTAGCCCGTTCAAACAAACAAACAAACCCTTCAGCTTTATATATTAGTATAGAGTATATATTGCATGACGGCGAACCGAAATATTCATCTGAAAAGTTTATATCGCCGTAAAGAAAATAGTAACAGCTAACAATTATGTTGGCCTAAAATGACACTTTTCGTATAGTGTAACGTATTTTGCCAACACAATAATTGGAAATTCATTGTATTATACCTTCTTTATACCGTCCCGTACAGAATTTTATAGAAAAAATGCTTAAGAGTTTAGGCTTCCGCGGCTCCAGCATCAGCGCCCAGCGAGACCGCTGAACTAAACTGAACTTAGAACATGGGATGGGGCGGAGGGGTCGACTCAAGTCGCCCACATCAAAGGCCGACTCAATTTGAAAGCATCAATAACATTCCATCAGGTCTCCTACCATCGTTGCGATCTTACCAAGTCATCGGGTTCTAAAACGGCATGTACACCAGCAGTAGCATGACGAATGATTACCACTCATTAGTGAATTAAGCTGTGGCCAATAACCAAAAAAAAACATTATTATTGTAACTGATACCAGTGTCTTCGTGACGATATAACGTTTTTCGGATGCATATTTTTGTTTCGCCGTAATACAATCAAATGATAAGATGCCTATGGCCCTGCGATAAAGATGGGGACGTACACCGTCCCTCAGTCAATAATAAATACGTAATTTCTTTTGTATATTGTTCTTTAGCCTATTTGTACGAAACCGAAACCTGTGTCGCGAGACCCCCTTGCACTTGACCGTTTTTTATACATATTTCTTGTAGCAAGAGAAAAAGTAAAACAAGATCTTCATAAAATATATTTATTTCAATTAAAAAAATTTATCAAATATGCTTAAAAAGTATTATATCAAAATCGTTTGCTTAGATTCTAATTATATTAAAGAAATTAAATTGGTATTCATGAGCATTTTGTTAATACATACAATTTTAAGATTAAAAAGAATTTAAATGAGTACAGTAGGTACCAAAACAACAACCAAAAATATGTCACAAATGAAGAAAAAAGTAACATAGAGCTCTTAGAAACTAATTAAATATTCATGAACGATGATTACACTACAATAATGGCCGAATACTGAAGCGTCAATCAATTTTCAAAAGCAGTTAAGTTTAGGCTACCTCTATCACACAAAGACATAAGGTTCAGTATAATAAGGTCAGTTGCGATTCAGTATTCGTAAGTAAATAATATTAGGGTAGAGCCTATTCCTTGTATAACTCCTCAGGGCCCCGATTCTGCTATTTACAATGGCCGATGAATGAATGGCAGTTGGATTTAATTTGTAATTATTCCTATTTTCTTAAACAGTTTGCGAATATAATAATTGGAAGTTAATTGTATTGACCTTGAGTGTACAGTCCCGTACTGAATTTCCAATTATTGTATAGAAAAATTCTTAAGAGAATACGAAAATTGTCATTTTAAGACCAATTTCAATCATTCATCGGACACTGTAAATAGCAGAATTGGGGCCCTGGTGGAGGTGTTTCCCTGCTTCTCTATCACTAACCCTCTAAATAAGACGGTTGCTAGCTGCTCTTCCCTTTTGACAAAGTGACATTTCTACAATCGTAAACGTTAATAAATAACGCTTAAATGAATAAAAATTACATTTCAATAATGTCACGTGATTTTAGACCTGTAAATTCTCAACATTTGAGCAATTTTTAGTGACGTAAAGGCGCAGCGATTGTAGAAATCTCGCTTAGGTATAGGTAGGTAGGTACATCAACAACTCAAATGGTTTTATTAGGCACACAATCAAAAGGTAATACCAACATACGCGCTGTTTTAAAGTATATATAGGATGTGTTAAGTATGTAGAATTGTGAAATAAAAAAATAAATAGATTTAATGGTCAAAAGAAAGCGAAATTTAAAGTCTCTTCACTGTCAGTGTCAACAATTTATTTCCAAGGACATTAAAAACACTTGAATAAACACAATTACTATCGAATATTAATATTAATTTGACTACGGTACACAATTTAAGGCACTTTATACATCGAGGAACCGAAGACCAACAAAATATGAACAAGCTATAATGAAAACAATAACATGAATGTGATAACAGGTTAAAAAATGATTGTACATAAGATCAGTGGACCGCATAAAATAAATATTATTGAAATTCTGGGAGGGTAATCTCTTTTCTGTAGAAGAAATATGAGTTGAAAGGCCAGTGTAGTAAAATTGACAAAACGAATCTTCGACTCAAAGCAGATTTGAAATATGTAGAGAGTGAAGTTCAATTTCGAGAACATTTTAACGAGTCTTTTATGAACCAAAAAAGGAAATAAAAAAACGTATTTCGATATTTAACATTGGGGAGTTGTTATAATATTGTCATTAAAAATGAAATATGTTATAAGATAGCTTTTTTGTCTGTAATAAGTTAACGCGTCTATAAATTAATGAAAACAATTTAAATGTAGAATCAGAATCAAAATAATAAAAACACATGTTTTATAATAATATAATATGAACTTCTTTTTTAATCAAATACACAAAATAATATAAATAAAATATTTAAATTACTAAGAAAATTAATATAATTTAACTATAATTCATAATATATTTAAAATTTAATTAATAAACGCATTCTTGATAGCAACACAATAATGAGGCGCAAATATTAAAAGGCGTATTTAGTTTTATGTTTTGCTACACTATCAATCCTACAAATTGCTTGCTGTAGCAGAAAATTAGACTTCTTATCAATATTATAATCTTAGGGCTTCAGAAACAAACCCAGCCCATATAGCTATAGATTAAAAATAGAAATATAATGATCACCTAGCCACACAACTATGTTGGAATCGACTTTCGGGGTAACCGGATACAGCTAAGTACCATGTTGAAAGGAGCGACTACCTATCTGAGCTCCTCAGCCCAGTTACCTGGGCATCACAATACTCCTTAGTAAGACAGGTTTACTAACTTCAGACTAGCTGTAACGACTGTCAAAGATGTATAAAGAACAGCCGGGATTCTCACTATATATCACAGCAAGAATATATAATATAAGTGACTTATTCACTGTCAAAACCACTAAACTCGTTTTGTGTAAGACAAAGGTTTTGTTAAGTGACGTTAAATAAATAAATAATAGCTATGTAAGGTAATCAATTGGTGACGGCTATTGTGAATAAAATAATGTAACATCTGTATAGTTAGCAAAAGAAGTCAGATTATGAGTAGTAATATGTACCATTATTTTTTCTGTTTGTAAAGAAATATAATATAATATGTTTAGTTTGTTTATTGGTTACCTATTAGCATAATAGCAGCTCATTAATTTAATTGTGTAATTGTTTTAATCCGACTTCTGTTGCGAACCGTACTATCGGCCAAATACAGTAGTCATGTTTAAACAAACAAAAAAAAAGGAAGTTCAAGAAAAGTCTAATAGTATTTATTATTATACAAATATCAATAAAAAAAACTGTTACATAAATAACAGGTGGTATTAAAGTCAATATGAACATGTATTTATAACTTTATGAATATAAATAACAAATACATTTGGGAGGGCTATCTCTTTGCCAAAGTAAGGCACGGCCATTCAACGTGACAATAATAAAGGTGTATTTTATTATAGTTTGTAAAAAGCATATTATTTTATTTAACTTTAATATATAAAATTATTCATGCCTTGCAAGTCTAGAACTACACAATTTGTTATAAGCAGGAAAACACAATAGTTTAAATAAGGTGTTACTGCAAATTGTATTTTGTTAAATCGTGTCGTATTTTAGCCATTATTTACATAACTTGTGCAAATTCTAAAGAGTCAATCGCATTAGAGCTTGGCGACTATCGACATGTGACGAATACCGTGACATCACTCACAAGCAATTAAGAAAAACAAATAATTATTTTATATTTGATTGTTAGGTGAATCTAAATAATTTGTTACGGGTGTAATTGTGGCTTTTAATGCGTATAATATCACTTATTGTGATAAATATTTTAGATTTTTATATTTATGAGCATTTAAGCTGAGTACTTCTGATAAATGAAATGTTAACTACTAACTTGGTGGGGATGTTTGGCTGGCAAGGAATTTTGAACTTTAACGAAAGTGTGTTAATGTAAAAATTAATTTGCATTCAGTCACTTTCGTTTTCTATCATAGATCAAATGAAAACAATAATTGAATTGTTATGTATTATGATTTTATATGCGTCTGATTTTGCTTTTACAAAACAATCAAAGTTGTAATTTAGTATTTATTAATCAAAGAGTCCATCGATAGTATTTTATCTTGTGTTTTATATCACAAATACTTAATACGAAAACATTGTCTCTATACTAAGTACATTTATCTTGCGTTAGGTATTTTATCTAAAGGGGATGTTAGGGATCATTACAACATAATATAATAAAGAAGTTATAAAACAATGATAACACAAGTTCACGTGGTCCCTTTTATCATTTCGGAAATGGATTATAATTAAGTCTATTTTTATTTTTATAAAACTGCGTGAAGTTAATCTATACTTAGACTATAGCTTACAACCCATGTATTTACAACCTTTCTATAAGGCTCGGCTTGCGTTGTCTCTTGATAAGAGTCCTAACAAACTAATCGATTTTGGAAGAGAGTGGATGAGGTCAGAACGTCATAAGCTTTCTTTAAACTTTACTTAAGTACAATATATAACAATAAATTAAAATATAGATGAAGTTGAACTACGTTTACGCTATGACACTTATCGGCTGACTCTGTAATACACTCGCTATACTTGGCCATCGATCGTAGTAGGTCTACGTCTTTTAAGTAAAAGGCACAGAAAGGATGTTAGTAAAAGACAACAATACTTACAGTTATTTTGTGACAATGTTAAGCTGAGTGCATGTTAGGGCTCAATATAGCGTCATAGTTTAAACTTGTGTTAACAATAAGCATTTTTAAAGTATTAAGACAGTGGTGCCATCTACATTAAGGAAGCTCTGCCTTGGTTTCACAGGACATACTTATTGGTGTCGCTTTTCGGTGTGGGGTCTATATAACCGCACTGCTTGCCATCTGATTGACTCCGCAGGTGCCGTCGCCGCGGTACACGCGGTAGTAACCCTGTTCGCCCCACGACTTGCCCCAAGAATTCTTGACTATCCAGTAAGGCAGGCGCTTGTGGAACAGCGGGTAGTCTGAAAGAGATTATAGATTTAGGATGATGTAGAAATGCTAGATGGAGATTTGAGCAAACTTCCTAAATAAAGTTAGAAAAAATTTAAACGACGGAGCTTGCACGATAAGACATTCTATCTTTGATGGCCATATCAGAACAGATGACGCCTTTTTAGGTCTATAACTTGAGTACTTATTTATACATTACATTTGTAATAATGAAATAAGGATGAGATTTGCTTGACACGAATTCTTTATGTGACCCATCTGCTTGAGCATATCGTTTTAGATTTAGATAATGATTCTCACCCTTAACGCCATATCCAACGATGAGCACACCGTGGTCTAAGTTTGTGGGGTTGCAGAGCATCTTCCAAGGATGCGATATACCGCCCATGTAGAACTGCATCGCGTTCGCGTTTATACCTGTACGACAAAAAAATATGAACTCGAATACCATGGTAAACACTTCAAACCGTTGACTGTATGTGCAATATTCAGATATGGTTGAGTCGACGAGAATTTTGAAAAGTTTGTGAAAACACGCAAAATGAAAGCTGAATGTAAAACTAATACTTATTCATCTTGTGATATAGGTATAAAGTGAGTATGTGTTAAAATGACTATAGACCGCCATTATAATATAAGCAGATATTCTGATGGACGTCGGACCGGTACCGAGTAATTCGCGAGTAAATAGTTATTTACGAGTAAATTACGATGAATCTGTGAACTCATTATAATAATTATGGTGACGACTGCTCACCGATAGATATCGGTCCGTTGTGCACGAGCCACTGCGCCATGCCCGTCTCGTTGGTGGTGATGTTGACTGCGCCGCTGATCTGGACCTTCGCTAGAGTCTTGTTGAACGAGCACTTGTCATCCTCGCCTTCGTACGGGTAGTCTATCTCCAACTCCAACCCTCCAAGTTGTTCTATAGCTCTGGACATAATAATAGAAATTGTTAAGAATTTTGATAGTAATTGTCGAAAGAATGATTCATTATTAAATGATGTAACGGTTTACTCACGCGTATTTATATGTAGACGCGGCGGGATCGCGAGTCGAACTGTTCGACTCGCGATCCCGCCGCGTCTGCTCATGATTAAGGACTCTTCTTTTCATCAACTAGATGTTACCCACCCGCAACAAATCGAAAATGATCACACGAGAACATAAAATCGGGATAAAACCTACCCTATGTGCTAATCCTGTTTATAAACTATCTGTGTCTCAAGTTTCGTTTAAATCCGTTTAGTGATTTTTGCGTGAAAGAGTAACAATCATCCATGTAGTAGGATAGTAGGATTTTTTATGTACCTACTTGAGTAACGGTAAACAGTCATATGTAATTGTACACAAACAAATAAACCACTGCTTAAAACAGAGATTTAATTACATTGGTAATCGTTATTGTCGTTTGTATATATTGGTTTATTTTGATACTGAGTTGTCAAACAAAAATATTAAAAAAAACACATCAAGATTGTTTATCTTTAGTTAAATACCTAACCAAGTGAAGTTTATGTGCTACACAAATAATTTAAATATATAAAATATCCGTATGTATCAAAAGATCGTTGTCACAGAATTAGATTATAATCATGCTACTTAGGTAACCTAATACCGTGCTACAATCCTGGCAACATATATAACACGCAACATGTTGCGCGGTTTTTCGCTTTCGTCGTTTTGACATTTGTACATGGCTAATTAAAATTGCACTTATAATAAATTATAACTGATCAAACACATTTCAGTGACCCAGTAATACGTAAAATTACACAAATAATTGTTTGAAAGCATTGCAGGCGACATTACTTTTAATATACATACATTTTTCAAAACAAACAATCATAATTGAAAATTTGCAACAGTTCCAGTGCGGAGTAAACGTGACATTCAAGTTAATGTTTATTGTTATCAGATGTTATTTACGGATTTAAATTAACTTTAATTTATATACTGCTTTATATAGGTATACACGTGCTTATGTTATACGTTTTTGGAGACAGTAGCACAAATTTTCGTCTTGATAGCGATCAATGCGTCACATGTTTATCTCTTTCTTTTAGATGTTAGCCGTAATTGATATAACGAAGTTTAAATTGTACGCTTACCTAGGTTTAGGCACAGGAAGCCATTTTAATTATTTTTCTCTCATACGAACCTTTTAGGCGATTGAATTAATATCAATAGGGTATGTGACTAAAAATATCTGTTTAGTCCGTCAGACAGATTTCCGAAAACTATTCAGTGGCAATTCAGTGATTTAAAATTTGTTGTGACGTCACATACCAGTACGTTTTTTTATAGCAATGATGATGAGTGATGCTTTAGCCCCCGCTAGCAAACTTGTGCGAACAAAGAGCTTTTTACTTTTTCATGATGTGATCAAATGAAAAATACATATAAATACGTATATTACGGACTGTACAGATTTATATTATGAGATTTAGTTAAATACCCTATTGCCTTAACGCCGAATAAAGCATAGAGAGGATTTTTTGAAAATAGTGCATCCTACTACTATTATAAAGGCGAAAGTTTGTAGGTATGGATGTATGGATGTTTGTTACTCTTTCACGTAAAAACTACTGAATGGATTTGAATGAAACTTTACCACAATATAGCTTATACATCAGAATAATACATAGGCTACAATTTTTGAGGTTTCTAATGTAAGGTCGTAAAAGAACACATTTTTTGCGCTTACATTGCAAACGCTGACTGAATCCTACAAGATAGATAGAAGGCAGATAGATAGATAGATAGAAGGCAGGTATAAATTATAACTTATATCTTCTAACCACGCGGACGAAGTCGCGGGCAACAGCTAGTAAAACTATAATTCAACCAATACCTTCAACGCATTATGGAATGCAAATTAATGATATGAATATGAAACCGTTCGTGTAAAGAAACTGGCGGTAGAGATATGACAATATTAATAGCATAAATGCGAAAAACGCAATAAAAGTTTTCATATGTTTTAATATGGGTCATCCGCCACACATGCTTTCCCGTAAAACATAATCAACAATGAAACCAAAGCACCCAGAAGAACTCAAATACGTTTTTTTTTTTCACGGAAACGATTGACAGACTTGGAAACCGCAATCAAATAAATCAGATATACTCAATATGAAGATTAGCAAAAAAATAATAATAAAACTACTTCCCTTCACTGCCAACGATAAAATAGTTTTATCAAAATACCTGTAAGCATTGTCGGGAAGACCACCGTTACAACCGTTGTCCAACTTATCGCAGTCCACCAACTCCTGCTCAGAGAGTGACACGAGCTGACCAGACTGCATTTTCCATTGACCTTCAATATTCCCTGAAACAAAATATGTCATTCTCATATACAAAGTTTTAATGTAGGTATTGTTATCAATTCAATCGATTAGCTGAAATCGAGAGAGAAGAACTGATGAAAGATATATATATTTATATATTGAAGTACAGTAATTCTACTCAGTAAGTCTAACCTTTTCTCTCGGACAAAACTTACCAGTAACACTGAATGCCCAACAGCTGCCACACGATCCTTGATCCTTTACATCAGTAACTGCATCATATTCCCTCCAATCAAAGTTTTCAGGAATTTTTATGTTTGGTATATCAGCTTTCTTTATAGGAACCTGATTAGCGTCTCTAAGATCAGTTTTTAAACCCATATATCTTGTACTAAATTCTTCATACGTTAAATCTGTAAACCGAGTCACCCCATATGTGGCTGTACCTTTTTCATAAACATTAAACTCGTGTATTTTCTTAATGTTGGCTTTAAAAATTTCAAATCGTTTTTGCATTTGAGAATAATCGTTTACATAACTCGGACTGTAGGTTGTCAAAAAGTTATAGAACAAGTGTTCAGCCTGCACATGGTGGTATAGGTCATGCGTTGCACCTTCTTGATAGTCGCATGACACTCGGAAATTAGGTGGATGATCAGTCCATGGTCGAATCCATACATTAACCCGACAAAACTTATTTAAACCTAAATCATTTTCCAGTTTACAATCAGTTTGTTCACTTAATGCAACACAATCCGTAAATCCGACCTCAACTTTCATTCTGTAGTGTAAACCAGCAACAACTTGCTTTTCTAATGAAAATATTCTTACAATTTTCTGCTTTTTGGGATGAGGATATTTGGCTTCAATATGTTTTAACGCTTCTTTAGCTAACTGGGTAGCCATTTCAGCACTGTCAAATTCGATATGAGTTTCTAAAGGCGTCTCATCGTCTACGCAATTAACATCTATATTTCTCCCATTGTTAATCCACAATCTTTCAAAAATTTGAGCCACACAACGTCTCCTGGGCAGGTGTTCAATAAAATCGCAACTAGTAATGTTTTCAATCCATTCATATTTTAAACAAGAAGTATAGCCAACGTCAAAATCTATAGTTGTAACTTTGCCAGTGGTTAATTTAGTCGAGTGGCTGTTTATTTGAAGGACTCTTTGTTTATATCGATGTAACGATGACATTTCTAACTTTTCTAAAGACTCTGCTACTAAATTTTGAATTTCTAAATTGTCAGCAGTTACATCTGCAGTTACATTAGCCAATCCTGTAGGAGATCTTCTACTTCGAGTTGGTCGTGGACACTTAGCATCAATGGCGTTAATCGTTCGCGTTTCAGCCTCCATCCATATAAATGAATAGCATGCTCTTGCTGGTATTGTGCTATCAATGAAACATTGAAAAGGATTTTTATTGAGATCGGCATTTTTCGAACAGTTCGTAGACGCAATAATAAAGTTCATCTTAATCGGAATTTTTGAATCAAGAGATGGTATAACCTGGGGTTCTCCTTGATGAATCAGTTTAAATTGGTTATCAGGAGATCGTTCAATACCTTCGATAGATAATTTTAATAATTCGGGTATATTTAAAGCTGTAAGCGAAGCAAAATCCTCGTCGGTATCACACGTAACCGACACATGTCTAACTACCAGTTCATCATCAGGAGAAGGCCAGAGTCTTGCCAAACATAATTTGTGATCTAAACCATTCATTTCCTCGCAATCGTGGAGATTAACATCTATGTGGTGCCGTAGACAATAGGTTTCCGCTAATTCAATGTACATACGAATTGTCGGCGTTTGCATTTGAACACTGTTTTGTACAGCATGTATAGTGACTAATTTATGCAAGTTATTAGAACCTGATTGATCATTGACGTGCTGAACAGCACGGTCCGCGTAATAAAAAGTAATATCTTCATCTAAATCATCTTCATCACCAGTTTGTCTCACGTTCCTAACACCAATGTCACGTTTGTACTTTTTAATTTTACTCAGTTTTTTACAAGTAATTTTTATGTCTTTCTCGACATTTAGCCAGGGTCGGTCCCTAATATTAGCAGTACAATGTATGACAATTACTGGTAGCTTAACTTTACACGTTTCGTTAGAACTCCTTGTCTCATTTCGCAAACAATTCGTAGGTGACATTGAGAACTCCAATTTTATTATATTACCATCCGCTAGGTGTTCGCTTACACTATGCACTTCAGTTACCTCATGCACATACTTTCTATTCGATGCAGCCAAATACTTTTCTGATGCCTCTTCAGCTAAAACTTTAAACTTATTTTCATTCGAATTTTCTTTCGTGGAAAGTCTTAGAATATCATCAAGAGCGCTAACATCAGACTCATATTCATCAAAATCATTAGTATCGGCTCCATTACACTGGACATCAATCTCTTTCTTTTTTAACCACGGCCTGTCCCAGATTTCCGCATGACAGTACAAAATAAAACCCTCTACAACTTTACATTTATGCAAATGTACTCTTGTAACATTAGCAGAACAAGTTGTTGGAGCAGCAGTAAAATCAATCTTATATTTAATACCAGAAACAACTCGAGTTACAACACGTTTTACTTCGAGGACCTTATGATGGGTAAAGTTTTTTATTTGATACTTCCGTAAAGACTCTTCGGCAAGCAATTTGTATTCCGCTTTATGAGCATCTTGCTCTTGACTTTGCCCGCGAAATTGTTTGTTAGTAACCGCATTTTCCATTAGTTCATTGACTTCTGTTGATCGCTTTCTTCTACCATTTTTCTCCATTTTTCTCCCATTGGACGGTGCAGTACTCGCCACACAATTCACTGTTATTTCTTTCTTGTTGAGCCACGGTTGCTCCCATACTTCAGAATGACATTCTTGTACATTCTGATTCTGTCCGTTAGAAATGACGTAGTCAAGGCGCGTCAATGTTCCAGAGACCACCTGCGTCGTTACTTTGACGACTCGATCTACTTTGTGAAATTCCGTGATTGCGTTCTCTTTCAAATATTTTTGCAAAGATTCATCAGCCAGTGCTTTGTACTGAGGGTCATTGGGGTTTTGTTCCATCAGGCCACCTGGCAATGGATTATTACGTTTTACTCGTTGACCGAGCACCGCACAGTTCACTGTTATTTCTTTCTTGTTGAGCCACGGTTGCTCCCACACTTCAGAATGACATTCTTGTACATTCAGATTCTGTTCGTTAGAAATGACGTAGTCGAGGCGCGTCAATGTTCCAGAGACCACCTGCGTCGTTACTTTGACGACTCGATCTACTTTGTGAAATTCCGTGATTGCCTTTTCTTTCAAATACTTTTGCAATGATTCGTCAGCCAGTGCTCTGTACTGAGGGTCATTGGGGTTTTGTTCCTTCTGGCCACCAAGAATTGCAGAATCACGTTTTACTCGTTGGCCGAGTACCGCACAGTTCACTGTTATTTCTTTCTTGTTCAGCCACGGTTGCTCCCACACTTCAGAATGACATTCTTGTACATTCAGATTCTGTTCGTTAGAAATGACGTAGTCGAGGCGCGTCAATGTTCCAGAGACCACCTGCGTCGTTACTTTGACGACTCGATCTACTTTGTGAAATTCCGTGATTGCGTTCTCTTTCAAATATTTTTGCAAAGATTCATCAGCCAGTGCTTTGTACTGAGGGTCATTGGGGTTTTGTTCCTTCTGGCCACCAAGAATTGCAGAATCACGTTTTACTCGTTGGCCGAGTACCGCACAGTTCACTGTTATTTCTTTCTTGTTGAGCCACGGTTGCTCCCACACTTCAGAATGACATTCTTGTACATTCTGATTCTGTCCGTTAGAAATGACGTAGTCGAGGCGCGTCAATGTTCCAGAGACCACCTGCGTCGTTACTTTGACGACTCGATCTACTTTGTGAAATTCCGTGATTGCGTTCTCTTTCAAATACTTTTGCAAAGATTCATCAGCCAGTGCTCTGTACTCAGGGTTATTGGGGTTTTGTTCCATCAGACCACCTGGCAATGGATTATTACGTTTTACTCGTTGACCGAGCACCGCACAGTTCACTGTTATTTCTTTCTTGTTGAGCCACGGTTGCTCCCACACTTCAGAATGACATTCTTGTACATTCTGATTCTGTCCGTTAGAAATGACGTAGTCGAGGCGCGTCAATGTTCCAGAGACCACCTGCGTCGTTACTTTGACGACTCGATCTACTTTGTGAAATTCCGTGATTGCGTTCTCTTTCAAATATTTTTGCAAAGATTCATCAGCCAGTGCTTTGTACTGAGGGTCATTGGGGTTTTGTTCCATCAGGCCACCTGGCAATGGATTATTACGTTTTACTCGTTGACCGAGCACCGCACAGTTCACTGTTATTTCTTTCTTGTTGAGCCACGGTTGCTCCCACACTTCAGAATGACATTCTTGTACATTCTGATTCTGTTCGTTAGAAATGACGTAGTCGAGGCGTGTCAATGTTCCAGAGACCACCTGCGTCGTTACTTTGACGACTCGATCTACTTTGTGAAATTCCGTGATTGCGTTCTCTTTCAAATATTTTTGCAAAGATTCATCAGCCAGTGCTTTGTACTGAGGGTCATTGGGGTTTTGTTCCTTCTGGCCACCAAGAATTGCAGAATCACGTTTTACTCGTTGGCCGAGTACCGCACAGTTCACTGTTATTTCTTTCTTGTTGAGCCACGGTTGCTCCCACACTTCAGAATGACATTCTTGTACATTCTGATTCTGTTCGTTAGAAATGACGTAGTCGAGGCGTGTCAATGTTCCAGAGACCACCTGCGTCGTTACTTTGACGACTCGATCTACTTTGTGAAATTCCGTGATTGCGTTCTCTTTCAAATATTTTTGCAAAGATTCATCAGCCAGTGCTTTGTACTGAGGGTCATTGGGGTTTTGTTCCTTCTGGCCACCAAGAATTGCAGAATCACGTTTTACTCGTTGGCCGAGTACCGCACAGTTCACTGTTATTTCTTTCTTGTTGAGCCACGGTTGCTCCCACACTTCAGAATGACATTCTTGTACATTCTGATTCTGTCCGTTAGAAATGACGTAGTCGAGGCGCGTCAATGTTCCAGAGACCACCTGCGTCGTTACTTTGACGACTCGATCTACTTTGTGAAATTCCGTGATTGCGTTCTCTTTCAAATATTTTTGCAAAGATTCATCAGCCAGTGCTCTGTACTCAGGGTTATTGGGGTTTTGTTCCATCAGGCCACCTGGCAATGGATTATTACGTTTTACTCGTTGGCCGAGTACCGCACAGTTCACTGTTATTTCTTTCTTGTTGAGCCACGGTTGCTCCCACACTTCAGAATGACATTCTTGTACATTCTGATTCTGTCCGTTAGAAATGACATAGTCGAGGCGCGTCAATGTTCCAGAGACCACCTGCGTCGTTACTTTGACGACTCGATCTACTTTGTGAAATTCCGTGATTGCGTTCTCTTTCAAATACTTTTGCAAAGATTCATCAGCCAGTGCTCTGTACTCAGGGTTATTGGGGTTTTGTTCCATCAGGCCACCTGGCAATGGATTATTACGTTTTACTCGTTGACCGAGCACCGCACAGTTCACTGTTATTTCTTTCTTGTTTAGCCACGGTTGCTCCCACACTTCAGAATGACATTCTTGTACATTCTGATTCTGTCCGTTAGAAATGACGTAGTCGAGGCGCGTCAATGTTCCAGAGACCACCTGCGTCGTTACTTTGACGACTCGATCTACTTTGTGAAATTCCGTGATTGCGTTCTCTTTCAAATACTTTTGCAAAGATTCATCAGCCAGTGCTCTGTACTCAGGGTTATTGGGGTTTTGTTCCATCAGGCCACCTGGCAATGGATTATTACGTTTTACTCGTTGACCGAGCACCGCACAGTTCACTGTTATTTCTTTCTTGTTGAGCCACGGTTGCTCCCACACTTCAGAATGACATTCTTGTACATTCTGATTCTGTCCGTTGGAAATGACGTAGTCGAGGCGCGTCAATGTTTCAGAGACCACCTGCGTCGTTACTTTGACGACTCGATCTACTTTGTGAAATTCCGTGATTGCGTTCTCTTTCAAATATTTTTGCAAAGATTCATCAGCCAGTGCTCTGTACTCAGGGTTATTGGGGTTTTGTTCCATCAGGCCACCTGGCAATGGATTATTACGTTTTACTCGTTGGCCGAGTACCGCACAGTTCACTGTTATTTCTTTCTTGTTGAGCCACGGTTGCTCCCACACTTCAGAATGACATTCTTGTACATTCTGATTCTGTCCGTTAGAAATGACATAGTCGAGGCGCGTCAATGTTCCAGAGACCACCTGCGTCGTTACTTTGACGACTCGATCTACTTTGTGAAATTTCGTGATTGCGTTCTCTTTCAAATATTTTTGCAAAGATTCATCAGCCAGTGCTTTGTACTGAGGGTCATTGGGGTTTTGTTCCATCAGGCCACCTGGCAATGGATTATTACGTTTTACTCGTTGACCGAGCACCGCACAGTTCACTGTTATTTCTTTCTTGTTGAGCCACGGTTGCTCCCACACTTCAGAATGACATTCTTGTACATTCTGATTCTGTCCGTTAGAAATGACATAGTCGAGGCGCGTCAATGTTCCAGAGACCACCTGCGTCGTTACTTTGACGACTCGATCTACTTTGTGAAATTCCGTGATTGCGTTCTCTTTCAAATATTTTTGCAAAGATTCATCAGCCAGTGCTTTGTACTGAGGGTCATTGGGGTTTTGTTCCATCAGGCCACCTGGCAATGGATTATTACGTTTTACTCGTTGACCGAGCACCGCACAGTTCACTGTTATTTCTTTCTTGTTGAGCCACGGTTGCTCCCACACTTCAGAATGACATTCTTGTACATTCAGATTCTGTTCGTTAGAAATGACGTAGTCGAGGCGCGTCAATGTTCCAGACACCACCTGCGTCGTTACTTTGACGACTCGATCTACTTTGTGAAATTCCGTGATTGCCTTTTCTTTCAAATACTTTTGCAATGATTCGTCAGCCAGTGCTCTGTACTGAGGGTCATTGGGGTTTTGTTCCTTCTGGCCACCAAGAATTGCAGAATCACGTTTTACTCGTTGGCCGAGTACCGCACAGTTCACTGTTATTTCTTTCTTGTTTAGCCACGGTTGCTCCCACACTTCAGAATGACATTCTTGTACATTCTGATTCTGTCCGTTAGAAATGACGTAGTCGAGGCGCGTCAATGTTCCAGAGACCACCTGCGTCGTTACTTTGACGACTCGATCTACTTTGTGAAATTCCGTGATTGCGTTCTCTTTCAAATATTTTTGCAAAGATTCATCAGCCAGTGCTTTGTACTCAGGGTCATTGGGGTTTTGTTCCTCCTGGCCACCAAGAATTGCAGAATCACGTTTTACTCGTTGGCCGAGTACCGCACAGTTCACTGTTATTTCTTTCTTGTTCAGCCACGGTTGCTCCCACACTTCAGAATGACATTCTTGTACATTCAGATTCTGTTCGTTAGAAATGACGTAGTCGAGGCGTGTCAATGTTCCAGAGACCACCTGCGTCGTTACTTTGACGACTCGATCTACTTTGTGAAATTCCGTGATTGCGTTCTCTTTCAAATATTTTTGCAAAGATTCATCAGCCAGTGCTTTGTACTGAGGGTCATTGGGGTTTTGTTCCTTCTGGCCACCAAGAATTGCAGAATCACGTTTTACTCGTTGGCCGAGTACCGCACAGTTCACTGTTATTTCTTTCTTGTTGAGCCACGGTTGCTCCCACACTTCAGAATGACATTCTTGTACATTCTGATTCTGTCCGTTAGAAATGACGTAGTCGAGGCGCGTCAATGTTCCAGAGACCACCTGCGTCGTTACTTTGACGACTCGATCTACTTTGTGAAATTCCGTGATTGCGTTCTCTTTCAAATATTTTTGCAAAGATTCATCAGCCAGTGCTCTGTACTCAGGGTTATTGGGGTTTTGTTCCATCAGGCCACCTGGCAATGGATTATTACGTTTTACTCGTTGGCCGAGTACCGCACAGTTCACTGTTATTTCTTTCTTGTTGAGCCACGGTTGCTCCCACACTTCAGAATGACATTCTTGTACATTCTGGTTCTGTCCGTTAGAAATGACATAGTCGAGGCGCGTCAATGTTCCAGAGACCACCTGCGTCGTTACTTTGACGACTCGATCTACTTTGTGAAATTCCGTGATTGCGTTCTCTTTCAAATACTTTTGCAAAGATTCATCAGCCAGTGCTCTGTACTCAGGGTTATTGGGGTTTTGTTCCATCAGGCCACCTGGCAATGGATTATTACGTTTTACTCGTTGACCGAGCACCGCACAGTTCACTGTTATTTCTTTCTTGTTGAGCCACGGTTGCTCCCACACTTCAGAATGACATTCTTGTACATTCTGATTCTGTCCGTTAGAAATGACATAGTCGAGGCGCGTCAATGTTCCAGAGACCACCTGCGTCGTTACTTTGACGACTCGATCTACTTTGTGAAATTCCGTGATTGCGTTCTCTTTCAAATATTTTTGCAAAGATTCATCAGCCAGTGCTTTGTACTGAGGGTCATTGGGGTTTTGTTCCATCAGGCCACCTGGCAATGGATTATTACGTTTTACTCGTTGACCGAGCACCGCACAGTTCACTGTTATTTCTTTCTTGTTGAGCCACGGTTGCTCCCACACTTCAGAATGACATTCTTGTACATTCAGATTCTGTTCGTTAGAAATGACGTAGTCGAGGCGCGTCAATGTTCCAGAGACCACCTGCGTCGTTACTTTGACGACTCGATCTACTTTGTGAAATTCCGTGATTGCGTTCTCTTTCAAATATTTTTGCAAAGATTCATCAGCCAGTGCTTTGTACTGAGGGTCATTGGGGTTTTGTTCCATCAGGCCACCTGGCAATGGATTATTACGTTTTACTCGTTGACCGAGCACCGCACAGTTCACTGTTATTTCTTTCTTGTTGAGCCACGGTTGCTCCCACACTTCAGAATGACATTCTTGTACATTCAGATTCTGTTCGTTAGAAATGACGTAGTCGAGGCGCGTCAATGTTCCAGAGACCACCTGCGTCGTTACTTTGACGACTCGATCTACTTTGTGAAATTCCGTGATTGCCTTTTCTTTCAAATACTTTTGCAATGATTCGTCAGCCAGTGCTCTGTACTGAGGGTCATTGGGGTTTTGTTCCTTCTGGCCACCAAGAATTGCAGAATCACGTTTTACTCGTTGGCCGAGTACCGCACAGTTCACTGTTATTTCTTTCTTGTTGAGCCACGGTTGCTCCCACACTTCAGAATGACATTCTTGTACATTCAGATTCTGTTCGTTAGAAATGACGTAGTCGAGGCGTGTCAATGTTCCAGAGACCACCTGCGTCGTTACTTTGACGACTCGATCTACTTTGTGAAATTCCGTGATTGCGTTCTCTTTCAAATATTTTTGCAAAGATTCATCAGCCAGTGCTCTGTACTCAGGGTTATTGGGGTTTTGTTCCATCAGGCCACCTGGCAATGGATTATTACGTTTTACTCGTTGACCGAGCACCGCACAGTTCACTGTTATTTCTTTCTTGTTGAGCCACGGTTGCTCCCACACTTCAGAATGACATTCTTGTACATTCTGATTCTGTCCGTTAGAAATGACGTAGTCGAGGCGCGTCAATGTTCCAGAGACCACCTGCGTCGTTACTTTGACGACTCGATCTACTTTGTGAAATTCCGTGATTGCGTTCTCTTTCAAATATTTTTGCAAAGATTCATCAGCCAGTGCTCTGTACTCAGGGTTATTGGGGTTTTGTTCCATCAGGCCACCTGGCAATGGATTATTACGTTTTACTCGTTGGCCGAGTACCGCACAGTTCACTGTTATTTCTTTCTTGTTGAGCCACGGTTGCTCCCACACTTCAGAATGACATTCTTGTACATTCTGATTCTGTCCGTTAGAAATGACATAGTCGAGGCGCGTCAATGTTCCAGAGACCACCTGCGTCGTTACTTTGACGACTCGATCTACTTTGTGAAATTCCGTGATTGCGTTCTCTTTCAAATACTTTTGCAAAGATTCATCAGCCAGTGCTCTGTACTCAGGGTTATTGGGGTTTTGTTCCATCAGGCCACCTGGCAATGGATTATTACGTTTTACTCGTTGACCGAGCACCGCACAGTTCACTGTTATTTCTTTCTTGTTGAGCCACGGTTGCTCCCACACTTCAGAATGACATTCTTGTACATTCTGATTCTGTCCGTTAGAAATGACGTAGTCGAGGCGTGTCAATGTTCCAGAGACCACCTGCGTCGTTACTTTGACGACTCGATCTACTTTGTGAAATTCCGTGATTGCGTTCTCTTTCAAATATTTTTGCAAAGATTCATCAGCCAGTGCTTTGTACTCAGGGTCATTGGGGTTTTGTTCCTCCTGGCCACCAAGAATTGCAGAATCACGTTTTACTCGTTGGCCGAGTACCGCACAGTTCACTGTTATTTCTTTCTTGTTCAGCCACGGTTGCTCCCACACTTCAGAATGACATTCTTGTACATTCAGATTCTGTTCGTTAGAAATGACGTAGTCGAGGCGCGTCAATGTTCCAGAGACCACCTGCGTCGTTACTTTGACGACTCGATCTACTTTGTGAAATTCCGTGATTGCGTTCTCTTTCAAATATTTTTGCAAAGATTCATCAGCCAGTGCTCTGTACTGAGGGTCATTGGGGTTTTGTTCCTTCTGGCCACCAAGAATTGCAGAATCACGTTTTACTCGTTGGCCGAGTACCACACAGTTCACTGTTATTTCTTTCTTGTTGAGCCACGGTTGCTCCCACACTTCAGAATGACATTCTTGTACATTCAGATTCTGTTCGTTAGAAATGACGTAGTCGAGGCGCGTCAATTTTCCAGAGACCACCTGCGTCGTTACTCTGACCACTCGATCTACTTTATGAAATTCCGTGATTGCCTTTTCTTTCAAATACTTTTGCAATGATTCGTCAGCCAGTGTTCTGTACTGAGGGTCATTTGGGTTTTCTTCTGTTTCACCGCCCAATGCTCTCCTTATTCTATATAAATCTTTGTCGGGTGTACAAGTGACATTGATATATTTTCTCTGTAACCAAGGCTGTTCTCTTATTTTTGAAGTGCACTGAAGTCCATTTGATTCTTTGTTTTCTATATCTACGGGAGACACTATAAATTTTATTTCCGTGTTAATTCCTTTATCCCAGTTTACATTTATATTTTCTACACTGACTATCGTATACAAGTCAGACTGATTTTTACTCTGTGTATATTGTTGTAATGATTCTTCCGCTAATTTGATGTATTCGATATAGTTTGGATTATCTTCATTTATTTCAGATTTCCTGAAAATGGTTCCGATAGAATAACAATTCACTGTTACGTTTTTTTTTACAAAGGTATTATTCGAAAATTCTGCATGGCACAAAGTGTCACCATCGTCATTTTCAGAATGAGAAGCCAGAAATTCAATAACGTTTATTCCCGATGGTTTCACGATAGCTTTATCTACAAATGAAACACGAAGAAGCTGTGTTTCTGGGTTGTGTTTCATGTACTCTTGTAAACATTCAACAGCCATTTGCGTTAATTTATAAGCAGGGTCACTGTCGTCATTCATATTTTTGGTCTCATTTGTTTCACAGGCTATATCATAGTCTCTTGATTTAAGCCAATGCTTTTCTAATACATTAGAATGACATTTAATAGTATCACTACTGCTATTGCTTCCTTTGGGAGTTATCATAAAATCAATACTCGTCAATAATCCAGAAACAATTTGAGTAGTAGCTTTTTCAATTTTTACTATTATATAATGTTGCGTTATACCTTTGTCATGACAATATTTACTTAATGACTCAAGCGCTAACTGAGAAAATTTGGGGTCGCTAGCATCATGCTCTTTCACTCCAACAAAACTATTTACTTTTTCTTGTTTTCTTGATTCAATATCGCAAGATACAAAATATTGATTTGATTGCGGCCATCTTTGCTCTAATATTTTCGAATGGCATAGCGTTCTATCATTATAATCAACGACATCGCATTCATTCAACGTGGGACTTCCGTCTTCTTGTAAAACACAATCAGTTGGCGTTATAGTAAAGTCCATTAGAATTAACTTTCCGGAAGCGGCTTTTACTTTAACCCTTTCAACATTAACTACTACATAATGGGTTTTACTAGAAGAAGAGTGTAGAAATCTTTTTAAAGATTCTTGAGCTAATTCTTCATACGACAAGTTTTTCAAATTTTGTTCTTTTTGTTTATCAACATCGTCAATTGACCTTTTTTTCCTTATCTCTCCAATATTATGGGCGTTTTTCACATCATTGCACAAAACTTCAATTTGCTTGCCATCTATGATCCACGACCTATCCCAAATTTGAGCTTTACAAATGCGTAGATTTTCATTTTCAAGCACTTCACAATTTCCTTCATTTTCAGTTGTGCAATTCGTATAACCGACAATAAAATCTAGTTTGGTCAACAATCCAGCCACTATTTGAGTTGATATAGATGTGACATTTACTATTTTTTGTTTGTTGTTCATGTTAGATTGTGTTTCTAAATATTGTATGGCTTCTTGAAGCATTTCATTAATTTTAGGATCATGTAAAGTATCTTTCGAAAAGACAGATTGTGTTTTAGACATTCTCATATCCAGCGGTCTGTCCGTGCAGGTGTAAGTTATTTTCTTTTCTTGTAGCCAATACCTTTCGTGAATTAAAACTTCACATATTTTTGATCCCAAGTGCTCTAATACTGTGCAATTAACTCGTAATGCAGATGGAACGGTTTTGCTGCAATTTAGATTTTCAATAATTATAGAAATCTTAGTCAAAGTTCCAGATGTTGTTTGTGTATTGGCTGCCACGATTTTATTTAGTTTTATAGCATGTGGAGACTTAGACTCTGATTCAATTTTTTTCACAGCTTCTTTAGCAAGTGTCTGGAGTACAGGGTCTTCGAAATATACTTCCTTTATTACCTCTCTTTGGTCTCTTTCTTTGTTACTATTGTAGCAGAATGTATTTAGTATTTGCGGACTGAGTTTATCGGTGCTATCTATAACACCATTACAAATTTCAGATTTACCATCTGTAGATTCACATTCTACTTTATCACAGGGTATTGTAACACGCGCTTGAACATAGATAAAACGTTTAAAATTTTCCTCTTCTTCTTCAGCTTTTATTACTTCCTTTACAACCCTAGTTTTTATGTCTATATCTATCTCATTTAAATAATCTACCATCGCTTGAGCCATTTCGTACACAAATTTTGCATTCTCAATACTATTTCTTATTTTCTGATAATCATCCGCAAGAGATAATACTTGCAAATCGTTGTCATAACTTCTTTTTGCTCTGGGATTTATTCCAGCGGACTCAGTTGACGGTTTAAAACCAGAAAAATCAAAGAAATCTAACATTTCGTCTAATACTTTTTTCTTTTCCTGATTTATACTTTTCACAGATTCAGTTACAGGGATAGAATTTCCACTTTTTTTATTTGCCTCAAGTTTGAAAACATGTTGCTTACTGACATCCTTATCGGACACAGTCCTTTCAAAATTATGACTTGGTACGGTGGCTTCTTCAAAGTGACTACTAGGAATTATTTGTTCTTGAAGTAGTCTTAGTTCCTCTTCAGATAATGTCTTTTGTTGATTAGGCTGACTTTGAAGATCTTTATTATTTTTTACAATTATATCGTCATCTAATCCATGGCTATCGCTCGACAGTTCAGGCAAGACTTCTCCATCGTCACCGTACTGCCATTCTTCAGTACAATTATTAGCAAGAATTGCTCTATAACTCTTGCCGTTCGGTAGCTTGACCCATGGCTTCACAAGAACAGTTATTCTACAAGTTTTAGAAGAAGTACAGCCGTCTGATACTTGTTCACCGCATCTGTTTAATAAAACAGATTGCGTCAGTATATATCTGACACCGTTTACTACCTGAGAAAAAAAAGATAAATGATAACAAGAATTTCAAAAGGGAGTATGAACGGAACATAAAAATCTAATTATTATTGCTATACTGACTTGAACCTGTCTTTCTACATCAAGAACACTGTCCAATGAGTGTTTTACAGACGGCTCATGGAGGTCGAGGTGCCGGATGCCGAGATTCGCAAGATCGCTCACACCTGCAGCTTGCGGATTGACGTGCGTTGCGCAACCGACGCAAGGCGCGTTGGGTTGGTCTCGAGGGATAGCAATGAACTGTTCGCCTGACGTTAACTGCAACAATTTCAAATCTTTACTGCTATTTTCTTGTTCAACAGGTACCTACTAACAAAGCACAATGTGTCTCTTTCGCCTTGATTGATTTGTGTATCAGTATAAAATTTAGTGAAATGTCGTTATCACATCAAGAATTTCTTCTTAAGTAAAATTGTGTATAGTATTTTTTTTAAACCAGTCGTTTACAGAATGTTACCATAGTAGAAGCGAGACGGCGGTCTACGTAAGGCCAAGGAATATTTTCTTTTACACTAAGTAGTCCCGGACTAGGCTGGCAAGATATGGCCGTTTTTCTTTGTGGCATTAGTATTTTATTTGAAGTTAAGCGCCACTGTTGGTACTCCAAATTGAGCCCATACGGTATGACGCAAAAAATATGATCACGATTATATCACGGCTTTTTGATTCCTTTAGCTATTCTTTTTTCATTTATTTTTAAAACAGCTCCCACACTGAGGCATTTAATTCTTGTGTCGCGGGGGGTTTTACAAACATACAAATCACATGCACAATGGCACCCAGATTTAGAACAAGCACTTGTGGATCACATAAATGCGTGTCCTAGGCGGGGATCGAACCCGCGACACGACGTGCACCGTGGTTTTAGCGTGTTGACCACTCCACTATCCGTGCTTCACTTTTTGTTCATGCTCGATATCAGATTCTTAGGGCAGCCAACGTATCATAGCCGTAGTAATTATATCTATTATTTACATGTTAGCTTTAATCGTTATGGAACTTTAATTTCATATGCTAATGGATGTTTCAATCAAAACCTTCATGTTTTCCTGTTGCCAGAATATTGAGCTAATACTAGCTTGATAATATTATTAAGATGTTAATTTTATTCAAAATCTTAATGGGAGTTTTTCGTTAAATAACTAACTGATTTTCAATTTAAACAGTTTTAAGACTCACTAATTATTATGACTTTTGCAGGGATGAAGATATTTTATTATTATTTATTGATTTGAGATTAATATAGTTTACTAAAATGACTTTTTATAAACTGAAAAATACGTTTTTTTTTTTTTGTAAATCTATCTTACGGCCTTAGAAGTTAAATATTCGTATATAGTCATACACCATATTCGGTCCTAAATATCGTCAATAGTATGTAGGTAATGAAGTAATATTGATGAATGAAACCCTAGTTAGAAAATACAAGATTTATAGGTCGAGGCTGTTCAGCTACTGGTGTTGGCGGACATCTTTGTTGTCCCCATCATAGGTAAAAAGAGTAGACATGGTTTGTTTGTTAAAGATATTTTTTTAGCTACTATGTCTATGCAATTGTCACATTCTAAAAGTGAATTATGGTTTACTACCTGAACCCCGAGCTGACAGGTACCTACGTTAAATACAATAGGTTTTTTTACTGCACAGTTTTCGATCAGGTAATTACCATCCTTGATATCGTTAGATGAACTTAATATAATAATACCAGCCTACATACTTCTGACAGCTGGGCACAGGTGTGTTCCCGTATAGGGAAGGTTTGTGCATTGATTACCACGCCAGCTGACTGCGGGTTGGTGACTTCAGATTCCAATAAAATAATTGGAATCCAGGTTATCTCACGACATTTTCCTTTAACGGTGTCAGTGGTATCTTAAAAAACTCAAAAAGTAAGTACAACTTTTGAAAAAGTCACATTAGTATAGCCCGCATTAGGATCGAACCTGCACTTCGTGAACCGCTAAACGTATAGAGAGAAATAAACATAGGTTTGAAGTACACAAGCTGTATAATGGTAACAGCTATATAAAAATCATCACTTAGAATTACCCAGAAGATGCTCCGTTGCCTTTAGAACAATGACGCACCTCTTTTATTAGAAACGCCTATACATATCTACCTATATTTATTTTTCCTGTATACTAGTCAAGTAGTCATTGCGTTATTATTTACGCCTTCAGAAATACTTATTACCTAACCTATAACATTGTTCTGCACGAAGATTCGACGCTACGTATTTACACTAGCGTTAGCCCTCGCGGTTTCACCTGTCTGAATATCGGTGATAGATGCTAAACATCACCCTGCTTTCGACATAATCGTATGATATGAACTACCTCTACAAAAATTATAATCAGTATCGGGCCAGCCGTTTGAAATTGAATGGTTAAACATACATACACGAATACCGGAGAATGAATGGCAACTTGATTAAATTTTAAATTATTCCTTCACTTGAGCATTTTGCCAACACAATAATTGAAAATTCATTATATTAGGCGTGGGTGTTCCGCCCCGTACTGAATTTAAAATTATTTTCATAGAAAAATGTTTCGAATAATAAGTCGTGAAAATTTAATACAATTTCCATTCACTCGTCGGCCATTGTAAATAGCAAAACGGGGACCCTGGTTTTTAACTTTAGTATGAAATGTGATGTGACTAGCGGCGAATCGCGGTTTTAACTGTAGATTTCCCGGTACCGTAAAAGAAGGGAAATACAATAAAGACTCGCTGATGATGCAACTTTACATTAGTGAAACATTTTATTAATTCTGTTCAGTGATTTAGAGACTATTTGTAGCTAATAGCTAATCCATTTACATTCGCAAAAAATATATGATTGAAAGTCATCAAATTATCGAATTGAAGATTAGTTACATTGTTAGGATATCCAAGCAAATAGTCAATCAAAAATAAGGTATATTCCAATAATTTTTGAGCAATTTATAAGGCCTTAAAAATATCGCGTATCTTCCACAAACTTGCGGTTAAGGAGTGCTAAGAAGTTGAGCAGTTGTTCCCTCACAAATCTTACGTTGCGGACGTTTATCAGCACGTCATTATCATACAAAATTTAACAGATATTATTATTTCTTTTTTTTTATTCTTTGATAACGCGTACATATCGGGATCGCCCGACTAGCTTCGGACCCAACCGGCATCATTATAATTTAGGGCTCAGGATGAATCCAAGACGGCGTCCACCTCACGAAAGTTATGATAAAAAATAATACGTGTTTATTTTTAAAAAGATGACACCACAAAAAGATACTTTTCACCTCCAAAATAATTCCTACTTAGTTGAAGACAATAAGAATATGTACGTGAATCTAAATCTGAACCAGTGTGAAGAAAGGCACAATCTGGCACATTTCCAAATTAGTACACACTAAACAATGGTTCCAAATAAGTGTTGTGTTTATTAAACTACACATAGCACATACGCGTGATTGCTGTCTACACTACAAACAAAATTGTTTCTCGATCTTATAGATTACTAGAAAAAATATTAGTTGAGAGCAGAGCATGACATTATGGGCTGTTAAGATCAGAACTGTGTCGGCGCAGTCTTTTATATGGCTTCATAAAGCATTGCATGACACAGTACTATCTCTAAACAATATTATTGTGTTTCTTATAACACAACTCAGGGAATCCTAGTGTGGGGTCTAGGGATATCATTGTACTATTTTGTTCAGGCACAATAAAGATATCTTTTATTTTATTTTTATGTTTTACTAGTTTTTCGCCCGCGGCTTCGCCCGCGTTTAAGTCGGTTATAACGCGTTTCCAACAGAACTCTTCAAAAGTCCGGAATAAAAACTATCCTATGTTCTTTTTCAAGGTCAACTCTATCTCTGTACTAAATTTCATTAAAATCAGTTCAGTGGTTTAGGCGTTAAAGCGTAACAGACAGACAGAGTTACTTTCGGATTGATAATATTAGTAGGGATTTGTTTAACATTTATTTATAAAAATAATAACTGGATAACATGGACTTATATCAATTAGAAAGAAGTTATGCTCTGGACTTAAGTATTTTTTGCCTAAAGCATTGATCAAAGTAAATGAATGTCAAAGATTTAATTTAAAAAGTAATTCGCAGACTCTAAATGTTTACTTGAAACACAATGACATAAACCATAAAAACGATATCCATAAATCTCTAGAATATAGTTTAAAATTCCCAGAACTTCCTTATTGGAGAATTAATAATTATTATTTATGGTCATTAATTACATGCAATAATTTCTCAGTGCCCTTGACATATAAATACAATATTAGGTCAGACCTCATTCACACTTAGTCCACTGTCTTGATAAGTTATCAAACATTCTGAACTTTATAGATGTCTGTGAATACTTTTAGTAAACATTGTTTATTATCAACATAAATACTAGTATGCCAAATATGTAGAAAATATCATTAAAATTACAAATGGGACCAGTTTTTAATGGTCACCATTAATACACATATGATGTTAAATATATTATTATTTTTCTTTCTATTAATTGTAATTATACTTCCAATTAACATGCATTAAAAACTCATTATCTGTGCCTCATCAACTAACTTATTTCATTTTTATCCCAATCCTTCTAATGTATTTTAAAATTTACGAAATGAATGAAGATAAGTCACCTGAAGGATTTGATAAATATTCTTGATGTGATTTTTTATGTTTTATGTATGTATCAAATAGTTGTTATTACTCACAACTGTGTCAGATTGTACTTCATTTTCCAGTTTGATAGGAGTCCTCTCAATCAGTTCCTCTGTGACTTCCCTCCTTGAGGCAGGCTCTCTTGTCTGACTATCAGGAGCCTGGTCTTGGTCCTCACAGTGATTATTCTCCACGGAGAACCCATCCTCTGAGTCTTTAAGCTTAGCTGTACACTTAAACAGCTTCTTGACATCTTGGTTGTTAAGCTCTATAACTTTCAAGTTGGCTACAATTTGATATGAGGAATCATCCTGCAACAAAACAAATAAAATTCATTCACTATTTTAAATGAACATCAAAATCTTATTATTTTCTACTTGAATTATGGTTAATTATGATTTGATATTAGTTGGGTATTTCCTTATAAATACAAGTCATAGACCCTTATTAAATAAATAATTACTTATTCTGTTGTTGAAACAAAGAGAAAAAGATTAAATATATTTTCACAAGATTATTTTAATTTAGTAAAGTAAATATTATTTACAATAAATGTAGTAGTAGTTGCTATGATAACCTCTGATCGTGAAGCTCTCAGATAATGATGACCTCAACAGACAAATTATAAAAATGAATAATTAATAAACATAAAAACCTGTTTTAAAAAACTCACCAGTTGCTCCGCATTCTGCAAAGATCCCTCATCGCACTTAAAAAGCTGGCCCGGTAATTTATTATAGAAGCTTATAAAGCCATTCAATAACTTTTCTTCTTTATCGACACTTATTTCGCACAAACATAAAGAAAATAACAATTGTAAAATTATAAAATTCCTATTATAATTCATGATGAGACCGTCAGCACACCGTCATAGTCGCGCACTAAGTGTGCACAATAGTCAACAAAATTAAAAGTGAAGTGAACACTGCGAGCGACACGAATTACTATTTATTTGTTTACAATACGACACACGAAACGACGAAGACGGACAAACTTTATTTGTTGACATTTTGCACGCGTCAAAACGTTAGTGATGGGAAAAGTTTAGTTGATTGTACTGACGTAACTTTTTAAGAATATTTTATTTTAAAATTATTTTTAAACTTTAATAAAATATGGATAAGAAGGTCAAAAAAATAGCAATAGTTGTTACTGTTTTTAATCATTTGTCTACTAAAGTTTCTTACACCTAAAGGCGTTTACTCTTAGTTCTATTAAAAATAGAACTACGAGTAAATTAGCTTTATTTTAACCGGACTACTAAGAAGGAAGTATTATGTATTTACTACTTTATAATATGGAAGGCAAATAAATTCTGCGAAAACGTATCTAAACCAGAGATATAGTAGATTGTAGTTCTGTCTGAGATTAAAAGGAAACCTATGTAGAGCCCAAAAGGTAAATAGGAACCCTATCACTAAGACTCCGCTGTCTGCCCATCCGTCTGTCACCAGGCTGTACATCATGAACTGCGATAGCTAGAGATCTGATATTGTTTTTAAGGATTCTGTATTCTCTTTGCCTCTAATATCTTTTACATTCATAAGCCTCTAAAAGGCAATTTTTAATTTTATTACAAAAGCGAAGTGTAAGATGCTATTAATTAACAAAACCGTGGCAAAATGAATTGTTCTGAAGTCCCCCCCCTCAATAACTTCGGAGCAGGGGGTTACAATGTACTTAAACGGGGTTATATATATCTGAGCGAGAAAATATTTTGTTTAGAAAAAGGTATTGTAACAGCCATCCCTAGTCATTAACAATTTCTAGTAAATTCGTTCCATTTACCTTCATTCTTACCACATCGTAATATGCATATTTTCCACGCATTTAAATCCATTGATTACCACAATAAATACACAAATATGGTTATTTAATAATATGTGCATTTATTTTTAAGTGGGGAAATCCTAATTTCCCTGAAACTAAGCACATAATGTAGGTGATGGTTATGAATAGGTAGCTACAACAATTGATATTCGTGAGTAATAGTTACTGTGAAACCCTTTTTATACTAATTAACGTTAATAAACAAACAGCTTTTTTTGAGCTTCTAGCAGTCACGGTCCCTCGATTTTCCAGATAATTGCTAAGGTAGGCTTCTAATCCCATCATTTCCTTTTTCGATGGCTACTGGTGCCTCAATCAGTTCTACAAACCGATTGCCCATTTGGCATGCGGCTGACATTTACAGTTTAGTTCTGCTTCATCTAAGCAGATTTTTCAGTGAATAAAGTATAGAGAGTAGTGCCTACTTGAAGCTTTCAACTTCTTAAAGATGATCCTTATCGATTTTCACCTCGGTGAACATTCGTCAACCTGACGTAAGCATGTAACCGAAGTGAAACAGCAATTTGACTAGGCGACACTGAAATTGCGGCTCGCCGGCCGGGCAGAATGAAAGGTGCCATGGTGAACGAATGCCGAGGGGGACGCGCCATCAATAAAAGGACTGCTTGTTGATGACGCAGCGGCTTTTGAGCTTGTCCCAAGCCGAATCATTAATGATATAATGATTTATGTTAGATTCTTTCTATTTCATTTAAATCTCTCGCCCGTAACCTTGAGATTTGACTTGAATGATCTTGTATTATTAGTGATTAATTTATGTCATAGTTACAGTTAATAAATAACCTATTTTATTCAACTTAGCACTGCCATTGTGATGCCGGATGCTAAGCATCGTTACTAATAGTTTGTTTGAACATTTACCTTCATAATAATTATGACATATTAATTTTCAACCCAGTATTGGTTGTATTTACCTTAAGTTTTATTGTCTTACTAGCTTTTAGCCCACGTCGATGTCGGTCATATCGCGTTTCCAAGAGAACTCTTCAAAAGTCCGGGATAAAAACTATCCTATATTCTTTCTCTCTTTTTATTTAACATGGTTTAGTGGTGTAAACATATATAGAAATACGTCGTTTCATTAAACTAGGTCTGTGATTATACTACAGGTGAAAGTTCAATTTGGGAGATATTTAATTCTTATAGCAACACTTTGATTTGACCTTTAGTGACTACGGAACTGTCACAGTTATCCATGACGTTTGGTGTATTTATACCGTTACTTTTGTATACATTATTTCTCGATATTATAAATTAAAATGTTATTAAATCATTAATTTTATAAAATATATATTTCCCTCTTGTTGCCTAAGTCATGTCTGAAAAGAAGATAAAGGGTGTAACTTCGAAGCAGAGTTATAAAATGTACTTTTCAATGTCATTAGCAAAGTTCAAGTTTATGTGCAACTTTCTCGGCAAATATTATAAGTTAAATTTATGTTCTTTTATAGATGGTGGATAACATTTGGAATAATATGTGGGGCGACATTCTTGACTCGATTTTATAAAGTTCTAGAGCCGGATCATGTTTGGTAAATAACATTTATGTATATATTTTTTTAAATTTTACTACATTGCTTGTACAAGAAAATACCCAATTTTTCATTTCAAGAAGCATCCTTCTATGTAAATAATTGTCTAACACTTCCAATTAATCAAAAGAGGTATATATGGACCTGTATGAGCTGTCCTACAAACTTTGTAACACATAAACTTCACAATATTACTCAAGTTAAAAAAATGTCGGTGATGCATTAGAATATTTACACTTACAAACTAAGTCGTAGTATCACACATTTTCTAGAAAAATAACTAAACAAATCACTGTTTATTACGTAGTGTGGTTTAAGGAATGTTGGTAATTGTGGAAGTTAAACAATAAACTTGCATTCCTAAATAACACACAAATTAGTAATATGTAAAGTCTCAACTACTTTTAGCTAAATACTTATTGGTCTTTATTGTTTAGAAAAATATTACTTTGAAAAGTTTTGTTAACCTAAATTAATCTACAATAACAAAAAAATATGACAATAGACTTTTCTGTCAATGAGTAAACTTCTCATTAATTAAAGAGATTTTTGTGTAATACTTTAACTGATTTAGTACACCACTAACTTTATTGTGCATAAATGTGACACTAGATGAATTTTTTTTCAATTATATTTTTTTTTTCAGTTGGGATGAGACACACTTTGGTAAAATGGCCAGTTGGTACATAAACAGGACATTTTTTTTTGATGTACATCCACCTCTTGGCAAGGTAAATACAATGCATAAAACTACTTTTCTATATTATTATCAAGATATTATTTACATTAAACAAATTGAAATATAAATATATAGATAACATTAATGAAACTAAAAACATTTTGTAGGTACATTTCATTTCAATATTTTGACATTAAATTCAATTTAATTCAAACAAGTGAAATGTACTTTTTCTAACAACCTTTAGTACAAAAAAGTTAAAAAAAACTTGCACATATATTCTAAGACAGTTTAATTCCAGATGCTCATAGCCTTATCTGGGAAACTGACAGGATATGATGGCACATTTGCATTCGAGAAGCCCGGGGATAAATATGAGGGGGCCCGCTATGAAGGAATGAGAATAGTAAGTACTAGAGGTGACATTTGTATAATGTGACATAAAAACTTAACAGAGACTTACTTCATCACATAGAATATAATTGGAGTAGTGGAAAAGACATGCCACTCAATGACTTGTAGTCTGTACTCTGCTGTCAAATGCCTCAGACTTATTTTAAATGCAGTTACTAGAAGGAATATGTATAGAACTTGGATAGTTATCATTATATTATGTAGTAGTGTAGTCATTATTTATTTTGATGGGGACAATATTACACACATGAAACAATATTAAGTTAAGTACAATTCTCAAGTAAACTATTAACAAGTAGTTTCAAATCCAATTTAATAGACAAAGCATTATTTAACATTGATATGTTCAGGAAATTCCATTATAATACACAGATTTGATTTCAGTTTTGTACAACATTGGGAGCTCTGATAATTCCACTGACTTTTTTAACTGTATGGGAGATGACAAAGTCGATTGAATCCACCATCATTGGAACCATGTTATTACTCTGTGGTAAGTTTGCAAATACTATAATGATACCTTTACTTCCAGCGTCATATACTTCTTAGGTAAGGTGCTGTCCAAATGTAGACCGTTTTTACTGCCGAATCGGCAAATATTATAACGGTTTACTCTCGCGTATTCATCCGGATAGCACGATTAGTTTCGGATCGTAAGCTCACTCGACGACCGGGTCGCGAGTCGAACAAGTCGATGAAACATTTTTTAACTTCTAAATTAAAATTATATATTAAATTTGTAATGTATTGTTTCAGATGTGGGTTTCCTTACATTAAATAGATATATTTTGCTGGACCCTATCCTGTTGTTCTTCATGAGTTGTTCAATATATGGCGGATTTAAGGTATGTTCAAATTCTGACTTTGTCCTTTATTATGTTAAATTAAGTTTAAAACCTTCTATTTACTCGTTATATCTAATCTAATATTATAAAAAGATAATAAATAAATAAATATTCCACAACTTTCACGCAACGCCATCTAGTCTCAAACTAATAATGTGGGGTTATGACGTTGTAGAGAGTAATCTCAGGAATGACTGAATCACTTTTGATATATCTTTTACCAATAGAAAGCAACATTATTTGTGAGTGTCATAGGCTATACATAAACCCGAAATAAACCGATCTCCACACTAACTCACAGAATACATTGTGAACTGTAACACAGATTAGAAAATGATGAGAAGAATCTTAAGCAGGTAACATAACGGGTAACATATTGTGACAAATAAATATTACTGGTGATGTACAATAATCAATAACTACCTGAAAAAGGTTTAGTGAAGATTTTTCCTCGAACGATAACAAAAGGGTTTTTCAGTGATTATTTAAATACGAGGGAAATACCAAACGATGTTACAGTTATAGATTTCTAAGAACGAAAACTTGCGGCTATGATGTAAGTCTTACGTCATATCAGTAACTTATATTTTAGTGATGTCATTGGAAAAAAACTATTTTTCAATTGTGTCCATATTTAATGTTTCTTATTACTTGTAACGAATTTGCATATCGCATAATATTTGTAGTACTGATTGAACATATTATTTTATAGTATATTATAATTCAATATAAAATATGTATTTCTGATTCCTATTATTTATATTTTATATAACTCTGCTATAGAAACGACTCGTGGCTGAGAAATATCCGCACGTTGTCAATCGATTATAGGTTGGGCTTTATGTATGGGAGACCATCTGTGTCTTGAGGTTCTCATGTTTCGGAAGGCCCTTTAAATTGTTGGTACCTAAAATTTTTTATATTTAGTCATTGTCATTAGGGGCAGTTTTATTGAGTTTCTTGCCGGTTCTTTTGATAAAAATGTCATTATGGGACCGGGCACCTGGGCCCCGATACTGCTATTTTACAGTGGCCGATGAATGAATGGCAATTGGATTAAATTTGAAATTATTCCTATTCTCTTAAGCATTATGACAACAAAATAATTGAATATTCATTTTATTGACCTTGGTTCTACCGTCCCATAATAAATTTCCAATTATTGTGTCGTAAAAATGCATAAGAGAATACGAAGAGTGTCGTTTTGAGACAATTTTCATTAATTCATCGGCCATTGTAAATAGCAGAATTGGGGCCCTGGAATTGATTAAGTTTTGAAAGAAACGGCCTGATAAAGTCCTACTTGAAATAAAAACTTTGATATTGATTTAGATCTGATGCCATGTCTGGCAATCAGTCTTCACCACGGTTTACCATGTGGCTCTGATGTCTCATATCCAGACACCAGTCCGGGTATGAGGAGGATGATAGGCATACGCTCCTTGAAAAACACTAGTACTTAGGTACATAGGATTAGACTGGAGTCTGGAAGCCGGCTTCCAGGCCTCGGAAAAGACGCTATAAGCAGATCATGAATTCTGCTAAGGAAACTACTTAGTTATCGATTGTACCTACTCAAATTAACTATGTAACTCAGCACTCTCAGTCTAAACATAACGTTATGTTATATCTCATAAATATTGTTATTTGTTTTTATTCTAGTAGAGTAGAAAATGGCTTAATGTGGCGAAATGACTTCTTTAACGGAAATATATATAGCCGACTTGTCTTACAACTGAAGCATGATTCTAATGATACCCATTAAGTAAAATAAAAGCACACACACATACATAAATTCGACAGATATAAGAAACATTTGAACCAGTTATATGAAAACAGTTCTTATTCTTATGTGTCCAAGGTTCGAACTTTAACTGATGAAGGACTGCCACCATTCTCGCTCCGTATGGTGTTGTGGCAAGTGTTCCTGGGCACGTCGCTCGCCTGCACGATGTCAGTCAAGTTTGTCGGCTTGTTTGTCGTTCTGTTTGTTGGTCTGCGCACTATCGCTGATCTCTGGAACGTCCTTGGTGATTTGAATAAACCTGTCGTAAGTATGAACTGTCAAATAATTTTAACTGAGTTTAAAAAGAAGGTTTATAATTCCGTCGGTGTTAAGTACATTTTATGTACACCGATCACCGATTTTTCGTAATTCGGCATAGTTGCCGTAGGCATATACGTTTGGCATGTACATTTTATTTATAGGTCCCATACAAAATTATTGAATTTGGTCCTTTAAATTTGTGTATCTTAATGGTTTTACTTGAATTAAGTGTTTTTTTTTTAAGTAAAACAATATTTTATAGCTTGGAACTGTATCTATGAATTGTTGAAAAATACTATTTTATAAAAGTTAAACGACTTTGTATTACATGTATAAGTATAAGGTATGTATGCGTGCATTAGCAACATTTAAGTATAGAAAACAACATAGTACTTACCTAATATTATACCTAGTTACCTACCTACATTACCAAACTCATTATTATTACCCTTGTTTCGTCACACAAGCTTATACGCGTATATTGCTTCTGTTCCAGATAGTAGCCTGATATTTGTCATGTTTTATTTTTCAGAGTTTAACGGTAAAACATTTAATTGGTAGAACAGTCACCCTTATTATATGGCCAGCACTACTTTATGTATTCTTCTTTTGGATACATCTTACCGTTCTTAGTAAAAGGTAAGATTTATTTTTTTGTATTTTTTTAAATGGAAATGTAGCTATTGTGAGAGGGATGGCGCACTATTCTCTGCAAAGCCCTATTCACGTAGGCTACAGTTCTGCTTTAAGAATTTGTCACTGTCATTGTGAACTCACCCACAATTTGTCCTGGGAGGAAATCGAATCCACGACCTCCGGTATAGCAGTCAAGAGCACTAACCACTAGACCAAAGTCCACTCAAGCTTCTCCGTAACACTTTCGCAGACTACAGTGAACGCAAAATATCGAAAAATTCCAATACCATTACCAATCTACAGCACATTCTAATCTTGATTTCTTTGCAGTGGTAACGGCGACGGCTTCTATTCATCAGGCTTCCAGGCCCGTTTGGAAGGCAACAGCTTGCACAACGCGAGCGCGCCGAAGATAGTCGCGTATGGCGCTTACATATCGCTGAAGAACCACCGCACTGGTGGCGGGTACCTGCACTCCCATCATCATCTGTACCCAGCTGGCGTTGGAGCCAAGCAACAACAGGTTAGACACAAGTATAAACTTAACGATCTCCTAACCTCGTAAAAACAACTATTTTAGTCTATATAGACATCCCTATCAAGGTCAGACGGCATTCAAATTTGCATTATCAAGCCTCTTCGCTCATTTCGTTTTCCATAGCCATTCCTACCTCAAATGAAATCTGCAGCAACTGGGTTGCAATCTAACAAATAGATAAGATTGAGAAGCAAACATTGTTACATTAAGAGTCTTCTACGCTGACAGAATTTTACTTAACCTGCAACATCATCATTCTTGAATAACCCCTGTTGGGCTTTGCCCTCCATCACTTTAAACCTGCAATGTAACAAAAAATAATTTGTATCCTAGATAACAACATACACCCACAAAGACGAGAACAACCGTTGGCACATAAAGCCTTACGACCGCGAGTACAGCGAGGCGGCGGGCGTGGTGCCCGTGCGCAGCGGGGACCTGGTGCGGCTGACGCACGCGCCCACCGGACGGAACCTGCACTCACACCGGGAGAAGGCGCCGCTCACTACCAAGTATATGCAAGTCACTGGGTATGGAGAGGTGAGGATATCTTCTATAAAAAAACGTAGCGTGAGTGAAGTGGTGGTGGGTTGCAAAAAATGTTGACTTCAAGCGCATTTGGAGAAGACATTTTCTCAGCTATGTGTCAGCAACATCATGATCGCAGCCGTTAAACAAATGTCCTCCGTCCTCAGACAAATGTCTCCGTTAAAATCTTCCACGAAATTCTGTCGGTCAGCATAAACTAGTAAGCATACAATAATACAGGATGTTAAAAGAAAATATAAAATGTTCAATAAGCTTTAATGTTTTATTTTGCAAATATTGTGTTAATCAGACCATCTGTTCAAAAATGACAATTTACCTTTTATATGGAGACCACGTTTTATTTTTAGGACGGTATTGGCGATGCGAACGATGTGTGGAAGGTGATCGTATCGGGCGGTAAGGACGGCGAGGAGCTGCAGACCGTCAGGAGCAAACTTATGTTTGTGCATTACTTGCAGGTTTGATATCATTCTGTAAGGTTTTAAAGATAACTGATTTTGCCTTAGAGTAAACATATGCGAATTGTTTAGAGAATTTGGAGCGGGTTGCTCTTGCAAAACAATTACTTATTGCCTAGAACATCCGAAGTGTTTTTATAACTACTACTGAAAAACCTCTGTAATCAAGAAACGTGTTTGTATTTTTAATATATTTTTTTACTGGCTATTGCTCGCGGGCCTGCCCAATAGAATTTTAAAAATGATTCCACAGCAACATAAAATCGGGATAAAAACTATTCTATGTGTTAATCTTGGTTGTAAACCATCTGTGTAATAAGTTGCGTCTAAATCGGTTTATTAGTTTCTGCGTGAAAGAGGAACAAACTTTCGTATTTATAATATTGGTAAGATAGGATACTTTAGACGGGATAAAAATCTTTGCGATGAACTGTCTTTTTCTTATTATTTATTTAAAAACACATCAAGAAGTACAGTAAATATGATTATACAGGCTTGCGTACTGACCACCACTGGCAAGCAGCTCCCGAAGTGGGGCTTCGAGCAGCAGGAGGTGGCGTGCAACCCTAACCTGAGGGATAAGAACGCGCTCTGGAATGTGGAAGATAATGTTTTTAATGGCCGTTAGTATATGGAATAGATCAATAGGTTAATAAGACTGCTGACTATAACATTACCCCTCTGTGTCCATTCTTCAAGTATAAGCTAACCAGCTGATACTCACGGCTTCGCCCGCGGTAATGTCGGCTATAGCTGCAAAAGCGATTTCATCACAATAGGTCTAGTCGTTTGAGAGCGAAGAGATAACAAGCCTACACACACAAACACATATGCTTGCGCATTTATAATCTTAGTGTGATGGGCACAGTAAAAAAGGAAATCAAATCCATTTATTATCAGGAACTACAAAATAGCCTTGTTAGTTAATCATTTTTGGACTTCTTGTTCTATCCAAAAAACAAAGACATTATAAAAAATCCTTTATTTCATTTAAAGCCAACTTGTTTTCAGTACCAAAAGTAAGTTTCGAGTCTTACGCGTCGGGCTTCATCGAGCGATTCCTGGAGTCGCACGCAGTCATGTTCCAGGGCAATGCTGGTCTCAAACCTAAGGAGGGGGAGGTCACATCACAGCCGTGGCAATGGCCCATCAACTACAGGGTAACTGTCATACATACACAAAAAAGGAAGTAATCATACTTTCTCATCCCATTTTGTATTTAGCAGATATTGATTGTTCTGGATATGCTTTTTGCTTTGGGACCCTGATAGAAATACATGATATAGATTTTAGATTTGTTAATAAACAAAGTTGGAACAGATTTCTGTAAAAGAACGTTTTTCTTCACACGTTTTTATAAACTCACTTTCCTGTTTGTTTGTTTGTTGTTCCGGTTGGATTTTTGCAACTCAATTTTGGGGCACTTTCTGATGAAATTTAAAAACTTGGGTATTTCGATTTTTTAAATCTATAAATTTTTTGTATCTTGTATCCGATAGCTTTTGTTATTGTAACAAATTCAAACCAACCCTGTTATTTCTGCTCAAATTTATTTAATGATTAATGTCATTGTATGTTTACAGGGACAATTCTTCTCAGGCAGTGGCCATAGGATCTACTTGCTCGGCAACCCATTAGTTTGGTGGGGGAACTTGTTGTTCCTCGCTTTATTCTTCGTTATTTACGTCATCAACTCTATAAAAGATAAACGGGCTGAAGCGTTCGGTACTCCATTGCAAGGTAAATATTTACTTTTTGTAAAGCTAGGTAACTTTCTCGGGATAAAATCTAATTTTCTTTTTCAAATTTAACTATGACAGCAATTTTTTTTTTTCATAATATTATCTTAGGTAAATGAAAATATGTATTTTGCATGAGATATTTTTGAAAAAAGATATCTTCAATAAACCGGTACTACATTAAATCACTGCAATCCTGAATATCGATACTACCTTCGGCCTTAATATTCGTAATCGACTGCAAGAAATAATTAATTAGTGTTAATCATCATCATAATCATCATTCTTCTTCAGGTGGTAAGAACCGTGAACTCCTGAATGCGGCGGGCTGGACGTTTATCGGCTGGGCGCTCCACTACGTGCCGTTCTGGGCGATGGGCCGAGTGCTGTATTTCCATCACTACTTCCCTGCATTAGTGTTCAGCTCTATGCTCACAGGTTGGTAGGATCGTTAAAAGTGGTTTGGATACTGCGGAAAAAAACTCAAAAAGATATATCGAGCTTTATTTGTGCCTCATTTCGAGCATATATTGACTTAGTACAAAAATATAACGCAGTATTTCAGGTTTATTGGTAACTATGTTGTAACTAATTTGTATTATCATTACAGGCATCCTCACGGAATACCTATTGACTAGTATCAGAAGTTTCCTGAGCCCAGAACTAGGCAGGACTGTGTACCACTGCATCATCGGAGTGGTTCTATCCACGACCATATACAGCTTCTATCTGTTCGCGCCACTGGCCTACGGAATGAGTGGGCCACTGGCCCATGAGCCTAATTCAACAATGGCCGGATTAAAATGGCTGGAAAGTTGGGAGTTTTAATGTAAGTCGATTTAAGAATTCTAAGTAATGTATTTTTTTTGTAGGGCCAGGTATAAAATAATAATAATTTAACTTAAATGTAAACACTAATTGTAAAAATATATTTAATATTTAAATGTTTAATATATTATAACTTAATTTATTTTTATAGGATTTATACATAAAAATACTCAACATTTTACGCTTTGTAACATTCCGTCCGGCATTTTACATTTATCGTTGATTTGTTATTTTTAATTATATTTTAATAAAAATAATTCAACACATTTTTATTGTATTTTTAATTCATTATATTGAGTGATACCCATTTTAGGAGTAGGGTGGTCTTATAGCTAAAAACATTTTTGGTATATTTGTCGAAAAATTAACCAATACAGTTTAATTTACTCAAAGGAAAGTGTAAGTCAAGCTTTATGTTCGTATTCGTAAATGCACCGACGTTGTAGTTTTTTTCCTCGAGAACATCATCTCATGATTATTCTCAAGCCCTTAACAGTTGTTAAGAGCATAGAGGTTGATCACCCTGAGTTCATCGGTCTATGCATATTTAAATATAAAATGCGTAGGTATCTAATACCTACTTGTTTGAAAAATCGATAAAGTGTAAAGCGTAGCTCGTGGCGACACCTATTATGATGGAGCTTAGACGATTTTTTAACCCAACAAAATCACTCGAACACTAACATATCACATCTATCGTCACAATTTAATGAGTCATAGATGATGTGATGGTTCTGAATTGTGCTCTCATTAAAACAAGGGGACATCGATGGGATAAAAAAAAATAAAAGCGCAAGTTCCAAGTTAAAATCAATGCAAGCTTAATTGAAAACTTGAAAAAAATATGACTACCATTTAAAAAGATAGCTTTAAGCATAATTAAATCTATAATTAGAAATAACATAATCCAGTTGTTTGCGAGTCGCAAATGCTAATGATATTTTTATTGATAGTACTGTACATCTAAAACCTTTTTTACCTGTATTTCGTTTATGAAAAACAAAATAAACATCACTTCTTTATGGTCCGGATTATTTTAACTGGTAACAGTGGCTGTCACTCTTTTTATAAAAAATAGATATCTCATTCAAAAACCATTTAAACTCAAATTATAAGTATTATCTAAACAAAATCAATGTTATTTTGACATATTTTGTACCTAATAATCTATCTACGTTAATATTTTATCAAGAATTTAGTGCTTTGAATTTATTTTTCCTCTTAAAATTTTATACCTGGCCACTCATTACTAAAATATTTGACATAAAAAAATACAATTACAAATGGCGTTTACGTAGTGTAGACAGATGTGTTCACGGCCACGATGGGCGATGATTCTTTGATATTACGAGAAGATGGTTATATACGTATGAACTTTCCTGTTACTTCTCTAACTTATCATAGCAATTTAAATATAATTTTGGTGAAGACTGACGTAGGTGGTGTACACGTTTTGGATGTGAACTCGGGTGTGATACTGCAGTCCTCTTGTCTATCAGCGGGTAAGTAAGACGCTAATAATCTATGAACAAAAGATTTATAACTAATCGTGCCTCAATTCCAGTCGGATTTGTAAGGATTGGGTGTAATTTTAGTCACGGATAGTTGGCAGTGACTTTTTTCGGTGCCCTACATTGTTTCTTGATTTGACAGTTCTCAATAAACAATTCCATTTATGCCGGATTGAAGTATAGTTTTGTGTTTGAAGATGATACGAATACGCTTGGGCTGGAATATGCTGCGGGCGCGGATCGTGTGTTCGTGTGGGACAGCAGCGGTGTCGGTGCGCGCACCGACTACAATGGAGTGCTTCTCCTGCACACGGCGCTGCAACGCCCGCTGCCGTCTTCACAACCCGACAAAATCATAAGGATTGAACTTGTGCTATCCGAGGTATGTAATCACTATACAATCATGTCTAATAGAACTTTCTCAGGTATTTATCACAGTCACTTGCAATTATATGTACTTTTGAAAGGCATATAAATACATGGACATGAATTGATGTAAACATTATGCTAATGTTCACTGCATTTATTGGATTGTAACCAAAGTAAAACCTCTATAGATCTTTACAATACTTGAATAATGTTATAACACAATTTTTTTTAGTCTTTCTGAAAACTACCTGACTAAGAATTATAAAGTCTATATACAATAATATAATACAGATATAGTATTCATAAAAGTTATTATTTTTATTTTGTATAAAAAAGATTAGCAGTATGACTTGTATTTTTATACCTATGTGAAAATTTCATTGAACTCTTGAGAGAGAATTCATCCTTTTAAACAGCTTGGCGAAAAATTTAGACTATATTTCAAGAAAATGTTAAAGTTGATATAAATACTGTATCTACACAGAACAAAGTCTTATCTATATGTGCTTGCACTTATACTATAGTTGTTCTTCCTCAATTGATTTAGCATTTCTCATTGTTATTACTAATTATTTTAACTTGAAAAACAGAATGCGTCATGTTATCAGATAAAATTTATGCAAATATGATATTAATTTTGTCGAGGTAGCATTTTCATGCTATTTTGTAAGCATAGTTATAGTTCTGTGTGACACAGAATCATTAATTTTGCATTCAAATAAATGCATCACTAGAAGTGTTTGTAACTAAATTATTTTCTCCATCAACATATCATATTACAGAAGTCAGTAAGGTTTAATCATCTTTTGATTCAGTTTCTGTACCCAAATAAACTAATATTCCTAGATTCGATTTCGAAATGTCTTTAACAACATATTTACAAATTGTAAGTCTTTAAATGAAAAATACCCTTGAAATTATCCTGATACCGTAAGGTATATTGTTGAGTAAACATAACATACCTGGACAGACATTCTTGCAGTATTAATGTAATTTGGTTAAAATAGTCAAGGAAA
Source organism: Trichoplusia ni (assembly GCF_003590095.1). Classification (NCBI taxonomy): domain Eukaryota; kingdom Metazoa; phylum Arthropoda; class Insecta; order Lepidoptera; family Noctuidae; genus Trichoplusia; species Trichoplusia ni. The sequence continues at coordinate 2,130,852 of NC_039481.1, forward strand.
CCAACTATAACTTGAAGAAAATAGCCTGGCTGACGTTGAAGGTGAGGTTAAAGAAATTAAATGTACAAAAAATGGAAATCCATACTTGAATAAAAATTGTGAAGAAAAATAACCATATACCTAGTCTAATGTGTTTTCACCATTTAACAAATTGTGAAACCCATTTTTGGGTTAGCAAAAATTTAATGAAATCACAAGCTTTCTTTTACTGTGATGAAAAAGATGCATGCAGTTGAAGCTGCAATTATAAATAGGTAGTAACTTAGATACAGACCTAGGAAGGTATTTGACAGCAAATGCTTTTCATACTGTTATTTGTTTTATATTTATTGCAGTTGAAGAATAATTAGAATGTCAGGTATGTGTGTTGATTATGTGAAACATGTATAGTTTACGAAGGAATCTCTGCATAATACTATTATGCATACATATTAATAAGGATAACAGTGGTTGAGGCAAACATTTGACATGCATGCATGTTGGTCCATCAAACTTTGTTACATCCAGTTGACTTGTAAATCTTATCATATTAACAAAAAAATCATTCAAATTCGGTAAATCTAAACGGTGGAAAAACACATGTACAGTGACTTAAACTATGCAAGTGTGGATGAATGTCAGTTACTAAATCAACCCAGGGCCCCAATTCTGCTATTTACAACAACCGATGAATGAATTAAATTTGGCTCAAAATGTCAATTTTCGTATTTTCTTAAGCACTTTTTACACAATAATTGTAAATTCAGTAAGGGACGGTATACTCAAGTTCAATACAATTAACTTCCAATTATTGTATTGGCAAAATGCTTAAGAGAATAGGAATAATTTCAAATTTTATTCAGTTGCCATTCATTTATCCGCCATTGTAAAATAGCCGAATCGAGGCCCGGGACTGTTGATTGGGTCTGGTTTCAACTCTTATACCTGCAGTAGCACAAAACTTACTTTTTTTCTAATTAAGGTGTGAAGCGAGGCACTTAATGCATTTAAAAAAAACAATTAACCTTATTTGAATGGAATATTGTTTTCGATTTTGATTTCAAACTTTGCATTTTCTTGTGACGCCTTATAATTAAGAAAAAAACATTTTAACATTTTTTCCTTTGATGTATCAAAACTGTTGGATATCCAAGCTGGTTTCACTAGTACTTCAATTTGATCAGCTGCTATTGTTGCCGTAGGTCATGTTTGTTTTTACGACTTTTTGGTTACGGTTTATTATGGTTTACAAAATACATCATTTCGTTTTCTATACAAAATATACCAGCAAAATTTTACTAATGTTACAAGCAAAATTATTTTAAGACGGGTTATGTGTATTCAATATTGAACTGATTGTTTTTTGCATCTATATGAATGAATGCATGTTTGCTGTTTGTAGGAAGTTCCGAATCACACTCAGTCGGTTACAGGATGTGATTGATTACAGCGTTCGGTATTAGGGCAAGCTTATCGTTTCGAGCTGCTGCGATACGAGAACCGTGTTAGTTGACGCATAAGCGTCATGATAGTGAATACCCAAATAATGACTATTCAATCGTTTTGTCCCTAACACTTCACCGCTTTTATTAAGCCCCCTAAAGACCAAACGTTGGGGCGGAACGGGTCAGTCCGTGAACGGTTCATTCAGTATTGCACTTCGATAATTATCGTTTTTTACGAAAGCTGAGCTTGACCTGAAGCGACGCGAATAATTATAACGGTAGTAGTACTACGTTTAGCGCATTGTGACTGGAATTATCGATCCTAGTACTAACTATTTATGGAGCGATTTAGATTTCAAGTAGATACTCAAGTTCTTAAGGATATTGAACAATACAGGTAGACAAAAGACTGTTACTGCTGACTTCATGAATATTAATATCGGTTCGTCTATTTGTACAGATGGCACGCACTTTCCAATACTTATTATCCCTTTAATTTTAAATTGGTAACTGCGTAAAGTATGCGAAAGCTATGCAACCTAATAATTTATATAATGACGTTTTACTCACGCGTATTTATCGGGATATCCCGACTAGTTTCGGACCCAACCGGAGTCTCTAATCCTGAGCTGACTCGGCGGCAGGGTAGCATCTTATTTTCTAGTTGATATGTTAGTATTTTATGTCTAAACTTGTTTTTATGTAACAATCTATTTCTAATAAATGGAATAATCGCAATTATGCTCTTGTTCATGGTAGATAATTGTGAAGAAAAATTTGTTTAGTAGTTATTATGTATATTTCTGATTTTTTATAAAAGTGGCTCCACTTAATTGGTTAAATTTATTAATCCATATAACTTGGTATAGTTATTATGTGTCTATTTTAATTTTATTTTGATTTGTAACTCTAGAAAAATAATAAACATTTAAAACATTAAGGCATTATTTGTCGTTGCTTAGAAATACAAAATATTAATTTAATACATTTAAGTTCAGTCGATTACATTAATGAATTCAGGAAAAAAACCCAAAGCTTGTTTCAAGATTCAAAAATACATAAAATATATTGTATGTACTAGGTTCTCGCCCGCGGCTTCGCCCGCGTCGATCTCGGTTATATCGCAGATTCCAAGAGAACTCTTCAGAAGTCCGGAACAAAAACTATCCTATGTTCTTTCTCAAGGTCAACTCTATCTCTGTACCAAATTTCATTAAAATCGGTTCAGTGGTTTAGACGTGAATGCGTAACAGACAGGCAGACAGAGTTACTTTCGCATTTATAATATTAGTAGGGATAAGCTTTAAGTAACTAAATTGTGCTTAAGATTAAATTCAATAATATGTGTCCATTTTTTCGTAATAAAACACATAGTTCCACAGCTTCTATAATTGCACCGTTCACATGCGGACATATTTTTATCTACAGGTTCTATTTAATTTATTAAGTTTTCCAATGTCTACAATAATTTGAAGTCTTGACAGTGCCAATAAGCTAACGAAGGCGGCTTTACCTACGAATATAATTAATTGTTAATGTTATTTACTAAGCCTCATTTTGTTTACTTATTTGTCGCGTTGTCATACTACATTGAAAATATTAATTTGTCGCGTCATTGAGCTATGAAATAATCAATAAATAAGTAGACGAAATTATCTTTATGTGATATAGGTAATTAGGTACTTACATCATCAGACACATCTGTGTCTAGGTACCAGATGGGTCAACAAAATAATGCATTTTTAGAGAGATATATATGCCTAAATCCTGTATAATCAGACTTCAGGGAAAATACAAGGCCTTAACTTAACTGTGGTGCTTGAGAGTGCAATAAGTTCTTATATGAAAAGGAAATAATAATACGTATTTATAATTATTATGTTCACAAACTAAACCTCTCAAACTGTATGAAGTTTTATGTTACTGTTACAGTAAAGAGACTCACCCCGCCTCTCACAATACGGTATCATCGTCCTAGCCCTTTTCCCAATTATGTTAGGGTCGGCTTCTAGTCTAACCGGATTCAGCTAAGTACCAGTGTTTTACAAGGAGCGACTGCCTATCTGACCTTCTCAACCCTGTTAGCTGGGCAACACGATACCCCTTAGAATGGTTGTCAAACTTTCCAGCTTCTAACTACCCGTAACCATTGTGAAAGATGTATGTACAACAGCCGGGACCCACAATTTAATGTACCTTCCGGAATGCAGAGGAACTCACTGTGACAAAGATGGTCACCCATCTACGAACCGAAGGCGTCAAGCGTAGCCTAACCTGAGACCGATCAATTTATGCTGTTATAGCTTAGCCACGAGCTCCTCTGCCACATAATATATATTTAAAGTATTAACATATGCACATTGAAGAACTTTTTGAAGAACATTTAATTTGATTATTGTTGCGTTGATGTATTCATTAAACGTATTAACAACGTGTTGAATCCTGTTTGTGCCCTTTTTAAAACATCGTTCTCAAGCTAACATTGCATTGTTCAAAAATATAATTAATTTATTCCGGATTTGGGTTCTGCAAGTTATATTCAAGATGACTCAGTGTTTTGATGACGATACCACTGTGTTAGGACGGGTAGTGATTATAGGTATGTTATAATTCATTGTTTTACATTATAATTGTGTAAGTCAGTGCCAAGGGTGTTTTTCCTCTGGTGCGGACCAAATCCTGAATTGACTAATCATACTGTTCGAATCTTTTTTCTCTTATTCTACCGATATGGTATGGTAAAATTTATTGGCCAATGAACCGTTCACTCTCCTCCCAGTTCCGAGCCAGTGCAAACGCACCCTATGCACTCAGTAATTTAACAGTTAACGGTTATGAGAAAACGTCACAAGCATATTCTGTTGACGGCGCTTGTGGGTGTGTCTCGGTATCAAAAGATCTAGAACAATGACTTGCATATTTAAGACAAAATAAAGCTAAAAAAATTACATATTATCTAATCTGTATAAGTTATTTTTAAGCTTCTAAGGTTTTGTGACAGTTTATGCTAATGTTATGAAGGTTTTAATTGATTTTGCACTTGTTTTATTAATTTTAATTTCTTTTTGTCGTAGGCTGTGCTCCTATACCAATGTCTTCAGAGTCTAGACGCACACTCCATCGAGGGTCTCACAGACTTCATTAACGAACTGAAGAAATCAATCGACATCGAACCTGTCAGAAAAGGTGTCAAAGCCCAAAAAGTAAGTATTTTAAGGAATTGTATTTTATAGTTTTGATTTAGATTGATTGAGGCTTCATAAACCACAAGTTCATGTTGAAATTTCCTTGTAATATCAGGCGTCCCTTAAACTCGATAATTATTGCGGATAAAGTGAAAATGAAGTTCCAACTGAATTGGACTTATCAAAATTAAGAATCAACCAGCCAACAGGACCCCAATTCTTCAAATGGAAATTCATTGTTTTAACCGTGAGTGTTCCGCCCCGTACTGAATTTCCAATTATTGTGGAGGCAAAATACTTAGGTGTATACGAATAGTGTCTAATTAACTCATTATTCACAATTCATTCATCGGCCTCTCTTTGTGTAAAAATTAAACGCAATATAATACTTTTTTTTTTCTTTTTTCGTAGTGGAGCACAGTGACGATCTGCCTACCACAGTCCACCCTCCGGCTGGTGACGACGGGCGTCGTGCAGGAGCTGAAGGGCCAGAACCGGCGGATACCGGCGCTGGCCATCGCCTCGGCCGTCGGCCAGCGCGCTAACGAGCTGGTGCCCTGCTCCCGCGACGAGGAAACCCGCCCGCTCATGTACAGCGAGGCCGAGAGGAAGGAGACCTTCAAGCGGTGGCCGCACATGGACTACAAGTATGTTGCAACTTCTGTAGCCACTTATACTCTAAAACTTAACTCGAACGACTTGAGACAAGTGAAGATTTCATGCAATCCTTTTGGTTCATATTGATTTGTTCCTTTGTTTCGCATTCTCATTACGTTCCATTAATAGGAAGCTTAACGCCCCAGTACTTGCACATCCATAAAGTACAGCTCGATATGAGAAAAAACTCAGCTACACGCCGAAATAGTGCTGCAAAGCGTAGTAGGTTGGTTTAGCGCTTTCGTAAGATAGCTGCCGCAGTGCTCGTTTCTGTGCAATACTGATTGGGACTCCAGTTGTCATCATTTTGATTCATCAATTTTTATTGCAGTACCTAGGTGTGAATGAACTTCACCGATCAATTGAGTTATAACAAAAGATAGTTCTTTCGTTGATCGTATGATTTTTTTAAGCACTAGATTAATTTTGAAACCCATTTGAGGGGGAAAAATGTGCTATTAAAAAAGAGACTGTCAACATAACTGTTGTATAATTTCCTGCAAGGGCAACCAACTTGTTCTGGTCACTACGCTTAAGCTTTGAAAAGCATTACACAAATTCTACAAATCTTATATCTATACTATAATACTATAATCTTTATCTATACTAATCCATACTTCTATACTAATATGTAAAGCTGAAGAGTTTGTTTGTTTGTTTGAACGCGGTAATTTCAGGAAGTACTGGTTCAAATTGAAAAATTCTTTTTGTGATGAATAGACCAATTATCAAGGAAGGCTATAGGCTATATAACAGCACGCTGTGACTAATAGGAGCGAAGATCCAATGGAAAATGTGGAAAAAAACAGGGAAAATTATTCATCTTTGAGGGCTTCCGTTGCGTGCGCTGGGAAAACGGTTCAAGATCTTCTAAACACGTGGACAAAGTCGCGGGCAACAGCAAGATAGCTTGATATATGTCTGGGTGTCTTGTGCGGCTTGAACGTTTGTGAAACCCACCATGGAAGTGTCAAATTCCTTAGTGCGGGTGTCTTTTTTTTAGTTGCCACAAATCTTCTAAATGTAAAATCATGACGTCATTTGTAGTTACGACACGATCCTGAGTTATGTGGGTTTTACTCTAATCAAATGTTTACAGGTTGCTTACTTAACGATGGGTGATATTGCATCATTATTGGTGTTTAGGGATAAATGTTTGTGCTTACTATTATTGAAAACATAATATGATTCATCATGATAAGGCACCATAATAATGTTTATTTTTGCATATTTCAAACTGGTACTTGTTATATGTACCTAATCTCTAGTTATCAGTAACTTTTACTAATTTTGTACATATTCCTAACCTGTTATTAACTTAACTGGTAATATTTAACTCTCCATTCATAACCTGACTCGAACGTAATTATACTAACAGTACCTATCTGTAACAGAAGCAAAAAATACAGTTGAAGCAATAATAACTGTACATATCGCAGTTAATTATTTTATCAATATAGTATAGTATAGTATATGAATCAAACATTTTTTAATGCTTGTTGCTCGTAGCCGAAGACGACAACGATACTTCAGAACATTTTTCCAAAGATGCTATACCACTTTTACACGTACACTGAAAACTTAGGTTCATCAACGTTTGCCCGTATTTGAGTGAGAAATGCACCTTATATGACTATGATAAGAAAATGTTAGATTAGTAAGTGTAACGTGTTCCTCCAGATGGGCTCTCCCCGCTCGCATGGCCCAGGCGGGGTTCTACCACCAGCCCTCGCCGAGCGGCGACGACCGCGCGATGTGCTTCACGTGCCTCGTGTGCCTCGTCTGCTGGGAGAAGTCCGACGAGCCCTGGGTCGAGCACGAGCGACACTCGCCCAACTGCCCCTTCGTCAGGGGCGAGTACACGCACAATGTGCCCATCTCCGTAAGTCTAACATGCTATATTTATTTTTCTTAAATTAATCAAGATTTAAAAATAATGTTATATCAAATGCCTTTTTCACAGCTGATTGCTGCAAAGTTATTGTAGCTATATCAAATTATTCGTCAACATGTGACTATTTAGAAAGCATTTTATCTATTGCAAAATAAAATAAGATATCAAAAATCCACCGTGACGAAATGTTATAGAATTTTGCACACACCTCTTGTTTATTAGTCACATCATCCAAAGTCCAGTGTGTCGAACATTTACACTTATTTATGCACAGTCACCGGTCACTTCCTACTTTCCAAAGAGATATCAACAGGAGAAGCGATCGCGCACTATCACTAGACTCGTGAAATTATAAATTTATACACTACTAGCTTGAGAGATAAAAAAACTTGTTGTTTAAAAACAATAGATCTCTTCGGAAACAAGTTTTTTGTGATGTAATTATGGATCTCACAAAAAATACTTTGAGGAAAACTTTTAAGAAAATTATTTCAACTTTAAACATCTGAATCATAAGCGACGTAAGCTTAACTATATTAACAGACGTTACACAGTAACGTGTTCACTTGGCCGGCGCACATTGCGAACTAATAATATCAATCTAGTTTATCCCCTAACAATTCTGACCAGACATCAATCGTGAGTCAGCAAATTTTTATCTTGGTATCAGGGAGAGATTACGCGTCTGGACAAATACTATTATATAAATATATATGAAGAAACGTTGTATTGTTTACACACGAATCAAACTATGAGGTTACTTGGGTTCAGCAAACCTATAGCTAAAGCGATTACTCATGACGCGACGACGCTTTAAAAAGTGATATGTAGTGATGACTTTTTAAAAGCGAGCAACCTGATGTTAGGCGATAATAATTTGCTATTTAGTGTGGTGTATCATGTCTTAATGCTCAGCGTACCGCCGGCAGGTTACCAACGCGACAGCATGCGCGGTCCCCTGTACCAATGTCACTGTAGTGTCAAAGGGCAACACGGGCGACTTGATCGCGACTGGTACTCCGGAGGGCAAGGTCAACATCTGGCGGTTCGACTGCGGACTCAAACTTGTTAAGTTTATTCACCTGTCTCCGTATGACTCAATATTCAGCGGAATATTAGCAACCGATACTAATAAAGTATGGTCTGCCAGCTTGGAGAAAGATAGTTGTAAGTATTGTATTTCATCACTTTTTATTGTTGCATCATTTAAGTGTAACTGTTTATTTTTAATGAATTCAATTTTTGTTGTAGATAATTGCGTTTGTCTAGTAAAATACAAACAGTGATATTGGTGTTTTTTTTTAATAATAGTTTTTTAGTAACTTAAAAAAATATATTGATGTCTTCTGTTTATGCTATTATACATTTGTTTTTTTTTAAATCTTCAATTAATTTATTATTGTTGCAGCCACGTATGGCGTCGAACTGACGGCAATGGCATTCGTCGGCATGACGTCACAGCAAGAGACTTACCCACAGTCACAGAACAATGAAAGCACAGAAAAGGAAACCAACACCAACAAAACGAAGCCGTCTCTCATCTGCGCCGTCATCATCACCAGGACCAACACCACGCAGACAGACCAGCCCATCAAAGAAGACTCCAGTAAAGCACTCTTCGACTCAGGAGCTGACAAAGAAAGCGTCCAAGCTATGAATGACCAAAACGAAGCTAAGAACAACCTAACAACAAATAAAATGCTGTTCCTACTAACATATGACATACATAGCTCGTTAGCCGGATCAATAACAACAGTAGTCCACACATCCAACAGCAGTGGCAACTCCAAGCCGGGAGGTAGCAAGAAAGTTTGTGCCGTAGCAAGGACCGATGACGCAAATATATACGACGAAATATACTTCCAGTACTCTGACGAAGACACCGAGCTTCCACAATGCACAAATAGCTCGCTAGATGAGCAGATAAGTAATGTTATTAATCTCAATGCATCGTCAAGCAAAGAGGATTGTAAGATGTGGGAACCCAAGAAGATAATACTTCCAAAGCATTTCAAAGTCATGCCGCCGCCGCCGCCGACTGCACTGCTGCCTGAGTTACAAGAGGCCGGACAAGCAACCATGCTTGACTTCGTGGGCAAGATCTCGCAGTTGAAAAGTTGGAAGAGTGGCAACTTGGACTCTGTCGGTACCAAACTCGCCGATCAGACAGACGCTGTATTACAACAGGCTGATCCTATAACCCACTATCTTAACATGAACGGACCTCTAGAGATATCAGACTTGAAGTGGTACGAAGGTGGAGATGGTACCGAAAAAGCCAAAGTTACCACATTCGGAGGAGGAAGTAAAGTTGGAACTCAGACTGCTATTACTAACAGTAACAATGACGGGTTCGATAGCGATCCACCGCAGGAAGAGGCTGTCTCACAAGGCATTGCTATACAGTGCCTCAGTCTTCCCGCAAAATTGAACTTGAAAGACGATTCTAAGGTCACACATTTGTTACCAACAGAAGATAAAGAGCATTTACTCATTGTAATATCAAGTATTGAGCCCGAGAAGGTGAAGGTCCTCGGCCTCGAAGAGACGGATAACGACGGTGACACTAAAATGGAAGTTGATGAAGTCAATGAACCAAGTGATAAACCGAAAAATGAAGCTAAAGCCTACTTCATTCTTTACAAAATCAACAGTAAGACGTCAATATACACCTTGGAGGACAATCCTGTGTCCGTCAAAGAGTTGCCGTTCAATGAAAGCCCCGTAGACTTGTGCTTACTTCCCGCCGATAAACACGATCAGTATTCCTTTGCAGCCGTCGGCATCGATGGCAGTTTAAGATTGTATTCCCTGCCAGATTTCAAGACCTTGTCAGAAAAGCGAGTACCGAAGGGGCAGTTTACGTCGGTGGTGTTCTGTGCTTCAGTTGAGCGATTAAGCGTTTCGACTAAACACGGAATGATTTACTTCTACGCTTTGAATAACGGTGAAAAAGACTCCACTGGTGATATTGACGAAGACGAGTTCGCCAACATTGATTTCGATATGTTACAGCGAGCGCCGAGAGACGAAGTCTGTGGGCCTACACCAGCGCCCGTCATTATTGCAAACAAGACTGAACTAGACTTGTCAGATTTAGAAACTTTGATATCTTTAACTGGGTATTATGGTACTAATACAACAGTGCCTTACAGCGCGGTTGTGCCTGGCTTTTGGTGCGAGTTGTCGCCTGCACAGAGATCAAGATCTGACCATCAGAACAATAGGACTTGGAGATTACAAAACACATCATCAACATGGGATGAACATGTACTAGAACTCACTTTGCCATATAGCGTATCATTGGCTCACATAGAGTTTGGCTTTACCTTACACTCGGCCTGCTCAGCAAATCTTCCAATAATATTAGTGACACTCTTGAAACAAAATTTACATGGCATTGGCTATAAGAAAGATGCGTCTTTCGGTCATCGACCAGACTCCCCCATACATTTCCCAGTTATAGATGCTGACATGTCTAATTTGGAGAATCCAATCAATAGTGAAGAGTACTTGCAGGCACATAACGCTGAAATATTAGCGGGGCCACTGTTACTGTCGTCAGGGCTGGACCTAACGCAACAATCCGGAACATTAGTTCTGACCAGTCCTCGCTTGTATCGAGCTAGAGGAAGGACCTTCTTAATCCATATCAAAACAATGTTTGACCCAGCTAAAGACATGAGTAAGGGGACCAATAAAACTGGTGAGAGCAGCTTAAAGAAAGCTGGCTTTATTGGGTGTGATTGGCTGCACCAGATCTCATTGACGGTTCGCTCTAGTCCTCACACCGACGTGCCCATGGAGAGACAGCAGCGGATAGCGATGCTAGAATCAAATAGTTTCTTGAACTCTCTGTGCGAAATAGCCATAAGCAGTGGAGATCTTGAGAAGAGGAATATCGCAATGGACCTACTGATATGGGTGGTATCGATAAGACTGCAACGCATGCGGCTGGCTAAGACCGAGAAAGGCAAAGACAAGAGTGTGGAAACACAGCAGTTAGAGTGTGTAAAGATCATTGAGAAACATGTAGATGCCTTGATCAAGAACTGTATACTGTGTGCGAACAGAAGTATGGCAAAGAAGTGCGTCAAGATTATTCTGATAACTAGCGAGTAAGTAGTTTGTATTATATTTTAATATCTAGGTAGAATCAGAAGACGATAAAGTTGCATGCGACGTATTTGTACTTAATTGTGATAGTCGAAAACTATTTACTCTTTTGTACTGAGAAGCTAAAGAGTAAACACACAATAATTCAAATTGTTACTGTTATTCTCATTGTTTAAAAAAAATAGGAAGGGATTTTTAAAATGTGTAACTTTTCTAGGGGCGAAAAACAGCTGCCTAAGTCCCGCAAGTCGTCATTCGAGACGACGCTGTCAACCAGCGTGTGCGAGTGCATCCCGTACGTGGGTGCGAGCGTGTCGGCGGGCGCGCTGCGCTGGCTGGCCGCGCTGGCGCAGCAGGCCACGGGCCGCGCCACCGCGCCCGCGCTCGTCGCCAAGTGTCTGGCGCTGCTGGAGAGGACCTCGCGCTGTCTCACGGATAGGCCTGATGTGTACCACAGTCTATTGAGAGCAAGGTACATGCTTTTCAGGCATCATAAGGCGAAATAAGGTTTAGGTCATCCAATTTGGAATTTTAAAGGGTTCATAAAGTTGTCTGCAAATACATAGTAAAACGAATTACGTTTTAGCTAGAATAAGGCAGGCAAATGATCTAAGCATTGTTTGCTACATATAACTCAAGGTACCCTTATTCTGCAGTATAAAGATACTATTTCATTTAGTGCTCTTTATTAAAACTTAATTTAAAAACTTCTTTCATATTTGAAGGTTCGGCTTGTACGGTCTGCCGCTCGAGCGTACAATATTCGCAGTCGATGTGCCGGAGTTAGGCCGCGGCACTTCCACTCCTGTGACGTACGCCAGCGTACTAGCGGGCGACACCAGCGTCCCTCCTGTCGCCAAACCCGACTACCAGCTGAAGGAACTGCTCAATTTGCCACTTGATATGGGTAAGTAAGATGTTCGTGACTAAAATGTCATTTCTTAAAATCTTCCTTTTATGTTATAAAGTTTGATATTAACCCATGCAATATACTAGTTTGTTGTGTTGAATTTTGTTCGATTCTTACAGTATGAGTATCTAGTAACTAAATGTTATAATAATGGCTGGCTATCTGTATTCAATTAATCAATATTCAGTAATTCATGAATCCTAAGAAGTCCACGTAATTCACAATATAGGTTTAACATCAAGAGGTACAATTTGTATTAGTCAGTACATGGCCATCACATCATGAGTTATTTAATTCCGCAGACACCAAAAGCGGGCCTTCATCTACCGCATGGTGGGCTCAGAACAACGGCGTGGGCGTGTTCGGTGCGGGTCTGAGCGAGGCCATGCCGCTGCACGTGACGTGCCACGTGGCCTCGGACGGCACCAAGCTGGAGTCCAGCGGCGCGCGCCACCACGCCGCCGTCGTCAGCTCGCTGCCCGGCGCCGGGCCCGGGGACCCCAGCCAGGTGTGTAGCTGCACTGACTTACTATTGTAACTAGCATTGCCGTCAGAACTAATCTAGTCAATTTATACTAAGAGCGAAAGTTAAGCGTAAATTATGTGATTGTTACTAATTAAATTAATTTTTTGTAACAGATGTGTTAAAACAACAAACATTTTAATTTCGTTTGCCGAACGTGTTGGAAGATTTATTGCAAAGTCTTGTAAAAATACTTATTATCACTGCTATTATGACGCAATGCTTTTGAAATAATAATATTATTTATAACCCTGCTATGTAACTTTGGACACATGAGTAATATTTCAAAATGACCAGATTTTTGCCCAGCAGCTGTGGTCAGTGGTTAAGGAAGGTCAGATGAAGCAATCATCTCAAGACCCAGATTCTTTAGAGGATGTTGAGAGCTCTCTTATGGAATGTGACCCTCATGATAAGATGGAGTTCAATGAAGAAAAATTGTTCAAGGTAAACTTCTTTCTGAGTAATATGTTTATGTGTGTTTGTGTGGTTCCTTTTTACTTTATGGCACAATAAGTCGATATAAGAACTGCTGGTCAATAAGATTGAATTGTTAATTGAGGCTATGTTATTTCGTGTCATATGTCAGACTTTTCTAGTGTTAATGGAACCGTATTAAGAGAGATTTTCTATTCATTTGGAAGTTCAATCATCTCCGCAAAGATTGCCAAGGATCAGAGACACGTCTCTCCGTCGATCACAATCGAGACGCTTGTTGAATATTTCTTATTACTAAGTGTAATATCAAAGATGAAAGCATGTGGCGTTGTGTCAGGAGCAGGAGCAGTGCGGCATCCCGTGGGCGTCGCTGGTGACCCGCCCGCCGCAGCACACGCTGGTGGTGGAGCGCATGCACTCGGGCGCGCGGCGGTACATCGTGCTCGACTTCGGACACGCCGTGCGCCTTACCGATGTCGTGAGTCTATTGCACATATACTACATTATTATACTCAATTTTTCGATATTGTTTTCGGGTGAACAGGTTAACCAGCTGCACAAGATTATACCCTGCGTAAGGTATAAAATTACCCACAAGGCAAGAGTAAATAAATTGTAATGGATGGTTTCTAATTCGATGACTGTTTAAATGATTACCCCAGGTAAAATGACAAGCTGCCAAAAATATTTTTTAACAATTTGACAATCCAGATTTTAATTATTTGATTTTGGGAAAATAATCTAAGCTAAGTAAAAAATATTTTATAAAATTACTATTATTTTTCTTAGATAATACCGTCTTGCTCGGACCTGGTGACACTGTGCATCGATATCTGGGTGACTGGCGAGGAGACGGACTGCGTGAAGCTGGCCTTCGCCACCGACATCGCTACCAAGCACCTTGTGCTCACCGATATACAACCGCCGCCGCTCTGTCGGTATATGAAGGTATCTATACTATTTGCTATTTGTAAGATGTACCGGCTTAATACAAGGTTGAGGTTACCTAACTAAAGATACAACCATTTTATTGTGATTTATTTACTAAGTATTTTTTTCATGTAAAATATTTTTTATTAGATTTGAATTGACCATGAGTGTAATGTGGTTTTGCATCTTTGAAATGATTATGTTCTTATCATAACCAGTTCATTTAATACCGGTTTAAGGGAAAAAAACAGTGCACAGATGAATAACAAAAACTTTAACTACGCTTTTTTGCACCTGACTACGACTTTTACTAAGACAATTTGTAACTCGTTATATTTTTGTTCAGATAACCACGATAGGCCGATACGGTATGTCCGCAATGAAATGTAAGATCCCCCTCGGCTGGTTTTACGGCGAAGTGGCGGAGATCGCGAACGTGCAGGCCTCCGTCAACGCGCTCAATGCGCTGCACCAAGATCTGACGTGCCGGTTCAGGTAAGGATTTTACTTATACACCTTATATAGACATATAAATCAGTTTGAGTCGCCTTGTTTGAGCTTTGAACAAAACAGTATATAACAGAAATAATAGTAATAGTCGAATCACGACTAAACAAATAATTATCGTTTGTCTTCACTTTCTGCAACATATACTTATGCGAGATTTTCTCCACAGATTAGCAACCGGCAAGCTAATGGACTTACTTAACCCATACCTCGAATTATACAACGGCAACGCTGCCCACATGATGTCTTACTTGAATCTCGCTAACGACACCGACACTAAAGTGGTGACTGCGTACCAGGAGTGCATAGAGCTGCAGCAGCAGATCCACACATGCACCAACATATTGAAGAAGTTACAGAACAGTACCGATGCTAGTAGGAACCTACCGGTGTTGATAGATAAAGGACAAGTGTCCTCAGAAGCGCTACTGGAAGCCGCCTCTACAGACAAACTGAGAGTGATCAGTGAGAATATCGTTGATATGTTGTTGTATTTCTACTTTCAAATGGGAGATGTGGTGAGTGCTTTATGTGGTTGTGCATATAAAATAAGCTGTTGAATAAGATATAAATTGCTGGAATGGGTTAGAATCCGCGCATGGGCTAAATTATGTAATTGAAGTTGTTTGAATATGTTAAAAGTTTTGATTATGTTTCAAAATCAAAATCAAAAATCAAGTCATTTATTTAAGCACTTTTTGAAGGTCAGTTTACATTTGACAGCACCCAGTTCCGCCCACCCTTCACCGCTTCGTAAGTGCTATTGCTGTGAGAGAAGAAACGGCGTAACAAATTCCTCAGTTTAACATGTGTGTGTATGTTGTGCAGCAATACGCGGAGGTGGGTCGCTCGTGGTGCGTGACGGTGCTCCCGCTGGTGTGGGAGTGGGGCGGGCGCGGCGCGGGCGCGCTGGCCACGCTGGTGGCGCGCGTGTGCGGCGCCGCCGCCTGGTGGGGCGCGCACCTCGCCGACACGCTCACCGCCTCCTTCGCCGCCTACGACGCGCCGCCCACCTCGCTCGACAAGTAAACCACTCTTATCAAGCTTTTGTTCAGTTGTTGATAGTTAACAACATTGATAATTTCGATCTCGGTTTGATTTGATCTATGGTATATAATATGGTATGTAATCTATGGTATATATAATAATTTTGGGGCCGAATTAAATTCTAATTGAACAGTACTTTGGCACATTACTATTAGAATGTTGTGTCCTTTGTAAACACACACTTGTGTGTACATAAAAAGTAAATAAATAATGCAATTATAGAAGTAAGCCTGCTCAGTTCATTGAAATCATTTAACGTGCCAGGGATAAAATAAACACCAACAATGTAATTGTTCTTAGATGCCTAGTGCTGATCATCTACATGTGCCGCAAGAGCCTGTACTCGCACGCGTCGGCGGAGGGCGGCGTGGCGCCGGCGCTGGCGGCGCGCGCGCTGGAGCTGGTGCGCGCGCCGCGGCCGCAGCCCGCCGTCACGGCCGCGCTGCTCACCGCGCTGGCCGCCGTGCTCGACACCGTGGCCGCGCACAACAACAGGCACGCCAGGTGCGCACACTACTACAACACTTGCCGAAAACCTATGCATGTAGAAAAGAACAATCAAATACAAAATATTTACGACCTGCGTAGTCGCTCGAGCTCTGAGGTCCCGGGTTCGATCCCCGGTCTGGTCAATGTAAAAATGTATATTCTACATTGTCTCAGGTCTGGGTGTTTGTGGTACCTTCGTTGTATCTGAATTTCATAACAAAAGTGCTTTAGCAACTTACTTTGTGTTCAGAACAATGTATGTGATGTTGTCCACATTTATTATTTCCCTTTCTACTAACAGATGGGATTGGGTGACTGGCGGTCGCGCTGGCGGCAACTGCGGATCTGGTAGCGAGACGGCAGCCTCGCCCCGTGCTGCCGAGTGCAAGCTGCACCGACGCAAGCTGCACAAGAAGCTGCTGCACCAAATGCAGGAGCTGGAAGCCGCCCGGAGAGGCATACAGGTCGCTCTTGAGGACCAACAAGTATGTTGTTTTAATTTATGTCGTGTGATTGGCTCGAGAAGTGCAGCACGAACGCACGAAGTGTCAAGCAATATTAAAATGTATTTTGGAAATCTTATTAACTCTGCAGATAGGTAGCATGATTATATTTTGTAAGTTCAGGCTTCAGTAAATGATTTTTTTTGTAGATTAGTAAAAATAAGTTCGTATTAGAGTATTAAAGCATGCAAATCCACTTAATAATATTATGTTACCTAGATTTATTTTCCATGTAGCGTTAAAATGGAATTTAGGGTGTTCTTCTATTTCGCATGTCTCCTCCCGATATTGTATTGTGTTGCTTGTAATACAAACACGATTGTGAGTATCATGTTTTGCAACCTTGCTTGTATCGCTTTGTATAGCAGCTCTTGTCAGCATTGCTACAAAAGTTCTCCTCAATAGATCCAAGACTTATAAAGAAACGCTTGTTTAAATTTATTTTAACAGAACTAGTAAATAGTGTAGTATACCCGGTTGTGATAAGGTTGTCGTGTGTTGTGCAGCGCGCGCGGCTGAACCTGAAGGCGCGCATGGCCATGGTGGGCAAGCGCGGCGCGGCGCGCGGCGAGGCGGCGTGCGGCGCGGGCGAGCTGCGGCCGCGCCCGCTGCCCGCGCCGCTGGCCGCGCGCCTGGCGCACGCGCTCGTCGCGCACATGCTGGCCGCCGACACCTGCGCGCACGCCGACGCGCTCATGCTGGCCGCCAAGGTACACACATCACACAACACTTACATTAACTAGTAATTCATTCGTCTTGCAGTAGTTAATACAATATTCTGGTACTTGTGTGTACAGTATAATTACAACTTATTCTTGATATTGACAGAATTTAAAAGTGTCATGCCTCAAATATATTGCTAAAATTTTGCAGTCATACGAGGACATGAGTACAATCATTAAAAAAAATATCATAGAATATAGTAATCTTTTATTTGCCGTATTAACTTATGTCGTATTTAACAGGTCGTTGGACGACTATGCGCCCTATCCGGTGGCGCCAGTCTATTGGACCCGTCATGTATTCTCGGTCTAGCGCGATTAGCGGTCACATTGCCGCCCTGGCCGCAACATGCACTTATCACGTTACTACAGGTATGTCAGTAATTTATAGTTATTGTCAATATTCTTTAAGAAATGAGAAGACATAAATATTGATTTGATTGCCAATCCATTATTTAAATAGTTACCGACGCCATATTCCCTAATTAGAGACTGGGAAGATCCAGGCGTGTTAATCATCGTCAGTTCGGATGGGTCTACCAATGACTAGGTAAACACGTATTGATGTTACCAGGACCTGGGCGAGTACGAGGGCGGCGAGTCCCCGGCCAGCCCGCCCGCGGAGGAGTCGTGGTGCGGCGCGGGGTCGTCGCGCGTGATCCGCGTGCACGCGCCCGCCGCCGCCGGCTCGGCCGCCGCGCCCGCGCACCAGGCGCCGCCGCAGCCCAAGCCGCGCAAGTTCAAGGGACCCACCGTCGCAGGTCAGATTACAACACACATCTTGTTTCATTACTTTCGGGAGGGGATTCATTCAATCACTGACGGTGTACATGCACGCCTTTCTTTTAGTTTCTTACCCTAAATAAAAGCCAAATCACGACGTTGGGTATATAACTACATCAACAGACATATATGTCTGACAACCAAGAAATGCGTGTAAGTAAATCGTTAGCAGTAAATAGCTACCATACTAATAACATGATATTAGTACTTTAAATAATAATTACACAATTACACTTATCCATCTGTGATAGTATAGCACTTACTTCATCCTAAGAATTCAGCAATACTTAGTATTCGATTCACGCACTTTGTGTTGCGTCGTTCCTCTCAACACCACAAATGGATAAGTTACTGGGAATTACTTAATACAATTTTCTATACTTTCATATGGTACTTATACTTCTAAATGTATTACTATTGGCAAGGATGTTGTGTTTATTATAACTAAAAGAAAAAATATAATGAAAATGTATAAGGTCTTACAAAAACCATTAACGCAATTAGAGATCCTGATATACTAGGTTTTAGCTTACTACAAACTGAGCCCTTTTATTTCTTGAAGAATTTTTCGTTAGTAACAAGGAGTAACAATTTATCTAGCCTACCTATTTTCTCTTTTAAATTGAGATTAATATGTTTTAACTAATTAAAACAAAAAATTGTTATTGTTGTATACCAATCCTGAACCATGTACTAGGTTTTGAATACTTACAGTTTACTTGTATTGCAGTGTTATTGCAATATGTTACAAGATATTTGTAAGACCTTATAAATCATGAAAACTAGCCTTAACAATGCGTTTTAAAACTGAACTTATTACAATCTTTTCTTGTGGCAGTCTTGTGGGAAACTATATGTTTAGAAAGTTTTAGTCACTGACGCAGTAAACGCGTATAAAGTTGCCAAAACTTATCTTTAACGTCTTATAATAACTTACTTATTTGTTATTCATCGGTTGTGTTTTTTGGGTAAGAATCAAACGGCAGGTTAATAAACGGTTACAGAATAGCTTAAGGATGCGTTCCTTTTGACGGTTAGTTCAGAGAAGTGGTAATTCATAGAGTCGAAATCTTTTTTGGGTGGATATGGGGTTGAGACGAATAGGCCACTCTCTACATTATAATATCAAAAAGAAAGATCTTTTGTTTAGGAATGTGTTGTTTCCATAAATATGTGTTTAGGTTTTGAATATGATAAAAATAAAAACTTTCCCTGAATCGAGAAGAGACGAGATGACGTGAATATATCCCATATTATTGGTGAAATGTATCTCTTGAGTTTTTGCGAATCCTGACAACCAGATGTAGAAATACAGTTATTAAGAATTTCCTTCTTTCATGATTTATTAACGTAGGCTTAGTTTCGATTATGATAGAATATATTATGTAGGTGAAATATATTGATTATGGAGATTACCTTATTAATCCTAGTTCTGAAACATGCTGATTAAGTACATTATGTAAGCAACTTAACTACTGAAATAGACGAATGTTTCTTCTATGCGAAATATTTTACGATTAAGTACAACATTTTTTACAATTATAATATCATTTTAGATTAATTGGTAACGTAATTGTGTGGGGCAAATTACTTTTGTATATAAGTTATTATTTTATTCTAACAAGCATGACATTACTGTAGCGGTCATAATTCATTTATAATTAAACATTAACATTCATTAGTATTGAGTATTGTTCCGTGTGCTCAGTTAGACAAGTTTAACCTACACATCAGTGAAAACCGCATCAATCCACCCCGGGGAGTTCTAAACACTTAATAACAACCACGCATTGGTGATCAGGGACAGTACTAAATTGAAACTAAATTAAATTATTTCATATTGGCTTTATCGTTTCGGAACAATAACGACGTCCTCTCCTTGTAAGAGCTAGCAGAATTGACTTGCTGTGTTGTTGTTATTGCAGATTTGTTAGCGGATAGTTTTGGTATGGGGAAGACTACCAACTTCAAGCCCAAAATATTTTCCACAGCAGGTGGCAATTTTGCAAGTAAGGACATTATACATAAAGTAAAAAGTCTATGTCTGGTTGTCCGGTCAGTGACCGAGCTTAGTTCGGTTTGCACTGATATGTAGTGTGTGGATAGGAGTTGACAGACCACATCTAACTGCTACTCATTTGCATAGCACCTTAGTCTAGCTACAGCCCAATCCGTGTAGGTGGCATTTTATCGAGTTTAGTTATAGTGATGCGCTTTGCGTGTTTATCATTGAAATGATTGCGTCAAACGTTTAATCGCTATTTAACAATAAGCAGCTTTGGCTTTTGTTATTTTAAATGTTTTTTTATAACTAGCAAAAGCAATGCGTAAATGAATACATGTAAACTTATAACAATAATAGAAAGTAAGCATTAGTAAGAGCTTGCTCTTGGCCACTTCCCTATTTTATTTATTAAAGGCTTGGAGAATGTCGTTACTAATTTATTTATTTATCTAAACACGAATGTTGATTACATTTCTAAAGCACCTGCCTGATTTTATTAATTTATTTACGTGTACGGCACGGCATTATATTATTTTTCCAAACACACTCTTTGCTTTTATGAGTTTGGCTTTGGTTTTGCATACTTCCGTAAGAAAGATATTAAACTAATGATTTTTGTTTCTCTTAGTTATCGACGTTGAGGAGCAACTCACGCAAGTAGCGGAGTCTGATGACTCGGAGTCCTCCGAGGAGAAACTTGAACAATGCTTTATTGACGCTGTTAAGAAGGAGACCAGGACCAAGATTGTGGTCGACAATAGTACCAGGTATTTATACATTGCCACATGAGATAAGAAGTGACCAGGAGTTTTGTAAGTGATGTGTTTTGTTTGTGTGAGTAAGTGATTTTAACTGGTGTTTTTACCTACAGCAACGTGTCAGTGTGCTGGGACGCCCGCGTGGAGGCCGGCGGCGGCGGCTGCGGCGGTGCAGGCGAGGCCGCCGCCCGCCGCGCGCTGCTGGCCACAGCGGGAGCGCTGGCCGCGGCCGTGCGAGCCCCGCCCCCCGCGCCGCCGCCCCCGCCCCGCGCGCCGGCCTCTCCGCACCGACCTCATCCGCCACTCACGCACACGCTGTACGATGTCTTCAGGCACCTCGCGCTTGAATTCCACTATCAGGTATATTTCATTTCTCATTTTTTATCATGTTGTTAGTATTAGTAAACTCTAGTTTCCAAGAGTCCATCTATGTAGAAAATAAATTGAGATAATTTAAATAACACTCGTGTGCTGATCTTCTTCATCCATCCATCTTATAATAATCGATGAATTCCCAGATGGACTGCACATTCATGGAGAACGTGATCTCCTTGTGGCTCACACTGAACGGCTCGGCGTGGGGCAGTGCTGGCGCGTGGTCGCTCGCCACGCTGGCCGTGCCCACCGACACGCCGCGAATACGTCTGGCCTCCGACACCGTCAACGCTCTGCTGCAGTCGCTCTGCACGTATGTATACCAACGTCCTATTCAAAAAGTATGTCATACTACTGAAATGAGGTGATGAAGCTAATCGTTGATGTCCTTGTATAGATTGGAGAACATATCACTACGATGTTGGGTGCTTTCAATGCAAGCTTTGGCGTGGATTGCCAGCTTACCGTTACAGGTAAAATAGATAGAAATTATTTTAAATCTCTGTTTTTCAAAATTAGAATAATTTGCTTACCTTCTTGTTATTATTGTTTTTCAGACTGAAGGAAACAGTACGCAAACCATGGGTCGCGTCATTTTGGAATGCGAGCATTTCGTCCCGGCACTCGTCAAGTTTGTCACCATGAATGTTAACACTGACGGTGCTGTGGCTTCTTCGGAACCGTATTTAGTAAGATCTATATCAAATTGAAACTTAAATTACAGTATATTAATTTTTAAGGAATTTTTATTTTGCGTTCCTTTTCATGTTAAATACGACTTTAATTTGCGTTACGAAGCTAATTACAGATAGTAACGAGTGTTTGCCTAGTAGTGGTGTAACTGTGTGTGTGCGCAGGGCGGCGCTCAGATCGGCGCGGGCGCGGGCGCGGCGTCGGCGCTGCACTCGGTGGTGTCGCGCGTGATCTGCGCGCGCGGCGCGGGCGGCGCGCTGGCGGCGCTGCGGGCCGTGTGCGGCGTGTGGCGCGCCGGCGCCGACGCGGGGCAGGCGCACGACCTGCAGGCCACGCTGCTGCGTCTGGCGCACCCCATGCTGCAGGTGCTCAGCGCCAGGCATGTGCACCACGCCACGCCGCTCTTCCTCACCGTCGGTCAGTACCACCACCATACTTATATTGCCCAATGTTTACCATGCCGAAGCTGTGAATAATCAAAGGCTGTCTCTTTTCACTTTACTCTCTAGAATTGTAAATTGACGATTACATAAATGATAATATACTAAAGTTTTAATTATCATGTCTAATTGTGCATTTTTGTCGGTTTAATATTAAGAATTTTCACTGTATGTCATTCCACACAAGCCTAACTTGCGTAAATATAATCTAAACATAATATTGTGTGAGCAGCGCACCAGTCGGTGTGGTGGGTGCGCGAGAGCTGCGGCTGGCGCGGCGAGGGCGGGTCGGAGGCGCGGCTGTCGGGGCTGCTGGCGGACGTGCTGGCGGGCGGCGGGTCGGGCGCGGTCCGGCGCGCGCCGCTCCGCCGCGCGGTTCTCGCGCAGCTGCTGCACTACTGCCGCAAGCTGCTCTCCGTGCCGCTGCCGCCGCACCAACTGCCTGCCAGCGTCAGTATACACTAATACACTCCATAAATTCTTAACAATAACCTTCATTAAAGAAAAATCAGCTTGCCGTTTCTCAATGTTGTTAAAGCTACATTTCTGTTTCCAAGACGTCTAATATCGCCAATGTTACAATTTGGATTGATACATTATTTCAACATTCATACCCCAACGGCGATGGTTCATATTATTTCTAATCCTGATTTAGATGTTAATATTTTAAGTAAGACCAATTTACTCATACAATAACTTGCAGTCATCATCGTCGGCGTCGGTATCGACAAGCGGCGAGCAGTCGCAGACGGACGAGAGCAAGGCGCAGCACAGCACCGCGCCCGAGGCCACCAACGTGGAGGACGAGCGCAAACAGCAGGCTGCCAGGACACCCTGCTTCGCCGATACTGGTAATATAGACTGATTGTTTTAAATAAAACCTATTAACATGCAGGGATCAGATGTTTTATGATAATGTTCTCCTTGTACGTCTACAAGAAACACGATTTGTTTGAGATAAGACGTCTTAAACTAATGTTGCTTCAGAAGAAGAAGCTAGATAGCTATCTAGTAGATAGTATACTAGATAGTATTCCTTCTTCAAAAACCTTATTAATATAATATTAATTAGAATGTTTTGCCTACAGTATTACAACATCAGCAAATTATGCAGAAGTTCTACCGTACGCTGTCGATCTGCGATGGAATGAATACCGCTGCATTGAATTCAGGTAAATAATGAAATTATGAATGAGTACTCAGTGGGATAATAATTTTACAAGAAGAAAATATGTAATTTCTATTGCTTGTACAGGTATGACTTCCGAGCCGTCGTCGCTGAAGGAGGAGGTGTTCTGGCTGGTGGCGCACATGGCCACAGTAGCCTCTAACCCGGCTCTCATGGTCACCAGTCTTATGGAATTCCTTAGTAAGTAATACCAGCATTTTTATAGTAACTTTCTTGAGATTCCTACTAAAAAAATATAACTGTAATAATTAAGATTGCCGGCTAAATCTTTAGTCGTAGTCCGTAGTTCTTATACATGAGCTAACACGGCGGCTGGGTAACAAACCATTGCATCTTTAAATACCAGTATTACAGAGCTCTTTGAACACTCACCGCATCTGCCATAGCCCATAATATGGGTCCCATATATCATTCAGCCTCCGGCGATAACTGTTTGTCCGAAGTTGTCAATTGACATTTTGAACTGTTTCTCTAATTTGTATTTATTGATACAGAAAAAGAAGAGGTCGTGAATCTATCGCAAGCGATGCAGCAATTGATCATACGCGTGCTGGACTACCCTGAAGCTCTCACAGCATTTATAGAAGCCGGTGGATTAGAACTGGCCTTAGAGAAACTCACCGCATGCCATCAGGTATGTTATACTTCTCATTCGTTTCTTTATTCATTTCATTTCATTACAAGTATAGTCCATTTACGTCGAGAAATGTTTGTTATCGTTTTCCGACGTTTAAAGTAAGATACACTTGAAGGAATGAGACACCACACTAAAACGTTGTGTTGATATTGTATTACGATAAAAGGTGGCTTTGGGCTCCTGAGTAGTTGTCTAAACGGAAGTTAACTCATTTCTTAACGCCAATGAACTGCAATGCATAATCGTTAACATAAAATAACACCTGTCTTTATTTACGTGCCTACAAAGACCGATGATGCTGTAAGTCCGTTTTAAAAAATTGCGCTTTAAATAGTCAACTGTAACATTTACATAGCTTATTTTTATATACGTAATTATAGCGGAATGAAAGTATGATCACTGCATGGTATTTATAAAAATTGATATTGATAGATATATAAATAATCATAAATGTCCGAGATTTTTGTGCTCTATCACGTGTATTATACCAACAGGCGGGACCAAGCAGCGGTCAAGGTTTGGTCTCATCGCTCATGAACTACCTAAAGCTGCCGCCTCAGATGATCAACATGTCGACACCAGCTTCGGCCGCCAACAAGAAGAACCAGCCGCCGGTCATAGAGACCGCTAACGGCCTGGTCAATATAGCGCCGCTCTGTGAGTCTTGTATCATAGTTTGAATTCAATTAGGGCTTATTTCACGATGTAACTTAGTACTTTAGAAAGAGCTACAAATATCGCCATCTTTATTTATCGTCTCATACAACGTGCATTTGTAATTTGATCTCGCTAAAAAATATCTTGTTTTCGAAGTGCCAAGTTACGTTCGCTGCACTGTACGTAATGCCTGTACATTTTTTGTTTCTCTTTCCATAGTTTTGTTACTGAGTACAGAAAACGAAACGAATGAAATAAGTTTGACGATTGTTTGTTTATGTAAAAGTTAAGCTGCTATTAGTACAAGCCTTGTGTTTTTTGTTTGTGTATTACTATCGTTACGTCCGCGTGTCAGGCTCGGTGTCGTGCGGCAACCCGACGGCGCAGGCGGCGGACGTGCTGCTGGACGGCGGCGGCGGCATGAGCGTGCGCGGCGCGTGCGCGGCCCGGCGCGTGCGGGCCGCCGCCTGGTCCTACCACTTCTTCAGCGCGGACGACGCCAGCCTCGCGCTCACGCTCACGCTGCCCTACGCCGTGCAGCTGCACGAGGTCCAGCTGCAGCCGCATCTCACCAGCCTCGCCAGTCAGTATCGTCCTGTCACTCTAATCTCTACACTATTATATTTCTGAGATTATCAAATATGATTAATTAGGATAATATTCTGTATAAATTAATTTATAAATTGTTTAATATTCTAGCGTGTCCGGGCGCGGTTGCCGTAGAAGCCGGGTGCGGTGGCACACTGGCCCCATTGGGCCCGCCGCAGAACACTGCTGGCATGACCTTCATTCGCCTGGTGGTAGCTCGGCCTATCGTCTGCACCACTGTACAGATTCGACTCTACAAACCGAGGGATTCCTCCAACATGGGCTTGTTGCAGCTGAGGCTGCTTGCTGCTCCTGCATTTAATAGCAATTCAGCCAGCACGCCTAATACGTAAGTAGTATAAAACTTTGCCGAATAAAGTTATTTAAAGCAGTCGCGAATATTATTGTTGTTATAGTAGGTAATTCTTGATAAATTCTTTGTCTACTAATCTGATATATTTGTTTCACAGCAGCAACAATTGGGCGTGTGTGGTAGCGGCGTGTACCCGCGCGGGCGGCGCGGCGGGAGCGGCCGCCGGCGCCCGGCTGGCGCGCGCTCGCGGCGGCGGCGCCGTCAGTGCGTTGTGCGCATGCGCCGCCGCGGGCGGGCCCGCCGCCGCGCACGCGCACGCAGCCCTGCTAGCTGCTGCCAGACACGCGCCCGCACTGCGGGGACCACTCGTCACCGCGCTGCTCAACATGGACGCATACGCACATGCTCACGGTCAGATATATGCTTATTTACAAATAATCTCTCATGTATGGTTGCTAAACTACTATATATATGTGTAAAAATTCAACGTATGACTCAATTGGAGTGTGTCGTGTGCAGCCTTCCAGGTGTCGACCAGTGGTCGCGTGAACGGCAGCATGTGGGCGGTGTGCGAGCTGGTGCGGCAGCTGTGTCGCTGGTGCGCGGACGGCGCGGTGGCGGCCTACGTGCAGTGGCTGGCCGCCGCCGCCGAGCTGTGGCTGCGCCAGCGCGAGCCGCCCTCCGCCGCGCTCACGCACACGCTTGCCTCGGTACGTACGCTAACCACAGGCCATTGTCGTACCTTTGCTAGGATTCTTTTTATTTGAATCACTGACTAAATGTTGTTTCTTGCTCTTCTAGTTTTTATTCTTTGACCATGCTTCTTAAGGTCTACCCAAGCAAAAAATGTATGACTTCTATCTGAAATAATTTGATATTTACTTTCCTTCACAGGTATTATGGACGCTAAAAGAGAAGCGTATCCTAGAGAACTTGGAAGAATTGATCACTGACGATCTGTTTGAACTAGTCTACACATGGGTGAAGGATGTGCCCGAGTCAAGTCTACTGAAGAAATCACTCGATGCCAGTGAGTCTATTACTTAATCTGAACGTACATTATGTTAGTGTCATTTGTGGAGTTGCTTATTGATTGTTTGTTTTTTCTAGTTCTATGTTCGATGTGCTACATCCGACCGGAGCTGTTCATTATGCTGTTGGAACACATGGACATACCAATGTATCAAGATGAAAGGTCAGTGTTAAATAATTACAAAAGTAAGTGGCCCAAATATTTAAAAAAAAACGAAGAGATTTTCAGGTGTTAATCAATTATTTTACGATGGTAGTGGTTTCAATGTGTATGAACCTCTGTCCACAGCATGGAAGGTCTGACAGACGACACGAAGGTGCAGTCCCCGTGCAGCAGCAGCAGCGGCAGCGGCGCGGGCGGGCGCGCGGGCGGCGAGGCGCGCGTGTCGTGGGAGGCGCGCGGCTGGCAGCTGCAGAGCATCGCGGCCGCCGCCATGTCGCCCGCCGCCACGCTGGCGCTGCTGCACTCGCGTCTGCCCGCCGCCGTCGTCAAGGCCATCGTCGGTCAGTCACATAGCCTCAATACACCCTGGGAAATTATAAAGCGGACAGGACCAGTAGCTAACTTATCAAAAGAATTACGGCGAAACTCGACGTCATTGTCTAGCTTTATGCTTGAATAACATGGTGCTTAGATTAATGTAGTCTCAATATTTAGAAATGGCCGTATAAAAATTTTGTAGCAATTGGACGTTTATAAGCTGGTGCAAAAGATCATGTTGCGTAAAGAATACTTCTCTTGCAGATTATGTCTGTGAAAAACTCGTTGCTTTTGTTAATTTTTAGATTTCATGACGGTGGGACTGTAGAAATAACAATGTACGATGTGATGTACGATGTAGGTTCAATTTCATCTGTAACTCAGGCAATTTTTTTTTACAGAATTCAGCGAAGCCAAACTAGAAATGATAAAAGCGCAGCGCAGCTCACAAGAGGACGTGCAAATGTCGGATGCCGACAGGGAGTCTGCGCGAGCCAAGCCCGAGCTGCCGTCCATGAAGAGTGTGTGGCAGCTGGTGGAGTGGGCGCGCGCCGTCTGCTGGTCGCGCAGGCTCAAGGACTGGCTCGGCGGGCCCGGGAACACCTTCTGGAAGCCGCTGCTCACGCTGCTGTGCCATCCCAGACCACCCTACAGGTGTGTAGACACGTCACGATTTGATAATACTTGAATGTAACTAAATAAAAAGCCACTAAAGAAATTAATAAAAAAAGGTCGGATATTTTCTCCCAAATTATTTTTGGATTTCAGTTTTGAGAGTATATGGTAAATTGTTTATTTTTCATTTAGCACGTGGCAAGAGGATGCTCAATATGCTCAACTGGAAGAAAGCACGATCCGTTTGTTCGCCGAGTTGACAGTGTGCCACCCTGCTAATCAGAAGTTGTTTGCATCCACATTGCATAGCATTCTAGAGTCGATGCACTGTACTGGTAAGTGCTGAATTTAATTTTTGCAGGTATTGGTTAACATAGTTTAAAAAAAATAGTCATTTTATTAAAAAAAGAGTGCAAATAGTACACAGTCCTTATAAATATGGTTAATTTGTTCAAGTGAAGGATTTCATAGTGTTTGTGTTTTCCCAGTGGATTGTATAGATTATGATCCAAGATCAAGTGTATTTAGGTAATATTTATCGTTGCGCTACAGGTCCGGAGGGCATCTCCGGGTTCACGCGCGCGCTGATCCTGCGCCTGGTGCTGTCGCCGGAGCGCGTGTGGGTGTCGCTGCGCTGGGCCGAGGGCGGCGCGGGCGCGGCGGCCGCCGGCTGCGCGCACCCCGCCTTCCTGGGCCACAGCGTGCTGCCGCTGCCGCTCGCCGCCACCGTGCGACATCTGCTGTCCGACCATCGCCCGCCCGGTGCGTACTCACCACCTACCACTAAGCTGACAGGCTGACACTTCAGCTACCCCGAAAACTATAATATCTGATAGAACATTAACTGTAACGTTACTTTCTTCAACAGTACCGATAATGGAAGATAGCGCAAAAGTATGCATGAACACAGCATCAGCCTGCGGGGGTAGCTCGGTACTCCGAAGCGCGTCAGACACCGCGATCACTACCGCGGCGGAGGCCTGGGAACTAAGTCTGGCCGCCGCCAGCGCTTCCAAGGACAAGCGCGTCAAGGACGTCAAGAATACCTCACTCAAACAAGCCAGTAGCAAGAAGAGACAGACCAAGACCAGTAATGATGCTTCGGTGCTCTCTGTTACTGATGGTAAGAATAGCTTTGAAACTGAACAATATGTTTGAACGAATGATATAGAGTAGAAAAGGTTAACAAACGTTGGATTTTCGCTTTATGTATTTTTATGTTGTTTCCTTCTATGCTCATTGGGTTATTTGTAACAGATTGTGTATTTTCAGATCTAATAGACACGACAATCCGAGTGCAAGTCCCCGGGCTTGAAGGGTTCATCCCTCCGAGCACAACACTCGCGCAGTTGACAGCCGTTGTACCACATGTATTTGGGCCACATCTCGCGTTCACGCTACATCTTAACACTAACGGAGGTACAAATACATTTTAACGTACTCTTTTTAGTTTAGATCAGTCGCAGAGACGGCGGAATCCTTTTCTTAAGGTTTGCCGTGGTAAACTAAACGAATCTGTTTCGCAGCGTGGACGGGCCCTAGCTGGGACGCCGGGGCGGCGGCGGGCAGCAGCTCGGGCGCGGGCGCGGGCGCGGGCGCGGGCGCGGGCAGCAGCGCGGCGGGCTCGGGCGTGCTGCGCTGGTTCGGCGCGGTGGGCGGCCTGGCGCTGGTGGCGGCGCGCCTGCCGCGCCCGCACGCCGCGCCGCCAGACCCGCCCGCGCTGCTGCACCATCACCACGACCTCGACTGGGTCAAGCTCGACGACCCCTACGAGGTACACACACGTTCACCTTACGTTACTCACTAAAGCAAAACTGCTCCTCAGATTGAAAAAAAAATGTTCAAAAAAAAAACAGGTAATCTAACTACAGTGGTTCATAAACTGAAAGCCAATCGAAAATAAATCTCACGAAACCACACTATATGTTTTGTTTTAACCAGCTACAATATTAACGTTATGTTCAGGAGGTGGTTGAACTGGGCGTCAGTTCAGCCAACAACGGCATGGAGGAGAGCGGGTGTACCGGAGTGCCGGCGCACGCACTAGTAGCGTTAGGCCTCTTGCTCAAATTGCCGGGCTATGCGGACGCCTTGCTGGATGAGGGCGCGAGGGCATGCCATCTACTCAGACTACTGCTCGGAGTTACGCATGATGAGGATGGACGTAAGTATTTCGTTACCAGAACATTTTTTTTTAAACGGTATCCGGTGTTTACGTCGTTTTAATGTGGTAGGACAAGTCAAATACTTTTTTGGATCAAAAACACAAAAAAAAAAAAACACTTTTTAAAAGGTTGTACTTTGTCGTGAAGTGTGCTGTCACGCTTCTGTAACCGCAATAATATAACATTATGATATATGTATCTAGTTTTTGATTGATGATTAGTAAAATGGAATAAGTTAAGGTAGGAGTCAAACCAACTTGCGAATAGTCAGTGATACTGTCTTGTTGTTGTTTTTTTCTAAGTTTATGACTAATAATTAAAATAATAAGCCTATGTTAATTTTTGTTATGGATACTCTTATACTATTTGTTCTGCTTATGAAGTGTAAATATATTCGGCATGTTCGTTCCAATCGGTTGTAATTTCAAGAATTCTGAATAAATTGAGTACCAGTATTGAGTATGCCTGAGCCGTGCTACAGCGTCAGACTGTGTGCAGGCAGCATCGCGGTGGGCGACCCCCGCGGCGGCGGCGCGGGGTCGCTGGGCACGCTGCCGTTCAGCGTGGTGGCGCGCCTGCTGGAGCGCGCGCCGCGCAACACGGACGACGGGCGCGCGCTGCGCCGGGCGCTGCTGGCGCGCGGCGCCGTGCGCCTGCTGCTGGCCTGCCTCGCCGTCTTCACGCACCACCGACCCAACTCCAACGATGTCAGTACCACACACACGCACATCACGCACGCTAATATCACACTCCTAGCTTTCTTCATACATATATTTACATTGATAATGCTACTACTTATATTTTGTTTTCAAAACTTGTGATAGCCTGTAATATGTAAAAGCCGTTCCCGTAATTGGTTTAGATCTACTATAGAATACGATACAAACAAATACACATGACAAGCTTCACTACAATCTATCAAAGTGTGAAAGTTTTTTTTTATGAATCGATTGTTAAAAAAGGGCATAAACTCTAATAATCTTATCAACATAAACTTCTTTAAAATCCAATCGGTAATCATCCAAATCCAATCGTTACTAAACTTCTTAGTATATTATTACAGAACAGCCAAGCTTCAAACGGTTCAACGGGCAAGTCGGAAGAGAAGAGCCAGTTGTATTGGGCGAAGGGCACGGGCTTCGGCACGGGCTCCACGCAGCAGTCGTGGAATGTCGAGCAAGCGCTCGTGCGACAGCGAACGGAAGAAGAACACGTCACAGTTCTGCTACAGGTATATACGGATTTTAACCTTTCGTGTGTTTTAGACGTGGATCCACGTTCGAAAAATCTTTACCCTCGTGTGCCTAAGCGTGGATCCACGTCCAAAACTAACAAACTTTTTAAATGCGATTTTGTTCTCTATTCTTTGGACTTTTGGGTAAATTTTTTTTTGCAACGAAAACGTACTGAATGAATCTGTCACGGGCGGCCATTAGACTGAATGGATTTCGTCATGGGAATGGGATCGACAAGTAAAAACAAGTGCATTCTGGTGACACGTGCGACCGGTGAAATTCCTTTTGTGTGATTCTCACGAAAATAAACAACTGTAAGTATTCTTGTCTATTTTGCTTTTGTTTATATTATGTAGAACATAAAACAATTGAAAATAAATGTATTATTAACTTGATTTGTGATATTTCTACGATCAAATCTCTCGCGATGTTTTTCTGTCAATGTTTTGATTTTTCTTATCGATTTATATTTGCATCTATCTTAAAAAAATGTCGTTATTATATATCATTATAAAGGAAATTTCATTAACTTTCGAATTGCATAAAGGTTTTAGTACATTTTTTATCAGAATATGAAAAATAATTGACATTTTCTAAGGTCATGCAAAATGCACGCACACATTCTCATAATAGGGCTTGCATTTACGTGACGCAGATGACGCAATCGAATGGCGTCATGTTACGTCAGTCTTGATGTTTTTGTACAGTATGTTGTTTTGTTTGAATCCATTGATATATTGAACTATATATTATAATTGCAGTGTAAACTGTATATAGCGACAATGAAATAAATTGCGCATTTTATGGCGTTATTGACACTTGTTATTAAATAAATGGAATGAGATGGAATGGAATGAAACGAGATGAAAAAAAACAATATTATTTTACTATTTCAATATTTTTTACTAATAAACGATACTATACATGCTCATGATATAAAAAAAAAAAATAACTGGTGTTGTTAATCGATTTCGCTCACGTAAAACTACTAGCGTTTCATATGGTTTCGTCCAAGTTTTCGTAAC
Organism: Trichoplusia ni; assembly: GCF_003590095.1. NCBI lineage: Eukaryota > Metazoa > Arthropoda > Insecta > Lepidoptera > Noctuidae > Trichoplusia > Trichoplusia ni. The sequence goes on from NC_039481.1 coordinate 2,163,188, forward strand.
TATTTTTCTGCACACGGTTTTTCTCGCGTATCTATCTTAACTTTATAATATTATAAAAGCGAAAGCAATAAATATCAGAAAGTATCAATAAGTCATTAGTGGTTTTCTCTTCTTTTTAGGAATTCATCATGGTTGTGGTCCTGGATCTTGACCGGTTTTTGCATAAACGCGACTATATTTCTTGCTATAAAGGAGAGTGTATGTGGCCATGGGAGGAAACCCATTTCTTGCGGGAAAATATTTGTCATATTTGCCACACGGAAGTTAATAACTCCATAAGGCACTTCCGTGTCATCATGAGTAGAAATACAATTCGTCGGCTTCTACTATCAAATTTTTTCTGGTGCAAATGTGGTTATAGTGTATATGATCACTATCCCCCAGACGAATGTTGCTCATAAATTCTTAATTTTAATTTGATTCTTTTTTTAAATTCATTGATCAGATCATTCCAAGAAGAATATGTTTTTATTTTCAAAAATAAAATTGATTTCTTAATCAAGTAATTAAGACAGGTGTTGCATACTGCTGCCGGAAATAGTATAAATTCTTTGGTACATTTGATGTCAATTTGCTTAAAACACAAAAATTCTTCATAATATACTCAGTTTTAACTTGCCAAGTCATTTATATTATGAGTATTACTTTGAGGCGAATAGACGTCGTTTTCAACATTTTGCATAATACATTGTATTTGTGTAGGTGTTAGCATCATACATGAACCCCGGTGAGAAGTGGCCGCCGGAGGAGGGCGCGGCCGAGAGCGCGGAGCGAGACGGCGACGCGGACGACTCGCACGACTTGCCCGCTGAGTTTATTGAACTCGTCGCCAACAGCTCACTAGTCCCTGCTATCTGCTCATATCTCAGAAATGACTCAGGTATGTTTTTAATGAATTTTATATTACATCAGTTTTATAGGGCCATGGATTACCTTCGAGAAAATTATGGCTTAAGTTAAAAAAAATCGTAGGTTTGTAATTACTCGCGAATCTAAGTATATCAGTATTATTATATATTTGAATGATGTTTTTCAACTTTTTCGAATATAATTTATATGAATAACTATGATGTGTATGTTATTTTATGTAAAGGCAATGAGTACACCAGTTCCGTGTCTTAACGTATTTGTGTGTCAGTGCTGGACATGTCGCGGCACATCCCGCTGTACGTGCACGTGCTGCGCTGCGCGCGCGCGCTGCACGCGCTGGGCGCGCGGCGGCTGGGCGGCGCGCTGCGCCCGCTGCCGCGCCTGCTCGCCATGATGAGCCGCACCACCAACTCCTACGCCACCAAGCTAAGGTAACACACCACACCACTCTAAACTGCTTCACTATCTATTATAAGCTATTGCATTCAGCAGCTGTGTCTTGGATATTTCAACATTTTTGATTATTTTGATTTCAGAATGAGCAAGAAAAATATATTCGGTAAAATGACATATAGCCAAAGATTTAGTACTTCAAGTAATTCAGAGTTGTCCGAAGAAGACGAAGGACTCGCCGCACTTATTGCTGATATACAAGTAAGCATCCATTACATTTAAGTCATACCTTGTTTATTAACTCATCCTTGTAATTTATCCATAAAGCCCAATGGTGAAACTAAGTTCCAATAAGAGGATTTATGAGCTTAAAATGTAAAGATTAAGTTATGACTAAGTAGTATAAGTGAATGTGTTTGTGTGTCAGGCAACGTCAGCGCTGATGTGTCGTCGGAGAGCGAGGCGGAGTCCGGGCGCAGCAGCGGCGCGCCGCAGCCGCTCAGCGGGGCCTCGCGCGAGGGCGCGCTACATCGAGCTCATGCGGACCATGCAGTTTGGTAAGATAACATAACACTTACACACTTTTGAACCCATGTCCTTCCCTGTGTCGACTTGTTTAAATTCTTTACTTTGGGTGCGTTTTTGTCATATCTGTATCAGAGTATAAATCGTAACTTATTTTTTTTTTCTGTTTCAATACGTAGTATTCTCAACGAATTCTGTGTTTGTTATTCACACCAGCGGTGTGCGTGTGAATAGCTTTCTCGAAATGTATTGACGTGGTGTGTTTGCGTCCACAGAGACGTTCGAGATGATCGCGGAGTGCGCGGAGAACGGGTTCCGCTTCCTGGTCCCGTACCACTTCGAGGGCGCCGTGCGCGCGGCGGGCGGAGGCGCGCCCACCCCGCGCGCATGAAGCGCCTCGCGCAGGAGGCCGCCACGCTCGCCACCTCGCTGCCGCTCTCCTACTCCTCCTCCGTGTTCGTCAGGACCGACGCGACCGCCTCGACGTCATGAAGGTATCAACCTATTCTACATCGTATTTTGTCGACCGTTTTGTGATTACCTTTAAAACTTAATTACTGCTATTGGTATAAGCATTTTATAATAAAATCCTGTATCGCTCTCAAATTTATATATTTAGCTATTGATTACTTTAAACGATAGAGATACTCCATGTAAAAATATTTAATAAAATACACTTAAAACTACGTGTCATGTTCGCTTTAGTCCTAATAACGGGTCCGTCGGACACGCCATACGCGAACGGCTGCTTCGTGCTAGACGTGTACTTCCCGGCGGAGTACCCGGCGGTGCCCATGCTCATCAACCTGGAGACTACGGGGCGCCACTCCGTGCGCTTTAACCCTAACCTGTACAACGACGGCAAGGTGTGCCTGTCCGTACTCAACACCTGGCACGGCCGCCCCGAGGAGAAGTGGAACGCGCACACCTCTAGTTTCCTACAGGTAAATAACTGGTGTCACTTAGCTTATTAACCTTTCGTGTGTTTTAGACGTGGATCCACGTTCGAAAAATCTTTACCCTCGTGTGCCTAAGCGTGGATCCACGTCCAAAACTAACAAACTTTTTAAATGCGATTTTGTTCTCTATTCTTTGGACTTTTGGGTAAATTTTTTTTTGCAACGAAAACGTACTGAATGAATCTGTCACGGGCGGCCATTAGACTGAATGGATTTCGTCATGGGAATGGGATCGACAAGTAAAAACAAGTGCATTCTGGTGACACGTGCGACCGGTGAAATTCCTTTTGTGTGATTCTCACGAAAATAAACAACTGTAAGTATTCTTGTCTATTTTGCTTTTGTTTATATTATGTAGAACATAAAACAATTGAAAATAAATGTATTATTAACTTGATTTGTGATATTTCTACGATCAAATCTCTCGCGATGTTTTTTCTGTCAATGTTTTGATTTTCTTATCGATTTATATTTGCATCTATCTTAAAAAAATGTCGTTATTATATATCATTATAAAGGAAATTTCATTAACTTTCGAATTGCATAAAGGTTTTAGTACATTTTTTATCAGAATATGAAAAATAATTGACATTTTCTAAGGTCATGCAAAATGCACGCACACATTCTCATAATAGGGCTTGCATTTACGTGACGCAGATGACGCAATCGAATGGCGTCATGTTACGTCAGTCTTGATGTTTTTGTACAGTATGTTGTTTTGTTTGAATCCATTGATATATTGAACTATATATTATAATTGCAGTGTAAACTGTATATAGCGACAATGAAATAAATTGCGCATTTTATGGCGTTATTGACACTTGTTATTAAATAAATGGAATGAGATGGAATGGAATGAAACGAGATGAAAAAAAACAATATTATTTTACTATTTCAATATTTTTTACTAATAAACGATACTATACATGCTCATGATATAAAAAAAAAAAAATAACTGGTGTTGTTAATCGATTTCGCTCACGTAAAACTACTAGCGTTTCATATGGTTTCGTCCAAGTTTTCGTAACTATTTTTCTGCACACGGTTTTTCTCGCGTATCTATCTTAACTTTATAATATTATAAAAGCGAAAGCAATAAATATCAGAAAGTATCAATAAGTCATTAGTGGTTTTCTCTTCTTTTTAGGAATTCATCATGGTTGTGGTCCTGGATCTTGACCGGTTTTTGCATAAACGCGACTATATTTCTTGCTATAAAGGAGAGTGTATGTGGCCATGGGAGGAAACCCATTTCTTGCGGGAAAATATTTGTCATATTTGCCACACGGAAGTTAATAACTCCATAAGGCACTTCCGTGTCATCATGAGTAGAAATACAATTCGTCGGCTTCTACTATCAAATTTTTTCTGGTGCAAATGTGGTTATAGTGTATATGATCACTATCCCCAGACGAATGTTGCTCATAAATTCTTAATTTTAATTTGATTCTTTTTTTAAATTCATTGATCAGATCATTCCAAGAAGAATATGTTTTTATTTTCAAAAATAAAATTGATTTCTTAATCAAATTAACTCATTTTCTCTACGTGGACACAAGAAGGTACTAGGCAAGATCTACGTCGTCCAATAAACTATTAAATGGCATAATTGACTAACTGGTACAGATTTTTTTTTTTATTTCTTTCATTCTGTCATCATTGAAATAAATAAATAAAAAACTAATCTATCCTAAATAACCGTAGGTAATGGAGCCAGACCGAATTATTGACGACGTCGGGCTTCCCGAAGCCAGCACTTCAAAAAGTGTGGTATGCTGCTAATAAATATTTGTATCAAATATTTTTGTTAATCAGGGAATTCTAACAAGTAAATATTTTTTTCAATTTTCATCTTTGTAGGGTACCGGAAGACATTTTCCCGATGACGACGATTATGATTGGCAGCCTAATCAAAGGCCTCATGACCTTGATATGTCTTATTCCGAGGTAGATATTTAACAATTTTTTTTTACTTTTTATTTTTAGAGTTTTGCACGCATTCTCCCTCTGATTAATTATAAATGAATATGATTATATTTGTCACATTATCAAAAAGAATTATCATAAATGGCAATTTACTCTTGTAGATACTCAGTGGGCCATTAGGCGAGGAGCTAAGAGTGGATTCGGGCAGTGAGGAAGAGGAGGAACCTATGTCGCTGGAGGAGCTTCGAGCTATCCTGGAAGAGACAGCCGAAGATGTTGAGGAAGATCCCGAAGAACACGAGAGGCTGTCTGAATCTTTCAATTGGTCAAGCGATTATAGTACATTTAGAGGTCAACCGGAAGTTTATTCCCAGGCAGGCGAGCGAGGTCCCAATATTAAGGAAACAGATCCTCTGAAGCTATTCACTCATGTTTGGGATCACGATATAATGAACAGTATTGTGGCACAGACCAACGAGTATGCCTGGCAAACGATAGCGCAAGCATCCGAGTTACCGGACGGTATCTCGGCGCATTCTCGATTAAATGATTGGGTAGAAACCACTACTGATGAGCTGTACAAGCTCTTTGCGGTGATGATTTTTATGTCGCTGATGGTCGCAGGACGTGTGAGTGAATACTGGAGCACGGGTACCCTGGCCATGCCAGGTTTTCGTAAACTTATGAGTATAAAACGGTACTGGCTACTCATGCGTTTCCTGCACTTTGTCGATAACAATACTATCAGTGTTCATGGTTCCGATCGTAAAGTTGCTAAGATACAACCCATCATTGACCATTGTAATAAAAAGTTTAATAGCATGTACACGCCTCGCAGAGAAATAAGCATTGACGAATCGTTGCTGCTTTTTAAAGGACGCTTGAGTTGGATTCAGTGTATCCGTACAAAAGCAGCACGGTTTGGTATCAAATTTTATGAACTTTGGCGAGGCGGTTACAGGCTATTTGCTCAAATTTGAGGTTTACACGGGAAAAAAATATCCACAGACAGGGGACTCTGCGGAGGACTCCTTGTATGGCTTTACGAGCGCAAGTGCGAAAGTGGTGCTAAGGCTCATGCAAAGATTCCTCAACAAAGGTCACTGTCTTGTAATGGATAACTTTTATAATTCAGTTACTTTGACACGATTTTTAAAGTTGAATAAGACCGATGTCATCGGAACTCTGAACAGGCGAAGAATGGGGACACCGAGGGACATACAAATTCTCAACGAAAGGAAACTTCAAAAAGCAGCAGTGGTAAGTAGACACTGTGGTGACGTATCTGTCTTATCCTGGAAAGACGTTAAATTAGTAACCACAGTGTCGACTTACCACAATGCGGACATGTTGCCTGGAAGAAGAGCAGGACAACAAATATTGAAGCCTGTGGTTGTGCACGACTACAATAAGTACATGGGCGGTGTAGATTTAAAAGATCAAATGCTGTCCATGTACTTAATGGAACGCAAAAGGGGGATGAAATGGTACTTGAAAGTGTTCAAACGGCTAATAAATGTTAGCATTTTGAACATTTTTATCATACATCGCGAGAACAGCACAAATCCCCTCAGCCACAGGCAATTCAGATATAAATTGGCGGAGCAACTGGCTCAGAAATACCCAAATTTGACCTTATCTCGGCTAATAAATCCTCCTGCTCTTCTCCGCTTAGATGGTGATAATCACTTTCCAATCTATGCAGATTCTTTAGAAGATCGAGCGGGGAGCAAAAGAAACAAAATTAAAAGAAACCGCTGCGTTCGTTGCTCCTTAAAAAAAATACGGAAAGAAGTTAACACCGTTTGCCAGAAGTGTCAGAAGTTCCTTTGTCTCGGTCAATGTTGGATTGAATACCACACTCTCGAAAATTTATAAAATTTTGTCGCTAATGTAGGTATAACTAACATCGTGCCACAAAAAAACCCGACTACGGAAAAAAGCATCTGAAAAGTATGAAACAAGAATATATTCCAGAATCAACGAAATACGGTATAGTGAGCATCTCCAGGTTATGGCCGTATTCGCATGCCGTTATGATTTATGCGTGCTTATTTAAGTGCTTACAATGGCATGCGACTACGGCCATAACCTGGAGATGCTCACTACCGTATTTCGTTGATTCTGGAATATATTCTTGTTTCATACTTTTCAGATGCTTTTTTCCGTAGTCGGGTTTTAGTTTTTATAACTTTTATTTTTATTTTTCTCTTTTTGGTGGCTTGTGACAATTACTCAAACTTCACGTTCAGGACAAATACCGTGTCTAGAGCATTTCCAAATAATACGGTCAACACACAAGAGATGGCGCTAGCAGGTCGAACAATTTCTAATTATTCAATCTTTGCTATTTTATTTTTTATTTATTTTAAGTAATATTTGTAATGCCAAATGGTATTTCAATACTCATTGAATCAAAACTAATGCAAGTACGTTATTTGTGAAGAAATCAATTTATTTAGTGCAACTTTTTCTGTCTCATCGGCTTTTTTTTTAAAGTAGCCTATTTTTTATAGAAAAAACTAGCCTATGACACTCCTGGTGTTAAGACGAATCAATCGACACCTCATTTGTCAAAATCTGATGAGTACTTTTTGAGCTACGGTCTAACAACCGATTCAGATACATACATACATACATAGGGTGTCAAACTCATTACCCTTCCTTTTTCCGTAAAGTGGTCATTTTTATTCTATGGTTATTGTCATTATTTAGAAAATTATCCTTTTCCTAGAAATTTTTCCTTTATTTTTATTGTCTTTTTAAGTATTTTTGTTTCCATTGCTTCAATTATAAATTTTGCAAGATCAGATTTTGAATAGAAGGAGGCGACGTAAATTATAATTGATCTTGAAAAATTCAGAAGGAATGGAAACGAAAAGATTTAAAAAGACAATAAAAAGAAAAAGAAAGGAAATTTTTTAGATTAAAATAAACCAATTAATTTTTTTTATTTGTAACTAATTATAAGGAACAACTTTTAATGTTTGTTAATAATTTAATAAATAAAAAGATACAATTTTGTACACGTTTTTTATTTCTAATCCAGCATTAAAGATTTTTCAACAATCAAAAATAAACATCCTGTATCACCGGTCTATGTTATGGCGCGAAATTTAAAATGCTTACACACACATACAAAGGAACGCTCGCCGCTTCCTCGCGCCATTTCATTTCGGCCGTGCATACGACGGTAATTATTACGAGCGTGGGTCAATCACACGAA